>NC_059371.1:40800058-41512558 GCF_019703515.2 Myxocyprinus asiaticus
TTAAAGAGGGTAAACTTCATTATTTAACCGAACTGTACACAAGCACTTTGACACTTATGTTAGCTGCTCTCTGTCCATGCACTGAATGAATGCACATCCTTGAAGGAGTTTTTTTTTTTTCCACACATTCACTTGAACTGCACAGGCAATTTAGTTCAGATGAGTATAAATAGGTGCACGAGGCGTGGTGCGAAAGTGCGAGCGTGAGGCGATCGTCTGTTTCGCAACTGCTTGCGGGTCCTTGAATAAAGTATAACGTGCGAGTTATGCCTGTTTCACACATGATCCGTTTCCAGTACCTATTTTTTCCAGTGCCCATGTTAACAAGTTAGACCGCATGCGGATACAGCACGGCAATGCGTTGCAAGAGTGGTGCAGAAGCAGCAGTGCAGCAATCGTTTCTGCACCGAGTCTATTTTTGCCGTGCTGCACGCGCTGAATTAAAGTGATAGCTCATTGTTCGTGGACAAAATGAACATGGATTGACACAAAAATGTAGTAATTTCACCATAAATGCACATAATTAAAGTCTACTGTGTTTCACAGTCACCATATGACTTTCAGCCCTGGGTAAAGCAAAGAAAACCAAAACACACTATTACCAGGAGTTACAAAAATATCAGAAGTGATCAGAAGTATATGTAAAGATTTTTTTCATGTGAAATACACTACACAGCATGTTATATTGTGTGTGGGGGAGGGGGACACTGCATCTCAGCAGAAAGCGGCAATCACGTGACAGGCTGGTGGTCGGAGTGTTGTTATGTGAAGAGATGATGGACAACCATTTAAATGGAACATAACTCAATTTACTTAAACATTGTGACATATGGTAGCACATGTATTACACAGCTTTCTACAGAGAGAGAACAGAAAAAGGTATCCTAGAAGAAGAACAACAACTCTTAGGACATGAGCGCCCTCTAGTGGCTGATAAAAGTTACAGTCATACAACCTTATGCTTGAAACAGCCTCACATCACTTGTTACTTATATTCTGTTTGAACATATAAATCAGACTGTTCTGGTAAGAGTGTATTTTATTCCAACACGGAGAACTACACCTTACCTCACATTTGGAAAAACAAGACATAATGTATGACACTCGTCTCATCGTGGAGGTGGAAAAGCATAAAGTTCTCTATGACCCACAGGGTTTCTTGTATAAAGATTGAAATGCAAAAGAAAAGGCATGGGAGGAAGTTTCCTCGGCTGTTTCTGTGGATAGTAAGTTTTAATTTAAATGTTTGTGATACTACCTTTTCACGGAAGAGAAGTACCATGTTTAAAATCAAAATAATGGTGAACTGCTTACCCATTGTTGTATTTGTGAATACAGAAGCCGCGGATCATTTGCGCATGTGCAAACGCGTCTTATGTGAAAGCACAATCAAGCGCGTGCTGCTTCCGCACCGCGTACTCACCGCACACATACTGCAAACAGATCAGCGCATATTCTCTGTATGCGGACAGCTGTCATACATTTATCACAGTAGTGATGTGAGCATGTTGCATTGCTTCTGAGTACAATAAATAATATCTTGGTTAAATCTTTATATTTGTTTGAACAATTATTACACTATCTTTGTAAGTTTGTCTGTTTGTAAGTTTAACAGTACCACCAGAACTTAAGTGTGCCATAAATCTAATCTTCATTCATTTTCACTCTAAAGAGGTCAATCCCTAAAACTAAAATTATTAAAACTGAAACTGAAATAAATAGTAACTAAATAGCAATGGTTTTTTTTTTTAATAAAAACTAATGAAAAAAATATTAAAACTGAAATTAAACTTAAAATGACAAATAATATAAAAATCAATACTATAACACTGATTCTGACCAGTGAGCCCAACTTGCATATGTTTGTAAGGAGAGGCACTATTTTACTATGATCTAAAGAGATTCCTAAAGAGTTCTTTTCACTATGTGTATAAATGCATATATAAACACACATATAAATACACATATTACATATGTATAACATATTTACATATACATACACTAATATAAATTATATATTTGTATGTATGAATACACAGAACCCTATAAGTTGATTTTCAAAGGCCTATTTTCATTAAGAGTTGTGTTTTTACGTAAACCCCAGTTATTTAAGTGTAAATAATATAAGTAAACTATCAACCATTAATTATTTAACTTGACTATCATGGCAGTTTGCCACAAACCCCAAGTTATAAAGTATTAGCTAACGTGCTAACACTTGAACTTGACATGTATTGGTTTGCACGTGTCAGGTATCATTAGCACCTGCCAGTTGTTTTTGGGAATGACGTTTATTCTTAAAATCTAGAACAACCCAAATAGGCTGGTGATCATGATGTGCAATGGTAAAACAGAGAACGATAATTAAATTAATACAGTGGTTCCAGAATCTGAAATTCATTATTTAAATTCTCTAATTACTGTAGCATGACTTAACGCGGGAATGGATGAGATGACAATGAATATCGCGCCACTTGCCCACGTGACTTCCTGCGAGATGTCAAGCAAGTATAAATATATAATTAATCTCATGTTTCTGTTGGCAAAGTATCATATACACAAATGCAAGTTTAGTAATTGAAGACCCTGTATTTCTTTATTTTTGAGTGAACTACAACAGTATCATAGTACCATAGTGTGTTCCAAACATCCTAAAGTCAAAAGAAATGTGCTTCTGCTGGAATATTACCACTTCTGTGAATATTTTATTGATGTACTTACAGTATTTGTTACACCCTTGTGATTTTTACAGTTAATGTTGTGTTGTCTTTATTATATGTTCTACCATAATTAATTAAACTTTTAATAAAAATAAATAAATACAACATTTGAATGAAAAACTTTATTAGTAGGATTACTTGTTTTGTTAGTAGAAAACAAATTATTAAAAAAATAAAATATTTAGAATTTCTTAATTATAAACATAAGCATTTGAGTGTTCAAGAAAGTTATATAGCCTAATATTACACTTTAAAAAAAAAAAAAAAATACATTTGTGTAGTAGTTTACGGTGCTAAAGTACACAAAACACACTAGCAACCATCCAGATCTCCATAGCAACCATACCTCATATTTTCTTTTAAGAAATGTACAAATCTAATGTTCATGTAGTTTTTTATATTTATGGGGTGTAAATTCATTAATTGTAACTGACAGGTGTGATGATCAGTGGAGTTGAGTTTTTACCTTCATCATTAAGACTTGGGCTAAAATATGGAAAGAGTGTTTGAGTGAAAGACTGACCAGTGAAAGAGTAGATATGAGAGCTGGACTCCACATCATAAAAGGAGACCAGACCCTCCTCATAATCCACAAACACACCAACCTTCTGTGGCTTCACTCTCACACACAGAGAGACAGGAGGATCTTCACAGGATTTATATTCATTCTCATTCCTCAACCTCACAGTCCAGAATCCATTCACTGGAGTCGCTGTGATCTCTCCCTTCCTGTTAATGGATTCTCTGACCACTCCTAAAGTCCAGTCAGTCTTTCTCTTCACCTGCACCTCAAAATAAAATCTACCTGAACTGAATCCCTTCTTTCCCAGAACAGAGACACATCTATCAAATCTCTCTGGTTTATCTGGGAGGTTTTGTTCAATGTCTGCATCTCTCACTTGTTTTCCATCATCAGACAGGATGAGATATGGATTAGCTGTAACAGGATCCAGAGTCACAACCACTGAGAGAGATCAGAGAATATCAATCACTTCAGAATACAAACATTTTGATTGATGTAATATTGAATCCAGAGTATAATGAAACTGTAGTGCAGTAAGTCAGCTGTCAGTATATAAATGTAAAGTATTGTAAGTGTATATGAGAGAACAGTGAAGATCACACACTGTACCTGCATACTGCTGCATCCTCCTCAATACTGTCAACACAAATCACAAGAAAACATCATCAATTGTTTATAGGAATATTACAGGATAAATGCTTCTGAAACTCTATGGACATGCTGTTGATTAACACAGAAAGTCATTTTCACTCGTCTCAAGACAGTTACTGACATGAGTAAATCTGTACATTATGTTTGCTATACACTAGAGCTGTCACGATTATGACATTTGGCTGATGATTAATTGTCACATAAATAATAGTGATTATGAAGATTAATTGTCATATAAATTGTCATATTTTTAAGGTGTTTTTTTCTGCATGTGTGCTTCATACACCTTAAGAAGTAATTTTTCCATATTTAACTTCAAATATTTAAATCAAATAATAAAATATGAATAAACTACTTTTACTTTTAAGTCTTTAAAAACTTATGAATGACATGAAAAATAATGTTTAAATATCAAAATATTCCTGATTACTTAAAATGTATCTCTCTTTTTGGACAACTTTAACTTCAGTCAATTTTATATTTACACTTGTTTTTTGAACTAACATATTTAATATATTTTTTATAAAAAATAAAATATAATTTTTATACATATATTATTATATTTATCTTATATTTTTATTATATTATGCAATAGTAAAACATTTCTTTCCTAATTTCTTCATGTTCACATATTTTAATTGTGGGAGATTTTAACATTCATGTTTGTTGTCCTGAAAAACCTTTGGTATCACAGTTTTTAGATTTAGATTCTCTTAATTTCACTCAGTTTGTCACGGGCACTACTCATGAGCAGGGTCACATGTTGGATCTGGTTTTATCTTTAGCTCCTCAAATTTGTAATGTTGAAATTGGTGATTACTGTTTGTCTGATCATATGCCTGTGATTTTTAATGTCACTTTGAATTGTGGATCATCGAGCTCTCAGTCTTCTGCTTATTGATCTAGATTGATCACTTCATCTGCATCGACGGCTTTTACAGATGCTTTTTTAGTCTCCTCCTTTACGTCATTTATTGAGTATCCCTCTTTTAAGGCAGGTCCTGATGAGCTGGTTACTGTGTTTAACTCTGAGTGTTCAGATATTTTGGATGTTATTGCTCCGGATAAAAACATCATAGTTCGAGGTCAACCGTGGTTTGATAATGCTACTCGTGCTGTCAGACAGGAATGTAGAAAGTCTGATCAGAGATAGAAAAAGATAAATGACATGTTTCACATCAAATTATGAGGGAGAGTGTGTTGAAATATTAAAATGTTGTGAAGGATGCAAGAACAAATAATTTTTCTAAAATTATTTCTTTACTCTCTAACTCTCCCAGAGTGTAGTTCAACACCATTAATAGATTACTGAACCTGGAGAGAGTTGATTTAAACCCCTCTGTGGATAATTGTGAACTGTTTTTGAAACGTTTTGTTGATAAAATAAAGGAAATTAAAATAAAGGCTGAGTTTTCCTCCAGTTTACGACACTGATCCGGTGATAGTGACTGTTAGTGATGAGATTTTTGATCAGTTTCACCTTGTGTCTCTCTCTCAGAAGTAAAAGAGATTATTTCTCATCTGAAGTCTTCTACTTGCCCCTGTGATGTTGTTCCTGTGCACCTTCTCAAGGAGATGGTAGATATCATTAGCTCTAGCATCATGTCTATCATCAATAGTAGTCTTGTTGATGTGTGATTCCACTTTGCTTTAAGCAAGCAATTGTTCAACCTCTTTTGAAGAAGCCAAGTTTAGATCCTTTGGATCTGAAGAATTATCGGCCGATTTTTAAGCTGCCAAGTCTTTCCAAGATTTTGGAGAAAGTAGTTTTATCTCAGCTGAAATGTTTTTTTTTTTTAACTCAGAGCATGTCTTAGACAAGTTTCAATCTGGGTTTAGGGCTGGTCACAGTACTGAGTCAGCTCTGTTAAGGGTAGCAAATGATTTGTTTGGTGACTCAGGTAATCATGCTGCTTTAATTTTGTTGGACCTCAGTGCGGCATTTGATACTATTGATCATCAAATTCTTAGTCGTTTAAGGCATGCTGTGGGGTTACAAGGTACAGTTTTAAGATGGTTTATATCTTACCCTGAAGGTAGATCCTTTTCTGTAAGGTTTGGAGATTTTTATTCTTCCTCAGCACCCATTACCTATGGTGTTCCTCAGGGATCTATCTTAGGTCCGATTTTGTTTTCTTTGTATATGCTACACCTTGGCAATATTTAAAAAAAATATGTATATCTTACCACTTCTATGCAGATGACACTCAAATCTATCTCCCCCTGCAGCCTGGAGTGAATAGTTCTTTTAAATTGTTGTTGTTATGTTTAGAAGTGGTTAAAGGTTGGCTGGGTCAAAATCTTCTCCAGTTAAATGAGAAGAAAATGGAGATCATTATCTTTGGATCTGATGTATGTGGTGGAGATATTACCAATGGCTTAGGGGGCCATAGGCCGCTAAAGCCAAGTGAAAAATCTGGGTGTTGTTTTTGATTCAGCACTAAAATTTGACAAACAGATTAATGCTGTTGTGAAAAGTTGTTTTTATCAACTAAGAGTCATTGCCAAAATGAAATCGATTTGATCATTCAGCGATCTGGAGAAAGTTATACATGCTTTTATTTCTTCCTGCCTTGACTACTGCAATGCCCTTTACTTGGGGACTAGTCATTCATCTATGTCACAGTAGCAGTTAGTCCAATATGCAGATGATAGGCTGCTCACAAATACTAAGAGGAGGGACCACATTTCACCGGTATTGGCTTCAGTACATTGGTTACTGGTACGGTATAGAACTCAATACAAGGTCCTGTTATTTGTTTTTAAAGTGGTTCACGGTATGGCCCCTGGTTACCTCACTGATCTTATACATTTGTGTTATTCACGTAGATCATTATAATCGGCCAATCAATTACTACTGAATGTTCCCAGATCACGCTTAAAGCTCAAAGGGGATTGGGCTTTTTCAGTTGCTGGTCCGAGGTTGAGGAATGGTCTACCTCTTGAGATTAGATCCTCCACTTCTATTTCTATTTTTAAAATCGCATTTAAAAACGTTTTGGTTTTCATTGGCTTTTAATACTTGATGGGCTCTGGGTGTTGTCTTTTTTATGCTAGTTTTTATTTCCTACTGTTTTGCTTATTGTGTGATGTGTTTATAGTTGTTTTTATATTTTATTTTCAATGTACAGCACTGTTGTGCTACAGTGTAGTTTGAAAGTGCTTTATAAATAAATGACACTTGAGACTTCACATGTTATTTTAATGCTCTGATATATGCACTCTTCAGGACATCCAAGGTGCGACTCAATGAAGCTCGAACTTGGAGATCAACTGAATGACACACAAATGCGCCATGGCATTTATACAGTATATTTGCTTAAAATTCCTTCATTTGGCCATTAAAATGTGATTGGAATTTGAATGCCCAATAATCACGTTTGTCTCAAATAACTGTGATCAGACGGTTATTTAATAATTGCGACAGGCCTACTATACACTTACCAGTTTGACCAAGTTTTTGATCTAGAGTGTCTTTGAGTCGAGTCAGAGCTCTATTCAGAGTGTCCACACTCACATGAGTGTTAATAGTGATCTCAGTCCAGTTCTTACTGTTCTTAGGGCTGTACAGGGACAGGTCTATCTACAGCAGGAGAGAGGAGAAATCCATCAGCATGAAGAGTGTTTTCTAATCATTCTCATTGATGAGAGAGATGGACACTGACCTGTAGGAGATGAAGATGATCTTCAGTGTGTGAGATCTGCTCCAGCTCAGAGTTTCTCCTCTTTAGCTCAGTGATCTCCTGCTCCAGCTCTTTAATGAGATCTTCAGCCCGTTTCTCTGCTGCTTTCTTCTTCTCCTCCAACATCAAAACAACTTCAGTCTGACATCTCTCAATGGAGCGGATCAGAGCCGTGAATACCTCAACACTGTGTGATTTCTCTTCTTCTGTGTTTCTCTGATGAGATCAAGTCACAGTTTAAATGTATTTAATTCAGCACCTTTATTTATAAAGAAGATTGCCACAAAATTTGACTCACCTTTCTCATCTTTACAGAGTGTTGGATGTCTTGAATCTTCTTCATTCTGTTCTGGATCATCTGCTGCATGTCTATCTGTGTCTTTACCAGCTGATTCTACAGACAGAGAACAACACACACATTTCATCACTCAACATAGCTTTTCCATCTTCAAAATAAGTATTGATTGAATATTAGTAACTCTTGCCTTCTTCTCTGCACTCTCGTCCTCTATAGGAACAGTGTTGTGAGTCTTGTGGTCTCCTTCAGTGCAGGACAAACACACACACATCTGATCATCTCTGAAGAACAGATCCAGAGGTCTCTCGTGTTTCTGGCATATATAATCCTCCAGATTCTCAACAGCGTCCATCAGTTTGTGTTTCTTTAGATGTGGGACTCTCAGATGAGGCTCCAGGTGTGTTTCACAGTAAGAGGTTTGACACATCAGACAAGACTTCACGGCTTTCTGCTTTCTTTCATCACAGATGTCACAGAGAACTTCAGATTTACCCAGATTAAACTTTTTCTTAAAGTGTTGCACAACCTCTCTGAGTGTTGTATTAATCTTCAGATCAGGTCTTTTGCTGATTGTTTCTTTACAGAATGGACAGCTGTAGTTCTGAGTGTTTTTCCAGCATTCATTCAGGCAGGTCTTGCAGAAGTTGTGTCCACATGGAGTTGTGACTGGATCAGTGAACACATCCAGACAGATTGAACACTGAAGCTCCTCATTTAGTGCACTACTGGAGGACAACATGGCTGAAAAGACAAATATTGATAATGTATTAGAGGCCAGTGTCAGCCAATCGATATTAGAGTTCAAATGTAACGCAGCTAAAATATTGGACGTCCCGTCTAACTGTCACCCCTAAATACATTCAAAATATTGATTCATAAAACTATCGGCTGATTAACTGGTTATCAGCTTTCTTCCAACACCTTGTTAGTGTCTGCAAAATCCAATATTGTTTGACCTCTGCAATATATAATTTACATCTCTGGATTGAACCATTTTAATAACACTAATAAGGTACTCGTATCACTGTTATCATGGTGAGTTAGCCCCTACTAGTAAATGCTATAACTATACCATTTTATGGAAAGCATCTTTCTCCATTGATGGCCATTCAAAAGTAGCTGTGAATTTTGACAAAATAAAAACTTTTGCAAGCAGCATTTAAACCATTTTTGGAGTGCTTTTCCTTCATGCACCAGTATAACAATCCCTAGTGAAGGGCCTTGGTCTGCACACATTCTTGTAATGCCATTAGCCAATCAGCATTGCCAGAATTGTCAGTACGTCATTTCCCTGCAGCTCCAGAGTGCTTAGTTACAACGCTTGAGAGAAGAACAAATAAATCCTTGTCCAAATTCCAGAACTGAGGGCCACAAGGATCATGCAAGTTGTGTTCTTCCAGAAGTATTACTTAGTAAAGTAACAAAGTACTATTACTCAATAGGTTACACACTGTCTGTTACCAAACCTGTTATTTACTATCTCGCACCACAGGCTGAGAGGCACTTCAGAAAGTACATTCTTAACATTCAGTCTTGCAAACCGATCTAAAGAACTTGTTGGTTAAGTTTTGCCTTTCTTCTTCAAAGAACTGAAAATCAAGCCAATTCATGGTCATATCAAAGTTCTCATTAAAATGGTTTTATGGAGTTGTTTAATCTCATGCAGACACTGATAGTGGGAATAAATCACAATAATTTTACAGAATCTAAAATGTTGTTGGAGAAGAACTGAAATACAAAATCTCCAGGAGTCACAGTGCAGAACATAGAAACAGATCTTTACAACAACACTTTAACATCATCATGAAAGACTCTTTCTATATATGAAAGACTAAATAGGAAAAAAAGAGGATTTTTTTTTTTTTCATTCAATTATCTCACCTCAAAATAAACACCTGACAGGTGTTTTTGTGAGTGTTTTATATTTTTATTTTCACAGTCAATTTTCACTGGACTGTGTTCTGTCTGCAGTTCAAATACTTACTGTTCCTTTAAATTTAACATCATGACAGCACACATCAAACTCTGATTTACAGCCAATTAAATGACAGACATTTAATTACACTGTGATTCTATTTCAGGGCAGTAAACTACTGAACTAGTTCTTATATTTTCATCACTTACCTGTGAGTGAATATCAGCTGTGATCTCTAAAGTCTCTGAGTGTCTGATTCCTGTTTGAAGAGACTTCAGTTGTTCATCAGTTTAGTCTTTCCCTGAAATCTTTCACACGCCTACAGTGATGTCATAGCTCCACCCATATGTTCATGAATATGGAACAGATCATAATTCATACCTGTTGAGTGTGTCTGTATTAAGAATGATTACGTAAAACTGAGTCAGGTGCTCACTTGGTGTCCTAGACAAGGTACTCCCACCCCATAATAAATTAACATAAATTATAATTTATAAATTACATGAAAAGTCTAATATGCATACAAATAGCACAATTAGAGTAAAAAAAAAAAAAAAAAAAAATGTGTCCAATTATAAATCAGGATTTTTGCTTAAACTCCACATACACATTTAGTTAAATAACAACACTACATCTGTGAATTCAGTTCCCCACAATTAAATTGTACATTTATATGAAATTGGTGAATATGGGTGCAATCAGGACAACTCAGAGTCTCTATCAAATGTCCATGTCTGTCTGACTCATGAAGTTCACAGTAATAACTGATTGATTGATTGATTGATTGATTGTGTGTTTTTCCTCTTTCAGTCTCTAGGAGACGCTGTGGTCAGTAAAGAGTTGACAGTCAAGAATCCACTGCTGCAAGTGTAGAAGAATGTTCTGGCCGAGTTTGGAATGGCATACTACCAAACTTCTCTTACTATTTCTGCCATATATTCAGTGCCCTCCATAAGTCAAAATTCATTCTTTGGTAAAGAAAAAGCATTTCACAACATCAAACCAAGTCAAGAACTCTCTCCAGGAGGTAGGCGTAGTGGAGAGTGGGGCAGTAACGAACACTTTTTGGTTTTCTTAAGGTCGTGTAAATGTACTCTGGGGTCGATGTATTTTTCTTTTTTCACATTAATTTCACACGTGTCTGTTACACATATGTGGTCTTGTTTCATGAATACAGCATATACTTTTTTCGCAATCTACCTCGAAAAAAACTGAGATGTTACAACGTGACCCATAGGCGGGGCATGTTGTAACAGGTGAGGGGCACATTATAACAAAACCATACAACATCTTAAAATCCCCCTCTATCAACTGTATCTGATCTAATTAAAAAGCCTAGAAGATAAACTACATTTTCATGTCAATAAAAGCCATTTATTAATTTTACAATAATTTTGACACTTGACAATAAATACACAACAAAGCCACAGCATTGACCGGAATAATGCATGGATTGATGACAAAACACACACACACACACACACACACACACACACACACACACACACGCACACACACACACACACACACACACACATTAAGGGGAATTATGTTAATTACATATCTGACTGCATGGAATTGCATATAGTTTTTTTTTTTTTTGTAATTGGGGCACATTGTAACGCAGTGTTACAACATGCCCCGTCGGTGCAACTGGGATTTAAACCTGGCTGGTCACTTCTGCTGGCTATCTGAGAATTAAAAGACTATATAAGATGCTAGCTAAAAGATTGCAGATTAAAATGATACCAAGTTTGCCTCATTTTAAATAAACAGTAAAAACAGAGATGAAAATTTACTTTCATGTGAATTTTTACTTTTGCTACTTTAAAATGAACTTTTGGCAATATCTTCCAAAGTTTTTTGATTTTTTTCGATTTTTTTTCTATCTACACAGTGTTGATATGGCAACAAGTAAACAAATGAAGTTTCATCTTACCAGCGTGTGTTACAACTAACCCCGCGTTAGTTTGTGCCCCGCGCGCCCCTATTATTGTCAAAGTCTACAATCAAGATGCGACTTCATGAAATTAAATACAGAGAGCCCACAAGCTGCAAACCACTGGTAAGCCTCAAGAACAGCAAGGCCAGAGTAGACAGCCAGAAAACATTTTTAAAAAGCCTGCCAAGCTCTTGAACACTTTTATTTTTCATTTTATTTTATTTTTTTTGGTCGGAAGTGCACCCTCTCGTGACGACTGCGCCCCTCTACCCACATATTGAGCACTAGCGCTACGCGATTATATTATAATCGGATCCTTATCATATGTGGACAAAATGAGTGAAAAAATAACCAGATTATCAGGTGCACAAGGCAGGAAGCGGCACAAAGAAAAGGAGCAGAAAAAAGAGCAATATAAAGATAAGAATCACAAGTTAACGACTGTTCATGTCAGCATTGATGTTTATTTACTACTTTGAAAAAGCTTATCTTAACTGGCACGGACACTGTGGGACGTTTTTTGCTTGTTTTATTTAAGTTTAGTGCAAGTTAAGTGCAGTGTATTTTCTTTAACATAAACTTAAGCTTCTATAATGTTGTTTTCATTTCAGTTATATTGCTGCTTGCTTTCACTTCACCAAAAACTCCTAAGTGTCTTCTTTTAAAAGAGACCATGATTAGGACTGTATAAGCTGTCAGAGTTTTCTGCTTTAATGTTTTATTTTGGCCACTAGAGGCCCTCATTGTATTTCTTTTCAGTTTCCCGCCATTTTATCATGTGTTATTGTTTTCACCTGTGCCTGTTCTGGACTGTGTATTTAAGTTGTTCACTTCCTTTGTTTCTTTGCTTGGTTATTGATGTTCCTAGCCAGTTACTGCCGTAAGTTTGCTCTAGTTCCAGGTACTAAACTTTGTAAGCCTTTTGGTTTGTTCTTCCCCGTGTTTATTTTTTGCTTTTTTTTATATCTTTTTCCTGAGTTTTTTGGAGATTATTTTTCCTCCTTTCAGATCCTTTTCTGGACTAAAGATTTTTCTGTTTTTTGTGATTGTCAGTAAGAAATTGCTTTTTGTACTCTTTTGCTGTTTTTGTTAATAAACTCTTCTGAGTTCTTTTAAGAGTGCATCTGACCATCGGGTTCAACTCCCTTCTGTGGCTCAGTGGTAGAAAATAAGACTCTTGTGCCAGAGACCCAAGTTTGACTCCCGGCTCTGACAGAATAACCAAGCCACACTATGAACCCAGAGACGCCTAACACTCAAGAACTCCTGGCTACAATTGCTCAGCAGCAGTCCACAATCCAACACCATGAGTCAGCACTAGTCCAGCAGGAGACTGTGATGGCTAAACACTCACAAGTGCTGTCAGATCTCATGATTTTTGTTCGTCAGATCCTGGACCGGCTGCTCTCTACCTCAACTACTGCTTCTCCTGCTGCCTCGGTACCCCTTCCAGATTCTCGAGCACTCTCTCCCCTAATTGAACTTCGCCTACCTCCACCGCAACATTTCTCATGTGATCCCAGTGCATGTGATGGGTTCCTGACTCAATGCTCTCTCACATTTGAATTACAACCATCTTCCTTCCCCTCAGATCGGGCCAAGATCACATATGTTATTACCCTCCTTTCTGGCAAGGCTCTTTCTTGGGCAACAGCGGTCTGGAAGGCACAGGCACCCTTCTGTTCCAGTTATTCTGTGTTTGAAAAGGAGTTCAATCGAGTCTTTGACCACCTCCTCAGTGGCGGGTAAGCCTCTAAGAGACTTCTCACCCTCCAACAAGGTAATGGCAGCGCGGCTGAATATGCCATACAGTTTCAGACAGTTGCAGCAGGGAGCGGCTGGAACGACGTGGCCCTCATGGTGTGCTTCCTGAATGGTCTGTCTGAGGCAGTCAAGGATGATATGGCTACCAGAGAACCTGCTCGTGATCTCGAGACCCTCATGGATCAAGCAATCTGGCTGGATAATTGCCTGAGGGAGAGAAGCCTGAACCGGCCATCTGTTTCCACATTGTCTGCCAGTCCAGCACTTGCTCCAATGCTACCAGTGCCCCACGAGTCCTCGGAACCCATGCAATTGGGAAGGACTAGGCTTTCCCCATCAGAACGAGACCGTCACATGAGAGAGCGCTGTTGTCTATATTGTGGAGTGTATGGTCATTTTCGCTCTGCCTGCCCCGAGCTTTCGGGAAATGCCCAGTCCCATACAGGCAAGGAAGGACTGTAACGGGAGTTACACGCACAGCTTCACCTTCCAACTCTGGATTGTTTCTTCCCATCACACTCACTTGGGGAGATCAAAAACACCAACTCCAGGCATTGATTGATTCTGGTGCTGCCGGGAATTTCATGGATATTTCCCTTGCCAAGAGTCTCCAGATTCCTATTAATTCCCTTCCTGCCCCCCTAACTGCGACAGCCTTGGATGGAAGACCGTTAGCTCCAGGGAAAATAACCCACCTCACCTCTCTCCTTGTTCTCGTCACTTACCAGCACCAGGAGAGAATGTGCTTTCACCTTATACAGACTCCACAGTTTCCTATTCTCCTCGGTCACCCCTGGCTCCTCCAGCATAACCCACACTTTGACTGGTCCACTGGCGCTGTTCTCAGTTGGGGTCTCACCTGTCAGACTACATGCTTGGCCCAGAATTCCCCTGATCTTGTTCTCAAGTCCCAAGAAACCCTAGATCTGTCTCAAGTCCCTGCTCAGTACCACCACCTCAAGGCAGTGTTCAGCAAAAGGAAGGCCACCTTCTTACCTCCTCATCGCCCCTATGATTGCACCATTGAGCTGCTCCCAGGAACCTGCCCCCCCAGAGGTCGTATATTCTCTTTGTCTCCCCCCGAACGAATTGCTATGGACAAATACATTAACGAATCCCTTGCGGCAGGTATCATCCAACCATCCACTTCCCCTGCTGGAGCTGGATTTTTTTTCGTTGGGAAGAAGGATGGCGGACTCCGGCCATTTATTGATTACAGGGGCCTTAATAAGATCACTGTTCGAAACCTCTCCCTTGCCATTAATGACCACTGCTTTCGAAATTCTGCAAGAAGCCTCCATCTTCACTAAGCTTGACTAGCGCAATGCCTACCATCTCGTGCGCATCAGGCAAGGAGATGAATGGAGACCGCCTTCAACACGCCCACTGGTCACTATGAATATTTGGTTATGCCCTTCGGTCTCACCAATGCTCCTGCAGTATTTCAAGCTCTCATCAATGATGTTCTCAGAGACATGCTCAACCAGTTTGTGTTTGTCTACTTGGACGATATCCTCATCTTCTCGAGTTCCCTCCAAGAACATGTAAAACACGTCAGTAAGGTTCTCAGATGTCTTCTTGATAACCAACTTTATGTTAAACCTGAGAAATGTGAGTTCCATGTGACCAAAGTTCAGTTCCTGGGGTTCATTATCAAGCCTGGCCAGATACAAATGGACCCTCAAAAGGTTCAAGCGGTTGTGGATTGGCCCTCCCCCTCGTCGGTAAAGGAAGTACAGCGTTTCCTTTGTTTCACCAATTTTTATCGCAAGTTCATCCGGAACTTCAGTACTGTGGCGGCTCCTTTATCCTGAGAAACTCCAAGCTAGATGAGAAACTCCGGGCTCTGGGCTTAAACAGCTCGCTGTGCAGCTGGATCCTGGACTTCAAGCAGATGCCAGGTGGTTAGATTAGGCAGCAACATCTCCTCATCACTAACCCTCAACACTGGAGCCCCGCAGGGCTGTGTTCTCAGCCCACTACTGTATTCCTTGTACACACATGACTGTGTGGCAACACATAGCTCCAATGCCATCATTAAGTTTGCTGATGACATGACGGTGGTAGGTCTGATCACTGACAATGATGAAACAGCCTACAGAGAGGAGGTGCACACCCTGACACACTGGTGTCAGGAGCAAAACCTCTCCCTCAACATCAGTAAGACAAAGGAGCTTGTGGTGGACTTCAGAAGAAAAGACAGAGAACACAGTCCCATCACCATCAATGGAGCACCAGTGGAGAGAGTCAGCAGCTTCAAGTTCCTGGGTGTCCACATCACTGAGGAACTCGCATGGTCCATCCACACTGAAGTCGTTGTGAAGAAGGCTCATCAGCGCCTCTTCTTCCTGAGACGGCTGAGGAAGTTTGGAATGAACCGCCACATCCTCACACGGTTCTACACCTGCACTGTGGAGAGCATCCTGACTGGCTGTATCTCTGCCTGGTACGGCAATAGCACCGCCCAGAACCGCAAAGCACTGCAAAGGGTGGTGCGAACTGCCAGACACATCATCGGAGGTGAGCTTCCCTCCCTCCAGGAAATATATACAAGGCGGTGTGTGAAAAGCTCGGAGGATCATCAGAGACTCCAGCCACCCGAGCCATGGGCTGTTCTCACTGCTACCATCAGGTAGGCGGTATCGCAGCATCAGGACCCGCACCAGCCGACTCCATGATAGCTTCTTCCCCCAAGCAATCAGACTTCTGAACTCTTGATCTCCCACGATCAAAATACATCAGCACTGCACTTTATTACCCTTACTCTTATCTCACACCGGACTGTCATAAATTATATTATTATTATATTATACTCTCTCTTAACAACTGACTATCATCCGACAGCCTGAATGTCAATACAGTACAATACTGTACATTCTATATATATATATATATATATATATATATACTTTTTTTATATATTTTTATTTTTAATTTTTATTGAATAATGTGTATCTATACAGTAAAAAAAAACAAAAAAAAAAAACAGCGTATTGTATACTGTACAGTGTATGTTATTATTTGTATATTGTTGAGTGTAATTATGTGTATAACAGATGTTTAAATTGTGTTGTGTTAATCTGATGTTATTGTAAAATGACCACTGGGTTCAACTCCCTTCTGTGGCTCAGTGGTAGAAATTAAGACTCTTGCGCCAGAGATCAAAGTTCGACTCCAGGCTCTGACAATAAGCAGGGGTTTTCAAACTCTTTGATGCCAACCCTGAAAAATAAATATGCTAAGTATTTTACATTTAGGCATACTTCAGTGTACTTGCAGACAGACTAATGATCAGTATACTTCAAGTGTGTTAATGATAAGTTAACTTGAAGTTTGCTATTTTGGAACAACTAATTTTTTACTAAGTATATTTCAGCGCGAAGCGCGCGTGAACCGATCATCTCTTTACTACTAGTTATAGCACGAAATAAACATGAAAGAACATCATAAGGTATGTTGAAAGATACAGTACAACTTACTGAAATGTATTAGCTCTCATGTAATCGCCCAATCGGTGTTTCAACCGTGAAAGATGTCAATAAAACAGCTTGTAAACAATATGTCACGTAACCCTACATTTACCTCAGGAAAGTCATTCAGTGTCCATTGCTCGATAGTTAGCTAGAAAAAAACAACTCTAGAGAGGAGCATTTTGCTAAATATATGCACTATATTACATATTCATTATATTCATACTTAACCTGTTAGTGATGTCTCATTTATTGTATGTTTGAATAAATCTATAGTTATGACAGACACCGTTTAAATGTTTATATTACAACAACGAATTGGAGTAGAAACATAATTATATCATTAAAAAGTTGATATAAAAACTGCCTTATTTAAATGTAAAATGTTTGTATATAACTCAGTTTTTATTTGTGTGGTGATTATTATATCTAAAATAAATAGAAACTGAATTTGGACTCTGTTGTTAATTTTAACCTTTAATATTATAGTAATGTACGAACTGACAGGGATCCCTGTAGAGTTTACAACATTAGTTGAGAGATTGTTTTCCTGAAGAAAAATTGGCATGTACTGTACCTGATATATATCCAAACCAATCGATATTGAATCGAATCGAGAGCTTGTGAATCGAAATCGAATTGATTCGTGAAATCTGTGTCAATACCCAGCCCTAAATCTCAGTAATGAAAGGTGTACTTACTTTTGTTGCACAATTCCTACAGTGGGGCCTGTATTTTTAATATAGTAAATCAAAACTGTTAGTTTTAAATTTTAGGACCAAATAGAAGTACTTAGAAGTCATGCAATTACTGAGAGGTGGTACATTTACATATTTAAATTAGTATTTTCTTATATTTGACATTGCACAGGGGTGTACTTACTTGATATTTTAAATAACCTACTTAATATCATTAGTTGCAAACATCACTTTTATGGTTAAATATTGTATGTATTATCTTGAGTAATCTTTACAAGGTTTTATAGGCATGTGGATTTTCGATATAATATTTAAGTTACATTTACTTAAAAGACTTGGTTTAAACAGCTGGAAACATGTCTCTACAGTGGACTTTGCCATGAGTTACATGTGATTTTAAAGTAATTTTTAAGTTTTAACATATAAAGCTGCACTTATTACTGTAAAAGACTTAATTTTGATGGAGTGTATTGTTGTAACACTAAGTGATTGTGCACAGTGTGTGTGTGTGTGTGTGTGTGTGTGTGTGTGTGTGTGTGTGTGTGTGTGTGTGTGTGTGTGTTGTAAACGCATGTGTGCGTCAGATACGAGGCGGGAAGTTCAGTCAAGAGTTTCAAACGTGGTGCATCAAATAAATGCGGGAGAAGTTCTGTTCAAACTTTAACTTGTCTCTGTTTCTTATTTTATTATATACAAGTGTTTAGACGAACGCTCGGTTACATTTCTTATGTCAAAACAAAGTTCTCTTCATGGAGGAGTCAAAACAACAGAAAAAAAGGTAATGATTTAATGTTGTTACATAAGGTATTTTGAGGAAAA
This sequence comes from Myxocyprinus asiaticus, assembly GCF_019703515.2. Classification (NCBI taxonomy): domain Eukaryota; kingdom Metazoa; phylum Chordata; class Actinopteri; order Cypriniformes; family Catostomidae; genus Myxocyprinus; species Myxocyprinus asiaticus. The sequence continues at coordinate 40,818,542 of NC_059371.1, forward strand.
ATGCTTATTAAATGAGCTGATTCATAAGTTTATGATGAGCCATGTATTGTAAGTACATTTGTTAACGCTAGTCCTGCCATAAATCAATGATTACCTGCCACTTGAATTATGTAAGCAATATCATTTTGGTTGAATTTGATATGAATTCAGTCAAGGAGCTTTAGTTGTGGACTCATTGATATAGTTTTGTTTGTTCTCTGTCATTGGGATTAATAATATGCTCAATATGTTCTTGTGTGTGTTTGTGTCAACGGGTTGAAATGCGGACGTGAAAGAAACATTGTATGCTGTAGGACCGTTACACCACACGTACCTGTAACCGAGTTATGCTGTGTTGCAGATGCGAGCATGAGAGAGAAATGCCGTGGAAAAACTTATTTTAACAACAATGATTTCACTACAGTAATACTGCAGTATCTTACAGTAACCATGGTTTTAATAAAATAATATTGTAGTATCTGACTGTAGTAATCATGGTTAATTTTGTGGTTCTGGTTTTACCTCAAATACCATGGTTTAACTATGCTTACTAAAACTTTGTGAAACCTGACAGTGTTTGTCTTTTTTCTTTACTTTGAGTTTTAAATCTTGACTCCACTTCAAAGCTCGAGGAGAACTGTGTGCCTGTGTTTAAGGACAAGATCCTGCACTTTTCCAACAGAGAGAAGTGGATCTTAATCTGCTTTCCAATGTGGAAACTATGACAGCAGGTATTGGGGATAAAGAACATTATCTGTATTTAAGAGAACAGCAAGACTGTGCTGTCGTTCAGTTTTAACTATTTAAATTACGTAAAAGAAATAGTTTACCCCGAATAAAAAATTCTGTCATTACTTACTCGCACTCATGCCATTACACTCCAAAGGAGAAACTGCTTTTATGTCCATTTTGGTGGTTGACAGACTGGTCACTATGTCCTGACATCATATGGAAAAAAAGGAATTTGAAGAACATGAAAACATTTTTCAGTTTTTGGTTCATTGAAAAAATAACAACATACAAGTTTAGTACGGCATGAGGTTAAAGTAAATAACTAATCAAGAGTAGGATTCATACTAAGAGTAAGTGATGATAAAATTTTCATTATGGAGTGAGCTATTCCTTTAAGAAACTTTACATAAATTAGTTTCACATCACACATCCAGATGTCATATTAGTCTAATTTTCTTAACAAGACTTTTTTTAGTTTACATTGAACAGTTGTACGTTCTCGTTTTATTTTATACTGTTGGGCCTCATGTATTCAGATAGAAGACAAAGGCAGGCCTAACACAGTCGTAAAACCTAACTCAGGCCCCCACATACCAAGTCATAAATTATACTGATAAAAATCACACCAAAATCAAACAAAAGGAGTCCAAAACAGACTACAAATCCCATGAAGCCTTGCTCACTAAAGGATCGAACTCTCAACTCCGATTGGATGAGGCACACGACAGAACGCACCTCAACCATGACATCATCAGGAGTAGAAATACCTCTGAAATGCTTCCGGGATTTGCTTCCAGCAACTTTGCTCACTGTGTGTAGATGCAGCTCATCGCTGCTCTCAGGTGCAGCCTTGTGGCACAAGGAAGTAACATCCGACTTGAAACTGTGGCCATACAATCTCCATCTCGCTGGACGAGTTGAGATTACTCTGTGTTCCACCGAACACTAACGGATCCGAAGGAGATCGCTGAGCAATCCGCATCTTCATCCGTTTGCCTGCAGAAGTGAAGAGATTAAAGATTTCTCTTCCATCTTCAATCAAGTTGACGTCGCTGATTTCTCCGCCAGCCCGCCGAGAATCAGCAGCCGTACCGCCTGCCGACAGAGCGAGGAAACGGCCTCCCGTCATCACCCGAGCCTCGAGGAACCGAGTCTGAGTTAAAGGACGGATGAACACACATTCTGCATCCTCATGCGATTCAAGTAATAGGTTTACGTCTGGGCAGAGATAGAATATTATTGTTTGTTGTTCTTGTGTACCAAGGTTATTGCTTGTACAGTTTACAGACCGCCATGTCCGCTCATTATTAATACTCAGGGTATTAATTATCACGAATTTGATTTGCTGTATTGTAGTCCAACCACATTGGGCTGTTGTGCATTTCCGCCATCGCGGGTGAGACCAGGGGTTTCTCTCCCATGATCGTGAAATCGGTTTGGGGCCGTCACTTTACTCTCTCTCTCTCTCTCTCGTACTAACCACACACACACACACACACACACACACACACACGCGCGCGCTCGCGCGACCCCTCACAAACATTCTGGCACATATTTTTGGCTAGTAGATAAAGCTCAGCTTTGTCCCTAAGCTATCGTACAAGCGGACACACGCGGTAACTGGTAGACGCCATTGACTGGTTTCTCTCCGCCCACATTCGCGGCCATATTCTCTGGCCGGAAGTCTCACATGACATACTCTCCACAAGAGTCATGTCCGCCATTTTGTGCGCATCCCTCCTTACACACACACACACACACACACACACACACACACACACACACACACACACACACACACACACTCTCGCTCTCTCACACACACACACACACACACACACACCCTCATGTGTAATAGGATTATTTTGATTTCCATATCTAATCATATCACTGTTTAGTTTGTAGTTGCAAGTCGGAAGTTTATTGACTGCATCGTATTAATTATTAATTGATATTACTGCATAAATAAACTTTGTTATATTACAAAGAGAAGTGTTTTGGTTTGTTTTGCATATGCCTGTGTCATGCTGACGGGATGTCAGTGCTCGGATTCAAGCCTTCATTCATTGTATTTTTTCCCCGAAAATCGATATTCTTCAGATGTCGATTTTCCTAAGAAAACAATCTAATATTGAGACTGATATACTATCTGGCTATTAGTCCCTGATTCCAGGGTGGTGCCCCGTCAATGTTAATCCTTATTAATATTCTATTGATTTTTGATAATTGATAATTATCTTTGATGATTGTTGAATTTGAATGATCAATAAGCTAGTGTTAATTTTAATTAATGTTTCATCGATGTTAACAATTAAGGATTATCCTTGATAACTGTTGATTTAAAGGATTAGAGAAGCTAACATTGATTCTCATCAATGTTCTATTGATTTTAATAATTAATAATTATCTTTGATAATTATTAATTATTGCTAATAACCAAACTTGCTCCTAAATGTAGCGCACTACATTTACTGGAGCCCCATATGAGGTTTTAATGAGTTAGATTCAATTAATTAATTTAAATATTAATTAATAACTAAAGAAATAATTATTAATTATTTCTGATAGTAACACTGATCTAAACAACCAGTAAACTACATAATAATTGGTGCCCCATGTGAGGCATCCTACTTTGTCACAATGTGTATGCATAAGAATCCAAAGTAATAACTTGAATCATTACTTCAAAGTTTGGTTCTGTTTGACAATTTACTTCTCACAACTTGCCAAACATAAGCCAGTGTGGTGTGAAAGTGCTCTTAAGAGTGAATTAGGGGTTAGTAAATTTACTTTAGTCTGCTTAAAATCTGCTGTTGTTGTTATTTAACTCCTTACGCTTTCATCTAGATGGTACAGAAAGGTGCCAAGTCACTTCATTGACGTCCACCAAAGAGAGAACGCAGTGAAATTCGCACATTACATAACAGTAGCCCGTAAGCCACAGGTCGAAGCCTCTCACCTGTGCATTCGTGTCAGCATGATAGAAACTGTAAAACAACAAGCTATCAGAGCCACTGTGTCGCAAGTATTTTTACTGTCCCAGTAAAATGAGTCACCAATTTCCCCGCGTGACTGGAGCTGAAGCTCCATAGAGGTCAGTCGACCCAGCGCTGCAAGATGTGGTCACTGCTGTCCTCCGTCTCTCCATAGAGGAGGGAGATAACCTTAACGGCTACAATATTAGTCGTTGTGATGAAGCATTGCAGGAACTAGTTAATTATGTCAACAACCCAGTCGGGAAGCCAAAGCGCACAATCCCGGACCAAGTGGGCCAAATGTAACTCCTTCATCACCGCAAAACCCAACTGCAAACCGCAGAGCACCAGGCCCAGCTCGCCCAGCTGCACAGCAGCTACAAAGCGGTGCAGAGGGAAAATCTCAGCCTGCACCAAGACGTAAGGTGCACCCAAGCTGAGAAAGTCCAGGCACAGGAAGATAATGCCCGGATGCAGGAGGAAAACGAAACCCTGCGCAGGCAGCTTCAAGCTGCCCAGCTAAGAGTAGAGTCAGATCAGTTAAGTGCAGCTGAAACGCACAGCACAACATCTGACATAGAAGAGGGCCCCCTCTTTAGCGCTACATGTAGAAATGTGCCCCTGAGAAACCCAGGGACACACGCTAGGAGCCGAGCTGCCCCTAGTGGTACAGTCTCTGACTTCGTCCTCCAAGACACATTTCAAGCTCATCCAGCAGCCCACTGGTTGGATGCAGGTGCACCTCCTTATAGTTGCCCCCCCCCCCCCCCGTCTGTGTTCAGTCACGCCACCGTGCGTTTCAAACCGACTGACTCCACACCACGGAGGGGGGACAATTATTTTCAAGCCCAGAGTGGTGTAAGCGGCTCGAAGATCCCATTAGCCAGGGAGCCGTACGTAACCCGGGGTCCACCCCCATGCATCGACTGGACTCCTTCCCCACCATGAAGGGGAGGAAGTCATCCTCATCGCTATAGCGATCTGAGTGACTATGGTGTTTCGGATTACTCGTACGACCCGTGGTCATACCGACTCTGACGCTTGCGCATCCGAAAACTCGAGTCCCTCGCTGGGGACATAGAACGCTTTGACCCAAGTAATTGAGATTCAAACATTGACAGTTATCTTAGGGAAATTAAGCACTGCCTGGTTTACTTGCCTTATGCTTCGTCGCATGAAAAACTCAAGCTTATATGGAAGACCACGGTAAGGAGTGTCCATGCATTCATGGAAATGCTACCGACCGGTACACAAAACTGCTACTCAGCTCTGTGTAAAGCCCTACACGAGGAGTATTCGCTGTATATCAACGAAGCCTCCGCTACCATAGCTGCTTTCGCCATCACCCAGAAGAGGCACGAGCCTCAACGTGAGTATTATATATGCCTGAGAACCACGTACTTCCAAGGAAGTAATGCACCATGTCTGGAGGAGGAACGAGCTTTCAAGTCTCTCTTCCTTCACAACCTCCACGAGTGCGTGTGATATGACGTCACGATGCACTGCAGAATGGGCAACCCCACCATGCAGGAAATCAGAAGATACGTGCAACTGGCATGGGAGACACGCGTGCGCCCTGCCCAAGGGCACGAAGGTGATGCCAGAGCCCTGGGGTTCCAAGCCTCATGTGCAGACCTAGTGCTTGAAGGCAACGAAATGCCTCGCGTTAAAGTGAATGCTAGAACAGGACCCCAGAGGCGCCGATCACCCCGCCAGCAGGGTAGGCAACAGAACCAGGGGGGTGGTGACCAGACACACCCCCAGGGCCACGACAGGCCTAAACAACAAAACGTTCGCCGGCCGAAAGGAAATGTGCGGTTCGAACGAATACCCAAACAAGAAGGTGAGTGGGTAGGCAAGGTTTCAAATCCCTTTCTCCCTTGGCAAATCGTTATAGACAGAGACCTGCAACGTAAGCATCACAAGCTACACGCAAGATCGTCTTTCACAAAACAGGCCTGGATTGACACCTTTCAAGGGATGATGCTAATAGACCCTGTTTACATATGTCCCATTAATACGGAACTGCTGTTAATTAGCCAGGACCTACTGAACCAATTGGCTCCACTCATTGACTGCCGTTGTGGACACACGTGGGCTCAGTTTGACATACCGAGACCACTTGGTCCAGGAAACAGTTCGCCAGCTTCAGATGGACAAGTCGCTATCATCCAAAAATCCAGCAAAGACAACGACTCCAATAAGAACAATTACAGGGCCTGAATAAAACCCTTCAGGGTACTATAGTCACTGTAAATTTGCACTCTGTTCTTATCAATAACATTTTGCACGCTTTAGGGACTTTGTCAGAGAAGACAACTTATGTGTATATAGTTAGAGATCTAATGCAGGACCTCCTCAGGGAAAATAGCTCCTCGTTCAACAGTCTGAGTGGTGGAAGGATGCCAGCTTACCTGGTCTACCTAGACCTTGTCGAACAAATCCTTAGATCTGCTACTATCTCCATTGTGCAACCTTCACAGATACACCTGGCATATAGTTTTGGCATTGAAATTCCAAACCATGTAAATCATCAGAACCTCAAAACAGGATTTATCCTCAATCTATCATCATAGGCAGAATATATACAGACTAAAGTCCATATTTAATGTTGGTTTTCAGAGAGGTAATGCACACATTCACCTCAAAACACCACCAACACTCGCCTACCATGATGAGGACCCCTCGCTCTACCTTATCCCTAACCTAAACATGTGTACCAAGACAAAGAACATTCACTGGGTTTGACCAAACGCAACCCCATTGTTAGAGAGGTGACTAACTACCTCTGCGGCCTAAGAGCCGAATTCCCTGAACAAGTGTCAAGGTAGCATGTCTATCAAAGTTGAAGGAATAGAGACAAGGGTAGAGCGAGCAGGCAATCGCTGGCTCGTTAACACACCAGCCACCGAAGTCCCAATGTCATACAACCGCCATGATACAGCCATTAAACTAACACTATCAAACCAAACGGTGTTCTTAACGGTTCCCCAAGGAGCCACCATGCACATTGACGATATTGTCCTCCATCTCAACGTCAAAAAACATGACGCAGAAACTGAGATCATGGACGCATTTACAGGTCACAACCTCACGGTTGATGACACCCTTCAACAGCAGCTTCAGGCTGAAGGGATGAAATTAGTGAAGTTCAGTCTCAGACCGACTGGCTTGACCACTATATTTCCTAGTCACTTAAGCAGATCATCATCTTACCAAGAACACTCTTTCAGTTTGGTTGCCCTCTGGCTCCTCCTTAGTGGTTGGACCATCGCAATTATTGCACACGCCATGTACAGGTACATTCAACACCTACAGGCCAGACTGGACTCACTCCTCGTACAGCCGCGTTTTACACACCAGTCTGAGCCCATCCCACAGGTTAACCCCAATCATTTCCAAGGATAATCATATCACTGTTTAGTTTGTAGTTGCAAGTCGGAAGTTTATTGACTGCATTGTATTAATTATTAATTGATATTACTGCATAAATAAACTTTGTTATATTACAAAGAGAAGTGTTTTGGTTTGTTTTGGTTTGTCAGTGTTCGGATTCAAGCCTTCATTCATTGTTTTTTTCCCCCCGAAAATCGATATTCTTCGATGTCGATTTTCCTAAGAAAACAATCAAATATTGAGACTGTTATACTATCTGGTTATTAGTCCCTGATTCCAGGGTGGTGCCCCGTCAATGTTAATCCTTATTAATATTCTATTGATTTTTTGATGATTGATAATTATCTTTGATGATTGTTGAAATTGAATGATCAATAAGCAAGCATTAATTGTAATGAATGTTTCATCAATGTTAACAATTAACAATTATCTTTGATAATTGTTGATTTAAAGGATTAGAAAAGCTAACATTGATTCTCATCAATGTTCTATTGATTTTAATAATTAATAATTATCTTTGATAATTATTAATTATTGCTAATAACCAAACTTGCTCCTAAACGTAGCGCACTACATTTACTGGAGCTCCATATGAGGTTTTTATTAGTTTTATTCAATTAATTAATTTAAATATTAATTAATAACTAAAGAAATAATTATTAATTATTTCTGATAGTTACACTGATCTAAACAACCAGTAAAGCCCTACAATACAAACAAGTTGACATCGCCTTTCTGGTCCATATTGTGCTCTCAACATTGGTAAATTATTGGAAGGCAAATGTTTGGACCAAGCTTCACAGGAACCAGGAAAGCCTTCATTGACATGCTGCCTGTAAGTTAACAGACATTCTAAAATCATAGTTTTAAATACTTACACATTTGCATGTACACATACCCACACTCCATTTCATGATGCCCCACCATCAAAACTGCCTTTAGATCTAGCAATATCCTGAAAAATGCGTTGTATGTGTCGCAAACAGTATGTCAATGCTCCGCTGTTTTGAACTTCTTTTTGGCTCGGAGCGAAAATTAAAAAATAACTTCTCAATGAGTATGCCAGGGCCTTTAGGGAAGCCTTCAGAAGGAAATACAGTTACAATACAATAAGGTTCTAGGCCTATTTGTTAACATTAGTAAATGCATTTCTTGCCCTTGACCCATCTGCAGAGCACTGTACATGTACACTACTCATGTATACACGCTGTGTAGATGACGAGAGAAATATAATTTTTGGGTGAACTATTTTAACCACTGTGTGTTCACATTAATGCATTTCATAAATTTACATTAACCCAAAATATTGTTCATTGCTACTTTAATGTAGTTAACTAATGTTAACAAATACAAAGTTATTGAAAAGTGTTACTGAAAATATTAAATACATTAGAAGAAGCACTAGTAAGTCATGAGAACTGTCAGATGCAATGATTTTACTGCTCCTAAAGATGTGTACTGGCTGCATTGATAATGCATTGATATGCAGTCATTTCTGATTTTACAGGTTGGTACAGTGGCTGATTTCCTGCACGGTGCAAAAGATGCCATTTTTCCATACACACCGATGCTTGGAGAAAACAGTCAGTGCTTTCAAGCATTTGTTGTCATTCACTGAGAAGCACTTCAACAAATACACTGCGGGGCACAGTGGACATTTGCTTCAAGCATTCTACGTCTTAAATTACCCCAAACTGCAAATTTAAATTAATTTCTACTGACTGGAAACTTGTTTACCCAAACAGAAAATACATTTCTACCTTTTAAATTGTTATTGTAGTCTGCCTGCCTCTCTCTCACTGTGTGGTTGTGGTAAAGTGTGGTTGTGACCAAGAATTCTGTTTTAAATTGAACCCAATTTGTGTGTATTTTAACCCAACATGTTGCAATGACTTTGCAGCAAAATTACTGATGACAACAGTCCAAAAGTTGGGATAGTCATTAAGGGGAGCAGAGGTTTATACTGATGTTTCAGATGTAAAGACAAATGTACCTTTAGGTTTTCTTGCATATATTTGTGTTCACAGTCTTCAAGTATGTCTTTGTAGTCATGTTTTAATGTGTTTTAGTGTGGCATATTAGTTTTTTATTTAGAAATTGCTAATTAAATAAGTAGCTATCAATTTGTGCAAATTCTGCTTAATTATGAAGTTTGCAAAATGCATTCGTCTTTGCTGCTGTCATTTTGTGTTTTAAAATGTTATGTGATGTTGCTGCAAACTTCACAGGTACAATTTTCTAAACTTTATTTATTGTTTGTGTTTTTGTCTATATAAGTGTGTTTTTGTTTTTCTATTTTTTTTTTGGATACATGTGCTTTGTGTGTATTGCTGTTGAAATGTTTAATGAATTTGTAACATTGTAATATGAATAAATATTTAGAATTTCTTTTGAAACACTTGTTGAGTGCACTTTTAATAATAAATAGGCTATATTAGGAAACTTGGAATATAAATTAAATGCATTTGAAAATCAAGTATAACTAACTTATAAATCTGTGTGACCTATCTGAAAAAATAAATATTACTTGATAATGGTAGTTCCCAACAAGATAAATATTGCCTTTATAACTTAAAAAATGGCCTGTAAATTGATAAATTTGAGAATGTGAAATCTAATATGTCAAACTAAAATTTGTTAAGTTCAAAATACTCAAAGCTGATGCAAATAGTTACCTCAATTTTTTTGAGTAAAACCGGCACAATATTTCTCACACTGTGGAAAGTGTTTCACTCTGTCACATAACCTGAAAACACATGAGAAAATTTCATAAGCTTGTCATAAGTGTACATTGGCCCATCCTGTCCAGCGCTGAGAAAAGTAACAGGTACCACATGTCAGTGACAAGACTGAGGAATGAGAGGTAGTGATGGGCGATACCACTTATTTTGTTTTTGATCCGATACCAATAATTTAAATCCAATATTGTTGATACCATCGCTTTGCGATTGTCCAAGAGAGAGATGGATTACATCGACACTCGTTTGCTCTTCCTTGCATTCCCGGATGTCATCCTCGAATTTTGCCACCTGATTTTTTCAACCCGTATTCAACCTGAATATTGAGACCTGAATTTCACGACCGGAAATTCACCACTTGAATATTAAAAACTTGAATTTCACAACCTGATTTATTTTTTCAGGTGAATTCACACATAATATTTTCAAATTAAAAAAATTAGCAGCAACATTTTTCAATTACACCCAGTCTTTTTTGAAGATCATGAATTCGGCTTTTTCAAATTCAGATCAAATCAAATCACTTTTATTGTCACACAGCCATATACACAAGTGCAGTGGTGTGTGAAATTCTTGGGTGCAGTTCCGATCAACATAGCAGTCGTGACAGTGATGAGACATATACCAATCTACAATAACATCAAATTAACACAGCACAATTTAAAGTCTAATATACACATAATTACACACAACACAATATACAAATAATAACATACACTGTACAGTATACAATACACACAATGTAGATACACATATTATTCAATAAAAAAAGTATATATAGTAGTATATATAGAATGTACAGTAGGTTGTATTGTACTGTATTGACATTCAGGCTGTCGGTTGATAGTAAGTTGTTAAGCGAGAATATAATATAATAATAATATAATTCATGACAGTCCGGTGTGAGATATAAGAGTAAGAGTAATAAAGTGCAGTGCTGATGTATTTTGATCGTGGGAGATCAAGAGTTCAGAAGTCTGATTGCTAGGGGGAAGAAGCTATCATGGAGTCGGCTGGAGCTGGTCCTGATGCTGCGATACCGCCTACCTGATGGTAGCAGTGAGAACAGCCCATGGCTCGCGTGGCTGGAGTCTCTGATGATCCTCCGAGCTTTTTTCACACACCGCCTGGTATATATGTCCTGGAGGGAGGGAAGCTCACCTCCGATGATGTGTCTGGCAGTTCACACCACCCTTTGCAGTGCTTTGCGGTTGTGGGCGGTGCTATTGCCGTACCAGGCGGAGATGCAGCCAGTCAGGATGCTCTCTACAGTGCAGGTGTAGAACTGTGTGAGGATGTGGCGGTTCATTCCAAACTTCCTCAGCCATCTCAGGAAGAAGAGGCGCTGATGAGCCTTCTTCACAATGACTTCAGTGTGGATGGACCATGTGAGTTCCTCAGTGATGTGGACACCAAGGAACTTGAAGCTGCTGACTCTCTCCACTGGTGCTCCATTGATGGTGATGGGACTGTGTTCTCTGTCTTTTCTTCTGAAGTCCACCACAAGCTCCTTTGTCTTACTGACGTTGAGGGAGAGGTTTTGCTCCCGACACCAGTGTGTCAGAGTGTGCACCTCCTCTCTGTAGGCTGTTTCATCATTGTCAGCGATCAGACTTACCACCATCATGTCATCAGCAAACTTAATGATGGCATTGGAGCTATGTGTTGCCACACAGTCATGTGTGTACAAGGAATACAAGAGTGGGCTGAGAACACAGCCCTGTGGGGCTCCAGTGTTGAGGGTCAGTGATGAGGAGATGTTGCTGCCTATTCTAACCACCTGGCGTCTGCTTGACAGGAAGTCCAGGATCCAGCTGCAAAGCGAGCTGTTTAAGCCCAGAGCCCGGAGTTTCTCATCTAGCTTGGAGGGCACTATGATGTTGAATGCTGAGCTGTAGTCTACAAACAGCATTCTCACATAAGTGTTCTTTTTTTCCAGGTGGGAGAGAGCAGTGTGTAGTGTAGATGCAATGACATCATCAGTGGAGCGGTTGTTGCGGTAAGCAAACTGCAATGGGTCTAGAGAGAGAGGCAGCACAGAGCAGATGTAATCTCTGATTAGTTTCTCAAAGCATTTGCTGATGATGGGGGTCAGAGCAACAGGACGCCAGTCATTTAAGCATGTTATTTTTGATTGCTTTGGAACCGGCACAATGGTTGACGTTTTAAAGCATGTGGGGACTACAGACAAAGAAAAGGAAAGGTTGAAAATGTCTGTAAAAACACCAGCCAGCTGGTTCGCACACACTCTGATGACATGGCCCGGAATGCCGTCTGGGCCCGTGGCTTTGCAGATATTCACCCGTCGGAAGGATCGGGTTACATCCGCTACAGAGATGGAGAGTGAACTAACCTCTGTAGCTTCGGCCACGAGAGCTCTCTCCGCGAGGGTGGTGTTTTTCCCTCAAAACGAGCATAAAATGTATTTAGCTCATCCGGGAGAGAGGCAGCGGTGTTCATGGCAGAGTTTTTATTCCCTTTAAAGTCCGTGATGATGTTAATTCCCTGCCACATGCTTCTAGAGTTGGTGGTGTTAAACTGTCCTTCAATCTTGCTTCAATTTTGCTGTTCTTTTTCGGAGGGCATAACTGGCTTATTTATGCTCCTCTGCGTTCCCGGAATTGAAAGCGGAGGTCCGCACATTAAGTGCTGCACGAACATCGCTATTAATCCATGGCTTCTGGTTCGGATAGATCCGTATTTTTCTGGTCGGAACGACATCCTCCACGCACTTTTTGATGAAACACATTACGCTATCATCGTAAAGCTCGATGTCGTCATCAGAGGCGAACTGGAACATCTCCCAGTCCGTGTGATCAAAACAGTCCTGTAGCGTAGAGTCTGATTGGTCCGACCAGCACTGGATCGTTCTTAGGGCGGGTGCTTCCTGTTTCAGTTTCTGCCTGTAAGCGGGCAGAAGCAGAATGGAAGAGTGGTCCGATTTGCCAAATGGTGGGCGGGGGAGGGATTTGTAGCCATCCCGGAAGGGAGAGTAGCAATGGTCCAAAACCTGGTCCCCTCGTGTGTTGAAACTAATGTGCTGGTGGTATTTTGGTGCGACTGATTTGAAACTGGCTTTATTGAAGTCCCCGGTCACAATAAACGTGGCCTCAGGGTGCGCGGTTTGCTGCTTGCTTATAATCCCATACAGTTCCTTGAGTGCCCGGTCTGTGTCGGCTTGTGGCGGGATGTACAATTCGGTTGCCAGAATGATCGACACAGAACCATGAGAAATTCCAGATCAGGAGAGCAGAAAGACTTGATAGAATGAAAGTTCCTCTGATCACACCAGGATTTGTTGATCATAAAACATCACAAACCACCACTCTGCTTTTACCTGAGAGGTCTTTCGCTCTGTCCGCTCGGTGCACGGAGAACCCTGCGGGTTCAATGGTTGAGTCTGGAATCTCCGCAGACATCCAAGTTTCTGTAAGGCAGATAATGCAGCAGTCCCTCGTCTCTCGTTGGAAAGAGATCCATGCTTTCAGCTCGCAGAGCTTGTTATCCAGAGACTGAACATTTGCCAGAAGAATACTGGGTAGCGGGGGTCGATTTGTGCAGCGTCTTACTCTGATGAGAACGCCGGCTCTGTTTTCCCTTTTCCTTTTGCGTTTCCGCATCTGGACTGCCCAGACAAAGGGCTCCACTTGCGTGTTTGTAAACAGCGGGTCGGCATTGAGGAATTTGAAGTCCGGTTTACGGTGTGAAATTGCTGAACCAATGTCCAAAAGTGTTTGTTTGTCGTATACAATAAGGCAGACAACATCCAAGACAAAAAACATAAGAATTGTGAACAAAACAAACAAAACACTACCATGTTGTGTCGGAGCTCGCAACATCAGCAGCCATACTCGGCGCCATCTTGAGTCCTAAGAGCAACTAAGAGCCATCATTCAGCAAGGGGAGGGGAGGAGGGCCCTACAAGCCGCAAAAACGCGTCGGGGTTTAGAGGACCGCCGACCACGTGTGGGGAGGGGCTCCTGGCCATCTGCCTGGGGCGGGAGAACCGCTGCCAGGGGAGACTCCTTCTGTCCACTGAAAACGCGGCGGGACGTTCTGTCCACCAGGGGCCGGGGGACTGCCTCCGATCCAACCGGGGAGGCACGGCTGTAATCCACTGAGGACCACGCGATGGCACATCAGAGAACCAGTGAATGAGTTTTGTTTTCTCTCTCTCCTCTCTCTCTATCACTGTCGCTCAGTGTTGGCCTTTCCCTCGCCTGTTTTTTTGTTGTTGTTATTGTGGTTTTTCCCCTCCTGTCTCCTCCCAGGTCAAAGAAGGCGGGGATGACCCGCCAGCAGGTGGGGCGCAAGGCATGCCCCCACCGGAGGGCGGGGGAGATGAACGTCATGCCGGGGGCTCCCCAGCCTGAGGCAACGCAGGGAGGAGTGTAGCTTGGAGGATGGCGGGGCTGGGCTGGATGGCGCACACCGGATCCCAATCAACCTGATGAGGCAAGCAAGGGATAAAGGCGACCGCAGATGAGAGAGAGAGAACTATAGGCAGCTACCCTGTATGTGTTTACTGTATGTTTGTGTGTTTTTATTTAAGTTTATCTTCAGACTGTTTCTCTGCTGCTTTCTGCTTCTCTTCCAATATCTCAACAACTTCAATCTGACATCTCTCAATGGAGCAAATCAGAGCCGTGAACACCTCAACACTGTGTGATTTCTCTTCTTCTGTGTTTCTCTGATGAGATCAAGTCACAATTTAAATGTATTTAATTCAGCACCTTTATTCATAAAGAAGATTGTGAATTAAGTGTGATCATATAAAACTGATTTCACACAGGTGTGTTTTAAAGGTAATTTACCAGTTTGTCAACAACACAGATTTTACATATTTATTTCATATCTCATATCACTGTGTGTTTATTCCAGGAGTCTTCAACCTTTTACATGCAAAAGAAACCAATAAATATGTAAATTTGGGTGAAATCAGGTCATCTCTTGATTTGGCCAAAAGAAAATCCAATTTGGCTGAATTGATCTGAGATCAGTTGTGTGTAACTCAAAAAACATCAGTGTCCAGACTCTGGATCAAATGTTCATGTCTGTCTGACTCATGAAGTTCACAGTAATAATTGATTGATTGTGTGACTGTGTGTTTTTCCTCTTTCAGTCTCTAGGTTGACACTGTGGTCAGTAAAGAGTTGACAGTCAAGATCACATTCCAGAATCCACTGCTGATCCATATAGAGCAGCGGTTCTCAACCTTTTTTTTGATGAACACCCCCCTACTTCATTCCCTGACCATAGAACGAATTTTACAGTTTTGTTAAATTAATTAAGCAGGTTTACACACCATCAACATGAAACCAAACCTTGCGTTTCTTGAATTCAAGCAAACCACACCAGTTCCTTTTTCCTGCAATAAAAGAGAATTACAACAGATTTGACACAGCAGGAAAACTCATAGCTTGGTCCATAAAAATGATGAAACATTATATGGTTCTTCCACACATAGTTCCTCCATAATACACTGATATTTGTATTTATACCACAAAAATACAATAAGATCATGTATGGCTCATAACAACCTGGTAACTCCTAAAAAACAAATCATGTCATTTTTGTTATGTAAATACATACAAAACTATAGATTTAGGAACTATAAATTCAAAATATAAACATTTTGAAACTGCCATAGTTGTAACAGAAATAAATTGGCCTATATTCCCTCATTCCCCCAATGTATTTAATGGAGCTATTTACAAAATATAATTAGTATGAATATGCCACATTTCTGCAAAATACAAAGAGATGAAGAGAGAGAGAGAGAGAGAGAGAGAGAGAG
This sequence comes from Myxocyprinus asiaticus, assembly GCF_019703515.2. Lineage (NCBI taxonomy): Eukaryota > Metazoa > Chordata > Actinopteri > Cypriniformes > Catostomidae > Myxocyprinus > Myxocyprinus asiaticus. The sequence goes on from NC_059371.1 coordinate 40,834,159, forward strand.
AGAGAGAGAGCAGACATCAATGCAAGGAAGTTGAATGGATTCTCAAGAAGAATATTATTTTACTGATTTGCTCTCAGCACCCCCTGGCATCCTTTGAACGCCCCGTTGCGAAACCCTGATATAGAGGGATTGGGAATGCAGATTCAGATTGCGTATCAGACAGATTGTGTTTGGGTAAAATGCTTCATTTTACTTTGAATAGTGTTTTAATTTGAGGTGTGATGTTTTCATGCACTTTAGATTTGGTCACTGTTAAACCGGTCATTTTAATCTTGTTGAGAGCTCTGCCAAAGGTAAATTCACCACATTTGCCAAGAATTTTACTGAAATAAATGAATCGATATTGCCATAATTTTGTTATTTATTATATATATCATGTTATATATCATATCTATTTTATTTGTATTATTTGATATTGTCTTCATCACCAATATGAACATTTTCAGTAAATAAAAATGACACTTTGTATCAAGCGCAAGTCTGGTGAAACTTGATTAGATATTCTAATTAATAATTCACAGAGTTTGGGAATGCTAATTAAATAAATAATGTGTTAGACGCTCAGCCAGTAAAAGAGAACGTAAGGTCACCCTTTTACTGCATATGTGACTGTTGTGTTAGTGGTTTGTGTGTTTTATCCATCAACGTGATGACTACAAGAGTCTCGTGACTCCCATCAAATCAAATCACGCATAGAACATTGAACGGCAGCGGTAGATCTGCGCCAACTGCTATTAATCATCATGGATGTGGAGGATGCATCAAACAGTGATACAACACCTGAACATCCTCGGCTGCACCTGTAAGGACTTTTCATAATGAAGAAGGACAATTGCTTGATCCTGTCATGTGAGTTTATCATGCTCAAGTCAGTCGAGATATCTTCATTCATTCTTCCTCTAATTTTAAGAAACAAGGTACATTTCATCCCAGCAAACACAGTTCTGACGATGTCGCCAGTTAGTCGTCCTTTCGTCAGCATGACATTACTTTCTGACTACGTTGTGACAACGTCTTGGTAAAGCTGCATTTTTAAGAATCTTGTCTGATGTTCCAGAGACGTCATGACCATGTCCTCAGAAAACGACGCCAATTAATCTCACGAGAAACGTTGTAGCGACGTGATAGTTTGGTCTCCAGATAATTTATACAATCATTTTTTTTTTATCTTTTTGAGAGGTCTACCAAAGATTTTTGAAATGGACAATTTGAAAAAGTCTTTTAAAAGATGATATTGTATCACCAATAAAATTTGAGAGTCTCATTTAAGATTATTCACAGGATTTACTCTGTTAACCAAGTTATTGCAAGATTTAAGAAAGGCACTGATTTAAAATGTGCTTTTTGTAACATTGATATTGAAAGCATCGTTCACCTTTTTTTGACTGCAAAAAATGTTCTGGACTGTTTTGTAAGGATTAATGCTGGTATTGATATGCAGTTAAAAAAAAGTGTTTTATTTTATTTTGATAGTTCAATTTAACATAAAGCATCGTATATTATAAATTGCAGATTTATGGAAAGTTCTTTATTAAATGTAAATTGTCATGACAGAAACCAAATTTTAAACGCTTCAAAACAGAAATAGGTCAATATTTCGATACATTAGCAGGAGTAAATGTAAAGCCCAAAAGTGTGTAAATAAGCCTTTAATTTTGAATCTTAATGTTAGATGCCTTGTGTAATTTGTGTCTATTTTGAAAGTTATTTTTGTGTTATTTTTTTATTCTTTTACTTTAAACTGGATTGTTTTAATATCAGGATGTGTCATTAGTGTTGAGATCACTTGAGGATCATACATAAACTAAACTAATACTGTAAAGCAGGTGCTACAGTCTGGCTAAAAGGTTATTAGATTTATATTATATTCATTTCTTATATAAAGATTAAAAGACAATGGACAGCCATTAAAATAATTTATGGTTAATTAATGAAATGGTTGTAATGCAAATGTTACACTTCAGGTGTGCATTATAGAACCACTGTCCCATCCTGTTTCAAATTATATTTATTTGAACCACTCTTTGAGCTTCTTTCTTTGTGTGAAGGGTATAGGAAAAAGTACTATTTATCAGAATCAGAAACAGATTTATTGCCAATATTTGTACAAACAAGAAATTCGTTTTGGTGACAGAAGAGGTTTCTAGCACACAGAGACAACAACAGTACACAGATAGTAAAATAAAAATAAAGATATGTGAATAAGATACAAATATGTATATACATAAATAAAATAGACACATTTGTATGTACAGGTGTGATATATACAAATAGCACATCTGTACATACAATTATTATTATAACTGTAATTATTCTTATAACTGTATAAAGAAAGAAAGAAAGAAAGAAAGAAAGAAAGAAAGAAAGAAAGAAAGAAGGGAAAGACAAATGGAGACGCTGTGCCCACCACCCGAACATGAACTAAATTATCCTAAGTGGGGAAAAATGGGCATAGAGAGAGCAGTCGAGTCTGTTTTAGCATGGATAAGATTTAACATTTTAACTGTCAAAACTTACACACTTTAATACAGTTGGTTGAATGACTATAAAAGACCCTCCTTCAAATATAGAAGTACAGCCAATAGTGTGTATATTTGAAATGACAGATTTTCTTTTTTTATTGGTCCAATCAGATTGTAATGCCTGTTACCGCTAGACTAGTGACGTCAAAACGTTCACGTAACTTTTGTTTGCTAATTAATGCATAACAATGGATCTAAGGAAAACAAGTGGTGCTTTTAAAAGAAAATCCAAAAGATCAGGGAAGCGAAGGAAGCTATTTTTCTGAAGAGGTTTCCTTCAATTTCTAATTTCTTTGCAAAACCACTGGATTTCAACAACAACGAGGAAATCGCTAGCATTAGCACAGAGCCTTGCACTAGCAGGGAAGGGGCTGCTACCATTTCCCATTCTTGGGAAGAAAAAGAGGAGGATATCACCACTTTTTGTGAATGTGATGATAATTCCACGAAGATCCAACACCCATCGCTACCAGTCTCAGAGCAGGTACCTCAACTCTCCCGCAGCCGGGCAGGCACAGACCACCCACAGCAACAACATCAAACCTTCAGACCAAGATTAATATAGTTGTGATTTTTTTTTTTTTTTTTTTTTTTTTTTACATTTCATTTAGATTTTTATTTTTATTTTAAATTTGTCAGTGTTCAATGTATGATTTAATTCCATTTGAGTTTTTTTCCATTTTAATTTTGGTTTCACTTTCGGTTTCAGTTTATCTTATCTTTTTTTAATGTTTTCTTGCTTATTTATTTTAATTTGTCAACGAAGATGGTTTAAATATGTTTACTGCTGAGAATGTATTCATTAATTCATCCCAAAAACAAACAAAAAATCTCCTCTAAATATTGTTTATTTACTCACCCTCATATCGTTGGGTGCCAAATGTGGCATTATAGATTTCATTATTCAGTTTGATTTTTAAGGATGATTCACATAAGAGCAGTATTTTGAGACCAGGCACGGGGAAATGGGAAAGTTTATTTATTTATATAAAGACTTATTATTTAGTCTTTAGCAAATGCAATGTCCTTCGCTCTCTTTATATGGTGAAATTTAACTCATATAAGCTTAAAAAGAGTATAATGCTACCTAATGAGAAAACTAGAGCTCAGCAACATATTTATTAATATTTAACTTTCTTTCCTTAAATGAGAAACTTAAAACGGAATATCTTACATTTTTACGGAGGAAATATTTAGATCATTTATAATTTGCCTCATTGTTGATTATTCGTTGAGTAGCTAATATTAGACTTGTAGAGAGAAAAATGATATCAGAAAAATGTATTAGTCCTGTACCTTGATTCTGTAAACCCAGTACAATGTGTACAAATGCTTTTTTTAGCGCAGGCATTTGACGCAGAGTGAGAACGGTTTGAATATTCATGATCATCATAACTTCCACTTTCTATTACTGTGAATGCGCAGCTAAGGGAAAGAACAGGAAAAAATGGTGGGGTGGGAGGGGAGGGGGGTCCTTGGCGATAATTGGCCCCCGGGCCTTTGCAAGACATAATCCGTCCCAAACGCACACCCCACTTCTCAGTTGCACACACACACACACACACACACACACACACACACACACACACACACACACACACACACACACACACACACACACACACACACACACACCCCCATTGACTCTAGGTGGCACTATAATGAACACTTTTACGTTTTCACTCAGATCTCCACAACTGTTTCCCCTCTAATTCCTTGAGTCAAGCCCTACAAAACATATATCTCAGCTTTCATTTCCACCAATAAAAATGTTCCGGTTTTTGTCCGATTGGCACAAAGCTGGCATACATCATCTACAGACCCTCCTGACAAAAAGCTATCAAAAGAATTTTGTTATGTCAAATCGATTTCTAAGATATAAATCAATATGTTTTGGGGTGTTTAGCCTGTATCTTGTGAGTGTAATTTTCAAACTTCAACAAACAAAACGTTGTACACATTGACAAGACAACACACTGAGGTAACATGCCTAGTTTCATTCATTCTTGATGCAATTGGGTTCAATAACTGAAGAAAATCCTATTTTTGCAACTGTGCTCAAAGCAGTTAAAATGTTACACAAAAACAGCTGTGTCCACAGGATCTTATGTCACATTTGATTACTGTGGTCATCTCGTCATACATGTTTGTCCCACCGACAATCACCGTTTGAGGCTATTCATTGTTTTATTATAATTCTGAATCACTAATTAATTGTAATAATTGTTCAAAATGTGCATTATACTGTATGTGTATATGTCTATATATTGTTCAGTTTTGTTTATTATATATGTGTATTATATTATATATTGTTAGACAATAGCAACTGTAAATAGCACAAACTGTATCATAGTAGTATTACATAAGTGTCATGTTTTGTTTCATATTGTGATTTTATTAATATGTCTTTAGTAAATAATCAACAACAGTCTTTTGTTAAATTCTTTCTGGGCTCTTCTTTCACACAACTCATTGTGATGACTTAGCAGAGCTCATGCTTTAATAGTCTATTAAACAATACATGATTTAACAATAAATTATTATAAAGTGATACATATGGTCTACAGTGAAGAAATGTACACAGGTTTTTTTTTCACTTTCAATTTAATTAGTTTTTAATCATTTGTCTGACGTGAAACAAGTTAAATACACATCATCACACACATTACACAACTTTTCTAAAGCTTGAGGAATATGAGAGTATAAAGAAAAAGTTAATTTTAATTTGCAGCAGACATGAATTATTCAGCAAACAAGCAAAGAGCGCATGCGTGAGTCTGAGATGAGCCCTGCGTCCGAATATCCATACTTCCCTAATATAGGTGAAAACAAGGTTACAGAAGCCCATATTAAACCTGTAAAAGAAAGAAAAAAAAATTATTATAATGCACATATATTTTATTATATTATTTTAATGTTTTAGTAATGAAATATTGCTGAAGAAATGTATTAAATGTCACAAACTAGAAAAGAAATTAAATTGAACAATTAGGAATAGCTCCGCCCTTAGTGGGTTGCGTCATCTCTAGTACTAAATAGAGGTGAACAGTCTCTGGTCACGTAATGAACTGAAATGGCCGCTGGAGCAGTGATGCGTGTTAGTAGCAGTTCTAATGTTGAGAAAGTAAGTGAGAAATACTAGATTAATAATTGAGATTCATAGTTAAGACATCGCTAACAGGAAAAGGTTGTTTAAATAGTTCTAATCGTGTTTGTATTAACTCCAAGGATTGAACGAGAAAATGAGCTGATTCATCTGACGGAAACTGCATAAAACAGATTTTCCTTGATTCATCAGAGATTATTTTTAGTTTTTTTTGGGGGGGGGTTCTTTCCACCCTTTTCTCTATTTTGTTTTCCCTGTCCTTCAATATATCAGAAGGACAGAAATACAAAAGAAAATTACTTCTATAACCCAGTCTTCTGTGGTTATTTCCCTTGTCTCGCTCCAAGGCATCAGAAAGTGGTTTATGCTTAGATTGTAAGCCACGTGCTACGTCAGCACTCAAGAATCAGTCAAGTTTAAAAGTGAAACAAAACTTTTATTTAATCCAACACAGAAAATGGAAGTCGCAAAGGCTCCAGGTGGGGACAAAGACTAAAATAACAAATATAATTTCACCAGTTGCTCAAGAAGAATCGAAACTAACTTAACTACAAAATAAAATGCAAATAAACAACATAAATCCACTCAAACTCAAAACAGGACAAAAGACAAGATTAAACAAAATGACACCCACCTCCCAACTACTCATTTTAATTATACCATTTAAATAAAAAAGGATTAAGAGCTCAACAACAATGAAAGACTGGAAACATCCACAGTCAAATTGGTTGTAGCAACAGTTACCTACTAAAACCAACAATCAACTACAGCAATACAACATGTCTGACACAGGAGAGGAGAAAGAGCCAATGCAGAGAGGTTCTGCTGGGATTTTATCCTGAAGCTCTTTTCCACACCAACCAATCCTGACAGAGGACTGATTGGCAGTCATAACTGAAGACACCAGATGTTGGTCAGCCTGCAAAGAGAGAGAAGAAGAGGCGACAAAACAGAAACACACACAAGGGAAGCAGAACTCCGCAACTGCAATAAAATGTCATACATCCATGGATGTAATTAAACAAAAGGACAAAAATATAAGAACAAACAAATAGGTCCAGGGTCGGAACATTCATTGATTGATTGTGTGTTTTTATGTGAATTGACTGTCAAGATCACATTTCAGAATCCACTGCTGCAAGTGTTGAAGAATGTTTTGTTCCATATAGAGGAATATGAAATGCAGAGAGTCAGAAAGATTGTTTTTGGTTAAGATGATCAATTTTGTTTTTATACTGTTTTAATCTGAGGTGAGCTGTTTTAAATCTGTCACAAAAACCCTTAAATGTACATCATGTGCTGTTTTAAATATGATAAACACTGTTCTTAGAGTGTGAAAAGTTTATTTTCTCTCTCTCAGTGATGTGGAAAAGCTGGAGACAGTTTCATTGATGGAGAAGTTTGTTCTCATGTTTCCCGGCTCAAGTGCACAGAGTCAGTGATATTGTGCTCAAAATAAAGTACACAGAACACACTAGCAACCATCCAGATCTCCCTAGCAACCATACCTCATATTTTCTTTTGAGAAATGTACAAATCTAATGTTCATGTAGTTTTTTATATTTATGGGATGTAAATTCATTAATTGTAACTGACAGGTGTGATGATCAGTGGAGTTGAGTTTTTACCTTTTTGATTTAAATATGGGCTAAAAAATGGAAAGAGTGTTTGAGTGAAAGACTGACCAGTGAAAGAGTAGATATGAGAGCTGGACTCCACATCATAAAAGGAGACCAGACCCTCCTCATAATCCACAAACACACCAACCTTCTGTGGCTTCACTCTCACACACAGAGAGACAGGAGGACCAGCACAGGCTTTATATTCATTCTCATTCCTCAACCTCACAGTCCAGAATCCATTCACTGGAGTCGCTGTGATCTTTCCCTTCCTGTTAATGGATTCTCTGACCACTCCTAAATCCCACTCAGTCTTTCCCTTCACCTGCACCTCAAAATAAAATCTACCTGAGCTGAATCCCTTCTTTCCCAGAACACAGACACATGTATCAAATCTCTCTGGTTTATCTGGGAGGATTTGTTTAATGTCTCCACATGTCACTTGTTTTCCATCATCAGACAGGATGAGATTAGGATGAGCTGTATCAGGATCCAGAGTCACATCCACTGAGAGAGATCAGAGAATATCAATCACTTCAGAATACAAACATTTTGATTGATGTAATATTTAATCCAGAGTATAATGAAACTGTAGTGCAGTAAGTCAGCTGTCAGTATATAAATGTAGAGTATTGTAAGTGTATATGAGAGAACGTCATGGTTACTGGTGTAACCTCCGTTCCCTGATGGAGGGAACGAGACGTTGGTGTCGATGTAGTGACACTAGGGGTCACTCTTGGGAGCCCGAGACACCTCTGGTCTTTGATAAAAGGCCAATGAAAATTGGCGAGTGGTATTTGCATGCCACTCCCCCGAACATACGGGTATAAAAGGAGCTGGTATGCAACCACTCATTCAGGTTTTACGCTGAGGAGCCGATATAAGGTCCGGCCATTTCAGCGGGTAGTTCAGCGTTGTGGCAGGAGGGACCAACGTCTCGTTCCCTCCATCAGGGAACGGAGGTTACACCAGTAACCATGACGTTCCCTATCTGTCACTCACTCGACGTTGGTGTGACACTAGGGGTCCCTATACAAAACGCCACAAGGCTGAACTGTGTTACGTGAACTGGCGGTGTGTGGTGGGCAGACTTGCTGTGTGCCTCATAGCCAGCGCACCAGGTCGACACGTAACCTCCCCCAACACAGTTATGAGTGTCAAACGGCCCTTTTTGGGGACAAGTCGACTACCCAGAGATAGAGACAGGCTTAACGCAGTCGTGGCCTCTTTCCCCTTCTCTTTTTCCACTCCCTAAAAAAGAAGGGGGATTATCTGACTGGGCCGCCAGGTCTAGTCGGGGGGTGTCCCTCCCAAGGGGAGGACACCGCGGAGACCACACCTCGCCCCAAGAGAGGGGGGGATATTTGGTCTTTCCAACCATGTGGAGAGCCTTCAAGGTAGATCCTGCCCAATGGGGGAGGAGTTACTACAACATGGAGACTGAGGGGCTCTGCCCAAGGAAGACGCAGTTTGCCAGTAGGGAAACGAACTAGCAGAAGATATAGATCGCATGGGGTTAGCCTTACAGGGAACCGCCACATGCGGAGCACCTACCCCAGAACCGGGCTCTTAGTTAGCGCGTGTACTGGGCCGGCAGCGAGTCTCTCCGAAAACTCGACTGCCACAGGGCTCGGAGGAAGTCAACCAGGGAACAACTTTTGTGAACACTACTGGGAATTAACAGCGCACGTCTTCAGCTCAAAAGGAGGTGGAAGGCGCTATGTGCAAGCGATACACCCGGCCGGCTATCCCGGGCTTATCCGCTTGTGTTGCGTGCCACTACCTGGGACGAAACTGGTTCCACCCGGAGGTTGTAGAACCTTGCAAAGGTGTTGGGTGTTGCCCAGCCCGCTGCTCTGCAATGTCTGTTAGAGAGGCACCTCTGGCCAGGGCCCAAGAAGCCGCTAAACCACGGGTAGAATGTGCTCATAGCCCTACCGGGGGCTGCATGTTTTGGGTGAGACATGCCATAGTTATGGCGTCAATGAGCCAGTGGGTGATCCTCTGCTTGGAGACAGCGCTTCCTTTCCGCTGTGCACCAAAGCAGACAAAGAGCTGCTCAGAGATTCTAAAGCTCTGCGTGCGATCCAAATAGATGCGTAAAGTGCGCACCGGACACAGCAACGACAGGGCTGGGTCTGCCTCCTCCTGGGGCAGCGCTTGCAGGTTCACCACCTGGTCCCTAAAAGGAGTGGTGGGAACCTTGGGCACATAGCCCGGTCGGGGGTCTCAGGATCACGTGAGAATAGCCCGGACCGAACTCCAGGCACGTTTCACTGACAGAGAACGCTTGCAGGTCACCTACCCTCTTGATGGAAGTGAGCGCAGTCAGGAGGGCAGTCTTCAAGGAGAGTGCCTTAAGCCCGGCTGACTGCAAAACTCAAAGGGGGCTCTCTGTAGACCCTGAAAAACTACAGAGGTCCGATGAGGGAACAAGGCGTGGCCTGGAGGGATTCAGCCTCCTGGCGCCTCTTAGGAACCTGATGATCAGATCATGCTTCCCTAAGGACTTACCGTCGACTGCGTCATGGTGTGCTGCTATGGCAGCAATGTACACCTTCAAGGTGGAAGGGGACAGCCTCCCTTCCAACCTCTCTTGCAGGAAGGAAAGCACTGATCTGACTGCGCACCTCTGGGGGTCTTCCTGATGGGAAGAACACCACTTAGCGAACAGACACCACTTAAAGGCATACAGGCGCCTCGTAGAGGGAGCCCTAGCCTGAGTGAACGTGTCTACCACCGCAGGTGGGAGACAGCTTAGGTCTTCCGTGTCCCGTCCAGGGGCCAGACATGGAGATTCCAGAGGTCTGGGCGCGGGTGCCGGATAGTGCCCCTTCCCTGAGAAAGAAGGGCCTTCCTCAGGGGAATTTGCCCGGGGGGAGCTGTCACGAGGAGCGTGAGGTCCGAGCACCACGTCTGGGCGGGCCAGTAGGGTGCTTACCAGGACGACCTTCTCCTCGTCCTCCCTGACCTTGCACAGGGTCTGTGCAAGCAGGCTCACTGGGGGAAACGCATATTTGCGAATGCCAGGGGACCAGATGTGTGCCAGCGCGTCTATGCCGAGGAAAGCCTCGGTGAGGGCGTACCAGAGCGGGCAGTGGGAGGATTCTTGGGAGGCGAACAGGTGCACCTGTGCCTGACTGAATCTACTCCAAATCAGCTGGACCACCTGAAGGTGGAGTCTCCACTCTCCCTTGAGGGTAACCTGTTGTTACGGCGCGTCCGCCGGAGTGTTGAGGTTGCCCGGGATGTGAGTGGCTTGCAGCGACTTGGTGCTGCTAACTCCGTTGGAGGAGACGGCGGGCGAGTTATGACATACAGCGGGAGCGCAGACCGCCTTGGCGGTTGACATATGCTACCGCTGCCGACCTCTCGTTTCCACGAGCAGGTGTTCCGCTAGAACTGGTCTCCAGGCGTCTGTCCGAACTAGCACGTGCTTGCCCTGGATCAACGGCGCCCCAGCCCGTTTTGGAGGCGTCTGTCGTGACCACGACGCGCCTGGAGACCAGTTCTAGCGGTACACCTGCTCGTGGAAATGAGAGGTCGGTCCAAGGGCTGAAAAGACGGTGACAGACCGACGTAATGGCCACGCGGTGTGTCCCGTGGCGCCATGTCTGTCTCGGGACTCGAGTCTGGAGCCAGTGCTGAAGCAGCCTCATATGCATCAACCCGAGCGGGGTGGCCACCGCCGAGGATGCCATATGCCCCAGGAGCCTCTGAAAATGTTTCAGTGGAACCGCTGTTTTCTGTTTGAATGCCTTCAAACAGGCCAGCACCGACTGGGCGCGCTCGTTCGTAAGGTGCGCCATCAAGGAGACTGAGTCCAACTCCAAACCGAGAAAAGAGATGCTTTGAACCGGGAGGAGCTTGCTCTTTTCCCAGCTGACCCGAAGCCCTAGTCGGCTGAGGTGTGAGAGCACCAGGTCCCTGTGTGCGCATAACCCGTCTCGAGAGTGAGCTAGGATTAGCCAGTCGTCGAGATAGTTGAGAATGCGAATGCCCACCTCCCTTAACGGGGCAAGGGCAGCCTCTGCTATCTTCGTAAAGATGCGAGGAGACAGCGACAGGCCGAAAGGGAGGACTTGTACCGATACGCCTGACCCTCGAACGCGAACCGCAGGAAGGGTCTGTGTCGAGGAAGGATCGAGACGTGAAAGTACGCATCCTTCGGGTCTACCGCCGCGAACCAATCTTGATGCTGGACGCTTGCTAGAATGCGTCTTTGCGTCAGCATCTTGAACGGGAGTCTTTGTAAGGCCCGGTTCAGTACTCGCAGGTCCAAGATTGGCCGCAACCCACCGCCCTTTTTTCGGTACAATGAAGTAGGGGCTGTAAAACCCCTTCTTCATCTCGGCTGGAGGGACAGGTTCTATGCTCCGCGAGCGCCTTTATCCACCGGGGGATTGCCGAATAACCCTTGGCCGCCCCACCATCGAGGGTAGTGAGAGCGGGGAAGCTGAAAAGATCGGGACCGGGCAGTAAAAGGTGCCTCCCGCGACCTTGTCAGCTCTTCATGCACTTCCGGGAAGAAAGGAACGGGGCGGGGCGTGGCTTTGAGCGGCGCCGCGAGCCCAGGAACCAATCACAGAGCCGCGAGGGTTCAGGGAAGAGCGGTGAAATCCACTCTAACCGACGCTCGCGGCTGTCCGGGAAAGCATGTCGTCATCTCCGCGTCAGCCTGTGACTGGGCGATCGACCCCGAAGGGAGGAGCCCAGCTGAGGCTTCTGACTGGACGAGCCCGCTCTCCGATGCTGCGCTCGAGAGCTCCGAATAAGAGGTCGAACTCGCCGTGAGACGAGCCGGCAGACTCACCCAGAAGCCCGATCGGGGCAGACGAGCGTGCTGGGGAATGGGAGGTCCGCGGGGGGATACCCGGCGGAGGCGGTCCCATTGGGGTCCCCAAATCGCCCCCAGTGCTAGCCGCGCTGGCCTTAAACCTGTGGGTAAAAGGACCGAGGCGGGAGCCTCTGGGGTGGCTCGCTTCCTTACGAAGGCGAGCTGCGACCGCAACGTTGCCATGGACACATTCTCGCAATGAGAATGTGACCATCCACGAACGCTGTCTCCGCGTGAGCAGTGCCCAGACACGAAAGACAGTGATCGTGACCGTTAGAAGGCGAGAGATAACGAGCACAACCAGGAATAACACACAATCGGAAAAGCATCTTTAAAAAGACGCGTCTTTAAAAAGACGTTCCGTGTGTGCGCTCTTTTAGAGAAATATATACTCTTTTAGAGGGGAAAAATGCTCTTTCAGAAAATATACTCTCTAGTTTTTCTGCCGAAGCGCCCAGGGGCATTCTCTGCAGTGCACCAGTGCAGAGGAGGGAGAAGCCGCTGAAATGCGCCGTCAGATCCAGCAGGTGAATGAACAGTAGTATTCAGCTCAATGAGCATGACCGTTCAGCTCCGAAGAGAAAATCTGAATGAGTGGTTGCATACCAGCTCCTTTTATACCCGTATGATCGGGGGAGTGGCATGCAAATACCACTCGCTAATTTTCATTGGCCTTTTATCAAAGACCAGAGGTGTCTCGGGCTCCCAAGAGTGACCCCTAGTGTCACTACATCGACACCAACGTCGAGTGAGTGACAGATAGGGAACAGTGAAGATCACACACTGTACCTGCATACTGCTGCATCCTCCTCAATACTGTCAACACAAATCACAAGAAAACATCATCAATTGTTTCTAGGAATATTACAGGATAAATGCTTCTGAAACTCTATGGACATGCTGTTGATTAACACAGAAAGTCATTTTAACTCGTCTCAAGGCAGTTACTGACACGAGTAAATCTGTACATTATGTTTGCTATACACTAGAGCCGTCACGATTATGACATCTGGCTGATGATTAATTGTTAAATAAATAATTGTGATTATGAAGATTAATTGTCTCGTTAAGGGCTTTTATGATTAATTGTCATATAAATTGTCATATTTTTCAGGTGTGTTTTTCTGCATTTGTGCTTCATTCACCATAAGAAGTAATTTTTCCATATTTAACTTCAAATATAAAAATAATATAATAATAAAAACAATAAAATATGAATAAACTATTTTTCCTTTTAAGTCTTTAAAAACTTAGGAATGACATGAAAAATAATGTTTTAATATAAAAATATTCCTAATTACTTAAAATGTATCTCTCTTTGGACAACTTTAGTTCCTTTACATAATTTATTGAGTCTCCCTCTTTTAAGGCAGGTCCTGATGAGCTGGTTACTGTGTTTAACTCTGAGTGTTCAAATATTTTGGATGTTATTGCTCCGGATAAAAACATCATAGTTCAAGGTCAACCGTGGTTTGATAATGCTACTCGTGCTGTCAGACAGGAGTGTAGAAAGGCTGAACGGAGGTGGAAAAAGATAAATTACATGTTTCACATCAAATTACGATGGAGAGTTTGTTGAAATATTAAAAGGTTGTGAAGGATGCTAGAACAAATATTTTTTCTAATATTATTTCTTTACTCTCTAACTCTCCCAGAGTGTTGTTCAACACCATTAATAGATTACTGAACCCGGAGAGAGTTGATTTAAACCCCTCTGTGGATATTTGTGAACTGTTTTTTAAATGTTTTGTTGATAAAATAAAGGAAATTAAAATAAAGGCTGAGTTTTCCTCCAGTTTACGACACTGATCTGGTGATAGTGACTGTTAGTGATGAGATTTTTGATCAGTTTCACCTTGTGTCTCTCTCAGAAGTAAAAGAGATTATTTCTCATCTGAAGTCTTCTACTTGCCCCTGTGATGTTGTTCCTGTGCACCTTCTCAAGGAGATGGTAGATATCATTAGCTCTAGCATCATGTCTATCATCAATAGTAGTCTTGTTGACGGTGTGATTCCACTTTGCTTTAAGCAAGCAATTGTTCAGCCTCTTCTGAAGAAGCCAAGTTTAGATCCTTTGGATCTGAAGAATTATCGGCCGATCATTAAGCTGCCAAGTCTTTCCAAGATTTTGGAGAAAGTAGTTTTATCTCAGCTGAAGTGTTTTTTTAACTCAGAACAATGTCTTAGACAAGTTTCAATCTGGATTTAGGGCTGGTCACAGTACTGAGTCAGCTCTGTTAAGGGTAGCAAATGATTTGTTACTAATTGGTGACTCAGGTAATCATGCTGCTTTAATTTTGTTGGACCTCAGTGCGGCATTTGATGCTATTGATCATCAAATTCTTATTAGTCATCTAAGGCATGCTGCGTTGTTACATGGTACAGTTTTAAGATAGTTTATATCTTACCTTGAAGGTAGATCCTTTTCTGTAAGGTTTGGAGATTTTTATTCTTCCTCAGCACCCATTACCAATGGTGTTCCTCAGGGATCTATCTTAGGTCCGATTTTGTTTTCTTTGTATATGCTACACCTTGCTAATATTTAAAAAAAATATTGTATATCTTACCACTTCTATGCAGATGACACTCAAATCTATCTCCCCCTGCAGCCTGGAGTGAATAGTTCTTTTAATTTATTGTTGTTATGTTTAGAAGTGGTTAAAGGTTGGCTGGGTCAAAATCTTCTCCAGTTAAATGAGAAGAAAACAGAGATCATTATCTTTGGATCTGATTTATGTGGTGGAGATATTACCAATGGCTTAGGAGGCCATAGGCTGCTAAAACCAAGTGAAAAATCTGGGTGTTGTTTTTGATTGAGCACTAAAATTGGACAAACAGATTAAGGCTGTTGTGAAAAGTTGTTTTTATCAACTAAGAGTCATTGCCAAAATAAAATCGATTTGATCATTCAGCAATCTGGAGAAAGTTATACATGCATACATTTCTTCCTGCCTTGACTACTGCATTGCCCTTTACTTGGGGACTAGTCATTCATCTATGTCACAGTTGCAGCTAGTCCAAAATGCAGCTGATAGTCTGCTCACAAATACTAAGAGGAGGGACCACATTTCACCGGTATTGGCTTCACTACATTGGTTACTGGTACAGTATAGAACTCAATACAAGGTCCTGTTATTTGTTTTTAAAGTGGTTCACGGTATGGCCCCTGGTTACCTCACTGATCTTATACATTTGTGTTATTCATGTAGATCATTAAGATCGGCCAGTCAGTTACTACTGACTGTTTCCAGATCACGCTTAAAGCTCAAAGGGGATTGGGCTTTTTCAGTTGCTGGTCCAAGGTTGAGGAATGGTCTACCTCTTGGGATTAGATCTTCCACTTATATTTCTATTTTAATATCGCATTTAAAAACTTTTTGGTTTTCATTGGCTTTTAATAATTGATGGACTCTGGGAGTTGTCTTTTTTATGCTAATTTTTATTTCCTACTGTTTTGGTTATTGTTTGATGTGTTTATAGTTGTTTTTATATTTTATTTTAAATGTACAGCACTGTGGTGCTACAGTGTAGTTTGAAAGTGCTTTATAAATAAATGACACTTGAGACTTCACACATTATTTTAATGCTCTGATTTATCCCACAGCCCTTATTTGTCATGGATTAAATTTGAGATTTAGTTTCATTTTATCACTCCACAGAAATAGAGTAAGTGTGTGTCTCCTCCTCTGTGTCACTGCGTGTCATTAACACAGTGTGTGTGAAACAGGAACATTTGCCATTACACATTAGTATAAAGTGAAAGTGCGCTTTGTGTTCACTATCAAAGTTTATACTTGTTCGTTTATATTTTTGCGAATCTCTGCTGACAGCACACGTCATATCGCTTCACGCGCCCTACAGGACAGGAGCTCGTTGACGTCCACAGTGCAACTCAGTGAAGCTCAAACTCAGAGTTCAACTGAATGACACACAAATGTGCCGTTCATGGCATTTATACAGTATATTCACTTAAAATTCCCTTATTTGGGCATTAAAATGTGATTGGAATTTGCCCAATAATCGCAGTTGTCTCAAATAACTGTGATCAGACGGGTATATAATAATTGCGACAGGCCTACTATACACTTACCAGTTTGACCAAGTTTTTGATCTAGAGTGTCTTTGAGTCGAGTCAGAGCTCTATTCAGAGTGTCCACACTCACATGAGTGTTAATACTGATCTCAGTCCAGTTCTTATTATTTTTTGGGCTGTACAGGGATGGGTCAATCTACAGCAGGAGAGAGGAGAAATCCATCAGCATGAGGAGTGTTTTCTAATCATTCTCATTGATGAGAGAGATGGACACTGACCTGTAGGAGATGAAGATGATCTTCAGTGTGTGAGATCTGCTCCAGCTCAGAGTTTCTCCTCTTTAGCTCAGTGATCTCCTGCTCCAGCTCTTTAATGAGATCTTCAGCCTGTTTCTCTGCTGCTTTCTGCTTCTCCTCCAACATCTCAACAACTTCAGTCTGACATCTCTCAATGAAGCGAATCAGAGCCGTGAACACCTCAACACTGTGTGATTTCTCTTCTTCTGTGTTTCTCTGATGACATCAAGTCACAGTTTAAATGTATTTAATTCAGCACCTTTATTTATGAAGAAGATTGAAACAGAATTTGACTCACCTTTCTCATCTCGACAGAGTGTTGGATGTCTTGAATCTTCTTCATTCTGTTCTGGATCATCTGCTGCACGTCTGTCTGTGTCTTTACCAGGTGATTCTACAGACAGAGAACAACACAGACACATTTCATCACTCAACATAGCTTTTCAATCTTCAAAATAAGTACTGATTGAATATTAGTAACTCTTGCCTTCTTCTCTGCACTCTCGTCCTCTATAGGAACAGTGTTGTGAGTCTTGTGGTCTCCTTCAGTGCAGGACAAACACACACATTTCTGATCATCTCTGCAGAACAGCTCCAGAGGTCTCTCGTGTTTCTGGCATATATAATCCTCCAGATTCTCCACAGTGTCCATCAGTTTATGTTTCTTTAGACCCAGAACTCTCCGATGAGGCTCCAGGTGAGTTTCACAGTAAGAGCTTTGACACATCAGACAAGACTTCACGGCTTTCTGCTTTCTTTCATCACAGAGGTCACAGAGAACTTCAGATTTACCCAGAATAAACTTCTTCTTATAGTGTTGCACGAACTCTCTGAGTGTTGTATTAATCTTCAGATCAGGTCTTTTGCTGAATGTTTCTTTACAGAATGGACAGCTGCAGTTCTGAGTGTTTTTCCAGCATTCATTCAGGCAGGTCTTGCAGAAGTTGTGTCCACATGGAGTTGTGACTGGATCAGTGAACACATCCAGACAGATTGAACACTGAAGCTCCTCATTTAGTGCACTACTGGAGGACGACATGTCTGAAAAATACAAATTATTGAAAGTATTATTGTATATAGGTATAATATGATGTGATGTTTAGGTTTTTCACATGACATTATCATTGTTCTTGATGTTATTTGCTTCATTAATTCACTCATTCATTATTTTTCTAGATCACTGACTTACTTGGACGTAAATCTTCTAAACTGTATCTCCTGGTTGGTCTTTGTTTTTGTGATGTTGATGAAGATTCTGCCATTGCTCTTCCTCTCTTTAAGTCTGTTTAGGACATAACACTCCAACATCATTTCACAGCATAAAACATGACCAAAATGTGTGAAATGTTAAATATGAACTTCTCAAGAGGACATTCAGTACACTTCTGAATAAGTACTCATATATTCTAGATCTCCAGTTTTATTAAATGACGATGTAAGATGATAGTCAAAAGTTCAATCGTTAAAAAAGTGTTCAAGCAAAAGTGTTATTGTTCAATCACTGATAGTGAGAATAAAACATAATAATTGAATCTTTGGGTGTGAAATATTCCAGTGAGTCTCTTCATAAAAGTCATTGAAAGTATTTGAACTATTGCACTGCTGTTTATTGTCATCATCTCTCTCCTGTGTGCTAGAAGAACTGAAATACAAAATCTCCAGGAGTCACAGTGCAGAACATAGAAACAGATCTTTACAACAACACTTTAACATCATCATGAAAGACTCTTTCTATATATGAAAGACTAAATCAAGCAAAAAAGATGAAACATTTTCACTGGACTTTGTTCATTCTGTCTGCAGTTCAAATACTTCCTGTTTCTGACATCTTCAAGTTATTTGACAACATGACAGCACACATCAAACTCTGATTTATAACAGATTAAATTATATTCTGATACTAATTCAGTAAACTAGTTCGAGTATTTCTCTTATATTTCTATTATTACTTACCTGTGAGTGAGTATTAGCTGTGATCACTAAAGTTTTACAATGTTTGAATAAATATTCTGCCATTTGAAGAGAGAAAATGTTTAAAGACTTACTGTTTTAAAATCATTTGAACTTCAACTGAGCTACAGTGACATCATCTTCAATCTTCGCATGAATATGTAACAGGTATAAACTCATTCCTATTGGCTGTGTTGTGTGTGTCTGTATTAAGTGTGATCATACAAAACTGATTTCACACAGGTGTGTTTTAAAGGTGATTTGTCAGTTTGTCAACAATACAGATTTGACATATTTATTCCATATCTCATATCACTGTGTGTCTATTCCAGGAGTCTTCAACCTTTTACATGCCAAGGAACTCTTGGTGGATAGAAAGACATTACCTGTTATTGTAATGTACTGCCATATAGAAAAAATGAATGAACGTTACATTTATATTGCACTTTTCAGACACTACACTCAAAGCGCTTTACACAGTGAACAGGGGATTCTCCTCAACAACCACCAGTGTGCAGCATCCACCTGGATGATGCAATGGCAGCCATAGTGTGCCAGTACGCTCACCACACACCAGCTATTGGTGGAGAGGAGAGAGTAGAGTTATAGAGCCAATTAATGGATGAGGATTATTAGGAAGCCATGATTGATATGGGCCAATGGGGGAATTTGGCCAGGACACCGGGGTTACACCTCTACTCATTTCGAGAAGTTTCCTGGGATTTTTAGTGGCCACAGAGAGTCAGGACCACGGTTTAACATCTCATCCGAAGGACGGTGCCTTTTTACAGTATAGTGTCCCCATCACTATACTGGGGCATTAGGGCCTACACAGTCCGCAGGGTGAGCACCCCCTACTGGACTCCCTAATACCTCTTCCAGCAGCAACCTTAGTTTGCCCAGGAAGTTTCCCATCCAGGTACTGACCAGGCTCAGCCCTTCTTAGCTTCAGTAGGCAACCGGTCTTGAGCTACAGGTTGACATGGCTGCTAAATATGAATGAAAATAACACTGAAGCTACAGCTCCGCCATATTGCTCTAGTGTGTCTACTGGCTTAAAGCAAATCAGAAGCCACACAAAGATGGTTAAAGTGAAAAATGAAGCACTATGTTTAAATGGGTTTATCATGTGTGTTTGTTTTTATATTGTTATGCTCTCTATAGACAAAGTCAAACCCGGCCAGACTTTTTTAAAAGGTCATGTAACACTCAACTAAATTTTCTGAAATGTTAAAATATATTTTATTATGTTCATATGGTGTTCTGTCCATGGGGGCAGAAAATAGCACGTTTTGGAACCGTTAACTGAACGATCAGAAGTTGTTTTGCACACCACCAGAAAACACAAGAAGATGAAAGAACTCCGACACTCAAAATAGTGCACTATATCCTAGTGGATAGGGAACGATTTTGGACACAGCTACAGTTTGAGCACTCAGTTCATTAGTGATATTTATATTTATTTTGATTTATATTTTTTTCTGTGCATGTTGTTTTTCTATCTTTGGCCTTTTAATGACTGTAAAATAAACTTATTATCTCCTGATGTTTTTTGTTTTGTGACAGACGCTTGAAAAAAATAATTTTCAGAGAAAAAACAAGCAGAAATCTGATAATATCATTATCAGATTAAAATAATACAGTTATTATCTGATAATAATTTCTGCTATATGAGCTGCAGTGGCTGATTGTAAATTAATTCAATGAAGGTGATTAATATATTAGGGAAGAGCGGGACACAAACAAACACTTTTCTGTTTTGTTTTCTCATGTCCTAAAAATGTTGGCAACAAAAAGACATTTTACCAGATCTGTCAAACATTTTACATCAATAAATGATGATTTATTCATATTTTTCAGTCTTTGTTATTGAAAGATAATTTTTCAATGGCCGCACGAGACAAAACCGTTAAAACCATTATCTGACTAAAGCAGCGCGTGCAGAGAATCGGAGTACTGCGCATGCGCGTCTCTTGTATCGCGGTTAGTAATGGGAAGATCAGATCATTTTACTGACTTGGATCTTTGAATCTCATTCAGCAAAATGAACGTTTTCATTCCTCATTTCGTTCATTCGTCACATGACCGCTACTAGTCTCCACATAGAAGACAAACAATATGTACATTTTTCTCTAAACAGCTTAAAGTTCATTGTGTTGCAGTCGTTTGTATCCAGATAAATACATGTAGTGTGACAATAAAATACATTTCAAAATCATAAGAATTGTCATGATGAGCTATTTTCATGTATTTTATGCAGGAAGTGTTTACAAGATATTTTCTGCCAAGTGTAAAATTAAAGTAAAATCGTCTTAAATGACTATGAGTAAATTCAAAGGATACATCATGAGGGGAAAATAAATGACAGTTCATTCAAAATCAGTTCAGTAGTCAAGTCAGTAATATGGGGTTTTCTAATAGCTTTTATAGTCTATGATATTTTATGAAGAAAAGATAAAAGTTGTAAAGTCTGGGATTGGGCTTGAATTTAAGGCATCTCGCTTTATAAATATTATTTTTCCCATCATTCAGAAAGTTTAAAGCTTCAATTAACACTTTATTACTAGATTCAATGTTTTGGAAAAGAACCATCGTGACAGAAACATTCACAAAGTTATACATTTCAAGTAATAAAGACGCTAAATTTTGAGACCAGAAACGCTCCATGAAACTGTAAAGGCAAAAATACAATCAAATTAACCGCTGGTATTTAAGGAAGGTTTGGAGTATGAACTAATATTTCTGTTTCCTGTACAGAGTCTATGGCTGTCACGCATCAAATGAACAAATCACTCTCTTAGACTACTCGTTCTTTTGAGTCATATAAAAGATTCAATCGTTCATGAACAACCCATCAATGGTGTGTAGATGTCATGAAGTGACGGTCACAGGTTTGTTACGTTGATATCATTAGAGAGTTAAGGACGACTTACATGGAGCTTTTGGACAGCCAACCACCATCCTCTCATTAGGGATGGGCGGATCGATCTTAAAGTATCGATACTTCCCATACTGATGTTGTATCAAAAATATCAATCCTCACACAAAAATATCGATTCTAATTTTTTTTTTAAACTATGGATATTATTATTTGGTTACCGTGAACATGAACAGGGATCCCTTAAAATGTGTTTTATTTTTAAATGTAACTTGTCACACTGTGAGTGAAAGAGTTGGTTAAGAGTGTTTAAATGTGTTTTATTCATTTATTTGACAATTGTATTTCATTTTATTTTCTTGTAAAGATTTATGTAATGGGAAATATGTAAACTACATGAACCAAAATGCTTTGTGGTAGTTTCCCAGGTTTTTCTTGAGGTTTAGACTAATGTGAAGTCTTATTCACCTGAGGTAGTTTTTCTGACCAATCAATGAGCAGTGTTGCTTGGTTCTGCCCCTGTTCATGTGAAAAGGCGAAGAGACTTCTCCAGGTAGACGACGTGTTAACACGCGTCTGATCCTCCTCTTCGGTTCGCTTGCTTTTGGAGACTGATATATTTTGAATATAAGGCCCAAAATGACAAGAAACTGAGCCGTGAGTAAAAGTGTGTTCGTGTAAGCATCATTTTATATCTTACATGAAAGTTTTGTGAACTTTGTTCGAACATTGTGCTCGAGACATCACATCGCCACGTGAGTGAGTGCAGAGCAATGACTGTTCGTGAATATTTCTGTGATAACTGCTATTAAGAGAACTTCAAACAGTGTCTGCTGAACAGTTGATCATCCACAGAACTGTATCCAGTTTGTGCATCGGACAATGGATGAGCAGTTTGATCGGAGTGAGATTTCTGGAGACTGGATTCAGCTGATGAGCGACACGTTTTCATTCCACGTGAGACGGGAGATGAATCGCCAGAGAAAAAGTGTGAGTCAAAATAAATGAATCTTTCATGAACGACCCATCACTGGTGTGTAGATGACATGAAGCGATGGTCACAGGTTAGTTACGTTGATATCATTATTATGACAGCTAACAACTGCACAAGTTGAGCCTGAAATTCATTTTTACTCCACTTAAATAGTTGTTATTCTCCTCTGGATCTCGTGTTTTGGCCATTTTTACTTGCGAGACGGAATTAGAATCATCATGGTATCGCCCAGTGGTTGCTCGGGAAAACTGTGGATACGGCACCTCATATTTCTTGCATTGTTTTTTTTTATTTATTTTTTTATTTAAATGCGCTCATTTGTAATTAAAACTTTGTTGTGCATGTAAACACACTCATTGAATGATTGTATGATTGTGTTTTTATGTGAATTGACTGTCAAGATCACATTCCAGAATCCACTGCTGCAAGTGTTGAAGAATGTTTTGTTCCATATAGAGGAAAAAGAAATGCAGAGAGTCAGAAAGATTGTTTTTGGTTAAGATGATCAATTTTATTTTTATACTGTTTTAATCTGAGGTGAGCTGTTTTCATGCACTTTAAATTTGTCACAAAAACCCATAAATGTACATCATGTGCTGTTTTAAATATGATAAACACTGTTATTTAGAGTGTGAAAAGTTTATTTTCTCTCTCTCAGTGATGTGGAAAAGCTGGAGACAGTTTCACTGATGGAGAAGTTTATTCTTATGTTTCCCCACTCAAGTGCACAGAGTCAGTGATATTGTGCTCAAATTAAAGTACACAGAACACACTAGCAACCATCCAGATCTCCCTAGCAACCATACCTCATATTTTCTTTTAAGAAATGTACAAATATAATGTTCATGTAGATTTTTATATTTTTGGGGTGTAAATTAATTCCAGAATCGACATGGCTGAAAAGACAAATATTTATAATGTATTAGAGGCCGGTGTCGCTGATCGATATTAGAGGTAGAATGTAACGGTTAAAATATGGGACAATATTGGCCAAAATATTGGATGTCCCAACTAACGGTCAACCCTAAATACATTAAAAATATTGATTCATAACCTATCGGCCAATTAACTGGTTATCAGCTTTCTTCCAACACCTTGTGGTGTCTGCAAAATCCAATATTGTCTGACCTCTACAACATATAATTTATATTTCTGGATTGAACTATTTTAATAATACTGATGAGGTACTGGTATCGCTGTTATCATGTTGAGTTACCCCTACTAGTCAACTCTATAACTATACTGTTTTATGGAAAGCATCTTTCTCCACTGATGGCCATTCAAAGCTGTGTATTCTGACAAAATAAAAATGTTTGCAAGCAGCATATAAACCAATTTTGGAGTGCTTTTAAAAGTGGGAAAAGGACTATTTTTTCCTTCATGCACCAGTATAACAATCTTTAGTGAAGGGCCTTGTACAGCACACATTCTTGTAATGCCATTAGCCAATCAGCATTGTCAGTACATCATTTTCATGCAGCTCCAGAGTGCTTAATTACAACACTTGAGAGAAATAAAAATAAATCTTTGTCCAAATTCCAGAACTGAGGGCCACAGGGATCATGCAAGTTGTGTTCTTCTGGATATAATGCTACAAGTATAGTAAAAGTACCATTACTCAAGTAGGTTACACCCTGTTTGATACCAATCCTGTTATTTACTATCCCACACCAGGCAGACAGGGACTTCAGAAAGTACATTCTTAACATTCAGTCTTGCAAACCGGTCTAAATAACTTGTTGGTTCAGTTTTGCCTTTCTTCTTCAAAGAACCGCAAATCAAGCCAATTCATGGTCATATCAAAGTTCACATTAAAATTATTTTAAGGAGTTGTTTTATCTCATGCAGACACTGATAGTGGGAATAAATCACAATCATTTTACAGAATCTAAAATGTTGCTGGAGAAGAATCTATATATTTCTATATATGAAAGACTAAATAGGAAAAAAGAGGATTTTTTTTTCATTCAATTATCTCACCTCAAAATAAACACCTGACAGGTGTTTTTGTGTGTGAGTGTTTTATATTTTTATTTTCACTGGACTGTGTTCTGTCTGCAGTTCAAATACTTACTGTTCCTTTAAATTTAACATCATGACAGCACACATCAAACTCTGATTTACAGCCAATTAAATGACAGACATTTAATGACACTGTGATTCTATTTCAGGGCAGTAAACTACTGAACTAGTTTTTATATTTTCATCACTTACCTGTGAGTGAATATCAGCTGTGATCTCTAAAGTCCCTGAGTGTCTGATTCCTGTTTGAAGAGACTTCAGTTGTTCATCAGTTTAGTCTCCCTGAAATCTTTCACACGCCTACAGTGATGTCATAGCTCCACCCATATGTTCATGAATATGGAACAGATCATAATTCATACCTGTTGATTGCGTCTGTATTAAGAATGATTACATAAAACTGAGTCAGGTGCTCACTTGATGTCCTAGACAAGGTACTCCCACCCCATAATAAATTAACATAAATTATCATTTATAAATTACATGAAGTCTAATATGCATACAAATAGCACAATTAGAGTAAAAAAACAAAAAAATGTCCAGTTATAAATCAGGATTTTTGCTTAAACTCCACATACACATTTAGTTAAATAACAACACTACATCTGTGAATTCAGTTCACCACAATGAAATTGTACATTTATATGAAATTGGTGAATATGGGTGCAATCAGGACAACTCAGAGTCTCTATCAAATGTCCATGTCTGTCTGACTCATGAAGTTCACAGTAATAATTGATTGATTGATTGATTGATTGATTGTGTGTTTTTCCTCTTTCAGTCTCTAGGAGACGCTGAAAAAGCATTTCACAACATCAAACCAAGTCAAGAACACTCTCCAGGAGGTAGGCGTAGTGGAGAGTGGGGCAGTAACGAACACTTTTTGGTTTTCTTAAGGTCGTGTAAATGTACTCTGGGGTCGATGTATTTTTCTTTTTTCACATTAATTTCACACGTGTCTGTTACACATATGTGGTCTTGTTTCATGAATACAGCATATACTTTTTTCACAATCTACCTCGAAATAAACTGAAATGTTACAACGTGACCCATAGGCGGGGCATGTTGTAACAGGTGAGGGGCACATTGTAACAAAATCATACAACAGCTTAAAATCCCCCTCTAACAACTGTATCTGATCTAATTAAAAAGCCTAGAAGATAAACTACATTTTCATGTCAATAAAAGCCATTTATTAATTTTACAATAATTTTGACACTTGACAATAAATACACAACAAAGCCACAGCATTGACCGGAATAATGCATGGATTGATGACAAAACACACACACACACACACACACACACACACACACACACACACACACGCATTAAGGGGAATTATGTTAATTACATATCTGACTGCATGGAATTGCATATAGTTTTTTGTAATTGGGGCACATTGTAACGCAGTGTTACAACATGCCCCGTCGGCGCAACTGGGATTTAAACCTGGCTGGTCACTTCTGCTGGCTATCTGAGAATTAAAAGACTATATAAGATGCTAGCTAAAAGACTGGAGATTAAAATGATACCAAGTTTGCCTCATTTTAAATAAACAGTAAAAACAGAGATGAAAATTTACTTTCATGTGAATTTTTACTTTTGCTACTTTAAAATGAACTTTTGGCAATATCTTCCAAAGTTTTTTGATTTTTTTCGAATTGTTTTTCTATCTACACAGTGTTGATATGGCAACAAGTAAACAAATGAAGTTTCATCTTACCAGCGTGTGTTACAACTAACCCCGTGTTAGTTTGTGCCCCGCGCGCCCCTATTATTGTCAAAGTCTACAATCAAGATGCGACTTCATGAAATTAAATACAGAGAGCCCACAAGCTGCAAACCACTGGTAAGCCTCAAGAACAGCAAGGCCAGAGTAGACAGCCAGAAAACATTTTTAAAAAGACTGCCAAGCTCTTGAACACTTATTTTTAATTTTTTTTTTTTTTTTTGTCGGATGTGCACCCTCTTGTGATGACTGTGCGCCCCTCTACCCACATATTGAGCACTAGCGCTACGCGATTATATTATAATCGGATCCTTATCATATGTGGACAAAATGAGTGAAAAAATAACCAGATTATCAGGTGCACAAGGCAGGAAGCGGCACAAAGAAAAGGAGCAGAAAAAAGAGCAATATAAAGATAAGAATCACAAGTTAACGACTGTTCATGTCAGCATTGATGTTTATTTACTACTTTGAAAAAGCTTATCTTAACTGGCACGGACACTGTGGGACGTTTTTTGCTTGTTTTATTTAAGTTTAGTGCAAGTTAAGTGCAGTGTATTTTCTTTAACATAAACTTAAGCTTCTATAATGTTGTTTTCATTTCAGTTATATTGCTGCTTGCTTTCACTTCACCAAAAACTCCTAAGTGTCTTCTTTTAAAAGAGACCATGATTAGGACTGTATAAGCAGGGGTTTTCAAACTCTTTGATGCCAACCCTGAAAAATAAATATGTTAAGTATTTTACATTTAGGCATACTTCAGTGTACTTGCAGACAGACTAATGATCAGTATACTTCAAGTGTGTTAATGATAAGTTAACTTGAAGTTTGCTATTTTAGAACAACTAATTTTGTACTAAGTATATTTCAGCGCGAAGCGCGCGTGAACCGATCATCTCTTTACTACTAGTTATAGCACGAAATAAACATGAAAGAACATCATAAGGTATGTTGAAAGATACAGTACAACTTACTGAAATGTATTAGCTCTCATGTAATCGCCCAATCGGTGTTTCAACCGTGAAAGATGTCAATAAAACAGCTTGTAAACAATATGTCACGTAACCCTACATTTACCTCAGGAAAGTCATTCAGTGTCCATTGCTCGATAGTTAGCTAGAAAAAAACAACTCTAGAGAGGAGCATTTTGCTAAATATATGCACTATATTACATATTCATTATATTCATACTTAACCTGTTAGTGATGTCTCATTTATTGTATGTTTGAATAAATCTATAGTTATGACAGACACCGTTTAAATGTTTATATTACAACAACGAATTGGAGTAGAAACATAATTATATCATTAAAAAGTTGATATAAAAACTGCCTTATTTAAATGTAAAATGTTTGTATACAACTCGGTTTTTATTTGTGTGGTGATTATTATATCTAAAATAAATAGAAACTGAATTTGGACTCTGTTGTTAATTTTAACCTTTAATATTATAGTAATGTACGAACTGACAGGGATCCCTGTAGAGTTTACAACATTAGTTGAGAGATTGTTTTCCTGAAGAAAAATTGGCATGTACTGTACCTGATATATATCCAAACCAATCGATATTGAATCGAATCGAGAGCTTGTGAATCGAAATCGAATTGATTCGTGAAATCTGTGTCAATACCCAGCCCTAAATCTCAGTAATGAAAGGTGTACTTACTTTTGTTGCACAATTCCTACAGTGGGGCCTGTATTTTTAATATAGTAAATCAAAACTGTTAGTTTTAAATTTTAGGACCAAATAGAAGTACTTAGAAGTCATGCAATTACTGAGAGGTGGTACATTTATATATTTAAATTAGTATTTTCTTATATTTGACATTGCACAGGGGTGTACTTACTTGATATTTTAAATAACCTACTTAATATCATCAGTTGCAAACATCACTTTTATGGTTAAATATTGTATGTATTATCTTGAGTAATCTTTACAAGGTTTTATAGGCATGTGGATTTTCGATATAGTATTTAAGTTACATTTACTTAAAAGACTTGACTGTTGAATTTGAATGATGTAATTTGGTTTAAACAGCTGGAAACACGTCTCTACAGTGGACTTTGCCATGAGTTACATGCGATTTTAAAGTAATTTTTAAGTTTTAACATATAAAGCTGCACTTATTACTGTAAAAGACTCAATTTTGATGGAGTGTATTGTTGTAACACTAAGTGATTGTGCACAGTGTTTTTGTGTGTGTGTGTGTGTGTTGTAAACGCATGTGTGCGTCAGATACGAAGCAGGCAGGTCAGTCAAGAGTTGCAAACGTGGTGCATCAAATAAATGCGGGAGAAGTTCTGTTCAAACTTTAACTTGTCTCCGTTTCTTATTTTATTATATACAAGTGTTTAGACAAACGCTCGGTTACATTTCTTATGTCAAAACAAAGTTCTCATCACGGAGGAGTCAAAACAGAAAAAAGGTAATGATTTAATGTTGTTACATAAGGTATGTTGAGGAAAAATGCTTGTTAAATGAGCTGATTCATAAGTTTATGATGAGCCATGTATTGTAAGTACATTTGTTAACGCTAGTCCTGCCATAAATCAATGATTACCTGCCACTTGAATTATGTAAGCAATATCATTTTGGTTGAATTTGATATGAATTCAGTTAAGGAGCTTTAGTTGTGGACTCATTGATATAGTTTTGTTTGTTCTCTGTCATTGGGATTAATAATATGCTCAATATGTTCTTGTGTGTGTTTGTGTCAACGGGTTGAAATGCGGACGTGAAAGAAACATTGTATGCTGTAGGACCGTTACACCACACATACCTGTAACCGAGTTATGCTGTGTTGCAGATGCGAGCATGAGAGAGAAATGCCGTGGAAAAACTTATTTTAACAACAATGATTTCACTACAGTAATACTGCAGTATCTTACAGTAACCATGGTTTTAATAAAATAATATTGTAGTATCTGACTGTAGTAATCATGGTTAATTTTGTGGTTCTGGTTTTACCTCAAATACCATGGTTTAACTATGCTTACTAAAACTTTGAAACCTGACAGTGTTTGTCTTTTTTCTTTACTTTGAGTTTTAAATCTTGAATCCACTTCAAAGCTCGAGCAGAACTGTGTGCCTGTGTTTAAGGACAAGATCCTGCACTCTTCCAACAGAGAGAAGTGGATCTTAATCTGCTTTCCAATGTGGAAACAATGACAGCAGGTATTGGGGATAAAGAACATTATCTATATTTAAGAAAACAGCAAGACTGTGCTGTCATTCAGTTTTAACTATTTAAATTACGTAAAGGAAATAGTTTACCCCGAATAAAAAATTTGTCATTACTTACTCGCACTCATGCCATTACACACCAAAGGAGAAACTGCTTTTATGTCCATTTTGGTGGTTGACAGACTGGTCACTATGTCCTGACATCATATGGAAAAAAAGGAATTTGAAGAACATTAAAACATTTCAGTTTTTGGTTCATTGAAAAAATAACAACATACAAGTTTAGTACGGCATGAAGTTAAAGTAAATAACTAATCAAGAGTAGGATTCATACTAAGAGTAAGTGATGATAACATTTTCATTTTGGGGTGAACTATTCCTTTAAGAAACTTTACATAAATTAGTTTCACATCACACATCCAGATGTCATATTAGTCTAATTTTCTTAACAAGACTTTTTTAGTTTACATTGAACAGTTGTACGTTCTCGTTTTATTTTATACTGTTGGGCCTCATGTATTCAGATAGAAGACAAAGGCAGGCCTAACACAGTTGAAAAACCTAACTCAGGCCCCCACATACCAAGTCATAAATTATACTGATAAAAATCACGCCAAAATCAAACAAAAGGAGTCCAAAACAGACTACAAATCCCATGAAGCCTTGCTCACTAAAGGATCGAACTCTCAACTCCGATTGGATGAGGCACACAACAGAACGCACCTCAACCATGACATCATCAGGAGTAGAAATACCTCTGAAATGCTTCCGGGATTTGCTTCCAGCAACTTTGCTCAGTGTGTGTAGACGCAGCTCATCGCTGCTCTCAGGTGCAGCCTTGTGGCACAAGGAAGTAACATCTGACTTGAATCTGTGGCCATACAATCTCCATCTCGCTGGAAGAGTTGAGATTACTCTGTATTCCACCGAACACTAACGGATCCGAAGGAGATCGCTGAGCAATCTGCATCTTCATCCGTTTGCCTGCAGAAGTGAAGAGAGAAAAGATTTCTCTTCCATCTTCAATCAAATTGACGTCGCTGATTTCTCCGCCAGCCCGCCGAGAATCAGCAGCCGTACCGCCCGCTGACAGAGCGAGGAAACCTCCCGTCATCACCCGAGCCTTGAGGAACCGAGTCTGAGTTAAAGGACGGATGAACACACATTCTGCATCCTCATGCGATTCAAGTAAGATGTTTACGTCTGGGCAGAGATAGAATATTATAGTTTGTTATTCTTGTGTACCAAGGTTATTGCTTGTACAGTTTACGGACCGCCATGTCCGCTCATTATTAATACTCAGGGTATTAATTATCACAAATTTGATTTGCTGTATTGTAGTCCAACCACATTGGGCTGTTGTGCATTTCCGCCATCGCGGGTGAGACCAGGGGTTTCTCTCCCATGATCGCGAAGTCGGTTTGGGGCCGACTTCGCGATCGTGCACGCGCGCGACCCCTCACAAACATTCTGGCATAAATTTTTGGCTGGTAGATAAAGCTCAGCTTTGTCCCTAAGCTATCGTACAAGCGGACACGCGGTAACTGGTAGACGCCATTGACTGGTTTCTCTCCGCCCACATTCGCGGCCACATTCTCTGGCCGGAAGTCTCGCATGACATACTCTCCACAAGAGTCACGTCCGCCATTTTGTGCGCATCCCTCCTTACACACACACACTCGCTCTCTCACACACACACACACACCCTCATGTGTAATAGGATTATTTTGATTTCCATATCTAATCATATCACTGTTTAGTTTGTAGTTGCAAGTTGTTTCATCGATGTTAACAATTAACGATTATCCTTGATAATTGTTGATTTAAAGGATTAGAAAAGCTAACATTGATTCTCATCAATGTTCTATTGATTTTAATAATTAATAATTATCTTTGATAATTATTAATTATTGCTAATAACCAAACTTGCTCCTAAATGTAGCGCACTACATTTACTGGAGCCCCATATGAGGTTTTAATGAGTTAGATTCAATTAATTAATTTAAATATTAATTAATAACTAAATAAATAATTATTAATTATTTCTGATAGTAACACTGATCTAAACAACCAGTAAACTACATAATAATTGGTGCCCCGTGTGAGCCATCCTACTTTGTCACAATGTGTATGCATAAGAATCCAAAGTAATAACTTGAATCATTACTTCAAAGTTTGGTTCTGTTTGACAATTTACTTCTCACAACTTGCCAAACATAAGCCAGTGTGGTGTGAAAGTGCTCTTAAGAGTGAATTAGGGGTTAGTAAATTTACTTTAGTCTGCTTAAAATCTGCTGTTGTTGTTATTTAACTCCTAACGCTTTCATCTAGATGGTACAGAAAGGTGCCAAGTCACTTCATTGACGTCCACCAAAGAGAGAACGCAGTGAAATTCGCACATTACATAACAGTAGCCCGTAAGCCACAGGTCGAAGCCTCTCACCTGTGCGTTCGTGTCAGCATGAAAGAAACTGTAAAACAACAAGCTATCAGAGCCTCTGTGTCGCAAGTATTTTTACTGTCCCAGTAAAATGAGTCACCAATTGCCCCGCGTGACTGGAGCTGAAGCTCCATAGAGGTCAGTCGACCCAGCACTGCAAGATGTGGTCGCTGCTGTCCTCCGTCTCTCCGTAGAGGGGAGAGAGAACCTTAATGGCTACAATATTAGTCGTTGTGATGAAGCATTGCAGGAACTAGTTAATTATGTCAACAACCCGGTCGGGAAGCCAAAGCGCACAATCCCGGACCAAGTGGGCCAAATGTTCCTCCTTCATCACCGCAAAACCCAACTGCAAACCGCAGAGCACCAGGCCCATCTCGCCCAGCTGCAGAGCAGCTACAAAGTGGTGCAGAGGGAAAATCTCAGCCTGCACCAAGACGTAAGGTGCACCCAAGCTGAGAAAGTCCAGGCACAGGAAGATAATGCCCGGATGCAGGAGGAAAACGAAACCCTGCGCAGGCAGCTTCAAGCTGCCCAGCTAAGAGTAGAGTCAGATCAGTTAAGTGCAGCTGAAACGCACAGCACAACATCTGACATAGAAGAGGGCCCCCTCTTTAGCGCTACGTGTAGAAATGTGCCCCTGAGAAACCCAGGGACACACGCTAGGAGCCGAGCTGCCCCTAGTGGTACAGTCTCTGACTTCGTCCTCCAAGACACATTTCAAGCTCCTCCAGCAGCCCGCTGGTTGGATGCAGGTGCACCTCCTTATAGTTGCCCCCCCCTCCCAGTCAGTGTTCAGTCACGCCACCATGCGTTTCAAACCGACTGACTCCACACCACGGAGGGGGGACAATAATTTTCAAGCCCAGAGTGGTGTAAGCGGCTCGAAGATCCCATTAGCCAGGGAGCCGTACGTAACCCGGGGTCCACCCCCATGCATCGACTGGACTCCTTCCCCACCATGAAGGGGAGGAAGTCGTCCTCATCGCTATAGCGATCTGAGTGACTATGGTGTTTCGGATGACTCGGACGACCCGTGGTCATACCGACTCCGACGCTTGCGCATCCGAAAACTCGAGTCCCTCGCTGGGGACATAGAATGCTTTGACCCAAGTAATCAAGATTCAGACATTGACAGTTATCTTAGGGAAATTGAGCACTGCCTGGTTTACTTGCCTTATGCTTTGTCGCGTGAAAAACTCAAGCTTATATGGAAGACCACGGTAAGGAGTGTCCATGCATTCATGGAAACGCTACCGACCGGTACACGAAACTGCTACTCAGCTCTGTGTAAAGCCCTGCGCGAGGAGTATTCGCTGTATATCAACAAAGCCTCCGCTACCATAGCTGCTTTTGCCATCACCCAGAAGAGGCACGAGCCTCAGCGTGAGTATTATATATACCTGAGAACCACATACTTCCAAGGAAGTAACACACCATGTCTGGAGGAGGAACGAGCTTTCAAGTCTCTCTTCCTTCACAACCTCCACGAGTGCATGCGATATGACGTCACGATGCACTGCAGAATGGGCAACCCCACCATGCAGGAAATCAGAAGATACGTGCAACTGGCATGGGAGACACGCGTGCGCCCTGCCCGAGGGCACGAAGGCGATGCCAGAGCCCTAGGGATCCAACCCTCATATGCAGACCTAGCGCTTGAAGGCAACGAAATGCCTCGCGTTAAAGTGAATGCTAGAACAGGACCCCAGATGCGCCGATCACCCCGCCAGCAGGGTAGGCAACAGAACCAGGGGGGTGGTGACCAGACACACACCCAGGGTCACGACAGGCCTAAACAACAAAACGTTCGCCGGCCGAAAGGAAATGTGCGGTTCGAACGAAAACCCAAACAAGAAGGTGAGTGGGTAGGCAAGGTTTCAAATCCCTTTCTCCCTTGGAAAACCGTTATAGACAGAGACC
This sequence comes from Myxocyprinus asiaticus, assembly GCF_019703515.2. Classification (NCBI taxonomy): domain Eukaryota; kingdom Metazoa; phylum Chordata; class Actinopteri; order Cypriniformes; family Catostomidae; genus Myxocyprinus; species Myxocyprinus asiaticus. The sequence goes on from NC_059371.1 coordinate 40,867,695, forward strand.
TGCAACGTAAGCATCACAAGCTACACGCAAGATCGTCTTTCACAAAACAGGCCTGGATTGACACCTTTCAAGGGATGAATAGACCCTGTTTACATATGTCCCATTAATACGGAACCGCTGTTAATTAGCCAGGACCTACTGAACTGATTGGCTCCACTCATTGACTGCCGTCGTGGACACACTTGGGCTCAGTTTGACATACCGAGACCACTTGGTCCAGGAAACAGTTCGCCAGCTTCGGATGGACAAGTCGCCATCATCCAAAAATCCAGCAAAGACAACGACTCTAATAAGAACAATTACAGGGCCTGAATAAAACCCTTCAGGGTACTATAGTCACTGTAAATTTGCACTCTGTTCTTATCAATAACACTTTGCACGCTTTAGGGACTTTGTCAGAGAAGACAACTTATGTGTATATAGTTAGAGATCTAATGCAGGACCTCCTCAGGGAAATTAGCTCCTCAGTCAACAGTCTGAGTGGTGGAAGGATTCCAGCTTACCTGGTCTCCCTAGACCTTGTCGAACAAATCCTTAGATCTGCTACTATCTCCATTGTGCAACCTTCACAGATACACCTGGCATATAGTTTTGGCATTGAAATTCCAAACCATGTAAATCCTCAGAACCTCAAAACAGGATTTATCCTCAATCTACCGTCATAGGCAGAATATATACAGACTAAAATCCGTATTTAATGTTGGTTTACAGAGAGGTAATGCACACATTCACCTCAAAACACCACCAACACTCGCCTACCATGATGAGGACCCCTCGCTCTACCTTATCCCTAACCTAAACATGTGTACCAAGACAAAGAACATTCACTGGGTTTGTCCAAATGCAACCCCTTTGTTAGAGAGGTGACTAACTACCTCTGCGGCCTAAGAGCCGAATTGCCTGAACAAGTGTCAAGGTAGCATGTCTATCAAACTTGAAGGAACAGAGACAAGGGTAGAGTGAGCAGGCAATCGCTGGCTCGTTAACACACCAGCCACCGAAGTCCCAATGTCATACAACCGCCATGATACAGCCATTAAACTAACACTATCAAACCAAACGGTGTTCTTAACGGTTCCACAAGGAGCCACCATGCACATTGACGACATTGTTCTCCATCTCAACGTCAACAAACATGACGCAGAAATTGAGATAATGGACGCATTTAGAGGTCACAACCTCACGGTTGATGACACCCTTCAACAGCAGCTTCAGGCTGAAGGGATGAAATTAGTGAAGTTCAGTCTCAGACCGACTGGCTTGACCACTATATTTCCTAGTCACTTAAGCAGATCGTCATCTTACCAAGAACACCCTATCAGTTTGGTTGCCCTCTGGCTCCTCCTTAGTGGTTGGATCATCGCAATTATTGCACACGCCATGTACAGGTACATTCCACACCTACAGGCCAGACTGGAGTCACTCCTCGTACAGCCGCGTTTTACACACCAGTCTGAGCCCATCCCACAGGTTAACCCCAATCATTTCCAAGGATAATCATATCACTGTTTAGTTTGTAGTTGCAAGTCGGAAGTTTATTGACTGCATTGTATTAATTATTAATTGATATTACTGAATAAATAAACTTTGTTATATTACAAAGAGAAGTGTTTTGGTTTGTTTTGGTTTGTCAGTGCTCGGATTCAAGCCTTCATTCATTGTTTTTTCCCCCCTGAAAATCGATATTCTTCGGATGTCGATTTTCCTAAGAAAACAATCTAATACTGAGACTGTTATACTATCTGGTTATTAGTCCCTGATTCCAGGGTGGTGCCCCGTCAATGTTAATCCTTATTAATATTCTATTGATTTTTTGATAATTGATAATTATCTTTGATGATTGTTGAAATTGAATGATCAATAAGCAAGCGTTAATTTTAATTAATGTTTCATCTATGTTAACAATTAACGATTATCTTTGATAATTGTTGATTTAAAGGATTAGAAAAGCTAACATTGATTCTCATCAATGTTCTATTGATTTTAATAATTAATAATTATCTTTGATAATTATTAATTATTGTTAATAACCAAACTTGCTCCTAAACGTAGCGCACTACATTTACTGGAGCTCCATATGAGGTTTTAATTAGTTTTATTCAATTAATTAATTTAAATATTAATTAATAACTAAAGAAATAATTATTAATTATTTCTGATAGTAACACTGATCTAAACAACCAGTAAAGCCCTACAATACAAACAAGTTGACATCACCTTTCTGGTCCATGTTGTGCTCTCAACATTGGTAAATTATTGGAAGGCAAATGTTTGGACCAAGCTTCACAGGAACCAGGAAAACCTTCATTGACATGCAGCCTGTAAGTTAACAGACATTTCTAAAATCATAGTTTTAAATACTTACACATTTGCATGTACACATACCCACACTCCATTGCATGATGCCCCACCATCAAAACTGCCCTTAGATCTAGCAATATCCTGAAAAATGCGTTGTATGTGTCGCAAACAGTATGTCAGTGCTCCGCTGTTTTGAACTTCTTTTTGGCTCGGAGCGAAAATTAAAAAATAACTTCTCAATGAGTATGCCAGGGCCTTTAGGGAAGCCTTCAGAAGGAAATACAGTAACACTACAATAAGGTTCTAGGCCTATTTGTTAACATTAGTAAATGCATTTCTTGCCCTTGACCCATCTGCAGAGCACTGTACATGTACACTACTCATGTATACACGCTGTGTAGATGACGAGAGAAATATAATTTTTGGGTGAACTATTTTAACCACTGTGTGTTCACATTAATGCATTTCATAAATTTACATTAACCCAAAATATTGTTCATTGCTGCTTTAATGTAGTTAACTAATGTTAACAAATACAAAGTTATTGAAAAGTGTTACTGAAAATATTAAATACATTAGAAGAAGCACTAGTAAGTCATGAGAACTGTCAGATGCAATGATTTTACTGCTCCTAAAGATGTGTACTGGTTGCATTGATAATGCATTGATATGCAGTCATTTCTGATTTTACAGGTTGGTACAGTGGCTGATTTCCTGCACAGTGCAAAAGATGCCATTTTTCCATACACACCGATGCTTGGAGAAAACAGTCAGTGCTTTCAAGCATTTGTTGTCATTCACTGAGAAGCACTTCAACAAATACACTGCGGGGCACAGTGGACATTTGCTTCAAAGCATTCTACGTCTTAAATTACCCCAAACTGCAAATTTAAATTAATTTCTACTGACTGGAAACTTGTTTACCCAAACAGAAAATACATTTCTACGTTTTAAATTGTTATTGTAGTCTGCCTGCCTCTCTCTCACTGTGTGGTTGTGGTAAAGTGTGGTTGTGACCAAGAATTCTGTTTTAAATTGAACCCAATTTGTGTGTATTTTAACCCAACATGCTGCAATGACTTTGCAGCAAAATTACTGATGACAACAGTCCAAAAGTTGGGATAGTCATTAAGGGGAGCAGAGGTTTATACTGATGTTTCAGATGTAAAGACAAATGTACCTTTAGGTTTTCTTGCATATATTTGTGTTCACAGTTTTCAAGTACTCTTTGTAGTCATGGTTTAATGTGTTTTAATGTGGCATATTAGTTTTTTTTTTTTTTTTAATGTAAAAATTGCTAATTAAATAAGTAGCTAACAATTTGTGCAAATTCTGCTTAATTATGAAGTTTGCAAAATGCATTCGTCTTTGCTGCTGTCATTTTGTGTTTTAAAATGTTATGTGATGTTGCTGCAAACTTCACAGGTACTATTTTCTAAACTTTATTTATTGTTTGTGTTTTTGTCTATATAAGTGTGTTGTTGTTTTTCTATTTTTTTGGGATACATGTGCTTTGTGTGTATTGCTGTTGAAATGTTTAATGAATTTGTAACATTGTAATATGAATAAATATTTAGAATTTCTTTTGAAACACTTGTTGAGTGCACTTTTAATAATAAATAGGCTATATTAGGAAACTTGGAATATAAATTAAATGCATTTGAAAATCAAGTATAACTAACTTATAAATCTGTGTGACCTATCTGAAAAAAATAAATATTACTTGATAATGGTAGTTCCCAACAAGATAAATATTGCCTTTATAACTTATAAAATGGCCTGTAAATTGATAAATTTGAGAATGTGAAATCTAATATGTCAAACTAAAATTTGTTAAGTTCAAAATACTCAAAGCTGATGCAAATAGTTACCTCAATTTTTTTGAGTAAAACCGGCACAATATTTCTCACACTGTGGAAAGTGTTTCACTCTGTCTCATAACCTGAAAACACATGAGAAAATTTCATAAGCTTGTCATAAGTGTACATTGGCCCATCCTGTCCAGCGCTGAGAAAAGTAACAGGTACCACATGTCAGTGACAAGACTGAGGAATGAGAGGTAGTGATGGGCGATACCACTTATTTTGTTTTTGATCTGATACCAATAATTTCAATCCAATATTGTTGATACCATTGCTTTGCGATTGTCCAAGAGAGAGATGGATTACATCGACACTCGTTTGCTCTTCCTTGCATTCCCGGATGTCATCCTCGAATTTTGCCACCTGATTCTTTTCAACCCGTATTCAACCTGAATATTGAGACCTGAATTTCACGACCGGAAATCCACCACTTGAATAATAAAAACTTGAATTTCACAACCTGATTTATTTTTCAGGTGAATTCACACATAATATTTTCAAATTAAAAAAATTAACAGCAACATTTTTCAATTATACCCAGTCTTTTTTGAAGATCATGAATTCGGCTTTTTCAAATTCAAATCAAATCAAATCATTTTATTGTCACACAGCCATATACACAAGTGCAGTGGTGTGTGAAATTCTTGGGTGCAGTTCCGATCAACATAGCAGTCGTGACAGTGATGAGACATATACCAATCTACAATAACATCAAATTAACACAGCACAATTTAAAGTCTAATATACACATAATTACACACAACACAATATACAAATAATAACATACACTGTACAGTATACAATACACACAATATAGATACACATATTATTCAATAAAAAAAGTATATATAGTAGTATATATAGAATGTACAGTAGGTTGTATTGTACTGTATTGACATTCAGGCTGTCGGTTGATAGTAAGTTGTTAAGAGAGAATAATAATATAATTTATGACAGTCCGGTGTGAGATATAAGAGTAAGAGTAATAAAGTGCAGTGCTGATGTATTTTGATCGTGGGAGATCAAGAGTTCAAAAGTCTGACTGCTTGGGGGAAGAAGCTATCATGGAGTCGGCTGGTGCGGGTCCTGATGCTGCGATACCGCCTGCCTGATGGTAGCAGTGAGAACAGCCCATGGCTCGGGTGGCTGGAGTCTCTGATGATCCTCCGAGCTTTTTTCACACACCGCCTGGTTATATATGTCCTGGAGGGAGGGAAGCTCACCTCCAATGATGTGTCTGGCAGTTCACACCACCCTTTGCAGTGCTTTGCGGTTGTGGGCGGTGCTATTGCCGCACCAGGCAGAGATGCATCCAGTCAAGATGCTCTCTACAGTGCAGGTGTAGAACCGTGTGAGGATGTGGCGGTTCATTCCAAACTTCCTCAGCCATCTCAGGAAGAAGAAGCGCTGATGAGCCTTCTTCACAACGACTTCAGTGTGGATGGATCATGTGAGTTCCTCAGTGATGTGGACACCAAGGAACTTGAAGCTGCTGACTCTCTCCACTGGTGCTCCATTGATGGTGATGGGACTGTGTTCTCTGTCTTTTCTTCTGAAGTCCACCACAAGCTCCTTTGTCTTACTGACGTTGAGGGAGAGGTTTTGCTCCTGACACCAATGTGTCAGAGTGTGCACCTCCTCTCTGCAGGCTGTTTCATCATTGTCAATTATCAGACCTACCACTGTCATGTCATCAGCAAACTTAATGATGGCATTGGAGCTATTGTTGCCACACAGTCATGTGTGTACAAGGAATACAAGAGTGGGCTGAGAACACAGCCCTGTGGGGCTCCAGTTTTGAGGGTCAGTGATGAGGAGATGTTGCTGCCTATTCTAACCACCTGGCTTCTGCTTGACAGGAAGTCCAGGATCCAGCTGTTTAAGCCCAGAGCCCGGAGTTTCTCATCTAGCTTGACGGGCACTATGGTTTTGAATGCTGAGCTGTAGTCTACAAACAGCATTCTTACATAAGTGTTCTTTTTTTCCAGGTGGGAGAGAGCAGTGTGTATTGTAAATGAAATGGCATCATCAGTGGAGCGGTTGTTGCGGTAAGCAAACTGCAATGGGTCTAGAGAGAGAGGCAGCACAGAGCAGATGTAATCTCTGATTAGTCTCTCAAAGCATTTGCTGATGATGGGGGTCAGAGCAACAGGACGCCAGTCATTTAAGCAAGTTATTTTTGATTGCTTTGGAACAGGCACAATGGTGGACGTTTTAAAGCATGTGGGGACTACAGACAAAGAGAGGGAAAGGTTGAAAATGTCTGTAAAAACACCAGCCAGCTGGTTCGTGCACACTCTGATGACGTGGCCCGGAATGCCGTCTGGGCCCGCGGCTTTGCGGATATTCACCCATCGGAAGGATCGGGTTACATCCGCTACATAGACGGAGAGTGAACTAACCTCTATAGCTTCGGCCGTGAGAGCTCTCTCCGCGAGGGCGGTGTTATTTCCCTCAAAATGAGCATAAAAAGTATTTAGCTCCTCTGGGAGTGAGGCAGCGGTATTCATGGCGGAGTTTTTATTCCCTTTATAGTCCGTGATGATGTTAATTCCCTGCCACATGCTTCTAGAGTTGGTGGTGTTAAACTGTCCTTCAATCTTGCTTCAATTTTGCTGTTCTTTTTCGGAGGGCATAACTGGCTTGTTTATGCTCCTCCGCGTTCCCGGAATTGAAAGCGGAGGTCCACACATTAAGTGCCGCGCAAACATCGCTATTTATCCATGGTTACTGGTTCGGATAGATCCATGTTGTTCTGGTCGGAACGACCTCTTCCATGCATTTTCTGATGAAACACATTACGCTATCAGCGTAAAGCTCGATGTCATCATCAGAGGCGAACTGGAACATCTCTCAGTCCGTGTAATCAAAACAGTCCTGTAGCGTAGAGTCTGATTGGTCCGACCAGCACTGGATCGTTCTGAGGGTGGGTGCTTCCTGTTTCAGTTTCTGCCTGTAAGCGGGCAGAAGCAGAATGGAAGAGTGGTCTGATTTGCCAAATGGTGGGCGGGGGAGGGATTTGTAGCCATCCCAGAAGGGAGAGTAGCAATGGTCCAAAACCCGGTCCCTTCGTGTGTTGAAACTAATGTGCTGGTGATATTTTGGTGTGACTGATTTGAAACTGGCTTTATTAAAGTCCCCGGTCACAATGAACGTGGCCTCAGGGTGCGTGGTTTCCTGCTCACTTATAATCCCATACAGTTCCTTGAGTGCCCGGTCTGTGTCGGCTTGTGGCGGGATGTACACAGCAGTGATAATGACCGCTGTGAATTCCCTCGGTAGCCAGAATGGTTGACACAGAAGCATGAGAAATTCCAGATCAGGAGAGCAGAAAGACTTGATAGAATGTACGTTCGTCTGATCACACCAGGATTTGTTGATCATAAAACATACACCACCACCTCTGCTTTTACCTGAAAGGTCTTTCGCTCTGTCTGCTCGGTGCACGGAGAACCCCGCGGGTTCAATGGCTGAGTCTGAAATCTCCATAGACATCCAAGTTTCCGTAAGGCAGATAATGCAGCAGTTCCTCGTCTCTCGTTGGAAAGAGATCCGCGCTTTCAGCTCGCAGAGCTTGTTATCCAGAGACTGAACATTTGCCAGTAGAATACTGGGTAGCGAGGGTCGATTTGCACGGCGTCTTACTCTGATGAGAACGGCGGCTCTGTTTCCCCTTTTCCTCCTGCGTTTCCGCGTCCGGACTGCCCAGATAAAGGGCTCCGCTTGCGTGTTTGTAAACAACGGGTCGGCATTGAGGAATTTAAAGTCCGGTTTACGGTGTGAAATTGCTGAACCAATGTCCAAAAGTGTTTGTCTGTCGTAGACAATAAGGCAGACAACATCCAAGACAAAAAACATAAGAATTGTGAACAAAACAAACAAAACACTACCATGTTGTGTCGGAGCTCGCAACGCAGCAGCCATACTCGGCGCCATCTTGAGTCCATCTTCATCTTTTACCAAGTGAATGTTTGTGATTGTGTACTTATTGTATCCATTCGAGGATTGCCGCTGAAAGTGTATGTCCATGCGCAACTTTCAGAGAGAAATGGATTTAGTTCAGTAAACATGGACTGTTCTGCCTTTTTGACTGTTGTTAGTGATGTTTTAGTGCTTAATAATCAGAATAAGCTGCAAACTGGAAATCTGTACTATCTGCGTAGGAAGCACGTGCAAAGCATAATGGGTAATTTCAATGTCCAGGAAAATCGTGGATGCAACCATTTCTTTATGCAAGTTTGTCAACACTGATGATCTTACAAAACTTACTTTCATATTCTGTGTGTGTGTTCTTATGTTTATGTGAGTAGAGGTCCATGAACTCATAAATCATTCTCCAATGTGTTTTTACATTTTAATTCTCAATCAATATCAGTGATCCAGTAATCTAGAAATCATCTTTTTCAGATGCTGTTATTGTTCTGAAGTAAAACAAGAAGAAAAAAACATTTAACATGCAAATATTTCGGAAATGTCCAGAATCATACAGAAAATTATTTACAGAAAACTGAAAACCGTGGAAATTGTGAAATTAGGTGCTCTGCAGAAGTTTACACTTTGTAATTTGAATAGCTGAAAAACAAACATTGAAGAATTTTTTTTTATTATTATTTTTTTTTTTTTTTTTTTTTTTTTACATATTCACATTATTTAAAAAAAACATATTTAATTTATACAGATTCTTAGTTATACAATTCATTATTATTAAAGGAGATTGCTAAGACAGGCTTCACTATTGCTCATATTTATGGTTAGTGATTTGAACAAACACTTAATGTTGAGTATTACACTTCAGTGTGTAACAAAATTTGTGCAATGAATAATTTGTACAACAGAAATGAACGATAAATCAAACTGAGCAGCTTGTTAAGAAGAGCTGTGATATTACTTTTAATCGGCAATCAAACAGTTTTTATCTGACATTGCAGTATGCCAGCAAGCTCCCATCATATTTTCATACCATCATATTTTCTTCAAAAAATGTAAAAAACTTGTTTACATATATTTCATATTTGGGGTGTAAATTCATTTTGTGAAACTGACAGGTGTGATGATCAGTGGAGTTGAGTTTTTACCTTTATCATTAAGACTTGGGCTAAAAAATGGAAAGAGTGTTTGAGTGAAAGACTGACCAGTGAAAGAGTAGATATGAGAGCTGGACTCCACATCATAAAAGGAGACCAGACCCTCCTCATAATCCACAAACACACCAACCTTCTGTGGCTTCACTCTCACACAGAGAGAGACAGGAGGACCAGCACAGGCTTTATATTCATTCTCATTCCTCAGAACTACAGTCCAGAATCCATTCACTGGAGTCGCTGTGATCTCTCCCTTCCTGTTAATGGATTCTCTGACCACTCCTAAAGTCCAGTCAGTCTTTCCCTTCACCTGCACCTCAAAATAAAATCTTCCTGAACTGAATCCCTTCTTTCCCAGAACACAGGCACATCTATCAAATCTCTCTGGTTTATCTGGGAGTTTTTGTCTAATGTCTCCACATGTCACTTGTTTTCCATCATCAGACAGGATGAGATTAGGATGAGCTGTATCAGGATCCAGAGTCACATCCACTGAGAGAGATCAGAGAATATCAATCACTTCAGAATACAAACATTTTGATTGATGTAATATTTAATCCAGAGTATAATGAAACTATAGTGCAGTAAGTCAGCTGTCAGTATATAAATGTAAAGTATTGTAAGTGTATATGAGAGAACAGTGAAGATCACACACTGTACCTGCATACTGCTGCATCCTCCTCAACACTGCAGACAAAAATGACAAAAGATGATTCATTATTTGCAGGAATATTCCAGGTTAAATGCAACAATCTCTTTACACAGGATCAGTGTCATTCTTTAGATTTACAGAAAATAATACTGTTGTTTGTTTTTCTCTCTCACACCGTTTCCATGGGAGCACTGATCGTTCTCGGGGATGTACTGATCACAGCAATAATTTACTCACCCATTCCACCTGCTTCACTCTGATTGCACTCCCTACTTATTCCTTGTGTTTCCCCTCATTCTTTGCCAGTTTATTTTTTGCTATAAATCGTTAACTGTGCTCTCTTTTGTAGTTGGAGCTTGCTTGTGTGTCTGTTGGTTGCTTGTCTGTAGAGGAGGGGTTACCGTCTCGATTGCCGCCGCCTTCGCCTGTACTTAAGCCCTATTCCTGTGGAGGAGGATTCCTCAGCCTCGGCCTCGGCCTCTGCCAGCGTATCGGGGGAGAATTTTGTCTGGGCTTGCTTCGCACCATACCAGCTTCTATGGACTCTCTTCAGATTACTCCTGACTTCCACAACACACACATTCATCTACTAACACACTCATCTCTTAGCCCTTTAAGCGGCTCTGTTTTCAGAGACTGCCAATAAATTGACTGAACTGTTTCTCTCTGTGTTTGGGTCTCTTTTTCTCCATCACTCTCTGACATAAACTCCATTGAGAACAAGTTGAATTGAATCCATATATTCCTTGATCTACTTGATTTTCCTAAAAAATGACAGAGAAAAGACTATCTCTACAATGAATTTTATATTTACTCACCAATTTGAGTGAGATTTTGATCTAGAGTGTCTTTGAGTCGAATCAGAACTTTATTCAGAGTGTCCACACTCACATGAGTGTTAATACTGATCTCAGTCCGGTTCTTACTGTTTATAGGTTTGTACAGGGACGGGTAAATCTACATCAGAAGAGAGGAGAAATAAATCAGCATGAGGAGTGTTTTCTAATAATTCTCATTGATGAGAGAGATGGACACTGACCTGTTGGAGATGAAGATGATTTTCAGTGTGTGAGATCTACTCCACCTCAGGGTTTCTCCTCTTTAGCTCAGTGATCTCAAGCGCTATAATGAGATCTTCAGCCTGTTTCTCTGCTGCTTTCTGCTTCTCCTCCAACATCACAACAACTTCAGTCTGACATCTCTCAATGGAGCGAATCAGAGCCGTGAACACCTCAACACTGTGTGATTTCTCTTCTTCTGTGTTTCTCTGATGAGATCAAGTCACAATTTAAAAGTATTTAATTCAGCACCTTTATTTATAAAGAAGATTGCCACAAAATTTGACTCAACTTTCTCATCTCGACAGAGTGTTGGATGTCTTGAATCTTCTTCATTCTGTCTTGGATCATCTGCTGAACATCTGTCTGTGTCTTTACCAGCTGATTCTACCAACAGAGAAAAACACAGGCATATTTCATCACTCAACATAGCTTTTCCCCATCTTCAAAATAAGTATTGATTTAATATTTTTAACTCTTGCCTTCTTCTCTGCACTCTCGTCCTTTATAGGAACGGTGTTGTGAGTCTTGTGGTCTCCTTCAGTGCAGTACAAACATACACACATCTGATCATCTCTGCAGAACAGCTCCAGAGGTCTCTCATGTTTCTGGCATATATAATCCTCCAGATTCTCCACAGCATCCATCAGTTTGTGTTTCTTTAGATGTGGGACTCTCCAATGAGGCTCAAAGTGAGTTTCACAGTAAGAGCTTTGACACATCATGCAAGACTTCATGGCTTTTTGCTTTCTTTCATCACAGAAGTCATGAAGAACTTCAGATTTACCCAGAATAAACTTCTTCTTAAAGTGTTGCACATCCTCTCTGAGTGTTGTATTAATCTTCAGATCAGGTCTTTTGCTGAATGTTTCTTTACAGAATGGACAGCTGCAGTTCTGAGTGTTTTTCCAGCATTCATTCAGGCAGGTCTTGCAGAAGTTGTGTCCACATGGAGTGCTGACTGGGTCAGTAAACACATCCAGACAGATTGAACACTGAAGCTCCTCATTTAGTGCACTACTGGAGGACAACATGGCTGAAAAGACAAATACTGATCATGTATTAGAGACAGGTGTTGGTCGATCAATATTAGAGGTTAAATGTAACACAGCTAATATATGGAACAATATTGGCCAAAACTTTGGCCTAATTATTGGACATCCCGTCTAACTGTCAACCCTAAATACATTCAAAATATTGATTCATAAAACTTCGGCCGATTAATTGGTTATCAGCTCTCTTCCAACACCTTGTCGGTGTCTGCAAAATCCAATATTGTTTGACCTCTACAATATAATTCATATTTCCGAATTTAACCATTTTAATAATACTAATAAGGTACTTGTATCACTGTTATCATGGTCATTTCACCACTACTAATAAATGGAATAACTATACCATTTTATGGAAAGCATCTTTCTCCATTGATGGCCATTCAAAAGTTTCCATATATTCTGACAAAATAAAAACTTTTGCAATATAAACCATTTTTGGAGTGCTTTTTAAAGTGGGAAAATTACTATATTTCCTTCTTGCACCAATATAATAATTCTTAGTGAATCCTTAGACCCTTGGACTGCACACATTCTTGTAATGCCATTAGCCAATCAGCATTGCCAGAAATGTCAGTATGTCATTTCCCTGCAGCTCGAGAGTGCTTAGTTACAACACTTGAGAGAAGAAGAGAAAAAAGAAATCTTTGTCCAAATTTCAGAACTGAGGGCCATGAGGAGCATGCAAGTTGCATTCTTCTGAAAGCAATACTTAGTAAAGTAACAAAGTACTACTACTCAAGTAGGTTACACCCTGTCTGTTACCAATCCTGTTCTTTACTGTCTCACACCACAGGCAGACAGGCACTTCAGAACTTTAATACTTAACATTCAATAGTGCAAACTGGTCTAAATAACTTGTTGGTTAAGTTTTGCATTTCCTCTTCAAAGAACTGAAAATCAACCAATTCATGGTCATATCACCAAAATCACATTAAATTGGTTATATAGAGTTGTTTTATCTCATGCAGACACTGATAGTGGGAATAAATCACAATCATTTTACTATTTGGAATGAAATATTCCAGTAAGTTTACACATTAAAGCCACTGACAGAATCTAAAATGCTGTTGGAAAAGAACTGAAATACAAAATCTCCAGGAGCCACAGTGCAGAACATAGAAACAGATCTTTACAACAACACTTTAACATTATCATGAAAGACTCTTTAAATACTAAATAGGAAAAAAGATTATTTTTCCCCAATCAGTTTCCTATCTGTCACTCACTCAACGTTGTGTCGATGTAGTGACACTAGGGGTCACTCTTGGGAGCCTTTGATAAAAGGCCAATGAAAATTGGCGAGTGGTATTTGCATGCCACTCCCCCGGACATACGGGTATAAAAGGAGCTGGTATGCAACCACTCATTCAGATTTTCTCTTCGGAGCCGAACGGTCATGCTCACTGAGCTGAATTCTCACGACTGTTCATTCACCTCTGCTGGATCTTTCGGCAGAAAAAAGAGAGTATATTTTTCTGAAAGAGTATATTTCTCTAAAAGAGCGGCACACACGGAACGTCTTTTTAAAGACGTGTCTTTTAAAGATGCCTTTCCAATTGTGTGTTGTTCCTGGTTGCGGTCGTTACCTCTCAACTTCAGACGGTCACGATCGCTGTCTTTCGTGTCTGGGCGTGACCCACACGGAGGCAGTGTTCGTGGATGGTTCATGTTCTCACTGCGAGAACATGACCATGGCAACGTTGCGATCGCGGCTTGCTTTCGTAAGAAAAGGGGGCGATTTGGGGACCCCAATGGGACCGCCTTCGCCGGGTATCCCCCCGCGGACCTCCCATTCCCCAGCACGCTCATCTGCCCCAATTCCTGATGAGTCCGCTGGCTCGTCTCACGGCGAGTTCGACCTCTTGTTCGGAGCCCGCGAAGCTGATGAGCTCAGTGTGCACGGTCGTCATCACGACCACCGTCCACCTTTTTTCCCTTGCAGGATTGGCACTCCAGCGGCGGTCTCCCCGCCCCTGCGCGCCCAGCTGTGGCACACATCCGCCCACGATGTGACAGTCTCCACGGGTTGCAAGGAAAGGCCTCTTCCTCCCCAATCCCAGGTTATTCCGGGGGTGGTCACAAGGAGCAAGGTAAGTGCTTCAATGTCCCTGGACTCAGCACGGCCACGAAATGGTGTGGCACCTCGAGCTCCGCCCCGCCGCGAGGCCCCACCTGCCGGAACGTCCGACGACATTGACCTTTGGTCCCCCTCATGCGGAACTTGGATGCGTGGCTTGCACTTTCCAATCCGTCGCAATCCAAAAACGCTGCTACCTTGCGCGCGGAGATCTCCACCCTCCTACGGAAGGGTGCGATAGAACCTGTCCCTCCGGCCAAGATGAAGAAGGGGTTTCACAGCCCCTACTTCATCATACCAAAATAAGGCGGTGGGTTGCGGCCAATCTTGGACCTGCGAGTACTGAACTGGGCTTTACACAGACTCGCATTCTGGCGAGCGTCCGGCATCAAGATTGGTTTGCGGCGGTAGACCTGAAGGATGCGTACTTTCACGTCTTGATTCTACCTCGACACAGACCCTTCCTCCGGCTTGCATTCGAGGGTCAGGTGTATCAGTACAAGATCCTCCCTTTCGGCCTGTCCTTGTCCCCTCGCATCTTCACGAAGGTCGCAGAGGCAGCTCTTGCCCCGTTAAGGGAAGTGGGCATTCGCATTCGCAACTATCTCAATGATTGACTAATCCTAGCTCACTTTCGGAACATGTTGTGTGCACACAGGTACTTGGTGCTCTTGCACCTCAGCCGATTAGGGCTTCGGGTCAACTGGGAAAAGAGCAAGCTCCTCCCGGTTCAGAGCATCTCTTTTCTCAGTTTGGAGCTGGACTCAGTCTTATTGACAGCGTGCCTTACGAACGAGTGCGCACAGTCGGTGCTGACTTGTTTGAAGGCATTCAAACAGAAAACAGCGGTTCCACTAAAACTCTTTCAGAGGCTCCTGGGGCATATGGCATCCTCAGCGGTGGCCACCCCGCTCGGGTTGATGCATATGAGACCGCTTCAGCACTGGCTTCAGACTTGAGTCCCCAGATGGGCAGGGTGCCGCAGGACACATCGCGTGGTCATCACGCTGGTCTGTCACCGTCTATTCAGCCCTTGGACGACCTCTCATTTTTACGGGCAGGTGTTCCCCTAGAGCAGGTCTCCAGGTGCGTCGTGGTCATGACAGACACCTCCAAAACAGGCTGGGACGCTGTTTGCAACGGGCAGGCAGCCGCCGGCTTATGGACAGGCCCGCGGCTCCATTGGCACATCAACTGCCTCGTGTTGTTGGCAATTCTGCTCACCCTGCGGAGGTTCCAGCCATTGATCTTGTTAGTTCAGACAGACAACACAACAACGGTAGCATATGTCAACCGCCAAGGCAGTCTGCGCTTTCGTTGTATGTCACAACTCGCCCGCCGTCTCCTCCTCTGGAGTCAGCAGCACTTCAAGTCGCTGCGAGCCACTCACATCCCGGGCGACCTCAACACTGCAGCAGACGCACTGTCATGGCAGGTTACACTCAGGAGAGAGTGGAGACTCCACCCTCAGGTGGTCCAGCTGATTTGGGGTCGATTCGGACAGGCACAAGTAGACCTGTTCTCCTCCCAAGAATCCTCCCACTGCCCGCTCTGGTATGCCCTGACCGAGGCACCTCTCAGCATAGATGCGCTGGCACACAGCTGGCCTCCTGGCCTACACAAATATGCGTTTCCCCCAGTGAGCCTACTTGCACAGACTCTGTGAAAGGTCAGGGAGGACAAGGAGCAGGTCATCCTGGTAGTACCCTACTGGCCCACCCAGACGTGGTTCTCGGACCTCACGCTCCTTGCGACAGCCCCACCTGGCAAATTCCCGAGGAAGGACCTTCTTTCTCAGGGACGGGGCACCATCTGGCACTCGCGACCAGACCTCTGAAATCTCCATGACTGACCCCTGGACGGGACACGGAAGACCTAAGCGGTCTACCACCCGTGGTGGTAGACAAGATCACTCAGGTTCTACAACCTCTGAGTGGAACCGGTTTCATCCCAGGTAGTGGCACGCAATACAAACGGATAAGCCCGGGATAGCCAGCTGGGTGTATCGCTTGCACATAGCACCTTTCACCTCCTCTGAGCTGAAGACGTGTGGCATTATTTCCCAGTAGCGTTCACAAACTATGTTCCTGGTTGACTTCCTCCAAGCCCTGTGGCAGTCGAGTTTTTGGAAAAACTCGCTGCCGGCCCATTACACGTGCAAACTAAGAGCCCTGTTCTGGGGTAGGTGCTTGACATGTGGCGGTTCCCTGTAAGGTAACCCCATGCGATGTATATCTTCCGCTAATTCGTTTCCCTGTTGGCAAACTGCGTCTTCCTTGGGCAGAGCCCCCTCTGCTACAGTCTCTATGTTTGTAGAAACTCCTCCCCCGTTGATTAGGATCTACCATGAGACTCTCCACATGGTCGGCAAGACCATGTGACGTATTTTCCACTTAAATATCCCCCCCTCTCTTTGGGTGAGGTGTGGTCTCCGCAGTGTCCTCCCCTTGGGAGGGACACCCCCTGACTAGACCTGGCGGCCCAGTCGGATATTCCCCCTTCTTTTTTAGGGAGTGGAAAAAAAGAAGGAGAAAAGAGGCCACGACTGGGTTAGCCTGTCTCTGTCTTTTGGGTAGTCGACTTGTCCCCAAAGGGCCGTTCTACACTCATAACTAGGTTGGGGAGGTTACGTGTCAGCCTGATGTGCTGGCTACGAGGCACACAGTTGTCTGCCTGTCACACACCTCCAGTTCACAAAACGCATTTCAGCCAGTTGCGGTGTTTTGTATAGGGACCCCTAGTGTCACTACATCGACACAACGTCGAGTGAGTGACAGATAGAGAATGTCCTGGTTACTTGCGTAACCTCCGTTCCCTGATGGAGGGAATGAGACGTTGTGTCCCTCCTGCCACAACACTGAACTACCCGCTGAAATGTACAGACCTTGTCTCGGCTCCTCAGCATAAAACCTGAATGAGTGGTTGCATACCAGCTCCTTTTCAGAATCAGAATCAGATCAGAATGAGCTTTATTGCCAAGTATGCTTACACATACAAGGAATTTGTCTTGGTGACATGAGCTTCCAGTGTACCACCATACAAAAACAATACAAAAACAGCAGCAAGACATAGATAATAATAAAAAATAAAAAATAATTATACACATACATACAGACACACACATACATACATACACACATACACGTGGGTAGTGCAAATCTAATACAACCTGTAATAATACAGTGTAAATACAAATCTCTTATGTACAGTGCAAATGCTTTTTTTTTCTTTTTTTTCAGAGGAATGAAATGGCAGAAGAGGTTGGATATGTTGGATAAATATAAGAAAGACTAAACTGTGTATTGCACATAGTTATTGCTCAATGGGGCAATTTAACTGTTCATGAGATGGATAGCCTGAGGGAAAAAACTGTTCCTGTGCCTGACGGTTCTGGTGCTCAGAGCTCTGAAGTGTCGGCCAGAAGGCAACAGTTCGAAAAGGTAGTGGGCAGGGTGAGTGGGGTCCAGAGTGATTTTTCCAGCCTTTTTCCTCACTCTGGAAGTGTATAGTTCTTGAAGGGCAGGCAGGGAGCAACCAATAATCCTCTCAGCAGTCCGAACTGTCCTTTGCAGTCTTCTGATGTCTGATTTCATAGCTGAACCAAACCAGACAGTTACTGAAGTGCAGAGGACAGACTCAATGACTACTGAGTAGAACTGTATCAGCAGTGCCTGTGGCAGGTTGAACTTCCTCAGCTGGCGAAGGAAGTACAACCTCTGCTGGGCCTTTTTCACAGTGGAGTCAATGTGTGTCTCCCACTTCAGGTCCTGTGAGATGGTAGTGCCCAGAAACCTGAATGACTCCACTGCTGCCACAGTGCTGTTTAGAATGGTGAGGGGGGACAGTGTTGTGGTGTTCCTCCTAAAGTGCACAATCATCTCCACCGTTTTGAGCGTGTTCAGCTCAAAACTATCAAAACAGCAAAATGCCAGTACAGGAGCAAGATTGAAGGACAGTTTAACACCACCAACTCTAGAAGCATGTGTCAGGGAATTAACATCATCACGGACTTTAAAGGGAATAAAAACTCCGCCATGAACACCGCTGCCTCTCTACCGGATGAGCTAAATACTTTCTATGCTCGTTTCGAGGGAAATAACACCGCCCTCGCGGAGAGAGCTCTCACGGCTGAAGCTACAGAGGTTAGTTCACTCTCCGTCTCTGTAGCGGATGTAACCCGATCCTTCCGACGGGTGAATATCCGCAAAGCCGCGGGCCCAGACGGCATTCCGGGCCGTGTCATCAGAGCGTGCGCGAACCAGCTGGCTGGTGTTTTTACGGACATTTTCAACCTTTCCCTCTCTTTGTCTGTAGTCCCCACATGCTTTAAAACATCCACCATTGTGCCTGTTCCAAAACAATCAAAAATAACTTGTTTAAATGACTGGCGTCCTGTTGCTCTGACCCCCATCATCAGCAAATGTTTTGAGAGACTAATCAGAGATTACATCTGCTCTGTCTTGCCACTCAATCTTGACCCGCTGCAGTTTGCTTACCGCAACAACCGCTCCACTGATGATGCCATTGCATCTACAATACACACTGCTCTCTCCCACCTGGAAAAAAAGAACACTTATGTGAGAATGCTGTTTGTAGGCTACAGCTCAGCATTCAACACCATAGTGCCCTCCAAGCTAGATGAGAAACTCTGGGCTCTGGGCTTAAACAGCTCGCTGTGCAGCTGGATCCTGGACTTCCTGTCAAGCAGACGCCAGGTGGTTAGAATAGGCAGCAACATCTCCTCATTGCTGATCCTCAACACTGGAGCCCCACAGGGCTGTGTTCTCAGCCCACTACTGTATTCCTTGTACACACATGACTGTGTGGCAACACATAGCTCCAATGCCATCATTAAGTTTGCTGATGACACGACGGTGGTAGGTCTGATCACTGACAATGATGAAACAGCCTACAGAGAGGAGGTGCACACTCTGACACACTGGTGTCAGGAGCACAACCTCTCCCTCAACGTCAGTAAGACAAAGGAGCTTGTGGTGGACTTCAGAAGAAAAGACAGAGAACACAGTCCCATCACCATCAATGGAGCACCAGTGGAGAGAGTCAGCAGCTTCAAGTTCCTGGGTGTCCACATCACTGAGGAACTCACATGGTCCGTCCACACTGAAGTCGTTGTGAAGAAGGCTCATCAGCGCCTCTTCTTCCTGAGACGGCTGAGGAAGTTTGGAATGAACCGCCACATCCTCACACGGTTCTACACCTGCACTGTGGAGAGCATCCTGACTGGCTGTATCTCCGCCTGGTACGGCAATAGCACCGCCCACAACCGCAAAGCACTGCAAAGGGTGGTGCGAACTGCCAAACACATCATCGGAGGTGAGCTTCCCTCCCTCCAGGAAATATATACAAGGCGGTGTGTGAAAAAAGCTCGGAGGATCATCAGAGACTCCAGCCACCCGAGCCATGGGCTGTTCTCACTGCTACCATCAGGTAGGCGGTATCGCAGCATCAGGACCCGCACCAGCCGACTCCATGATAGCTTCTTCCCCCAAGCAATCAGACTTCTGAACTTTTGATCTCTCATGATCAATATACATCAGCACTGCACTTTATTACCCTTACTCTTATATCTCACACCGGACTGTCATAAATTATATTATTATTATATTATGTCTCTCTTAACAACTGACTATCAACCGACAGCCTGAATGTCAATACAGTACAATACTGTACATTCTATATATATATATATATATATATATATATATATATATATATATACTTTTTTTATATATATATATTTTAATTTTTAATTTTTATTGAATAATGTGTATCTATATAGTAAAAAACAAACAAAAACAAAAAACAAAAACAGCGTATTGTATACTGTACAGTGTATGTTATTATTTGTATATTGTTGAGTGTAATTATGTGTATAACAGATGTTTAAATTGTGTTGTGTTAATTTGATGTTATTGTAAATTGGTATATGTCTCATCACTGTCACGACTGCTATGTTGATCGGAACTGCACCCAAGAATTTCACACACCATTGCACTTGTGTATATGGCTGTGTGACAATAAAGTGATTTGATTTGATTTTGATTTGAGGTTGTTTTGACTGCACCAGACAGCCAGCTGTTTAACCTCCCTTCTGAATGCAGACTCATCGTCATCTCGGATGAGGCCGATGACAGTGTTGTCATCTGCAAACTTCAGGAGCTTGACAGAGGGGTCCTTGGCAATGCAGTCATTGGTGTATAGGGAGAAGAGTAGTGGGGAGAGCACACATCCTTGGGGGGCACCAGTGCTGATTGTACAGGTGCTGGAAGTGAGTTTCCCCTGTCTCAAAAGCTGTTGCCTGTCCGTCAGAAAGCTGGTAATCCACTGATAGATAGACAAAGGAACAGAGAGTTGGTGTAATTTATTCTGGAGTATAGCTGTTATAATGGTGTTGAAAGCCGAACTGAAGTCCACAAAAAGGATTCTTGCATATGACCCTGTTCTGTCCAGATGTTGCAGGATAATTTTATACCCGTATGTCCGGGGGAGTGGCATGCAATTACCACTTGCCAATTTTTATTGGCGTTTTATCAAAGACCAGAGGAGTCTCGGGCTCCCAAGAGTCACTACATCGTCACAACGTCTCGTTCCCTCCATCAGGGAACGGAGGTTACGCAAGTAACCAGCACATTATCTCACCTCAAAATAAAAACCTGACAGGTCTTTTTGTGTGTGAGTGTTTTATATTTTTATTTTCACTGACAGTTTTCACTGGACTGTGTTCTGCAGTTCAAATACTTACTGTTTCTTTCAATTTAACATCATGACAGCACACATCAAACTCTGATTTACAGCCAATTAAATGACAGACATTTAATGACATTGTGATTCTATTTCAGGGCAGTAAACTACTGAACTAGTTCTTATATTTCCATCACTTAC
This sequence comes from Myxocyprinus asiaticus, assembly GCF_019703515.2. Taxonomy (NCBI): domain Eukaryota; kingdom Metazoa; phylum Chordata; class Actinopteri; order Cypriniformes; family Catostomidae; genus Myxocyprinus; species Myxocyprinus asiaticus. The sequence continues at coordinate 40,888,684 of NC_059371.1, forward strand.
CTGTGAGTGAATATCAGCTGTGATCTAGAAAGTCTCTAAGTGTCTGATTCCTGTTTGAAGAGACTTCAGTTGTTCATCAGTTTAGTTTTTCTTTCACTGAAATCTTTCACTCACCTGCAGTGATGTCATAGCTCCACCCATATGTTCATGAATATGGAACAGATTATAATTCATACCTGTTGAGTGTGTTTGTATTAATAGTTTCAATTACATTAAAAGTCTAAGATGCATACAAAGTGCACAATTAAAATGTCCAGTAAGAAAACAAAATCAACTTTGAGATCACTTTATTGAGAACATCCATTTGATTGTTACTCATGTAGAGGCTCATGATCCATAATATCTATAACACACACACACATAAAGGAATACTGTAATGACTGTAACATTGGCCGACAGTGTCTCTCTGTTATACAGTGAAGTGAAAAAGTCAAAATGAAGATTTGTGATTTTAGTTCAGAAGTTTTTCACACCAGCTCATGACCAGAATCCTGTATGGAGTGTTTTATATAATGGTTTATGTTAGATGTGGCTTCTGGAATGTTTTTAAAATGTTGACTAGTGGTGTAACATAACTACAACCAAAATGCAATGTTCTGAAATGTTATGGGAATGTTTTGTCTCTTTTTTTTTTTCTTTTTTTTATGGGAATGTTTTTCAGTACTGGTAGCAGACCTTGACACTCAAAACAAACAATAAACCAAAGTAATAAATACAAAGAATATAAAGGCCTATAAAGAGTTTTGGGAAAAATAAAGATTGTATAGTGATGATGAATAAATGAGCAAAAATCAAAAAGTGTTAGAACTATCCCTGCTTTTTCTTACTAATTTGTACAAACTTTATGAAACCTATACTCATTATTTGTGAGCACTTTTTGTAGTAAATAACATGTTTGGGGGGGAAAAAATCACAAACGGTTGTACGGACTGATCCATAACCTGTTTAGTTGTTCAACCTCAAAGTTTAAAGGTTCAAAATTTGATCATTTGGAGAGAATCAGTGAAATCCTCAATCATCATTGTGTTCTTGTACAAGATTCATAAAATCTGGTGTTTCCATCTACAAAATAATATGCCATGCCAACATGTTTGTGCAGTTTTCTGAATTAGCTTTGTGAAAAAAATAATGCAGTAGTTTAATGAAAAAACAGATAACATATTACAATAATGTTGTATTTGTTAACATTAGTAAATGCATTAGGTATCATGAACTAACAAATCTGAGCATGAATTAATGAATCTTGTTTAATGTTTATAAAAATACAATTGTTCATTGTTAGTTCATGTTAGCTTGTAATGCATTAACTATTGTTAACTTATACAACTTTTAATTTTAAAAATGCTTTAGTAGGTCTGTATGTTGAAATGAACATTACACCTACTTTAGTGTTGTAAAAGTATTGTTCATTGTTAGTTTATGTTATCTGTTTTAGTCAACTAATGTTAATAAATATAACCTTACTGTACAGTTTTGATTAACTATAAAACTATATATATAACTATATACTAATATATAAATATATACGTATATATAAATTGGAAATGTGCAGCTAGGATAAAAGTTTGCCTTTGTGTTCAACAGATGAGATAAAGTCATACAGGTTTGGAACAATATGAGGGTGAGTAAATAACAGAATTGTAAATAATAGAATTGTTTTGGGTGAACAAAAACCCTTTTAATGTGGTTTCACATAAACTGTTGAATGTGTGCTGCTAACAGAGAAATTCAAAATCATAGAAACAAAACCCAAAATAAATCAAAACTGTGTTATATTTTAGCATCTACAAAGTAGTCACACTTTGCCTTGAATTTGCAGACATGTACTCTTGACATTTTCTCAACCAACTTCTTGAGGTATCACCCTGGGATGCTTTTTAAACAGTATTGAAGGAGTTCCCATCTATATGCTGGGCACTTATTGGCTGTTTATTTTAATTATTCAGTCCAATTTCAAAAACTTTTTTTATTAATAACATTTTAGTTTTATAATGAAATAAATTAATATGTTGGCACAATCATATTTTTGTCTACAAAACTAATTTCAAAGATTTAAGCATACACCTTCAGATCAAAAGATTTTTAAGATCATGAGAAACATTTCAGGCAAGTGACCCCAAACTTTTGAACGGTAGTGTAAAACCGGCCGCTTCAGATTTTCTTGTATAATGCTTCAAACAGTTTAAATTATATAATGTATTTTAAAATTAGACAACAGGGCTGATTAATCGGATGTAGATATTTTTCCCCCCAAGCGCATCTTCACTTCAGTTCAGCAGCAGAAGTTGTTTTACAAACCGCCATTAGGGCGATTTCAGACACAGCTACAGTTTTGTTTAATGTGATTAACATCATTTGTGATATTATTTATGTGAGTTGACTGTCAAGATCACATTCCAGAATCCACTGCTGCAAGTGTTGAAGAATGTTTTGTTCCATATAGAGGAATAAGAAATGCAGAGAGTCAGAAAGATTGTTTTTGGTTAAGATGATCAATTTTATTTTTATACTGTTTTAATCTGAGGTGAGCTGTTTTCATGCACTTTAAATCTGTCAAAAAAACAAAACTAATGTACATCATGTGCTGTTTTAAACATGATAAACACTGTTCTTAGAGTGTGAAAAGTTGATTTTCTCTCTCTCAGTGATGTGGAAAAGCTGGAGACAGTTTCATTGATGGAGAAGTTTGTTCTCATGTTTCCCGGCTCAAGTGCACAGAGTCAGTGATATTGTGCTCAAACTAAAGTACACAGAACACACTAGCAACCATCCAGATCTCCCTAGCAACCATACTTCATTTTCTTTTAAGAAATCTAATGATCATGTAGTTTTTTTATATTTATGGGGTGTAAATTCATTAATTGTAACTGACAGTTGTGATGATCAGTGGAGTTGAGTTTTTACCTTTAGCATTAAGACTTGGGCTAAAACAGGGAAAGAGTGTTTGAGTGAAAGACTGACCAGTGAAAGAGTAGATATGAGAGCTGGACTCCACATCATAAAAGGAGACCAGACCCTCTTCATAATCCACAAACACACCAACCTTCTGTGGCTTCACTCTCACACACAGAGAGACAGGAGGACCAGCACAGGCTTTATATTCATTCTCATTCCTCAACATCACAGTACAGAATCCATTCACTGGAGTCGCTGTGATCTCTCCCTTCCTGTTAATGGATTCTCTGACCACTCCTAAATCCCACTCAGTCTTTCCCTTCACCTGCACCTCAAAATAAAATCTACCTGAACTGAATCCCTTCTTTCCCAGAACAGAGACACATCTATCAAATCTCTCTGGTTTATCTGGGAGGTTTTGTTTAATGTCTCCACATGTCACTTGTTTTCCATCATCAGACAGGATGAGATATGGATTAGCTATATCAGGATCCAGAGTCACATCCACTGAGAGAGATCAGAGAATATCAATCACTTCAGAATACAAACATTTTGATTGATGTAATATTGAATCCAGAGTATAATGAAACTGTAGTGCAGTAAGTCAGCTGTCAGTATATAAATGTAAAGTATTGTAAGTGTATATGAGAGAACAGTGAAGATCACACACTGTACCTGCATACTGCTGCATCCTCCTCAATACTGTCAACACAAATCACAAGAAAACATCATCAATTGTTTATAGGAATATTACAGGATAAATGCTTCTGAAACTCTATGGACATGCTGTTGATTAACACAGAAAGCCATTTTCACTCGTCTCAAGACAGTTACTGACACGAGTAAATCTGTACATTATGTTTGCTATACACTAGAGCTGTCACGATTATGACATTTGGCTGACGATTAATTGTCAAACAAATAATTGTGATTATGAAGATTAATTGTCTTGTTAAGGGCTTTTATGATTAATTGTCATATAAATTGTCATTTTTAAGGTGTTTTTTTCTGCATGTGCTTCATACACCTTAAGAAGTAATTTTTCCATATTTAACTTCAAATATATAAATCAAATAATAAAATATGAATAAACTATTTTTCCTTTTAAGTCTTTAAAAACTTATGAATGACATGAAAAATAATGTTTAAATATCAAAATATTCCTAATTACTTAAAATGTATCTCTTTAATTTTGGTCAATTTTACATTTACACTTATTTTTTGAACTAACATATATAATATATTTTTAATAAAAAATAAAATATAATTTTTATACATATATTATTATATTTATCTTTTATTTTTATTATATTATGCAATAGTAAAACATTTCTTTCCTAATTTCTTCATGTTCACATATTTTAATTGTGGGAGATTTTAACATTCATGTTTGTTGTCCTGAAAAACCTTTGGTATCACAGTTTTTAGATTTAGATTCTCTTAATTTCACTCAGTTTGTCACGGGCACTACTCATGAGCAGGGTCACATGTTGGATCTGGTTTTATCTTTCGCTCCTCAAATTTGTAATGTTGAAATCGGTGATTACTGTGTGTCTGATCATATGCCTGTGATTTTTAATGTCACTTTGAATTGTGGATCATCGAGCTCTCAGTCTTCTGCTTATTGATCTAGATTGATCACTTCATCTGCATCGACGGCTTTTACAGATGCTTTTTTAGTCTCCTCCTTTACATCATTTATTGAGTATCCCTCTTTTAAGGCAGGTCCTGATGAGCTGGTTACTGTGTTTAACTCTGAGTGTTCAGATATTTTGGATGTTATTGCTCCGGATAAAAACATCATAGTTCGAGGTCAACCGTGGTTAGATAATGCTACTCATGCTGTCAGACAGGAGTGTAGAAAGTCTGATCAGAGATAGAAAAAGATAAATGACATGTTTCACATCAAATTATGAGGGAGAGTGTGTTGAAATATTAAAAGGTTGTGAAGGATGCAAGAACAAATAATTTTTCTAATATTATTTCTTTACTCTCTAACTCTCCCAGAGTGTTGTTCAACACCATTAATAGATTACTGAACCTGGAGAGAGTTGATTTAAACCCCTCTGTGGATATTTGTGAACTGTTTTTGAAACGTTTTGTTGATAAAATAAAGGAAATTAAAATAAAGGCTGAGTTTTCCTCCAGTTTATGACACTGATCCGGTGATAGTGACTGTTAGTGATGAGATTTTTGATCAGTTTCACCTTGTGTCTCTCTCAGAAGCAAAACAGATTATATCTCATCTGAAGTCTTCTACTTGCCCCTGTGATGTTGTTCCTGTGCGCCTTCTCAAGGAGATGGTAGATATCATTAGCTCTAGCATCATGTCTATCATCAATAGTAGTCTTGTTGACGTGTGATTCCACTTTGCTTTAAGCAAGCAATTGTTCAGCCTCTTTTGAAGAAGCCAAGTTTAGATCCTTTGGATCTGAAGAATTATCGGCTGATCTCTAAGCTGCCAAATCTTTCCAAGATTTTGGAGAAAGTAGTTTTATCCCAGCTGAAGTGTTTTTTAACTCAGAACAATGTCTTAGACAAGTTTCAATCTGGATTTAGGGCTGGTCACAGTACTGAGTCAGCTCTGTTAAGGGTAGCAAATGATTTGTTACTAATTGGTGACTCAGGTAGCATGCTGCTTTAATTTTGTTGGACCTCAGTGCGGCATTTGATGCTATTGATCATTAAATTCTTATTAGTCGTCTAAGGCATGCTGTGGGGTTACAATGTACAGTTTTAAGATGGTTTATATCTTACCTTGAAGGTAGATCCCATTTTGTTTTCTTTGTATATGCTACCCCTTGACATGATTTTTAAGAAATATTGTATATCTTACCACTTCTATGCAGATGACACTCAAATCTATCTCCCACTGCAGCCTGGAGTGAATCGTACTTTTAATTTGTTTTTGTTATGTTTAGAAGTAGTTAAAGGTTGGCTGGGTCAAAATCTTCTCCAGTTAATTGTGAAGAAAACAGAGATCATTATCTTTGGATCTGATGTATGTGGTGGAGATATTACCAATGCTTAGGTCCATGGGCCGCTAATCTGCAAAGCCAAGTGAAAAATCTGAGTGTTGTTTTTGATTCATCACTAAAATTTGATAAACAGATTAAGGCTGTTGTAAAAAGTTGTTTTTATCAACTAAGAGCCATCATTCAGCAAGGGGAGGGGAGGAGGGGCTCCTAACCGACCGCCTGGAGTGGTCAGGGCCACTGCCAGGGGCGGAGGAGGGCCCTACCAGCCGCTAAAACGTGGCGGGGTTGAGAGGACCGCCGACCGCGTGTGGGGAGGTGCTCCTGGCCAATCGCCTGGTGTGGGAGAACCGCTGCCAGGGTTGGGGGAGGACTCTTTCTGTCCACCGAAAACACGGCGGGGCATTCTGTCCGCCAGGGGCCGGAGGACTGCCTCCGATCTGCCCGGAGAGGCACGGCTGTTATCCACCGAGGACCACGCGATGGTGCATCAGAGAACTAGTGAGTGAGGGTTTTTTTCTCTCTTTCCTCTCTCTCTATTGCTGTCGCTCCATGTCGGCCTTTCCCTCGCCTGTTTTTTTTTTTTTTGTTGTTGTTGTTTTTCCCCTCCTGTCTCCTCCCAGGTCAAAGAAGGCGGTGATGATCCGCCAGTAGGCAGGGCGCAAGGCACGCCCCCTCCGGAGGTGGGGACATCGTGCCGGGGGCTCCCCAGCCTGAGGCAACCCAGGGAGGAGTGTAGCTTGGAAGAGGGCAGGGCCGGTCTGGAATGGCGCACGCTGGACCCCAATCAGCCTGATGAGGTGAGCAAGGGATAAAGGCGACCGCAGACGAGAGAGAGAGAACTACAGGCAGCTGCCCTGTATGTGTTTACTGTATGTTTGTGTGTTATTATTTAAGTTTATCATTAAACTTTATTTATATTGTCAAGCCGGTTCTCACCGCCTCCTTTCTCTTTTAACCCCTTTACAGTGCGCTTTGTGTTCACTATCCTAGTTTATACTTTTAGTTTATATTTTCGCAAGCATCTGCTGACAGCGCATGTCACATCGCTTCACGTGCTCTTCAGGAGCTGGTTTATGTCCGCAGTGCGGCTCAGTGAAGCTCGGACTCAAGAGTTCAACTGAGTGACACACAAATGCGTTCGTGGCATTTATACAGTATATTCACTTAAAATTCCCTTATTCCCTTAATTTCCCTTAAATGCAACAGGCCTACTATACACTTACCAGTTTGACTGAGTTTTTGATGTAGAGTGTCTTTGAGTCGAGTCAGAGCTCTATTCAGAGTGTCCACACTCACATGAGTGTTAATACTGATCTCAGTCCAGTTCTTACTGTTTTTAGGGCTGTACAGGGACAGGTCAATCTACAGCAGGAGAGAGGAGAAATCCATCAGCATGAAGAGTGTTTTCTAATCATTCTCATTGATGAGAGAGATGGACACTGACCTGTAGGAGATGAAGATGATCTTCAGTGTGTGAGATCTGCTCCAGCTCAGAGTTTCTCCTCTTTAGCTCAGTGATCTCCTGCTCCAGCTCTTTAATGAGATCTTCAGCCTGTTTCTCGGCTGCTTTCTGCTTCTCCTCCAACATCAAAACAACTTCAGTCTGACATCTCTCAATGGAGCAAATCAGAGCCGTGAACACCTCAACACTGTGTGATTTATCTTCTTCTGTGTTTCTCTGGTGAGATCAAGTCACAATTTAAATGTATTTAATTCAGCACCTTTATTTATAAAGAAGATTTAAACAAAATTTGACTCACCTTTCTTATCTTTACAGAGTGTTGGATGTCTTGAATCTTCTTCATTCTGTTCTGGATCATCTGCTGCACGTCTGTCTGTGTCTTTACCAGCTGATTCTACAGACAGAGAACAACACAGACACATTTCATCACTCAACATAGCTTTTCCATCTTCAAAATAAGTATTGATTGAATATTAGTAACTCTTGCCTTCTTCTCTGCACTCTCGTCCTCTATAGGAACAGTGTTGTGAGTCTTGTGGTCTCCTTCAGTGCAGTACAAACACACACACGTCTGATCATCTCTGCAGAACAGCTCCAGAGGTCTCTCATGTTTCTGGCATATATAATCCTCCAGATTCTCCACAGCATCCATCAGTTTGTGTTTCTTTAGACCCAGAACTCTCCGATGAGGCTCCAGGTGAGTTTCACAGTAAGAGCTTTGACACATCAGACAAGACTTCACGGCTTTCTGCTTTCTTTCATCACAGATGTCACAGAGAACTTCAGATTTACCCAGATTAAACTTCTTCTTAAAGTGTTGCACAACCTCTCTGAGTGTTGTATTAATCTTCAGATGAGGTCTTTTGCTGAATGTTTCTTTACAGAATGGACAGCTGCAGTTCTGAGTGTTTTTCCAGTATTCATTCAGGCAGGTCTTGCAGAAGTTGTGTCCACATGGAGTTGTGACTGGATCAGTGAACACATCCAGACAGATTGAACACTGAAGCTCCTCATTTAGTGAACTACTGGAGGACAACATCACTGAAAAATACAAATTATTGAAAGTATTATTGTATATAGGTATAATTTGATGTGATGTTTAGGTTTTTCACATGACATTATCATTGTTGTTGATGTTATTTGTTTCATTAATTCACTCATTTATTATTTTTCTAGATCACTGACTTGGATGTAAATCTTCTAAACTGTTTCTCCTGGTTGGTCTTTGTTTTGGTGATGTTGATGAAGATTATGCCATTGCTCTTCCTCTCTTTATGTCTGTTTAGGACACAACACTCCAACATCTCATTTCACAGCATAAAACATGACCAAAGTGTGTGAAATATTAAAGATGAACTTCTCAAGAGGATATTCAGTACACTTCTGAGTAAGTACTCATATATTCCAGATCTCCAGTTTTATGAAATGACTCGATGTAAGATGATAGTCAAAAGTTCAATTGTTAAAAACGTGTCTGTGATCCAAAGTACTAAATGTTGAACTTTAAAACTGATTTCAGTATTTAGTGTGCAGTATTCAGTTAATATGCTAGTATACCATTCTGATCATGTACAGAACCTCTAGTCTACAGCACCTCTTACAGTACAGACAATGCAGCACTTCACAAACACAATTATTATTATTGACAGAACAAATACTATTCAGTTCAACAACTGACATTCATGTTCAGATCATGAAAATTCATATTAAAGTGAGAATATTTATTGTTCAATCACTGATAGTGAGAATAAAACATAATAATTGAATCTTTGGGTGTGAAATATTCCAGTGAGTCTCTTCATAAAAGTAATTGAAAGTATTTGAACTATTGCACTGCTGTTTATTGTCATCATCTCTCTCCTGTGTGCTAGAAGAATTGAAATACAAAATCTCCAGGAGTCACAGTGCAGAACATAGAAACAGATCTTTACAACAACACTTTAACATCATCATGAAAGACTCTTTCTATATATGAAAGACTAAATCAAGCAAAAAAGATGAAACATTTTCACAGGACTTTGTTCATCCTATCTGCAGTTCAAATACTTCCTGTTTCTGACATCTTCAAGTTATTTGACAACATGACAGCACACATCAAACTCTGATTTATAACAGATTAAATTATATTCTGATACTAATTCAGTAAACTAGTTCGAGTATTTAACTCGTGTTTAAATCTGGTTTTGTGCAGTTTTATTCCAGTGTGACACAAACTCCTCTGAATCAGACCACTAACATTAGAAACCTGTTCAGGGAAATTTCTCTTATATTTCTATTATCACTTACCTGTGAGTGAGTATCAGCTGTGATCACTAAAGTTTTACAATGTCTGAATAAATATTCTGCCGTTTGAAGAGAGAAAAAGTTGAAAGACTTCCTGTTTTAAAATCAGTTTCACTTTTACTTTGTGAAGGAATGTCATAGCTCCGCCCCTATCTTCTCATGAATATGTAACAGGTATAAACTCATTCCTATTGGCTGTGTTGTGTGTGTCTGTATTAAGTGTGATCATATAAAACTGATTTCACACAGGTGTGTTTTAAAGGTAATTTACCAGTTTGTCAACAATACAGATTTGACATCTTTAATCCATATCTCATATCACTGTGTGTCTATTCCAGGAGTCTTCAACCTTTTACATGCCAAGGAACTCTTGGTGGATAGAGAGATGTTACTGTTTATTGTTTTGTACAGCCATGAATTTAATGATTCAGATTCATCTTAATATTTCCAGTGATTTATTGGTTTCATTATCAATTATTTTAGTTCTTTTTAGTAAGAAATATTTTGAAACAAGAAATGTCTGTTACAAATGAAGAGATCCTTTCAGATTAAATCAGAGCAGATCAGAAATAAAATGAATAAAATTCTTGGGAAAGCATGTTTACACAGACTTTTAGAGGCATAAATAACATTGAAGCCACAGCACCGCCATATTGCTCTGCTCAAACATTCCAGTGTGCTACGGGCTTAATAGAAACCATCTTATTTCATCTCAGTACAAAAGGAAGGATTTATTTATTTGTTGTAAATATCACTCCATGTTGGGATAATTTCTACCGGCCAGTGATGATTGGGAGACAAAACTGCAGCCTATTGTCACTATATTAATGAACTGTAACGTTATTTTGTGGTTATTTTTCATTATTTCAGCAGACAGATGCTTCAAACATTCAGATCAAGTGAATTAAGTTAAAGAGGGTAAACTTCATTATTTAATTGAACTGTACACAAGCACTTTGACACTTATGTTAGCTGCTCTCTGTCCATGCACTGAATGAATGCGCCTCCTTGAATGAGGATTTTTTTTTTCTTCCACACATTCACTTGAACTGCACAGGCAATGGCAATTTCAATGGTATGGCCCATTTTAGGGGTGGCCCAAATTATAATTTAAAATCAAGCAGAGCTATAGAAATTTACATATTTACAGTTGAAGCTTCATATTACAAGTACATTCTACAACCCCCCTCACTACTCTGTTTGAGTCCTGCTATTTTTTCTACTAAACCTGACATATAATACTGAGTTATAATTATTATTTTAGGATAAGATTTGTTATATTCTAAAGTAATCCATTTCTGTCCTATTTACTTCACCTTAACCATAAGCTTTTATTTTGACACTGAAAGTGTGTGTATTTGACAGTATGCAATGTTCCCGCAGTTGGTGAAATGCTGTCGTCTCCTCATCTGTTATACTGTGCCGCTTTGAAGATCTGTATAATAACGGTTGCTTTACTAAATTTGGAATTGCATGAATGCTTTTTTTTTTTACAATGCACGTGAACTGCTCTGAAATTTCTTAAAACCACATTAGTCCTGCTGCGCATGCACACAGATCAGCACGTCACTGGTTCATTCTGAAGCGCACACAAACCATGTTTATCTGTCTTTAATCATAGCCTTTTGCAGTTTAATAATCACATATGACCATATCACCATTCTGATGTGATTTTGATTAACTGTGCTATTTTTGAAAATTAATGGGCAAATAAAAGTGCATTAAAATCATTGCTTTATTCACGATCTTGCATAATTTTTTATTGTCAGCAAAATCATTGCGCTAATATTCGATGTAGACCATTTCAAGCATGTAAACAATAACAAAGGATTTAGAACCCTACTGATCCTGAAGCATTAACAGGTCTTTTAAATAACAAACATATTTTCTCAAAGAACATCAAACGTTTACCTGAAGTGATTATCTAGACGTGTTGTTGATGCTGATCGTCTACGCAAGAGAGGAGATGAAATTGTATCTTAGTTTTGATGTTCACACTTCACACTTTTCTTCAGTGTAGAGCTTGGGAATATTGTATTGCTCCTGTTATAATCAATGAATCTGTTCAATGAAGCTGTCTGCGTGTCCTGTGGACAAGGTAAGGATTTATTTTTTTTATTATAAAAATATTTTCTTGTCTCTTTCTTCTGGATAAAAGCTTAATTCATTATAATGGGAGAGATCTATAGTCACTTTCAGAGCTTTACCTATAAAACTTACAATTAGTTGGCATAAATGTAATTTACCTACCAGAGATAAGACGTGTGATAAAGTTGTTAGTACTGCACATGTCAAGCTCTTACTTCACTGCTGCGGTTCATGCGTCCATTTGTCGTTGCTTTTTTGAGATCTAAACCCTTTAATTTCTGTTAGTTCCAGGCATCCAGGGAGCATCCAGCCACTGAACAACATGGTCCATATTTTAATAATGACATTTTATGACAATCAGAATCAGAATGAGCTTTATTGCCAAGTATGCTTACACATACAAGGAACAGAAGCTTTCAGTGAACAAACAATACAACAACAAGACAAGAAAAAGTAGAATAAAAATAAAAAGCAAATAGAAAATATAAGGATATATTGAAATACACAATGAAACACAATATATGTACAAATAAAAATCTGTTATATACAGACAGTGCAAGGAAATGTAATGCAGAAAAGGTAGGATATGTTAGATAAATATAAATAGACTAAGCAGTGTATTGCACATAATTATTGCTCAATGGGGCAGTTTTAACTGTTTGTGAGATAGATTGCCTGAGGGAAAAAACTATTCTTGTGCCGTCTGATGGTTCTTGTGCTCAGGGCTCTGTAGTGCCAGCCAGAAGGCAACAATTCAAAAAGGTAATGGTTAGGGTGAATGGGGTCCAGATTGATTTTTACAGCCCTTTTCCTCACTCTGGAAGTGTACCGTTCTTGAAGAGAGGGCAGGGCGCAACCAATAATCCGCTCAGCAGTCTGCACTGTCTTTTGTAGTCTTCTGATATCTGATTTCGTAGCTGAACCAAACCAGACAGTTATTGAAGTGCAGAGGACAGACTCAATGACTGCTGAGTAGAACTGAATTAGCAGCACCTATGGAAAGTTAAACTTCTTCAACTGGTGAAGGAAGTACAACCTCTGCTGTGCCTTTTTCACAATGGTGTCAATGTGGGTCTCCCACTTCAGGTCCTGTGAGATTGTAGTGCCCTGGAACCTGAATGAACCCACTGCTGCCACAGTGCTGTTTAGAATGGTGAGGGGGTTCCTCATAAAGTCCACAATCATCTCCCCTGTTTTGAGCATGTTGAGCTCCAGGTTGTTATGACTGCACCGGTGAGCCAGCCGTTCAACCTCCCTTCTTTATGCTGACTCATCGTCATCTTGGATTTTCAGAGTAGCTTCTTTTAGCCACTTTAATTTCCTTAGTCAGTGTGTTTTTGACCTGATTATTCAAGATTGTATCCCCGCTTCTGTAAGCATCCTCTTTGGCATGACAAAGCTGTCTGAGTTTTCCTGTAAACCATGGTTTGTCATTGTTGAATGTTAAATAAGTCCTAGTAGGAATGCACATTTCCTCACAGAAATTGATATATGATGTTACAGTATCTATGATCTCGTCCAGATTGGTGTCTGCAGCTTCAAAAACACTCCAATCCGTGTAGTCAGTGTTGGCTTGTAATTCCAGCTCTGCTTCATTGCTCCATATTTTTACAGTAATTACTACAGGTTTAGCTCATTTTAGTTTCTGCCTGTAGGTTGGATAATGTTAATGTTATGTTTTATTTTCATGACTGTGGCAGTGGGGGCGTGGTCAAGCATCTCTCCGGAGAGAGAGAAAGCGGTAAGGGCGCTTACACCTGAGCTAAATTATGTCTAACACCTGTCTCTAATTTCAGTGAGCACGGGGAGAGCGGCATAAATAGAGCGACACAACACTTAGTCGAGAGAGAGACTGGATACGACAGAGCCGAGCCAGAGCAAGGATTTTCTAATAGTGAAAGTTTATTTGTGGAAGCAGTGTGTGTTAGTGTTTAGTTTAGTGCATAAAGGTAAACTGTAAAGTGGTGTCGAGGAAGAGGGGAAATAAAGCCTCACCTGAAGAAGGAAAACTGCTTCTCGCTTCATCTTTTACACTGGTGCCGAAACCCGGGATTAAAGTTTGGGTCGAAGATAGATGGAGGTCGTCCCGTAGAGTCCTCCCAGTTGGCGGAGATCCTCCAAGCCCTCGCCAGCCTACATCAGAACCACCAACAAACGCTGCTTGAGCTCCGACAAGATCAAGACCGCCGGTTTGTCGAGCTCATGCATGCTCAAGCCGAGGACCGGCAGGCGAGCCGGAGCCTCCTCAGCCAGGGGGCATCCTCAGCCGCGACCCTGGACACACCCACGCCGTTACCCCCGCCAGCATTACAGAAAATGGGGCGGCGGACGACCCCGAGGCCTTCCTGGATTTGTTTGAGCGGACCGCCAAGATCTGGGGCTGGCCGCTCGGCCAATGGGCAGCCCGATGATCCCACTATTGTCCGGTGAAGCCCAGCTCGCGGCTCAACAACTGCCAGCGTCGAGCCTCCTGGCCTACGGAGATCTAAAAAGAGCCATCTTGCAATGGGTTGGTCGCACTCCGGAGGAAAGTCGTCAACTCTTCCGGAGCTTGAAGTTGGAAAGCTCCGACCGCCCGTTTGCCTTTGCCCAGCGGCTCAGTGACGCCTGCCGAAGATGGCTGCTAGCTGGGGATCGCGATGTCCAGGGAATTATCGACCAGGTGGTACTGGAACAGTTCACAGTTCGACTCCCAAAAGGGACGGCGGAGTGGGTCCAGTGCCACCACCCGGCGTCGTTGGAGGAAGCTATCCGACTTGCGGAGGACCACATGGCGGCGATCCCGAGGGCGGAAGATCCCTCCTACGTTTTCTTTCCTCCCTCTGTTTCTTCCCCCTCCCCTCTCTCTCTCTTGTCTGCTCTCTCTCCAGGTCCCGTTCCTGCCCCACGCAGACGAGGAGGAACTCAGCCCCTGAGACCAGTTCCCCGGGTGTGGGAGGCGACACCTTCCCCTACTCCAATGCCCCGCCGCTCTCCCCCTCGGGGGGGTGCCCGCCGACGCAAGTGCGGGCGTAGCACCTGGGCCGGCCTGCTGGAGGTCCGGAGACCCGAGCCACTTCCGAGATCAGTGCCCTCTGATGGAGCTGGGGACGGTGGTGCGGGTCTCTGACCTCCCACAGGCTGCCCCTGACCGGGCCGGAGCATACCGGATACCGGTAAGTGTCAAGGGGGGGTACTCACCAAGCGTTGGTGGATACCGGGTGTAATCAAACCACTATCCACCAACACCTGGTTCAACCCGAGGCATTGGTCACAACCAAAACTGTGAAGGTGAAATGTGTACATGGGGATATTCAAAAGTATCCGGTGGTGACCCTGACAATTAAATTTCGGGGGAAAAAGCATAGAGTGGAGGCCGCGGTTAGTTCCCGCCTCACCCATCCGCTGATTTTGGGGACTGATTGGCCTGATTTTAGAATTTTATTAAAGGGAATTTGCACGGATGGGTCCTGTATGAAAATAGGGAGATGTGTGATGTGCGATGCTCTGGCAGGGGAGGCGGAGCCGGGGCCGCCCTCGACAGCTCCACGTCATGATGACGAGAGAGGGGGAGAGGCTGCAGCCCCTCCCCTTCTCAGGAAATTCCCTGACGGGGATTTCCCTTTGGAGCAGTCGCGAGACGAAACCCTCAAACACGCCTTTGACCAAGTGAGAGTCATCGATGGTCAACGACTCCAGCCTGACATCGCCCTTTCATACCCCTATTTTGCAATTATAAATGAGCGGTTGTATCGAGTGACACAGGACACTCGGACCAAAGAGGATACAACCCAACTTTTGATTCCAAGGAGCCGCTGGGAAATGGTATTCCAGGCGGCTCATTATAATCCCATGGTGGGTCACCTAGGAGAAAGGAAAACATTGAACCGTCTAATAGCCCATTTCTATTGGCCGGGCATTGGTGGCGATGTCCGCAGGTGGTGTGCGGCATGCCGCGAATGCCAGCTGATTAATCCACCAGCCACCCCAAAAGCGCCATTGCGCCCTCTCCTTCTGATCGAGGTCCCCTTTGAGAGAATTGGAATGGACCTCGTCGGGCCATTAGAACGGTCAGCACGCGGACATCGCTTTGTATTGGTCCTAGTGGACTATGCAACGCGATATCCGGAAGCAGTGCCTCTTTGCAACATCTCAGCATGCAGTGTTGCGGAGGCACTCTTCAAAATAATCTCCCGGGTGGGGATTCCGAAAGAAATCCTCACTGATTAGGGCACAACATTATGTCACGGACACTACGTGAACTGTACGAGTTGTTAAATATTAAATCGATTCGCACCAGCGTATACCATCCTCAAACGGATGGCCTGGTGGAACGATTTAATGATTTGTAAGTTCGTGCACGATGATGCTAGAAATTGGGATAAATGGCTCGACCCCCTGTTATTTGCAGTCCCGCAAGCCTCCACTTGCTTCTCCCCGTTCGAGCTGCTGTATGGGCGACGCCCACGCGGCGTGCTTGATGTATTGCGAGAGGCCTGGGAGGAAGGACCTTCAAACAGTAAAAATGAAATTCAGTATGTTCTTGATCTTAGAGCAAAACTCCACACTTTGGGACAACTAACACAGGAGAATTTGCTCCAAGCTCAAGAACGACAGCGCCGACTGTATGACAGGGGAACTCAGCTAAGGGAATTTGCACCGGGAGATAAAGTGCTTGTATTGCTTCCCACATCGAGCTCTAAATTACTCGCCAAGTGGCAAGGACCATTTGAGGTCACACGACGAGTGGGAGATCTCGATTATGAGGTTAAACGGACCGATAGAGGGGACGCTCGTCAAATATACCACCTCAATCTCCTGAAATTGTGGAGGGAGGCGGTTCCCGTGACGTTGGCCACGGTAGTTCCCGAGAAGGTGGAGCTTGGACCGGAGGCGAGTTCAAAACATAAACAGTTCACCCCAGTCATTTGCGGAGACCACCTCTCACCGAGCCAACTCCCGGAGGTTGCTAGGTTGCAACAGGAGTTTGCGGATGTGTTCTCCCCTCTACCGGGACGCACAAACCTCATCCATCACCACATCAAGACCGAGCTGGAGGTGGTGGTACGTAGCCGCCCCTATCGATTACCCGAACACAAAAAGAAAATTGTTCGGGAAGAATTGGATGCGATGCTTGATATGGGGGTAATAGAAGAATCCCACAGTGATTGGTCCAGCCCAGTCGTTCTAGTGCCTAAGAGCGACGGGTCTGTACGGTTCTGTGTGGATTACAGGAAAGTCAACGCGGTGTCTAAATTTGATGCATATCCAATGCCTCACGTTGATGAGCTGCTCGATCGGTTGGGCACTGCTTGTTTTTATTTGACATTGGATTTGACGAAGGGTTATTGGCAGATCCCCTTGACACCGATTTCCCGTGAGAAAACCGCCTTCTCCACACCGTTTGGTTTACACCAATTTGTGACACTTCCGTTCTGTTTGTTTGGAGCCCCGGCTACGTTTCAGCGTCTCATGGACCGAATCCTCAGACCGCATTCAACCTACGCCGCTGCCTATTTAGATGACATCATCATTTATAGCAATGATTGGCAGCGGCATATGCAACATCTGAGGGCGGTTCTGAGATCGCTGCGCCGAGCGGGACTCACAGCGAATCCGAAGAAGTGCGCGATTGGACGGGTGGGGGTACGGTATCTGGGGTTCCACTTGGGCCACGGGCAGGTGCGTCCCCAAATTGACAAGACAGCAGCGATTGCGACCTGCCCGAGACCCAAGACCAAAAAGGGGGTGAGACAGTTCCTGGGGCTGGCTGGCTATTATAGAAGGTTCGTACCTAATTATTCGGACGTCACCAGCCCGCTGACTGATCTCACTAAAAAGGGAGCTCCAGATCCGGTCCAGTGGATGGAGCAGTGTCAACAGGCGTTTACGCAAGTTAAAGCTGCACTTTGCGGGGGGCCGCTTTTACACTCACCTGACTTCTCTCTCCCTTTTATTTTACAGACAGATGCTTCAGACAGGGGGCTGGGGGCCGTACTCTCGCAGGTGGTGAAGGGGGAGGAGCACCCGGTGCTGTACATTAGCCGTAAGCTCTCGTTAAGGGAAACTAAGTACAGCACCGTGGAAAAGGAGTGTCTCGCCATCAGTGGGCGGTCCTCACTCTCCGATACTACCTGCTGGGGCGGGCCTTCACCCTCTGCTCGGATCACGCCCCACTCCAGTGGCTCCATCGCATGAAAGATACTAATGCCCGGATCACCTGTTGGTATCTGGCTCTTCAGCCGTTTAAGTTCAAGGTGGTCCACAGACCAGGGGCGCAGATGGCTGTCGCCGACTTCCTTTCCAGGAATGGGGGGGGAGTGGTAGGCAGGCCGGATGCCACCCCGGCCTGAGTCGGGCGGTGGGGATATGTGGCAGCGGGGGCGTGGTCAAGCATCTCTCCGGAGAGAGAGAAAGCGGTAAGGGCGCTTACACCTGAGCTAAATTATGTCTAACACCTGTCTCTAATTTCAGTGAGCATGGGGAGAGCGGCATAAATAGATCGACACAACACTTAGTCGAGAGAGAGACTGGATACGACAGAGCCAAGCCAGAGCAAGGATTTTCTAATAGTGAAAGTTTATTTGTGGAAGCAGTGTGTGTTAGTGTTTAGTTTAGTGCATAAAGGTAAACTGTAAAGTGGTGTCGAGGAAGAGGGGAAATAAAGCCTCACCTGAAGAAGGAAAACTGCTTCTCGCTTCATCTTTTACAATGACAATCGACTGTCATGTCAGAATGTGTTACAATAAAGATGGTTTTATTACTAAAAAGTTTACAGCTGTTTTTATTGTCATTTTAGAAATGCTATCTAAAACAGGGGGAAAAATGCATCGGATCTGCACGAATCATAAATCACATTTTTATTCGAAATGGCAAATTATGAAGAGAGCTGAGCAGAGCTTTACTTGACTTAAAGGGTTAGCTCAACCAAAAATGACAATTCTCTCATCATTTACTCACCTTCATGCCATCCCATATGTGTGACTTTTTTCTTCCGCTGAACACAAACTAAGATTTTAGAAGAATATTTCAGCTCTGTAGGTCCTCAGGCAAGTGAATGGGTACCAAAATTTTGAAGCTCCAAAAACACATAAAGCCAACATAAAAGTAATCCATACAACTGCAGTGGTTAAATCTAAATCTTCAGAAGTGATATGATAAGTCTTTCACATTCTTGTTCTTTTGTTTTTGATGATTGACATACTTTGTGTATATCACCACCTACTGGTTAGGAAGGAGAATTTAAAGTAAAAAAAAGGACCTATATTGATTGTTTCTCATTAACACCTATCATATCACTTCTGAAAACAGATTTAACCACTGGAATTTTATGGATTACTTTTATGCTGCCTCTGTGTGCATTTTGGAGCTTAACATTTTTGGTACCTATTTATTTGCATTGTATGGACAAACAGAGCAGAAATATTCATTGAACTTAATTTGTGTTCTGAATATGAAAGAATGTCATACACATCTGAGAAGGCATGAGGGTAAGTGAGTGATCAGAAATTTTTCATTTCTGGGTGAACTCTCTCTTTTACATTGTTCTAACCATTCAAACAGCTAATGTTAGTGTCATCTCCAACTTTTTGGCAAACATGCAGTTCTCCAGTGCAGCAGTTAGTTAGAAACTACTGTGTTTAGTGTAGTCATGTGCTACAACAAATTCCTCACAGAGTAATGAATTGTTTGTTTTTTCACCTTTAGAGGCTGCTGTTATACTGTAGAAGCTTCCAGCACTGTAAACAGAGAAATAACAAAAGAAAAAACTTTCGCAACTAACAACGTTGTTTTTTATAATTTATTTATTTATTTTTTTGATAACCGATAGTTTCAAAAAGCAACTATCGGCACTGATATATCAGACCCATATGACTTTCTCTGACCGAGGCTTACGTTCAAACTAAATGACTAAAATCATGAAGTGCTCAACCACACATTATAGCGACCACGAGGAGGTTACCCCATGTGACTCTACCCTCCCTAGCAACCGGGCCAATTTGGTTGCTTAGAAGACCTGGCTGGAGATTAGAGTTCAGTTTGATTTAAAACATTTTCTCACATTTTTCCCTCTTGAACTGATTATTTTTATTTATTTTTTTCCAATGTACTGTGTTCATTGTAGAGCTGATGAAAGTGCAAAAGGAACAACAAGACCTGAATGAAGTGGAGGAGAAACTTCAGTATCAGAAACATTATGATTTCATAACTGGAGAAAAATCTTTGAGTGGCTCAAAGATTAAGCAGAATTTCACTCTAAAAAATCTCAAAGAAGAGCTGCCAAAAATACTTTCACCTGCACTCAGTGTGGAAAGTGTTTCACAAGCAAAAGCAATCTTAATCCACACTAGAGCTCATACTGGAGAGAGACCTTACATGTGCCATCAGTGTGGAAAAGGTTTCACATATGCAGACCTCCTCAAAATTCATCTCCACTGTCTCTCTGGAGAAAGACCATTTGAATGTGATCAGTGTGGAAAAACATTTGTTGTGGCAAAGTACCGAAAAACACACCCGAAAACTCACACAAATGAGAAGTCTTACAAGTGTTCTTTTTGTGGAAACAGTTTTGCACACCTGTCTTATTTGATAGTGCACCAGAAAATACATACCAGTGTAGGGGCTCATATGCACTTTGATTGTGGGAAGACTTTTATTAAAGCCGACCACTTGAAACGGCACTAAATAATTCATGCTGGAGAAAAACCATACAAGTGCTCACACTGTGGAAAGAGTTTCACTCGGAAAGTCTGAAAACACATGAGAGAATCCATACTGGAGGAAACATTTACCACTTCATGTGAGAGGAGTTTCAGCAGAGCAGATCAGGTAGTTGCTCATATGAAAAGTTGCTGCCTGAAGTAATTACAGGGAGAAGTCCTTATTCAGTTACGTTTCAAGTAAATAGTTGAAAATTCAGAAAATCCCAAAGATTAAATTACTTCCAAAAGAACTGTGTAGTCTAAGAAGATTAGTTTGCTAAAATCACCTGTTGTGGTGAAGTTTGGCCTTGTTCAACATTGTATTAATGAGCCGTTTCCACCTTGTATTAAAAATTTTTTTTGGTGATCCGATCACAAGTGGTCAGTGCTAAATTCAGGCAGAAACGGGGTCCACCACAATCCTGAATGTGTCCCGGACAGCAGTGAAGCACCATCCCTCACCTGTCAATCAAATGCTAAAACAAGAGTTTGAACTTTGCTGGTTATGTGCGTCTTTAAAAGGAACTAACCGTCCAATCAGAAAATGTGATAAAGTGAATACATATGCAAGCACGAGAACCTCACGGATCATGGATGACAATCATGAATATCTGAAGCTCAAGTTAATAAAATAAACAGAGAACTCTGATCAAAGTGTTTCATTTGTGCTTAGACTAGATTTCATTTGCATCTTTTTTGCAGTTTATTATCATGCAGTAACACACTAACATAGTGATTGATATGTGTCATCATGAAATCAGAGACCCTCTCCTCGAAAACTCAACACAAGTGGTCACACGAGACAAATGATGACAGTACCAGGTAGAAACAGCAAGGCTTGTGATTGGATCCCTGAAAACGCACCTTAATACAAGTTGGAAACAGGGCCAATAAGGTCATGCGACATTGTATTAATAAAGTCAATAATTAAGTAATTGTATTAATTCTGAAAACTTGTTTGAATATTTTAGGATGCTTTTCTGTTATGAGTGGGTTAAATGGAAACAAATCTGTTTTCAATTTTTTCTCTATGTTGTTGACTAAAAATACTTTCTTGTATTATAAAAGACAAAAACTACTCTAATGGTGATAAAAGTTAACCAGTCAAGATGTGCAATTTATTACTTTCAGAACTACTGTTATAGGCAAAAATCAGTTACCGATAGTTAGGCATGTGACCGTATTCGGTTATACGGTATATCGCGGTAATTTGATTCTAGAGTTCTTATCAGGCAGATCTTTTAAAGCAAAAGTACATTCATCCCTGTCGTCATCATATAATGTGGGCTGTGGGGTACCGCAAGGTAGTGTTATCAGCCTGATGCTATTTAATATAATGATAAACAATATATTTGATGATGTGAGACTTGGAATAGGGGCTACATTATATGCTGACGATTAGGCTGTGTGGAAAATAGGAAGAAATGTAGCATATGTTGCTGCTGCTCTTCAAAAAGCTCTGTTGACTGTGGAAAAATGGTAATTTAAATGGGGTTTTAAAATGTCAATTAATAAGTCCTGTACTATGCTTTTTTTTTTTTCTTTTTTTTTTTTCAAAGAAAACTAGGCTTCTGTTAGAAGAACTTGCGTATGGGAGCTTATTAGAAAGAGTAAGTGTGTTCACATACCTAGGTTTGTGGTTTGACAGTAGATATACCTGGAAAACAAATATTAGTTCCATAGAAACCAAGAATAAGAAGGTCATAAATCTGATGAGGGCCATTTTGGGGTGCATTTGGGGAGCAGATAAGAAGTCACTGATGACGATATACAATCTTATGCTCAGACCTATACTTGATTATGGATGCTTCATTTTTAATGGAGCTGCTAAATCCAATCTCAGTAGGCCAGATAGAGTACAGCATAAGGCCATTAGACTACACAATGTAGCCATTCGTACTACACCAGTGAGTGCTCTGTTGGTGGAATCGGGGAGTTACCATTATATTTACTTCGGAAAAATTGTCATTAACTTACTGGACAAGACTAAAAGGTAGCAAGACTAACCATATAGCGTCAAATGTACTAGAAGATTGCTGGGAATACTAAAATGCCCAAGGTATATGCTTTGGATGGACAATTAACAATGAGGCAAAATAATATAATATATTAAATATGAACATTGTACCTGTCCTGGGATAGTCCTGGGAGTTGTTCCTCCTTGGCTTTTCCCAGCGACAAACATAGATATACACTGGCGGCCAAAAGTTTGGAATAATGTACAGATTTTGCTCTTATGGAAAGAAATTGGTACTTTTTATTTACCAAAGTGGCATTCAGATTATCACAATTTATAGTCAGGACATTAATAATGTGAAAAAATTACTATTACAATTTGAAAAAAATGTTCAGAACTTCTTAAACTACTTCAAAGAGTTCTCATCAAAAAATCCTCCACGTGCAGCAATGACAGCTTTGCAGATCCTTGTTATTCTAGCTGTCAGTTCGTCCAGATACTCAGGTGACATTTCACCCCACACTTCCTGTAGCACTTGCCATAGATGTGGCTGTCTTGTCGGGCACTGCACACACACCTTACAGTCTAGCTGATCCCAAAAAAGCTCAATGGGGTTAAGATCCATAACACTCTTTTCCAAAAAGCTGTTGTCCAATGTCTGTTTCTTTGCCCACTCTAACCTTTTCTTTTTGTTTTTCTGTTTCAAAAGTGGCTTTTTCTTTGCAATTCTTCCCATAAGATCTGCACCCCTGAGTCTTCTCTTTACTGTTGTACATGAAACTGGTGTTGAGCGGGTAGAATTCAATGAAGCTGTCAGCTGAGGACATGTGAGGCGTCTATTTCTCAAACTAGAGACTCTGATGTACTTATCCTCTTGTTTAGTTGTACATCTGGCCTTCCACATCTCTTTCTGTCCTTGTTAGAGTCAGTTGTCCTTTGTCTTTGAAGACTGTAGTATACACCTTTGTATGAAATCTTTAGTTTTTTGGCAATTTAAAGCATTGTTAGCCTTCATACCTCAAAACAATGATTGACTGACAAGTTTCTAGAGAAAGCTGTTTCTTTTTTTGCCATTTTTGACCTAATATTGACCTTAAGACATGCCAGTCTATTGCATACTGTGGCAACTCACAAAAACAATGTTAAGCTTAATTTAACAAACCAAATAGCTTTCAACTGTGTTTGATATAATGGCAAGTGATTTTCTAATACTAAATTAGCAATTTAGCATGATTACTCAAGGATAAGGTGTTGGAGTGATGGCTGATGTCTAGATTTGATCAAAAATGACTTTTTTCAAATAGTGTTGGTGCTGTTTTTTACATCAGTAATGTCCTGACTATACTTTGTGATCAGCTGAATGCCACTTTGGTGAATTAAAGTACCGATTTCCTTCCGAAACAGCACAAAATCTGTACATTATTCCAAACTTTTGGCCGACAGTGTAAGTCTTGCTGAAAAGAAAGACATGTATGAGGTTAATGTAGGTGATTATGTAAAAAATAACATTGATAGTCAGTAGTACTATTCCTTTCTTCAGATGTATACAGATGGATCTAAGGATCCGGAGACGGGACATACTGGTATTGGAGTATTTATACCAGAATTCCAGTATCGAATAACTAAAAGGTTATCAAATAAGTTATCAATTTATTCAGCTGAATTAGTGGCTGTATTGGTGGGCCTTCAATGGGTGTAGGAGGTGCGGCCAGAAAGAGCAATTCTATGTTCAGATTCTTTGTCAGCCCTTAATAGCTTAAATTATTTTAAAACTATCAGAGAAGATCTTATATTAGACATATTAATGGTCTTGATGTCACTAGACAGGATGGGAATCAATGTGAGGTTTTGTTGGATACCAGCACATGCTTGGATAAATGGGAATGAAAAGGCAGATCAGCTTGCAAAAAAGGTCCTTAAAAGAAGTAATGAGGATATACAGGTTCCATTAGGTCGAGATGAGGTCAAATCATTTATGACCTTTTAAATAAATAATGAATTGTAAAGGAGATGGGATTCTTGTGCTACTGGAGACAGTTCTGTGGTATACATCCACTGGTTAGAGGGGAGTCTGGAAGCTTGGGTAGAAACAGAAGAGAGGAGGTGATTTTATCGAGACTTCGTTTTGGATATACTGGTTTAAATGCTCATTTATTCTTAATGGGAAAACACAGTACAGGTCAGTGCTGTCATTGTGGTATGATTGAGACAGTGGAACATGCTATTATGTCTTGTAAACAATATGCTGAAGAAAGGGATATCCTGAAAGAAGGTCAAAGATAGTGAATTTTAACTGGATGTTGAAGACCGGAATAAGGGCAGCGGGTATTTGTAGAGCCATTATGACTTTCTGGTGAATACAAGGTTAGAGATGCGTATATGATGTGATGGTGAACAGACTAGGGAGGACATTTTAACAGGGTGCATACACATAGTCTTGATGAACACCCCGAGATGTTGAGGTTTAGGTAATAGGACTGAAAATGCAGCAGTTTATACCTCACATGGAGGGGAATATATATATATATATATTTATTTTTTATTTTTTATTTATTTATTTATTTATTTATTTATTTATTTTTTTAAGTATAGGTGGCGGTATACACCAAAGGTAGTCCACCCGCCATCAAATACTGTTAAGAAGAAGAATTGGTTTCAGCTCTCAATCGGTGCGTGTCTAATGTGTTTTATATCGTTTGTGAGATTTATATTTATTTTTATGTGTACTTTTTCTCTCTTTGATGTATTAATTATCGTAAACGAAGCTTACTATCCCCGTATGTGGCGGTGTTGTGACGGGCGCTTCAAAATGATCGGTTTTTAGGAGAAACAAGCAGAAATCTGATAATATCATGATTAATTTCTGGTATATGAGCTCGTTAAATCCATCCGCTGATTGTAATAACTTCAGTGAAGGCTATTAGATGTTGAATAAAGCTTGTGATGGGTTAATATCCGATAATATTCATGCTGTCAGGAAAATGAAACCAAACACAAGCCCATTTAAATATATACCATCTCAGAAACATTTTGTTTTGTTTACAGATCTGTTGAAGATGAAGAAAGAGGTGATGAAGACAAAACTGATGGAGAGAGACAGTTTACAGGTTAAACATTCATTTCATCATTTAACTGAATCACAGTGTCTGTTTGTCTTTTCCAGAGCAGAGTCTTGTTAGATTTTAATGAACTTTTAAAGTTGAGATTGTAAGTAAGTTTCAAATGATGTGATATGACTGTGACTCTGTGATGATGAACGGTACAGATGTGATTGTGTTGTGTTTGTCAGGAGCTGGAAAAGGTTTCCTGTCAATCTTCAGTGTGTGTGACTGATGGGACCTCCACAGAATGTCAGGATTCAGTGTGGAGCGGCAGAGATCAGTCCACACCACAGCGGCTGCTGGACAAACTCTCTGAACAGAGATCCAGAGACACACAGGACTCACAGCTCACTTTACTCTGTTCTACTGATGCTCAGGAGAGTGTGTGTGACAGTAATCAGGGTGATCAAACCTCCACAGAGTCTCTGACTTCTGTCTGTAACACTGGAGAACAGCAGATGCTGCAGACATCAGTGAAGATTGAAGTGAAGCAGGAGGAGATAAAAGAAGAAAACACAACAGAGGAACAACAGATTGATGAAGATGATGAACAGCAGATGCTGCAGACACCAGTGAAGATTGAAGTGAAGCAGGAGGAGATAAAAGAAGAAAACGCAGCAGAGAAACAACAGAGTGATGAAGATGATGATGAACAGCAGATGCTGCAGACACCAGTGAAGATGTGTTCAGTGAAGCTGCTGGACTGCAGGAACCTGATGAAGATGAGAAGAGAAACCACAACAGAGGAACAACAGAAAGATGAAGATAATGATGATGATGATGTCATTCCTTCAGGTATGTTTCTTCCTTTAATGTTTTACACTTTCATGATAATCGACTGTCATATGTTAGAGTCTATTACCAGATGAGTATTATCACTCAATAGTTGCACTGTTGAAGCGATATAATAAGTGTGGATGAGAAACAATCAATATTTACAACCCTCTACAGACACTTTGGAGAAAAAATCGCCATTGGCTAGTAAATTCTGTTACTCACCAGACTATTGACAACATGTTGAAAACTAAAAAGATATTAAAACCGAGAAGGGGCATCAAATATACAGTAGAGGCCAAAAAAATTGGCATTCTTGGTAAATATGTGCAAAGAAGGCTGCGAAAAAAAATCTGCATTGTTTATCCTTATGATCTTTCATTCAAAACATTCACAAAAATCTAAAATTAATTGAAGTAAAACAATTGAAACAGGGGAAATATCTCATTATTAAATAAATATTTTTCTCCAAAACACATTGGCCATAATTATTGGCACCATTTTATTCAATACTTTTTGCAACCTCCCTTTGCCAAGATAACAGTTCTGGGCATTCTCTTATAATGCCTAATGAGGTTGCAGCACACCTGGCAAGGGATCCGAGACCATTCCTCCACACAGAATCTCTACAGATCCTTCAAATTCAGAGGTCTATGTTGGTGGACTCTCCTCTTCAGTTCACCCCACAAATTGTCTATGGAGTTCAGGTCAGGGGACTGGGATGGCCATGGCAGAACCTTGATTTTGTGGTCAGTGAAACATTTTTGTGTTGATTTTGGATCATTGTCCTGCTGGAAGATCCAACCAGGGCCCATTGCAAGCTTTCTGGCAGAGGCAGTCATGTTTTGATTTTTTATCTGTTGGTTTTTGATAGAGTCCTTAATGACATGTATCCGAACAAGATGTCCAGGACCTGAAAAACCAGAAAAACAGCCCCACAACATTGAAGATACAGAACCACATTTAACCGTGGGCATTGGGTACTACTTCATCTCTGTGTACACCAAACCCATCTCTGGTGTTTGCTGCCAAAAAAACTCTTTTTTTGTTTTTGTTTTGTCTGACCATAGAACCTGGTCCCATTTGAAGTTCCAGTAGTGTCTGGCAAACTGAAGACGCTTGATTTTGTTGTGATGAGAGCAGAGGCTTTTTTTCTTGAAACCCTCCCAAACAACTTGTGGTGATGTCTGATATTTTATTTGAGACTTTCTGACCCCAAGACCCAACTAATTTCTGCAGTTCTCCAGCTGTGATCCTTGGAGATTCTTTGGCCACTTGAACCATCCTCCTCACTGTGCGTGGAGACAATAAAGACACACGTCCTTTTCCAGGCCGATTTGTAAGATCTCCAGTTGATTGGAACTTCTTAATTATTGCCCTGATGTAGAAAATGGGTATTTTCAATGCTTTGGCTATTTTCTTATAGCCACTTCCCATTTTGTGAATCTCAACAACTTTTTGTCACACATCAGAACTATATTCTTTAGTCTAACCCACTGTGATTGATGATTAAGGGAATTTGGCCTGTGTGTTACTTCATATTTATACCCCTGTGAAACAGGAAGTCATGGCTGAACAATTTCATGTTCCTAGTCATCCAGGAGCACTAAAAAATTTAAAATATGAATGTAAATATACTTCAGATATATTTTATTCATAAGAATTTCTAGGGGTGCCAATAATTGTGGCCAACATGTTTTGGAGAAAATATTTATTTAATAATGAGATATTTCCCCTCTTTCAATTGTTTTACTTCAATTAAAGGTTAGATTTTTGTGAATTTTTTGAATGAAAGATCAAAAGGATAAACAATGCATATTTGTTTTCACAGCCTTCTTTGCCCCTATTTACCAAGGGTGCCAATATTTTGGCCACTACTGTGTGTATGTATATATATATATATATACACAAGTACTGTGCAAAAGTCTTAGGCACATAAGAAGTCTTAAGATGGTTATTTATATCTTCAGCTTTAGTGTGTCAATAAGAAATATAAATGTTAGACTCCCAAACATTACTTTTGCTAATAGAAAGATTAGAATAGAAGAACAGGGAGCCCTGCAACAGATGTCATGGCCCCCACAGAGCCCCCCACTGAACATCGTGTCAGTCTGAGATTACATAAAGAGACAGAAACAATTGAGACAGCCTAAATAGATTGAAGAACTGTGGTGAATTCTACAAGAAGCTTGGTACATCCTATCTGCCAACAACCAAGAAAAACTGTGTCCAGGCGTACCTAGGAGAATTGGTGCTGTTTTAAAGGCAAAGGTGGTCACACCAAATATTGATTTAGCTTTTTAAGTTTACTGGACTTTGTATGACATTAAATGATAAATGAAAACTATTTATGTCATTATTTTGAAGACATCTTCACAATGCATCATATATAATATATTTATACTGTATATTAGTGTTCATAAACATATATGATTTCATGCAATATAGTGTACGAGATTTTACATTTTATTTTCAGATTTTGCTTTTGATCCTTTTAATCACATATTAGCTTGTGTTCAAATGTACTAATTTCACATTCTATCAATTTATATGATGTCATGAAATTGCATTTTTAATAATGATACAAGCTGTTGTTACTGCTTTTAACAAAATATTCACAAGGTTGGAACCTAATGAAAACTGAATAAGCAATTATATGATAAAAATAATAATTTAAGTGCTACTATAGTTGAAGTCAGAAGTTTGCATACACTTAGGTTGAAGTAATTATCAGTTTTTTTTAACAACTCCACAGATTTAATATTAGCAAACTATAGTTTTGGCAAGTCGTTTAGGAGATCTACTTTGTGCATGACACGAGTAATTTTTAATTTTAATTTGTATCACAATTCCAGTGGGTCAGAAGTTTACATGCACTAAGTTAACTGAGCCTTTAAGCAGCTTGGAAAATTCCAGAAAATTATGTCAAGCTTAAGGTACCACATTCATCTGTACAAACAATAGTACGCAAGTATAAAGACCATGGGACCATGCAGCCATCATACCCGCTCAGGTCTCCTAGAGATGAACGTAGTTTGCGGCGAAAAGTGCAAATCAATCCCAGAACAGCAGCAATGGACCTTGTGAAGATGCTGGAGAAAACAGGTAGACAAGTATCTATATCCACAGTAAAACGAGTGATATAACGACTTAACCTGAAAGACTGCTCAGCAAGGAAGAAGCCACTGTTCCAAAACTGCCAGAAAAAGCCAGATTACAGTTTGCAAGTGCACATGGGGAAAAAGATCTCACTGTTTGGAGAAATGTCCTCTGGTCTAATGAAACAAAAATTTAACTGTTTGGCCAGAATGACCATTGTTATTTTTGGAGGAAAAAGGGTGAGGCTTGCAAGCCGAAGAACACCATCCCAACCGTGAAGCATGGGGGTGGCAGCATCATGTTGTGGGGGTGCTTTGCTGCAGGAGGGACTGGTGCACTTCACAAAATAGATGGCATCATGAGGAAGGAATATTATGAGGATATACTGAAGCAATATCTCAAGACATCAGCCAGGAAGTTAAAGCTTGTTTACAAATGGATCTTCCAAATGGACAATGACCCCAAGCATACCTCCAAAGTTGTGGCAAAATGGCTTAAGGACAACAAAGTCAAGGTATTGGAGTGGCCATCACAAAGCCCTGACCTCAATCCGATAGAAAATTTGTGGGCAGAACTGAAAAAGCGTGTGCGAGCAAGGAGGTCCACAAACCTGACTCAGTTACACCAGTTCTGTCTGGAAGAATGGGCCAAAATTCCAGCAACTTATTGTGAGAAGCTTGTGGAAGGCTACCCAAAACATCTGACCCAAGTTAAATAATTTATAGGCAATGCTACCAAATACTAACAAAGTGTATGTAAACTTCTGACCCACTGGGAATGTGATGAAAGAAATAAAAGCTGAAATAAATCATTCTCTCTACTATTATTCTGACATTTCACATTCTTAAAATAAAGTAGTGATCCTAACTGACCTAAGACAGGGAATGTTTTCTACGATTAAATGTCAGGAATTGTGAAAAACTGAGTTTAAATGTATTTGGCTAAGATGTATGTAAACTTCTGACTTCAACTGTATATCAAAAATAGGCAAAAAAAAAAAAAAAAAAAAGGGTTTTTACCAAACCCTTACATAGATGCGACACAAACCTATTTGTTAAATTCTTTAATAATTAGTTACAAGTTAAAATATTTCACAGTATATGATTGTGCCTTTTAAATATTTATGTATTTACATATTTATTACAATTACTACATTGCCACAATTTGTACCACGTTTGTTTATATGCACTTGTGCGATTTTCTTCGAGTTTACATTGATGTATATAACAAGCTCTAAATTGGTACTGTCTCTTTAATAGAATGGCTGCTCCACAAGCAAATGTTGTTTATTGCACAGCAGGCATTAACGAGAGAGAAGTTGCACGGTGGTTTTTCGCTCATCCGTGCAATGAATGATTAGAAATAATGTTTATTTTTATCTTTTTGAAAGGATTTTAAAAGAAACATGAAATGAAAATTGGGTACCTGGGTCTCGTCTTTGGATACAAAATACACGGAATGAAGCAAAAGGAAACCTTTACTTGAATAATGTGTATTGACTTGCTTGTACAAATATTTATTGTACACATTCTCAAATTTAAGTCTACAAGGTTTTGTGTTTTACAACACTTTTACCTTGTAACAGACGTCCAACAGGCACATTACTGTTCTGTAGCCATGCTTTAAAAAAGAGAGTGTTGTGGAAAAAAGTACAGGGGAAAGTTTAACCAAAGTCAGAGTTGATGTTGTTAAATGCAATGTCAATGCCATTTCACGGCTGAACTAAAGTGATGGTGACATAGGGCTGGGCGATATGAACCAAAAATCATATCTCTGTATTTTTAGGCTGAATGGCGATAGACAATATATATCTCAGTATTTTCTACGAAGTGGGCTAATTGTTCAATTGCAAGTCAAAGCTACATGTGAGATGGTAAATTAAGCTTGCAACATGTTTTGTTTCAGGGTAGAAGACTTTTCGGGCTGCAAAGGCTTCACAGCCGGGGTGGCAGCAGCAGCACTAAGTTTAACACACTCTTCGTACTGCAAGTTATGTTTGCGCCCCAAAATCCCACAATGCACTGTAAAAACCAGGGAGCATCGATGCTCACTATGTCCCCTTACCGGAAACGTCCTTGTGTCTTCTGAAATCTCTCATGTCATTAGATGACGAGCACAAGTGTAAAACTAAAAGGTCCAAGCATTATTTTCTCTTAAAAAGAGATGTTGTTTGTAATGTCTTTCATTCATAATTACCATGAAAGTGAAACAATCTTTTAAATGTTTAAGTTGTAAAAGAAGATTTAAAATACACTATATTTTCATTCCTTATGCCATTTATCTGTTATAATAGACCTTTTCCACAGACTGTGATGACGCATTTCCTCTTTTATTAGCATATATCTTGCTTTTTCTTTTATATTATACATTTTTTAAATATTGAGTTTAATTGAAAACATTATGCTTTGTGTTATATTACCCTTTAATTAGTTTTAAAAAATGAATTACCACAGCTGCGAGGGGGTTTCTATGACAGCTGCTGAGAGTGACCGTACATTTGGCGTCTTCTCCCATTTTACTATCTTAATCCACTGCTCTCGATATCTGTCCTCTTCTGGAAAGTCATTCAAACATAATAGTGGATTTTTCTTTTGGTCTTGGAGCAAATGGGTAAGTGAAAATAATATTTGCTGTGATCTTCAAGTCACTACTGTCGAAGTTTACCCTGCAAACGTTTACTTCTGCGTTCCAAAACCCGGAGTGTGAAAAAGGTCTATAACACTGTACATTTGAATATCTTAAACGAAAATGAATGATAGTGTCATTTATACAGCAATGGTGCTGATTAATATCAGCTGCGCTTCAATGCGTGAGCTCGTTATTGTGTCGCGGGTGATTGAGTCATAAGTGTCCCAATGTTCAGTTGATCAGTACCCTTACCAGTGCCCGAATTCGTGTTCACGATATACTGATTCACGACATAGGGAGCTAGGGAACTGATTG
The DNA here is from genome assembly GCF_019703515.2 of Myxocyprinus asiaticus. Lineage (NCBI taxonomy): Eukaryota > Metazoa > Chordata > Actinopteri > Cypriniformes > Catostomidae > Myxocyprinus > Myxocyprinus asiaticus. The sequence goes on from NC_059371.1 coordinate 40,920,945, forward strand.
AGACACAGGGTGAGTTTTCTTTGGCAGTGTGGACCAGCGCTGTGTCTCCCATGTTGCAGGAGAACTTGTGAGCGAGTGAGGTTGAGATTGCGCGCAGAGGGAGAGTGGGAGCGGGGTTGCACGGAGAATGTGAGAGTGGAGAGATGCAAACACTGGCACGGCCTTACGGAAGGAACGGGTTATGTAACGCAACATCAAACTATATCGATATAAATGGTATTGGTATCCTATATCTTGTTTGAAAATATATCGATATATCTTTAAAAGTCGATATACCGCCCAGCCCTGTGGTGACAGCGCGATCTCGACAGATCCGGACTCACTGAAGCCAAATTCAGGGCGCGCTCACGAGACACAACACTAATCCAATTTCTTAATTGCCGGCGGCTTATTCAGTAAAAATGATTGCGGTTTTTCTTCACCACTACACAACACAACTGGCGAGTAGAATCTGAATATTAACTTGCTATGTAGTGGGCTGATTTAAGTCTATTTTTACTCTAAAAATAAACTTACACTAGCCCTCTATGCACCATGGGAGGTGGTCTTCTTTTGATTTTTTTTGCCGATTCATGCATATCACCACCTACTGGGCTGTAGGGCTGAAACGGTTAGTCGACATTATCGACAACGTCGACAATAAAAAATGATCGCCAAACATTTGATTTGAGTCATTTGATCTCATTTAAAGTAACATGAGATCAGATTAAACTCTAATGATGACGTGCGAGAGCAGCACTGCAGTTTGCGCCTGAATGAGGAGAGGAAGAATTCCACAGACCAGATGCACTCTAAACTTTCACTGCTTCAGGTGATGTAGATCACAAAGTATGAGGGAATTATAATGCAACTAAACAGCACCTCTTCTATGAGTTGCTCGAATGTCCCGATCTAAGGGGGAGAGATTGAAACTGCACCCGGCTGATGCACACTCTGTCACGGGGACGCTAATCCCTCGAGCGTGCACGCTTAATGCAGCTAGATTATAACGTGATGGCTTGCGACTTATTGAATCATAATATATGTGACACTGTGCATTTCTTATTGTGAAGAAAATTGGCAATACGCAGCTTTATTAATAAGAGAGAGTTTGATTTTTTGTGAGTTAAAGATTGAAGTGAACAGAAATGTGAGAGAGGGTAGTCTTCACCCCATTATACACGGCAATAAAATACATTTTTGATTTGTTTTTGTTTCGGCTTGTTTTCCAATATAAATATTTAAAACTCCATTTAAACAACGTACATTTACTTTAGCAGCTATACTGCAGAAGAAAAGTTTTTTATCTGAGATTGTTGAAGATAATATTAAAAACACAAATATTTTAAAATATCTAAAAATCCTTTAAAAAAAAGATGCATTCACCTGAGAAGCAGCATATCAGATATTTAGACTTGCTTTTAGAGAATTGATCTTGAATATTAGTATATTTTGTCTTTACTGCACTCGCAGAAGTATAACCAAGTGAAGAAATACACTTGGATACAAAATACACTTATATGTAAGATATATTCTCTTAAAGCAAGTCTAAATACTACATAAATAACAGCATCATTAGCATACATTATGACAGGTAGTATCCGAAGGACAAATGTTTGGAAGATCATTATCATACAAACTAAACAACAACAGACCTAAAACAGACCCTTGTGGAACTCCAACATTATAATCTAAATATTCAGATGTTATGTTGCACACTCTTACACACTGTTTCCTATTCTCTAGGTAAGATTTAAACCACTTGATGGCACCAACTGAAAAATTTAAATTTGATAGCCTAGTAAGTAAAATATCATGATTTATGTCGAATGCTTTTTTTAAATCAAGAAATATAGCATCAACTACACTCCCTTTGTCCATCTTTGCTTTAATGTTTTCTAACAGAAAACAATTTGCAGCTTCAGTAGAGTAGTTGTTTCTGAAAGCAAACTGCATGGGATGAAGAGAAACGGGATTACACTGTGTAACAATTTTTTTTCTTTTTTTTTTTCTTCTGGGTATTAAGTGTTATTTCCTAATTGCTTATGTCTCAAAAGTATAGAAAATGGCTATTATTCCCCACAAACTTTGCTTTTGTGACCAGGACAGTGATATTTTGAAATTTACCAATTTCCAATGAGAAAACGGGCAAATTTGTGTCTTTTCGTTCACATAAAGTCAGAAAAAAACAACATATGAATCCAAATTAACATGTATTTATACTAAAGTAATATTCAAAGCCGTGCTGGTCCATAATGGTAACAAGTACCCGTCTCTTCCCCTGGCTCACTCGGTGCACCTCAAAGAGGATTACAACAGCATCAAGACCTTGCTGGACACCTTGAAGAATGATGAGTACAGCTGGGAGATCATAGGAGACTTCAGAATGGTGGCATTCCTGATGGGTCTCCAAGGCGGTTTTACCAAGTTTCCCTGCTATCTTTGCCTTTGGGACAGCAGGGACACCAAGGCGCACTACCACAGGCGGGACTGGCCACAGCGGGCCGAATTCTCTGAGGGGAGGAACAACATCAAGTGGGAGCCACCGGTGGACCCCCGGAAGGTGCTGATGTCACCACTGCACATCAAATTGGGCCTTATGAAACAATTTGTCAGAGCTCTAGATAAGGAGTCGGCAGCCTTCAGGTACCTTCAAGACTTCTTCCCTAAGCTGTCTGAGGCAAAGGTCAAAGCCGGTGTCTTCGTCGGACCACAGATGAAGAAGGATTTTGGATTTATATGTTGTTTATTTCTGACTTTATGTGAACGAAAAGACACAAATTTGCCTGTTTTCTCATTGTAAATTTGTAAATTTAAAAATATCACTGACCTGGTCACAAAAGCAACGTTTGTGGGGAATAATAGCCATTTTCTAAACTTCTGAGGCATAAACAATTAAGAAGTAACACTTACTACCCAGGAACAAAAATTATGTTACATATTATTAAGATGTAAGACTAATTGTTCTGCTACCCATTTCTCAGCAACTTTAGACATGACTGGAAGAATGCTTATCGGTCTATAATTACTAATGTCTGCATGATTTCCAGATTTATAAATTGGTGCGACTACTCCATATTTCCATACAGTGTGAAACATTCCATGCGTTATTGATAGGTTAATTACCTCGGTTAAAGGACATGTAATTGATTCTTTGAGTTTTTAAAAAGATCGAGTCTATACTGTGTTTATCTCTGGCCTTACAGTTCTTAAGAGAGCTAATAATCTTGTCAACTTTTGCCTCAGACCCCTCCTTAAGAGTGAATATGGGCAAAGTGTTATTCTCTAATTTCAAACAGTCTGTGGACAAAAAGACTTTGTAAGAGCATTAATTGAATCCACAAAATAATTATTAAAAATATCTGCTATCACACCATGATCATGAATACGTTTTCCTTCCAGCTCAAGTTCTGTATCTCTCATTTGGCTTTTTATAATTTCCAATTTGGTTTTTCAGATTTACCCATATCAGTTTTACATTCCCTCTTCCTTCCTCTAATATAGTAATATAAAATGTTGCTTTGGCTTTTCTGATTTCACTTTTTACTTGATTCCTTAACTTATTAAAATTTTGCTTTTAATGTTCCAATCTAGATTTAAGAAACTGTTTCAACGCATTATCTCTTTGTTTCATGAGTAACCAAATGTTTTCATTGAGCTGTTTATAGTATTTTGAATAGTATTCATAAGAACATTGGCATCCATTACAGTACAGTTATAAGAAAACAATTATTTTCCATTTATATCATCTAATGCCTTTCTCAAATTTTTGACCTCACCTTTTGGTATTTTGAAATGACCAGATATTCTATTAATATGACTGCCAAAACTATTCTTTTTCAATTTATTGGCTATACGTGTCAAATTATGATCAGACAACCCTGTGATCATATTGAAACACTTTACAACATGATCGGCTTTATTACTAAAAACTAAAATCTATTTGTGTTTAAGAAGATCTGGTTATCCATGTGGGTCCTTTTACAAGTTGCGTTAAATCAGAACTGCTAGTTATAGTTATGTTTTTCCTATAAATGTTATCAATCCAGTTAATATTTATATGAATTTTGTCAATTTACTGTGTTCATTGCAGAGCTGATGGAAGTGAAAGAGGAACATCAAGAACTGAATGAAGTTGAGGAGAAACTACACGATCAGAAACATCATGATTACACAACTGGAGAAAAATCTTTGAGTGGCTCAAAGACTAAAACTTATTTCTCACCCAAAAAGCTTCAAAGAAGAGCAGCCAAAAATACTTTTACCTGCTCTCAATGTGGAAAGAGTTTCCAACAAAAAGATCAGCTTAATGTACACGTGAGAATTCACGCTGGAGAGAGACCTTACACATGCCATCAGTGTGGGAAATGTTTTGCATCTGCCGTCTATCTCAAGAGCCATCTCCATTCTCACTCTGGAGTAAGACCTTTTGAATGTGATAAGTGTGATAAAACATTTGCTTTTATTTCAGGCCTTAGCCAACATATGAAAACTCACACAAATGAGAAGCCTTACAAGTGTCCTTTTTGTGCAAAGAGTTTTGCATGGCTGTTTTATTTAAAAGAGCACCAGAAAATACATACCGGTGTGGCAGCTCATATGTGCTTTGAATGTGAGAAGACCTTTACTACAGCCGGCCACTTGAGAGTGCACCAAAGAATTCATACTGGAGAAAAACCTTACAAGTGTTCTCACTGTGAAAAGAGTTTCACTCAGTCACAAGACCTGAAAATACATGAGAGAATTCATACTGGAGAGAAACCTTACAATTGCTCACACTGTGGAAAGAGTTTCACTCAGTCACAAAACCTGAAAAAACACGAGAGAATCCATAGTGGAGAGAAAACTTACAAGTGCTCACACTGTGGAAAGAGTTTCACTCAGTCACAACACTTGAAAACACACGAGATAATTCATACTGGAGAGAAACCTTACAAATGTTCACACTGTGAAAAGAGTTTCACTCAGTCACAACACCTGAAAACACACGAAATAATTCATACTGGAGAGAAACCTTACAAGTGCTCACACTGTGGAAAGAGTTTCACTCAGTCACAAGACCTGAAAACACATGAGAGAATTCATACTGGAGAGAAACCTTACAAGTGCTCACACTGTGGAAAGAGTTTCAATCAGTCACAAAACCTGAAAAAACACGAGAGAATCCATACTGGAGAGAAACCTTAAAAGTGCTCACACTGTGAAAAGAGTTTCACTCAGTCACAAGATTTGAAAACACACAAGAGGATCCATACTGGAGAGAAACCATACCACTGTTCTTCATGTGGGAGGAGATTCAACCAATCAAGTAATCTACGAAAACATACAAAAAAGTAAACACAATGGATCTTCAGGTCCAACTATATCAAGTAATAGTTTGAAATTTTGAAAAACCCAAAGATGAAATTTCTCCCAAAAGAGGAGCATCATCTAAGATAAAAACAAAGGACATTTGAGGATGTCTTCTTATTCAGAAAACTGCATTTCTGTAAGAATGATTTTCTGTTTGAGTGGGATAAATTGTTGCATGGCAGGTCATGTAGTTTCTTTTATGAAAAGGTGTTGCCCAAATAATCACAGAGGGAAGTCCCTACTTCAGTTACAGTGCTTCAAGTAAATACTTGAGAATTCAGATAATTCCAAAGATGGAATATCTTCCAAAAAAGCAGCAACATCTACGAGAGTCATTTGCTAAAATCACCTGTTATGGTGAAGTTTGGCCTTGTTCAACATTGTATTAATGACCTGTTTCCAAAATCTTTATATAAACATTTTTGGTGATCTGATCACAAGTGGTCAGCGCTAAATACAGGAGGAAACAGGGTCCAAAATGTTTTTGTTTTTTTTCTGATTACTGAAACCACAAACGGAGGTAGTCAAAACGCATGTGACCACATCGTATTTGAGGTGTGAAACGCTAAACCATCCTGAATGTGTCCCGGAGAGCAGGGAAGAACTCACCTGTCAATCAGCTGCTAAAACAAGAGTTTCAACTTTGTTGGTTACATGTGGCTTTAAAAGGAAATAACTGTCCAATCAGAAAATGTGAAAAAGCAAACATATAAAAGCATGAGAACTTCACAGATCTTCTATAGATAAGAAGCATGAACATCTGAAACTCAGGTTAATAAAATAAACAGAATTCTGATTGAAATGTGTTGCATTTGTGCTTAGATTAAATTTCAGCTGCATCTTTTTGCATTTTATTACTTTTTTGTGGTTTATTACCATGCAGTAACACACTGACATGAGCGAATGTTTACATGCACTTTAAAAGTTCAATTTCAGTCGGCCTAAAGCAATAATTATTATTTTTTTTAATTTCATGTAAACGCATTAGACCGACTGTTTTTTCAAAATCAAACAGACCTAGACAAAGTGATTGTAGCTCAGTTCCATCCAGCATGTACAGTTGAATTCAGAAGTTTACATACACTTTAGCCAAATACATTTAAACTCAGTTTTTCACAATTCCTGACATTTAATCTTAGAAAACATTCCCTGTCTTATGTCAGTTAGGATCACTACTTTATTTTAAGAATGTGAAATGTCAGAATGATAGTAGAGAGAATGATTTATTTCAGCTTATATTTCTTCACATTCCCAGTGGATCAGAAGTTTACTTACACTTTGTTAGTATTTGGTAGCATTGTCTTTAAATTGTTTAACTTGGGTCAAAAGTTTTGGTTAGCCTTCCACAAGCTTCTCACAATAAGTTGCTTGAATTTTGGCCCATTTCTCTAGACAGAACTGGTGTAACTGAGTCAGGTTTGTAGGCCTCCTTGCACGCACACGCTTTTTCAGTTCTGCCCACAAATTTTCTTTTGGATTGAGGTCAGGACTTTGTGATGGCCACTCGAATACCTTGACTTTGTTGTCCTTAAGCCATTTTGCCACAACTTTGGAGGTATGCTTGAGGTCATTGTCCATTTGGAAGACCCGTATGCGACAGAGCTTTAACTTCCTAGCTGATGTCTTGAGATGTTCCTTCAATATATCCACATAATTTTCCTTCCTCATGATGCCATCTATTTTGTGAAGTGCACCAGTCCCTCCTGCAGCAAAGCACCCCCACAACATGATGCTGCCACCCCCATGCTTCACGGTTGGGATGGTGTACTTCGGCTCGCAAGCCTCACATTATGGCCAAACAGTTACATTTTTGTTTCATCGGACCAGAGGACATTTCTCCAAAAAGTAAGATCTTTGTCCCCATGTGCACTTGCAAACTGTAGTCTGGCTTTTTTATGGCGGTTTTGGAGCAGTGGCCTCTTCCTTGCTGAGCAACCTTCCAGGTTATGTCGATATAGGACAAATTTTTCTGTGGATATAGATACTTGTGTACCTGTTTCCTCCAGCATCTTCACAAGGTCCTTTGCTGTTGTTCTGGGATTGATTTGCACTTTTCACTCCAAACTACATTCATCTCTAGGAGACAGAATGCATCTCCTTCCTGAGCGGTATGATGGCTGCGTAGTCCAATGGTGTTTATACTTTCATACTATTGTTTGTACAGATGAACGTGGTACTTTTAGGCATTTGGAAATTGCTCCCAAGGATGAAGGATGTCCAACACAAAGCAGAAGATGATCAACAACAACAACACGTGTGCATTGTATTCTGGAGTGATCATCCCAATACCCTATTCCCTTCGAAGACTTTACTATCCACTGTGAAAGCTTTGGAGGGTTGAAAGGTGTTGGGCTCAAAAATAACATTTATTCGCAACTCACCTTTTAAGTAATTTTTATCGGAAATTCTGTTTAAAGTAATCTTACAGCATGGCTATCATGATTGTTGTCTCTTCAAAGTGCCCTTCAGAGGCAGATTTTGTTATACAGACAACAAACCTATAAAAATACCAGTAAAATCACCCCTGGAGTTTGCGAGTTAGAATCCAGGGTGTGTTGAGTGACTCCAGCCAGGTCTCCTAAGCAACCAAATTGGCCTGGTTGCTTGGGAGAGTAGAGTCACATGGGGTAACCACCTCGTGGTTCGCTCTCAGTGGCGCGTGTGGTGAGTTGTGCATGGATGCCACGGTGGATGGCGTGAAGCCTCCACATGCATTATGTCTCCGCGGTAACACGCTCAGCAAGCCACGTGATGTGCGGGTTGACTGTCTCGGACGTGGAAGCAACTGAGATTCATCCTTCACCACCCGGATTGAGGCGAGTCACTACACCACCAGGAGGACTTAGAGTGCATTGGGAATTCGGCATTCCAAATTGGGGAGAAAATAAAAAAACAGGGCCAATAAGGTCATGCAACATTCTATCAATAAAGTCAGCAAGTATGGTCATTGTATTAAGTCTGTAAATTTGTGTGAATATTTTAAGATAATTTTCGGTGTAGAATGGGTTACATGTTATTTTAAAGAAAACAAATGTATATTACATTTCTTAGCTTTTCACTAAAAAGACTTTTTTGGTGCAAGAAATTACTCTATGATGATGAAAGCTTGACCAGTCAACAAGTGGATTAGAGGTCAAATGATTTATCGGTTTTGCAGATTAATAGCCGATATATTTGCTTTTTGCTTAACTTGTTATTGTTTAAAAATGATGCCATTTTGTTTAAAAAATATGCAATTATTTTGAGTTTGTCAATGGCATCAATCAAACTGGAGCCATTTTTATTTATAATGAAAATAATCTGATGTTGGCAATTGTAACAGTACCTTTAACAAACTCAAAAATAAAACTAAACTTGTGAAACAATCTGTATTTTCATGAATGCTACACAATATATAGTCTAGATAAAAACAGCTCTCAAAATCACCAGAATTGATGAATATTACACATTCACACTCCAGTCCAGTATGAGGCAGAAAAGCGCCATTATTTGTTTTGGAAACCGCCATTAAACAAGAAGAAGAAAGAAGAATTTGAGCTCTCAGTCGGTACATGTTCAATGTGTTTAACTTAATTTGTGAGTTTATATTAGTTTTCATATGTTTGTATTTTTCTGTCTTTGTTCTGTTCGTAAAATAATCTTATTATCGTCTTATGTGGCGGTTTTGTGACAGACGCTTTAAAATATTCAGTTTCAGGAGAAACAAGCAGAAATCTGAGTATATCATGTTTAATATCTGATATATGAGCTCGTTAAATCAAGAAGCAGATATTTTAAAGAAGTTCAGTGATGTTAAATAAAGCATGTTATATGCTAATATCCAACAATATTCCTACTTTAAATAAAATAAAACCAAACACAAAGCACACATTTATATTTGTCTCATAACTCATACCTGAAAAAGGGTTTTTCTGTCTTATTTTGTTTATGTTCAGATTTTCATCAGGAGAGAGTTGAAGAAAGAGGTGATGAAGACAAAACTGATGGAGAGAGACAGTTTACAGGTTAAACATTCATATCATCATTTAACTGAATCACTGTGTCTATTTGTCTTTTCCAGAGCAGAGTCTTGTTAGATTTTAATGAACTTTTAAACTTGAGACTGTAAGTAAGTTTCAAATGATGTGATATGACTGTGACTCTGTGATGATGAACGGTTCAGATGTGATCGTGTTGTGTTTGTCAGGAGCTGGAAAAGGTTTCCTGTCAATCTTCAGTGTGTGTGACTGATGGGACCTCCACAGAATGTCAGGATTCAGTGTGGAGCGGCAGAGATCGGTCCACACCACAGCGGCTGCTGGACAAACTCTCTGAACAGAGATCCAGAGACACACAGGACTCACAGCTCACTTTACTCTGTTCTACTGATGCTCAGGAGAGTGTGTGTGACAGTAATCAGGGTGATCAAACCTCCACAGAGTCTCTGACTTCTGCCTGTAACGCTGGAGAACAGCAGATGCTGCAGACACCAGTGAAGATTGAAGTGAAGCTGCTGGACTGCAGAAACCTGATGAAGATGAGAAGAGAAACCACAACAAAGGAACAACAGAAAGATGAAGATAATGATGATGTCATTCCTCTAGGTTTGTTTCTTCCTTTAATGTTTTACATTTTTATGACAATCATCTGTCATATGTTAGAGTCTATTACCAAATGATTATTATCACTCAGTAGTTGCACAAAAAAGTTCCTGGTTGTTTTATTGTTACATTTACATTTATGCATTTGGCAGACGCTTTTATCCAAAGCAACTTACAGTGCCCTTATTACAGGGACAATCCCCCTGGAGCAACCTGGAGTTAAGTGTCTTGCTCAAGGACACAATGGTGGTGGCTGTGGGGATCGAACCAACAACGTTCTGCTTACCAATTCAGTGCTTTAGTCCACTACGCCACCACCACACCTTATGTGGTTATTGTTATTGAGAAGTGCTCGGTTGTCTTTTAAAGGGACAGTTCACCCAAAAATTCTCTCATCATTTACTCACCCTAATGCCATTCCAGATGTGTATGACTTTCTTTCTTCTACAGAACACAAATGAAGGTTTTTAGAAGAATATCTCAACTCTGTAGGTCCATACAATTCAAGTAAATGGTGGCCAGACAATAAAAGTAATCTATAAGACACCAGTGGTTAAATCTGTGTCTTCAGAGGTGATATAATAGGTGTGGGTGAGAAATAGAGCCCGACCGATATGGGATTTTTGAGACCGGTACCGATTTTAGAGAGGGAAAATTCATTAATTCATTAATTTTTGAGCTGGAATGAAAACAGACCTTTTCTATGTGGATTGTGCACTGATTTTGCACCGATACAGTTGTGCTCAAAAGTTTGCATACCTTTGGAGAATTGGTAATATATGTACCATTTTTAAAGAAAACATGAGTGAGCAGGCAAAACACATTTCTTTTATTTCTTATGGGATTCATATTCAACTGTAGGTTATAACAGAATGGCACAATCATAAAACAAAACATGGCAACAAAGAAAAAAATGAAATGACCCCTTTTCAAAAGTCTGCATACCCTTAGTTCTTAATAATGTGTATTGCCCCTTTTAGCATTAATGACAGTGTGCAGTCTTTTGTAATAGTTGTCTATGAGGCCCCAAATTCTTGCAGGTGGTATAGCTGCCCATTCGTCTTGGCAAAATGCCTCCAGGTCACGCAAAGTCTTTGGTCGTCTTGCATGAACCACACGTTTGAGATCTCCCCAGAGTGGCTCGATGATATTAAGGTCAGGAGACTGTGATGGCCACTCCAGAACCTTCACCTTTTTCTGCTGTAACCACTGGAGGGTCAACTTGGCCTTGTGCTTAGGGTCATTGTCCTGCTGGAAAGTCCAAGAGTGTCCCATGCACAGCTTTCGTGCAGAAGAATACAAATTGTCTGCCAGTATTTTCTGATAACATGCTGCATTCATCTTGCCATCAATTTTCACAAGATTCCCCGTGCCTTTAGAGCTCACACACCCCCAAAACATCAGTGAGCCACCACCATGCTTCACAGTGGGGATGGCATTCTTTTTACTATAGGCCTTGTTGACCCCTCTCCAAACATAATGCTTATGGTTGTGAAAATAAAGCTCTATTTTGGTCTCTTCACTCCAAATTACAGTGTGCCAGAAGCTGCGAGGCGTGTCAAGGTGTTGTCAGGCATATTGTAACTGGGCTTTTCTGTGGCATTGGCGCAGTAAAGGCTTCTTTCTGGCAACTCGACCATGCAGCTCATTTTTGTTCAAGTATCGTCATATTGTGCTCCTTGAAACAACCACACCGTCTTTTTCCAGAGCAGCCTGTATTTCTCCTGAGGTTGCCTATGGGTTTTTCTTTGTATCCTGAATTCTTCTGGCAGTTGTGGCTGAAAACTTTCTTGGTCTACCTGACCTTGGCTTGGTATCAAGAGATCCCCACATTTTCCACTTCTAAATAAGTGATTGAACACTTCATATGACCACTATCCTTAAATAAAAGACAGTTTTTTTTGCATGATCAGTCATATTTTCAAAATCAGTGCCAAAAGTTCACAATTTCTGCCAGGGTATGCAAACCTTTGAGCACAACTGATATATACATATATACAGTGCATCCGGAAAGTATTCACAGCGCTTCACTTTTTCCACATTTTGTTATGTTGCAGCCTTATTCCAAAATGGATTGAATTCATTATTTTCTTCAAAATTCTACAAACATTGCCCCATAATGACAACGTGAAACAAGTTTGTTTGAAATCTTTGCAAATGTATTAAAAATAAAAAACGAACAAAAATCACATGTAATAAGTATTCATAGCCTTTGCTCAATACTTTGTTGAAGCACCTTTGGCACCAATTACAGCCTCAAGTCTTTTTGAGTATGATGCTACAAGCTTGGCACACCAATTTTTGGGCAGTTTCTCCCATTCTTCTTTGCAGGACCTCTCAAGCTCCATCAGGTTGGATGGGGAGCATCGGTGCACAGCCATGTTCAGATCTCTCCAGAGATGTTCAATAGGGTTCAAGTCTGGGCTCTGGCTGGGCCACTCAAGGACATTCACGGAGTTGTCCCGAAGCTACTCCTTTGTTATCTTGGCTGTGTGCTTAGGGTCGTTGTCCTGTTAGAAGATGAACCTTCGCCCCAGTCTGAGGTCCAGAGCGCTCTGGAGCAGGTTTTCATCAAGGATGTCACTGTACATTGCTGCATTCATCTTTCCCTCAATCCTGACTAGTCTCCCAGTCCCTGCCGCTGAAAAACATCCCCACAGCATGATGCTGCCACCACCATGCTTCACTGTAGGGATGGTATTGGCCAGGTGATGAGCGGTGCCTGGTTCCCCCAGACATGACGCTTGCCATTCAGGCCAAAGAGTTCAATCTTTGTTTCATCAGACCAGATAATTTTGTTTCTCATGGTCTGAGAGTCCTTCAGGTGCCTCATGTAACACATGTAACAACACCTGCACAGGATCGGTACATCCGAATAACACACCTGCGGGACAGGTACAGGATGGCAACAACAACTGCCCGAGTTACACCAGGAACGCACAATCCCTCCATCAGTGCTCAGACTGTCTGCAATAGGCTGAGAGAGGCTGGACTGAGGGCATTTAGGCCTGTTGTAAGGCAGGTCCTTACCAGATATCACCAGTTACAACATTGCCTATGGGCACAAACCCACCTTCCCAGAACTGGCAAAAAGTGCTCTTCACTGATGAGTCGTGGTTTTGTCTCACCAGGGGTGATGGTCATTTATCGTCAAAGGAATGAGCGTTACACCGAGGCCTGTACTCTACAGCGGGATCGATTTGGAGGTGGAGGGTCCGTCATGGTCTGGGGCGGTGTGTCACAGCATTATCGGACTGAGCTTGTTGTCATTGCAGGCAACCTCAACACTGTGAGTTACAGGGAAGACATCCTCCTCCTTCATGTGGTACCCTTCCTACAGGCTCATCCTGACATGACCCTCCATCATGACAATGCCACCAGCTATACTGCTCGTTCTGTGCATGATGATCCTGCAAGACAGGAATGTCAGTGTTCTGCCATGTCCAGTGAAGAGCCCAGATCTCAATCCCATTGAGCACATATGGAACCTGTTGGATCGGAGGGTGACGGCTAGGGCCATTCCCCCCAGAAATGTCCGGGAACTTGCAAGTGCCTTGGTGGAAGAGCCAAGGCACTTTTAAGATAGTCAAGGGTGTGACTGGCACCTGGGTGACAGGTGAATGGAGAGGCATGACCCCACTGGAGAACTTGTGAATGAACAGCATCAGGAACAAATAAACATCCAGGAGGACCATTACCAGGATCAGGTTATGTGCATTGAGCTTCTCTGACCACTGACTCGATCTCCCAAGTAATAGCTCCCACAACACAGGAAGAAGGTAGGATGGTTTCAGGACTCAAATGGTTCTTCTCAGGGACAAACTGACGGGAGAGGGCATCGGGCTTGCTGTTCTTGGAGCCAGGGTGGTGAGAGTGAAATTGAAACACCCAAAAAATAAAGCCCAGCGGGCTTGCCGTGAATTCAGTTGTTTGGCAGTCTGTATGTACGCCAGGTTTTTATGGTCGGTCCATGCCAGAAACGGCTGTTCAGTTCCTTCAAGCCAGTGCCTCCACTCCACCAGGGCTAACATGATAGTTACGTTCAGCACTGGTCAGGTAGCGGGAAAGGAAGGAACAGGGATGGAGTTTGCCATCAGGGGTGGAGCGTTGGGACATAATCTCTTCCACACCAGAGTCAGAAGCATCCACCTCCACAATGAATTGATGAGTCGGGTCAGGCTGGATCAACACCGGAGCTGATGTGAACAAATCCTTAAGTTTACCAAAGGCTTGATCTGCTTCAACAGTACAATGAAACGGGGTGGAAGATGATGTGAGCTTAGTGAGAGGTGTGGCCACATGACTAATTCCTGATGAATTGACTATAGAAGTTTGCAAAACCCAGAAAGCGCTGTAGTTTTAGGGAGGTATGTTTAGGCCATTCTGCCACTGCTTGGATTTTCCTTGGATCGTCTTCACCTGCCCACCCTCAATTATGTAGCCCAGGAAACTGACTGAATTGACATTGAATTCACATTTCTCTGCCTTGACAAATAGTCGATTTTCCAGAAGTCTTTGCAGTACCTGACGGATATGGCTGATGTGTTTTGAAGGGGTGCTAGAAAAGATCAGGATATCGTCGAAGTAAATGAAGATGAAGCGGTTGAGGAAATCACAAAGGACATCATTCACCAAGGCTTGGAACACTGCGGGGGCGTTAGTATGTCAGAAAGGCATCACGAGCTATTCAAAGTGGCCTAGGAGTGTGTTGAAAGCAGTCTTCCATTCGTCCCCATCTCTAATTCTCACCAAGTGGTAGGTGTTACGCAAATCCAGTTTAGTGAAGACAGTAGCTCTGTGAAGTGGTTAGAGAAGGAGAGGATACTTTTTTTTGTGTGTGTGATTTTTCTCTCCAATTTGGAATACCCAATTCCCAATGCGCTCTAAGTACTCGTGGTGGCGTAGTGACTCACCTCAATCCAGGTGGCAGAGGACGAATCTCAGTTGCCTCCTCGTCTGAGACTGTCAGTCCGCGCATCTTATCACGTGGCTTGTTGAGCTAGTTACTGCGGAGACATAGCGCGTGTGGAGGCTTCACGCTATTCTCTGCTGCATCCACGCACAACTCACCACGCGCCCCACCGAGAACGAGAACCACATTATAGCGACCACGAGGAGGTTATCCCATGTGACTCTATCCTCCCTAGCAACCGGGCCATTTTGGTTGCTTAGGAGACCTGACTGGAGTCACTCAGCACGCCCTGGATTCAAACTCGTGACTCCAGGGGTGGTAGTCAGCATCTTTACTCGCTGATCTACCCAGGCCCCCTGAGGATGCTTGTTTTTGATGGTGATGTTGAGGCCACAGAAGTCGATGCAGGGGCAGATGATACCATCTTTCTTAGCCACAAAGAAGCAGCCTGTGCCAAGGGGCGAAGCGACGAAAAATTGTCTCCTTGATAAAAATTTGTTTTTTATTAATTTTAATGTATAGATAGATAGATAGGCAGGCTTGGGATCGATGCCTTTTTCACGCATCGACAGGGCCGTAGCGAGGGTTTAGAAATTTGTGAGGTCCAGATTTTTTCTTTTAATAAATCTTATTTATGACATTTCATACCAAAATTACATCTAAACACAACCAAAGTTATACACTAACACTAGTCACACAAATTCATTATCTATAATGAAATACATACAGAGGGACCTGTTGGCAAAAATACTTTTATTAAAGCTGCACAATCTCTTCTTCTGTGTGTGTGTGTGTGTGTGTGTGTGTGTGTGTGTGTGTGTGTGTGTGTGTGTGTTGTGACAGAGAGGGAGAGAGAGAAGAGAGGTAGATAGTAAAAAAGAAAAGGAGAAAGAGAGAGAGTCAGGAGAAGATAAGACCAAGAAAAGCTATTAAAATATTTTGAAAAGGACTATTTGATTATATCAGTTTTCACATTCTCTTAAGTAAAAACTGAGATTATATTGTGCACTAACTATGCAAAATGACAATACAGATGCAAAAAAGGAGACCCACAGCATTATGTAGATACTATAATGTTAGCCATAATATGCATTAATGTCAGTGCCACTTATACACAGTTTGGAACAAAAACTTTTCAACCAGGCCAACCCCCTCTGAGGTGTTAATACATTGATCTGTGCTGGAAACCCTGTATGACACACAATGTATGACATTTCTTTGTTCTGGTTAACAGGGAGAATAATAAGTTGCAATTTACAGACTTTCAAGAGTGATCTCTCTTCAATCACAAAGAAATTATTGCTCCAAGAAGGCCATAATTATATTCAAAGTGGCTCTTTAAGGCTCCTACCTGTCCTTTTCCTCTCTCTTCTGTCTGTCCTGCTCCTCTCTCTTCTCCTCCTCTCTGTTCTCCTCTCTGTCCTCATGGTCACATTTTTCAGTGTTTTCTTCTGATTTAGTTTTTTTATTTACAAATTCATCTAGTGTATTCTGAAGTAGCCTTTTTGGCATTCTTCTCACTATTCTGTCTGACTTGTTTTCTGTGGGAGAAGGGATCATGGAGGTTGATTAGACCTTAACTGATTAAATCACAGCATGTTGCTCGAAAATAATTTACTAAGGGTTTGAATGAATTGAGTCCTGCACATGTTAACACGCTAGTTATCCATCATAACCTCAAGCCAGCTAGCCTTGCTTGAGTCCTTAACTCTAACTGTTACTACTTCAAATATATGAAATGCTGCATACTGTATCAACATTGATGCTCTAGTTAATGAACGCTTCTTAGCAATAACGTATCTTTTACAGGGTTGCCTACTTAGTTTGTATACCTGGATGTAGTGAGATTTTGATGCCATGGGCTTAATCATGCGAACAAGCAGTTGTGCAATTAATCACGTCACGTGCACATATTTGGACTCAATTCAGGGTCCCCTCATCTCCTCTCTCTTTTAGCTTCTAAAAATACCTCAATAAACTCAACCGGAATAACAGAGTTGATAAGTCTTTCTTGAAAACATACATAGTATTAGTAGCTAGCTAACTAGTTGCTTAGAAAAAATGAATGCCATTGTTTAGCGTTGCTTTCTTCTCTTGTGCCGTGCACTTAAGGTTAGCTTAACGTTAACTAAGTTACATTTATTCAAAACAAATATTATATAGTTAGTTTTTAGCAAACACCCTGAGTTACTTAATTCGTGACTGTTAGCTGTCCTACATACCTTGGTTCATGCCAGGTCAGTTCGACATTGGACTGTGGCTGGATTGCTTGATCCCGGCTGGCTGTGAACTTGATCAGCTATCCAATCAACACAGAGATAAGCATCATGCACCAATCAGAGAGTAATTTAAGATGCAGCTCCATGGAAATACCCACTGTCAGGATAGACCTGATGTTTTCAACTCCTGATTATACAGTTAAATAGCGCCGATTGGGTTTTTTTTTTTATTAGAAAGATGTTTATAGATAGACATATATATATATTTTTTTAATAATTACTGAGGTCCGGACCTCGGTAACCTCATAGCTGGCTATGGCCCTGCGCATCGGTAGTCAGATTTTCTCTTATCAATATATCAGGATTTTTTTCAGATATAAATAGGGATGCTTGTTGCACAAAATTCTTTGTCTTATCAAACATACAGTACGTCTAAACAACTTGGGTAAAGTGTGTGCAGCAGGGTAAATTAAAGGGTTTAGCATACCCGAGGCATCTGGCAGAAAACATTGTTTTGGGAAACAGAGAAATCTCAAAAACTGCCAAGCTAACGTATAAAAAACACATTTCAAATCAGCAGTAAAATCAAACAACACTCTGCTCCTTGAAACAACCACACCGTCTTTTTCCAGAGCAGCCTGTATTTCTCCTGAGGTTACCTGTGGGTTTTTCTTTGTATCCCAAACAATTCTTCTGGCAGTTGTGTCTGAAATCTTTCTTGGTCTACCTGACCTTGGCTTGGTATCAAGAGTTCCCCAAATTTTCCACTTTTTAATAATTTATTGAACAGTACTGATGGGCATTTTCAAGGCTTTGGATATCTTTTTATATCCTTTTCCATCTTTATAATTTTAAAAAGCCACAGGTGTGGGAAATTAACCTTTAATTGCCATTTAAACCTGTGTGTGTAACCTTGTGTGTCTGTAACAAGGCCAAATATTCAAGGGTATGTAAACTTTTGATCAGGACCATTTGGGTGATTTCTGTTATCATTATGATTTAAAAAGGAGCCAAACAACTATGTGATGATAAATGGCTTCATATGATCACTATCCTTAAATAAAAGACAGTGTTTTTGCATGATCAGTCATATTTTCAAAATCAATGCCAAAATTTCACAATTTCTGCCAGGGTATGCAAACTTTTGAGCACAACTGTATGTGTATAACAGTTGTTTCTTTTTTATTATTATCTATGTCTTGCTGCTGTTTTTGTATTGTTTTTGTATTGATGTACACTGGAAGCTCCTGTCACCAAGACAAATTCCTTGTATGTGTAAGCATACTTGGCAATAAAGCTCATTCTGATTCTGAAAAACACAATTTTACTGGCTTGTTTGGCTAATGCGCATTTCCATTCTCTAGTTGATTGACAGACGATGTTTATATCTAAAAGGTTATTTTTACCTGTAAGGCGGGACTTCCTTTCTACATCTGTTGACCGTTGGGCACTTAGAGCTCCTCGGTTGGGCGTTTCTATTTCTCCCATTCATTTTAATAGAAGTGGCCTGTCTCTGATAAATAGTCTATGGTTTCACTTGAATTAAAAGGTCACGTTCAATACTTGATACCTTGCCTAGCACCATGCGAACACTGTCCTTAACCATAGCAACAGTCAGTAAGCAGCCAGACACAAGCAATCTTCACTTTTAGGGTTACACCGAAAAACACTTATATTCTATATTTATATATTATATTGTACAGTATACAATATTTTGCATTGTAGGGGAAGTACAGTAAAGGCCCTTTGAACCAGTGAGTGAAATGAAGATCAGGAGTCAAAGTTGCAATCAATTAAAGAAGAGTTTACTGAAGAAAGGTTGTTTGCCATTTCAAAGGTAGAAGTCAGTATATGAAAATCGTCTACAAGTTCGTAGAAAGCTTCTCCCCCAGCTTCAAGATAAGGGGTTAATTATATTTGAGTTACTTGAATTTAACATGAGATCAACAATGTACATCAGTGGCGCCTTGCTAGGGTTGGACGTGTGGATGGTGAGCTCTGCGCACTTTGCTAATTTTATTACTATGTGCCATAAACCGATGAGATTCGATACACCCTGATTCGTAACTGTTCTATGAAGACAATATGTCAAAGAATTCAAAATCATTGGGCTCTGGAGACATTGAAAGACACTTACGTGCTCAAGATGATCCACCAAGGTGGATTTGCAATGCGTTTGGGAAAAACTGGAGGATTTGGAGAATCGTAATCGACAAAACAACGTCCAAATTGTTGGAATTTCTGAGCACGAGGAAGGACGATATATGGTAAAATTCCTAGACGTGCTCTTTTTGAGTCTGCTCGACATTACAGGCCATAAGCTGGAAATCGAGCGAGCTTACAGAGTACCGGCTCGGAGATCCGCTGAGCGAGACAGGCCCCGATCAATTCTGGCCAAATTTCTGAGATCATCCGATAAAGATCTTGTGTTATGCGAGGAGTAAAGGAAAGCTTTCTTTGAAGAACCACAGCATTTTCTTGTTCCCAGACCTTGCGAATTCGACAAGAGAGAAACGTGATCGATTCAAGGAATGCAAGAAACTCTTACATCAACAGAAGATCGCTTTTGCTTTGATGTTTCCGGCCAAATTAAGAATAGATACTAAGGATGGACATAGAGAATTTACATGCCCACAGCAAACATTGTCCTTCATAAAAACATTGGAGTGTATAAGCCAATTGGTGACTTTCATGTTGCTGTTTAGTGGGCCTGACTCACTGAACATTCACTTGACTGTCCGAGGAAGCTGGGTGCCTTTTTCGTCTCTTTTTGTGCTGGTTCCACCAAGCGGCTGGAGTTTGATTTGTGTAATATAAATTCTTCGGGACAGCTTGTGGATAAATCTGCCTGTTTTAGGTGCTTATGCCTCCTGTGACCTGTAGTTTGTTTTGTGGAATATCTCTTGCAGGACATTGGAGTGATTGGGTCTTTTGTTGTACTCATGCATCGACAGAATGGGGCCAGCTTACTGAATAATCGTTTGACTGTCCGAAGAACTGAACAGCCCCTTCCTTTTTTTTTCTCTTGAGCTGGTTCCACTAGGATGAATCTACAAATTTTTTGTGTTTATTCAGTTTATTGGCTGGAGATTGTTTATAGACTATTCTTTGCTGTGTAATTCTGTCTCACAAAATTTGTATTGAAGCACCGGTCTTGAGCAGTCCGATGGCAAAGTTGTCGCGGGGACTCTCATAGGCATACATGGACTGTTTGTGTTTAGAGGGATGGACGCCAGTTGGCGCTGTCGTGTGCAGGGTTAATGCGTTCGTTTTTATTTTTTCTATTTATTTATTTTTTGTTCCGGGGGATGTTTGGGGGTTGTTTGTTGCACTAATGGAGAATGTGATCTTTATAATTTTTATTTTTGACACACAATCTATTTTTTCTAATATGTCAAAATGTAAAATGCTAATATGAGTGGGTTGTCTCTCTCCACGTGGAATGTGAATGGGTTGGGGCACCCCATAAAAAGAAGGTAGGTTATTTTCTTAAGCGTAAGAAATATGATATAGTGTTTCTTCAAGAAACACATCTTTCCCCGCAGGAAGCTGAAAAATTTGGGAAGATATGGGTTGGGCATGTTTTCTTTAATGCTGGCTCAGGTAAGAGCAGGGGAGTCATGACAATGATAAATAAACATCTACAATTCAAATGTCTCAAACAGATTAAAGATAAATTCGTCATCATTGTTTTAGCAGAAATTCAGGGGCAAAGGTTGAATTTGGCAATATTTACGCACCTAACGCTGATGATCAGGGCTTTTTTTTTATAGATCTTGAAGGGATGCTGCAGGCTGCTGGCACCCCTCATGATATAATACTGGGAGGAGACTTTAATCTATTGATGGACTCAGTCCTTGTTCATAGTGAAGCAAAAGTGTGTAAGCCCCCTAGAGCAACACTGACGCTTCACAGGATGTGTAAAAATCTTGGTCTTACAGATATGTGGAGACTTTTGAACCTATCGGGTAGGGACTATTCATTCTTTTCATCAGTCCACAAGATTTATTCTAGAATAGATTTCTTTTTTTTTTTTACATCCAAGTCACTCATTTCATCTGTTGTTCATTGCTCAATTGGAAACATCTTAGTCTGAGATCACACCCTGGTGTGTTTAGAGGTGTTGCCACATGTGGAGAAAAATAAATCATATAGTTGGCACTTTCCCTTTTGCCAAATCCTGATTTCCAACAAATGTTAAAGGCTGAAATCAATGTTTATATGGAGACCAACTGGTCCTCTGTATCCTCTGTAGGCGTGGCTTAGAGGCACATAAAGCAGTTCTTAGGGGCCAGATCATACAGTATGCCTCATTCACAAAAAAATCCAAAGCACGAGAACTCGTGGAGTTGGAAGGGAATATTAAAAGTGCCGAGGCAGAGCTGAAGCACCAAATGTCATCTGATGGCCTCAGAGTATTGACCTGATTGAAATACAGATATAATACTATTTTGTCGTGGAAGGTGGAGTTTTGGCTATTCAGGGCAAGGCAGTCATACTTTCAGGGGACAAAGCAGGGAAGCTTTTGTCTAGATATATAAAGCTGAGAGTCTTTTTCTACCACTCCCTCAGTGAAATCTGCTGGTGGTGAAATATTTACCTCAGCCATTGATATTAATAATGTTTTTAAAGAATTCTATCTTGATAGAATAGTTCCATGTCTCTATAGTTCCATGTCTTCGTCTACTGATGAAGATATTAGAAATTTTGTGGAACCTTTAGAGCTCCCTAAACTGACGACTGAGCAACAAATTCTCTTGATTCTGAGATAACCTTGGAGGAGCTTGGCGAGGTAATTAAGGCCTTGCTTACAGTTTTTTAGATCTTATGCTACAGAACTGGCTCCACTTTTGCTAGAAGTTTATACAAAATCATTAAAGAATGGAAAACATCCGCCAACCATGACACAAGCCCGGATTAGTCTGATTCTTAAAAAGTTACCATCCAGTTTCTCTGATCCAGCTAGACGTTAAAATATTGTCAAATATTGTGGCTATTTTGGAAGTTGACATCTCTTATACATATAGATCAGTTGGGGTTTATTTGGGGCCGCAGCTCTTCTGATAGCATTAGGCGTTTCATCAATATCATGTGGTCCGTGGCAAATAATCAGACTCCGGTCACTGTCAACTCACTTGATGCCGAAAAGGCATTTGATATGGTAGAATGGGATTACCTTTTTAGGATTTTGGAAATGTATGGGTTAGGGAGTATGTATATTGGATGGATTAAGTTACTTTATAGACACACGTAAGCGGCAGTACAAACAAATTGATTAATTTCCGATTATTTTACTCTGGATTTTACTCACCAAAGCCGAGATGGTTCATGAAGCATCTGAAGTTACATTTTAGAACATGCCTTTTTTATAAATTTTCTGTTCTCTTTGAGGATGGCCTCTTCGTCCAGAAATTAACTCTTGATATCATCCAATAATATCATCCAATAAAATCTTATGCCTCGATTATTTATGTCATCACTCCTTCTAACAGGACATCCTGGCTTAACTTCAGTGGTGGCAAAAGCATAGCTGTTTTATTTTATATGCATAAAACATACTGTAATCACTTCTTATGGTAACATATTTTATATTAACTAACAATCATTACTTTCTGCATTAATTTGATTAGTATATTAAATGATTTCCCTGATTTCAGTTTATTGGTCACACACAACACATCCCTGTGAGAAGTGTGTGTGCTGCCACAGTTGTTTTCTTTTTTTATCTTTGAGACTTCCTCTTGACACGTGCATCTCAATTCACCCCAGTACTCCCAATTCCACATATTGTCTGCATCAAATCATGCATTGTCAGACTCTGTTCTATAAAAAGCATTAACTCATTATTCCTTGACACAGACAAGTCATGCATTGTCTGACTCTGTTCTATTAAAAGCATTCACGGAAAGGGCCTTACAAGGAGACACAGAGAGAGACTGTAATTCTCCCTAGAGAAGCCAAGCTGCATTTTCCCA
The DNA here is from genome assembly GCF_019703515.2 of Myxocyprinus asiaticus. Taxonomy (NCBI): domain Eukaryota; kingdom Metazoa; phylum Chordata; class Actinopteri; order Cypriniformes; family Catostomidae; genus Myxocyprinus; species Myxocyprinus asiaticus. Next base: position 40,943,962 of record NC_059371.1, read on the forward strand.
TTGTTTTGCACCCTGATTATTAAACTGAGTAAATGATAATTAAATCAATAAATGAATGATTAAATATCTAACATACTAAATAACATTCATAATGCAGTTATTCTTAGTACATTGATTACACATTGTCATTTTTAGATCATTGCATATTGGATAGATGTTAATGCAATCATCAAAATAGACAAAATAAAAAATGTTAATTACAAGAAGAAAATATGTTTTACGTCAGGTTACTGATACAATGATTCTGATTGGTTGAAACATAGATAAGCTTAGTACATCTCCAAACAGGGTGTCTTGTTCCTAACATACACTATATTGCCAAAAGTATTCGCTCATCTGCCTTTAGACGCATATGAACTTAAGTGACATCCCATTCTTAATCCATAGGGTTTAATATGATGTCGGCCCACCCTTTGCAGCTATAACAGCTTCAACTCTTCTGGGAAGGCTTTCCACAAGGTTTAGGAGTGTGTTTATGGGAATTTTTGACCATTCTTCCAGAAGCGCATTTGTGAGGTCAGACACTGATGTTGGATGAGAAGGCCTGGCTCACAGTCTTCGCTCTAATTCATCCCAAAGGTGCTCTATCGGGTTGAGGTCAGGACTCTGTGCAGGCCAATCAAGTTCTTCCACAGCAAACTTGCTCATCCATGTCTTTATGGACCTTGCTTTGTGCACTGGTGCGCAGTCATGTTGGAACAGGAAGGGGCCATCCCCAAACTGTTCCCACAAAGTTGGGAGCATGGAATTGTCCAAAATCTCTTGGTATGCTGAAGCATTCAGAGTTCCTTTCACTGGAACTAAGGGGCCAAGCCCAGCTCCTGAAAAACAACCCCACACCATAATCCCCCCTCCACCAAACTTCACAGTTGGCACAATGCAGTCAGACAAGTACCGTTCTCCTGGCAACCGCCAAACCCAGACTCGTCCATCAGATTGCCAGATGGAGAAGCGTGATTCGTCACTCAAGAGAACGCGTCTCCACTGCACTAGAGTCCAGTGGCAGCGTGCTTTACACCACTGCATCTGACGCTTTGCATTGCACTTGGTGATGTATGGCTTGGATGCAGCTGCTCGGCCATGGAAACTCATTCCATGAAGCTCTCTACGCACTGTTCTTGAGCTAATCTGAAGGCCACATGAACTTTGGAGGTCAGTAGCGATTGACTCTGCAGAAAGTTGGAGACCTCTGCGCACTATGCGCCTCAGCATCCACTGACCATTTTACGTGGCCTACCACTACATGGCTGAGTTGCTGTCATTCCCAATCGCTTCCACTTTGTTATAATACCACTGACAGTTGACTGTGGAATATTTAGTAGCGAGGAAATTTCACGATTGGACTTGTTGCACAGGTGGCATCCTATCACAGTACCATGCTGGAATTCACTGAGCTCCTGAGAGCGGCCCATTCTTTCACAAATGTTTGTAGAAGCAGTCTGCATGCCTAGGTGCTTCATTTTATACACCTGTGGCCATGGAAGTGATTGGAACACCTGAATTCAATTATTTGGATGGGTGAGCGAATACTTTTGGCAATATAGTGTATCTCACAGACTACAGGTCTGGTAGGTACAGTTCTAGATGACCTAGCCGGGTCACAAGTCAGCATTCCTATATGAAGGATCTTCTCATAGATCATCCCTTTACAGCCTCCTCCTCGGGTGCCACATTGTCTCCTTTCTTCTTGCTCCTGAAACAAAGCAATAATAAAGAACACACATCTTCCTAGCTCAAGGTTGCAAGCTGAAAGCTTTGTCAGATTTGGCTTTTTTCAAAAAAACATAGAGATAAGATGTACTTTCATCAAGTGGAACTAACAATATCTTCCCTAAGCCCAGAGTGTCACATATATAGAATCAGGAATAGGAAATGCCTATTAAATGATATAGGAGATACAGGGTGAGATCCTGGATGACCCTGTGGGTGACCTGGGCAGGAATAGTATGCTAATGACCTGTGTTAGGCCTAAGTAGAGTTGGTGAACAGACGGAGAGAGAGAGAATATATATATATATATGCATACTTTATCAAGATATCTTTTTCATGCAACTGTATTGTAATGAAACAATTCTACTCATAAAGTATAAATGCTGATTAATAGTTGAGTAAAACTTGGTCAAAAGGATATTAGGAAGAATTAAATGTGAAGGTAAATATCCACCCCGTCAGCATGTAAATAAAACATTTCACTGTTTTTTAACCATAGATTCTTAATTCTTATGGTTAAATTAACCTTGAATTTTTAATCACGGTTAATAGTGAAAGCGTATAATCGCTGGATCCCTACTTTAACAGTTGTATGTATATGTTATTTATTATATTAATTGTGTGAGATATCATCATTATATCGGTCTGTCGCCCACACTACTCTCTGAATATCGGCATCGGCCATTAAAAAACTAATATCGGTTGATATGGCTAGTTAACACAGCTAATATATCAGTTCACAATAATCTAAAAAATCGTAATACATATTGAATCTGTATTTAAATATTGTCAACTAATCAGGAGACAATTTCCACCTCTAATAAATACTGGATGTTTGTTGTGTTCTGCCATTAAATTAGGGTTCAATTTGATTTCTTTTTACATTTGTACCTCTTCGATTTTTATTGATTTACTGTGTTTATTGCAGAGCTGATGGAAGTGAAAGAAGAACATCAAGAACTGAATGAAGTGGAGCAGAAACATCATGAGTTCACAACTGGAGGAGAATCTTTGAGTGGCTCAAAGACTAAAAATAATTTCTCACCCAAAAAGCATAAAAGAAAAGCAGCCAAAAAGAATTTCACCTGCTCTCAGTGTGGGAAAAGTTTCAAACAAAAAGATCAGCTTAATGTACACGTGAGAATTCACACTGGAGAGAGACCTTACACATGCCATCAGTGTGGAAAATGTTTTGCATCTGCTGTCTATCTCAAGAGCCATCTCCATTCTCACTCTGGAGTAAGACCTTTTGAATGTGATAAGTGTGATAAAACATATGCTTTTATTTCAGGCCTTAGCCAACATATGAAAACTCACACAAATGAGAAGCCTTACAAGTGTCCTTCTTGTGCAAAGAGTTTTGCATGCCTTTCCTATTTTAAAGAACACCAGAAAATACATACCGGTGCGGCAGTTAATATGTGCTTTGAATGTGAGAAGACCTTTACTACAGCCGGCCACTTGAGAGTGCACCAAAGAATTCATACTGGAGAAAAACCTTTCAAGTGCTCACACTGTGGAAGGAGTTTCACTCAGTCACAAGACCTGAAAATGCACAAGAGAATTCATACTGGAGAAAAACCTTACAAGTGCTCACACTGTGAAAAGAGTTTCACTCAGTCACAAAACCTGAAAAAACACGAGAGAATCCATAGTGGAGAGAAACCTTACAAGTGCTCACATTGTGGAAAGAGTTTCAGTCAGTCAGAAAACCTGAAAAAACATGAGATAATTCATACCGGAGAGAAACCTTACAAGTGTTCACACTGTGGAAAGAGTTTCACTCAGTCACAAGACCTGAAAGAACATGAGATAATTCATACTGGAGAGAAACCTTACAAGTGTTCACACTGTGGAAAGAGTTTCACTCAGTCAGAAAACCTGAAAAAACATGAGATAATTCATACTGGAGAGAAACCTTACAAGTGTTCACACTGTGGAAAGAGTTTCACTCAGTCACAAGACCTGAAAAAACACGAGAGAATTCATACTGGAGAGAAACCATACAAGTGCTCACACTGTGGAAAGAGTTTCACTCGGTCAGAGCACCTGAGAACACATGAGAGAATTCATACTGGAGAAAAACCTTTCAAGTGCTCACACTGTGAAAAGAGTTTCACTCAGTCACAATACCTGAAAATACATGAGAGAATTCATACTGGAGAGAAACCTTACAAGTGCTCACACTGTGGAAAGAGTTTCACTCAGTCAGAAAACCTGAAAAAACACAAGAGAATTCATACTGGAGAGAAACCTTACAAGTGTTCACACTGTGAAAAGAGTTTCACTCGGTCAGAAAACCTGAAAATACATGAGATAATTCATACTGGAGAGAAACCTTACAAGTGTTCACCCTGTGGAAAGAGTTTTACTCAGTCAGAAAACCTGAAAAAACACGAGAATTCATACTGGAGAGAAACCTTACAAGTGCTCACACTGTGAAAAGAGTTTCACTCGGTCAGATTACCTGAGAACACACGAGAGAATTCATACTGGAGAGAAACCATACAAGTGCTCACACTGTGGAAAGTGTTTCAGTTTGTCACATAACCTGAAAAAACACGAGAGAATTCATACTGGAGAGAAACCATACCACTGTTCTTCATATGGGAGGAGATTCAACCAATTAAGTAATCTACAAAAACATACAGAAAAGAATTGCCCAAGTAAACACAATGGATCTTCATGTCCAATGATAGCAAGTAATAGTTTGAAATTTAGAAAAACCCAAAGATGAAATTTCTCCCAAAAGAGGAGCATCATCTAAGATAAAAAACAAAGGACATTTAAGGAAGTCTTCTTATTAAGAAAACTGAATTTTTGTAAGAATGATTTTCTGTTTGAGTGGGATAAATTGTTGCAGAGCAGGTCATGTAGTTGCTCCTGCTAAAACAAAAGTTTAAACTTTGCTGTTTATGTGCGATTTTAAAAGAAAATAACCATCCAATTAGAAAATGTGAAAAGCAAACATATAAAAGCATGAGAACTTCACAGATCGTCTATAGATAAGAAGCATGAACATCTGAAATTCAGGTTAATAAAATAAACAGAATTCTGATTGAAATGTGTTGCATTTGTACTTAGATTAAATTTCAGCTGCATCTTTTTTTGTGGTTTATTACCATGCAGTAATAGTGAGTGAGTGTTTACATGCACTTTAAAAGTTCCAGTTCAGTCGGCATAAAGCAGTAATTTATCTTTTTAAAATGTCATGTAAACACATTTTTTGTTGTTGTTGCAAAATCAAACTAACAGAACTAGACAACGCGATTGGAGCTCAGTTCCATCCAGCATGTATACACATCAGTCAGACCACAATAGGCCTTGGCATTATGCGCATGCTCCGAAAAATGAAAAAAGTCCAACACAAAGCAGAAGAAGATCAAAAACAACAATGTGTGCATTTTATTCAGAAGTGATCATCCCGATACTCTATTCCCTTCAAAGACTTTACTATCCACTGTGGAAGTTTTGGAGGGCTGAAAGGTATTGGGCTCAAAAATAACGTTTATTCGCAACTCACATTTTAAGTCATTTTTATTGGAAATTCTGTTTGACGTAATCTTACTGCAACTTATAATCTTACAACTTGGCTATCATGATTGTAGTCTCTTCGAAGTGCCCTTGAGAGGCAGATTTTGTTATACAGACAACAAACCTATAAAAATACCAGTAAAATTGCTAGAAAAATAAAGAGAGACCATATATTTTCTTAATAGTCCATTTTTTCATAATATCTCTCTTCAGTCTAAATGGTATTATTACGCTTTACACAGAGTGTATAAGGATCATGTCCTTCTAAATTAAGGATGCTAAGAAATTGAAGCAAAGCAGAACTCAATTCGTTAGAACGAACCAGCAGCAAATAGCGTTGTCGTCTTCCTTCTGACTGATCTGATCCACACCAAAATCAGTGCGTATAGAATGTAAGAAATGCACATGGCTGTAATGCACGACAAATGTTGTTGTGCCTGTTGTGTGCATCTCATTGTTGAAAAGCTAGTTGGCGGACTACTTCGACGTGCTACTGTTTTCAACCGGCAAACGTCTACGTCACTTCCTCAACTGGCATACGTTCTTCAGCTATTCGATTACACATGGTGTCATGTATGCTTGGGCAGAGTGATGAAGACTGTAGCTTGACTAGTATGCTAAAAGCAGCGGTAGCTTGTTTATAACTGTCCATGTAAATGTACTTACTGATGTATGTCATCATGAAATCAGAGACCCTCCTCTCGAAATCTGAAGTGGTCACAGGAGATGCATTTGAGACTGATGACAGTACCAGTTGGAAACAGCATTGCATCTCAGCTGACCACTTGTGATTGGATCACTGAAAACCTATCTTAATACAAGGTGGAAACGGGGCCGGTAAGGTCATGCAACATTGTATCAATAAAGTCAGCAAGTATGGTCACTGTATTAATTCTGTAAACTTGTTTGAATATTTTAGGATAATTTTCTGTTTAGAGTGAGTTAAATTTTATTTTAAAGAAAACAAATATATATTAAATTTCTTAGCTTTTTACTAAAAAGTATTTTTCGGTGCAAGAAACTACTCTGTGGTGATAAAAGCTTAACCAGTCAACAAATCATACAAAGTGGATTGGAGATCAAACGATTTATCGATTAATAGATTAATAGGGCGTTGTCGTTGCACGAGGAGAGAGAAACTGGTCGGTGTAAAGTTAATGTTTTTTTTTAAAACACGATGTTCAGGGGCCTGGGTAGCTCAGCGAGTACTGACGCTGACTACCACACCTGGAGTCGCGAGTTCAAATCCCATGGCATGCCGAGTGACTCCAGCCAGATCCCCATAGCAACCAAATTGGCCTGTTTGCTAGGGTGGGTAGATTCACATGGGGTAACCTCCTCGTGGTCGCTATAATGTGGTTCTCACTCTCGGTGGGGTGCGTGGTGAGTTGTGCATGGATGCCGTGGACAATAGTGTGAAGCCTCCACATGCGCTGTGTCTCCGCAGTAATGCGCTCAACAAGCCATGTGATAAGATGGGAGGCAACTGAGATTCATCCTCTGCCACTCTGATTGAGGCGAGTCACTACGCCACCATGAGGATGTAGAGCGCATTGGGAATTGGGCATTCCAAATTGGGGAGAACATCCAAAAAACAAATAAACACATTGTTCGAAAATCGAATGCGGCTTAATAGCTTAAGCATAGCTCAGTGCCATTCACAGCAAATATGCAGCACCATACTGTCTTATCAGAGACAGAACATTAGCAGCAGGAGGCATATTGTAAGATGGTTTTCAATACATTGGCAGCTATATTAAATTGATCAAACTCGCTCACAGGGGTAGAAGGAAAGAGACCAATATCTTTTTCTTTCCCTTTCTCCAGCAGCAGCAAGAGGTGTATTAGTAGATGTCCACTACATTGCAAGCCAAATAAAATGATAAAGTTCACTTGCATTGTAGAATATTAAAGTGCTAATAAAAAGTTATGGCAAACTCATCCCATGTGTCCCTCATTTACCTTTTAATAAAATATGTATGTGGGCCAGGAAGTTGGTTCTTTAAATTCTTTAAAGCTGTGTAGAGAGTTGCTGCACTCACCAAAAAATTCCTGGTTGTGTGTGGAGCCAGAGAATCTTACCCAAATTTTAAAGATTGATTTCTGTGAGAACTGCACTGTGCAATTTTTCCTCACTATGGAATATTGTATACAATAAAGATGGATAATTTTTGATAGACTTGACTAGTCTGGGTGATCTTTCAGTGTGCGGACAGCAATCTCTAAAATTTGGAAAACATGTTAAAGCTGAAATTTCATTCTTATGCTTTTGATGTTAAATAACCTTATGGCACTTATTTGCTATGCATAACTGTGACCTTATGCATTCAAAATCCAATTAAAGTATTAAGCTGCTTAGTAATAGTCAGCTGGAGCTGTAACTACAGGTGCATCTCAATAAATTAGAATGTCGTGGAAAAGTTCATTTATTTCAGTAATTCAACTCAAATTGTGAAACTCGTGTATTAAATAAATTCAGTGCACACAGACTGAAGTAGTTTAAGTCTTTGGTTCTTTTAATTGTGATGATTTAGGCTCACATTTAACAAAAACCCACCAATTCACTATCTCAAAAAATTAGAATATGGTGACATGCCAATCAGCTAATCAACTCAAAACACCTGCAAAGGTTTCCTGAGCCTTCAAAATGGTCTCTCAGTCTGGTTCACTAGGCTACACAATCATGGGGAAGACTGCTGATCTGACAGTTGTCCAGAAGACAATCATTGACACCCTTCACAAGGAGGGTAAGCCACAAACATTCATTGCCAAAGAAGCTGGCTGTTCACAGAGTGCTGTATCCAAGCATGTTAACAGAAAGTTGAGTGGAAGGAAAAAGTGTGGAAGAAAAAGATGCACAACCAACCGAGAGAACCGCAGCCTTATGATTGTCAAGCAAAATCGATTCAAGAATTTGGGTGAACTTCACAAGGAATGGACTGAGGCTGGGGTCAAGGCATCAAGAGCCACCACACACAGACGTGTCAAGGAATTTGGCTACAGTTGTCGTATTCCTCTTGTTAAGCCACTCCTGAACCACAGACAACGTCAGAGGCGTCTTACCTGGGCTAAGGAGAAGAAGAACTGGACTGTTGCCCAGTGGTCCAAAGTCCTCTTTTCAGATGAGAGGAAATTTTGTATTTCATTTGGAAACCAAGGTCCTAGAGTCTGGAGGAAGGGTGGAGAAGCTCATAGCCCAAGTTGCTTGAAGTCCAGTGTTAAGTTTCCACAGTCTGTGATGATTTGGGGTGCAATGTCATCTGCTGGTGTTGGTCCATTGTGTTTTTTGAAAAGCAAAGTCACTGCACCCGTTTACCAAGAAATTTTGGAGCACTTCATGCTTCCTTCTGCTGACCAGCTTTTTAAAGATGCTGATTTCATTTTCCAGCAGGATTTGGCACCTGCCCACACTGCCAAAAGCACCAAAAGTTGATTAAATGACCATGGTGTTGGTGTGCTTGACTGGCCAGCAAACTCACCAGACCTGAACCCCATAGAGAATCTATGGGGTATTGTCAAGAGGAAAATGAGAAACAAGAGACCAAAAAATGCAGATGAGCTGAAGGCCACTGTCAAAGAAACCTGGGCTTCCATACCACCTCAGCAGTGCCACAAACTGATCACCTCCATGCCACGCCAAATTGAGGCAGTAATTAAAGCAAAAGGAGCCCCTACCAAGTATTGAGTACATATACAGTAAATGAACATACTTTCCAGAAGGCCAACAATTCACTAAAAAAATTTTTTTTATTGGTCTTATGATGTATTCTAATTTTTTGAGATAGTGAATTGGTGGGTTTTTGTTAAATGTGAGCCAAAATCATCACAATTAAAAGAACCAAAGACTTAAACTACTTCAGTCTGTGTGCACTGAATTTATTTAATACACGAGTTTCACAATTTGAGTTGAATTACTGAAATAAATGAACTTTTCCACGACATTCTAATTTATTGAGATGCACCTGTATTCTATGCTGTCCACTTCAAACACATTTACACATTGGGCTCGTTGTGCCACAGCAGCGGAGTGCTGCATAATAAAACAAATATTTACAATTTGCCAGTAATGTAAGGTTTTAAAAGGGAAATAACTGCACGATCGGAAAATTAAAAAAAAGGCGAATGCATGAACATGCACAACGACTTCGTGAAATTATTCAGTGTGTCTGATATCAACATGAGGGATAGATATAAGAAATATGCACGCACATTAGAATCTCAGTTACAGATACTGCAATAAAATAACACAGAATTCTGCTCTGAGCGTCAACGTTTGCTTATAATTAAGAGAAACTTAACTTTGCGCTTTCTCTTCGTTTACTTTTTGAGTTTTATTATCATTCAGAAATACACAGACCTAAAGATTTATGTCTGTCCACAAAACTGTACTCAGCTTAAAGTGTCAAACTTCTCAACACCAATAAAATCGGAAGTGGGCGGGGCTACGCATGTTGCCACGCCCCAATTTGTAGCCACGCCCCATCGTCCAGACTGCACTCTGGAGTACTTGGGGCGAGGGGAAAAAAAACAGCTCTCAAAATCACCAGAATTGATGAATATTACACATTCACACTCCAGTCCAGTATGAGGCAGAAAAGCGCCATTATTTGTTTTGGAAACCGCCATTAAACAAGAAGAAGAAAGAAGAATTTGAGCTCTCAGTCGGTACATGTTCAATGTGTTTAACTTAATTAGTGAGTTTATATTGAAGAATATTGAAGAGAGAGGTGATGAGGACAAAACTGATGGAGAGAGACAGTTTACAGGTTAAACATTCATTTCATCATTTAACTGAATCACTGTGTCTATTTGTCTTTTCCAGAGCAGAGTCTTGTTAGATTTTAATGAACTTTTAAACTTGAGATGGTAAGTAAGTTTCAAATGATGTGATATGACTGTGACTCTGTGGTGATGAACGGTACAGATGTGATTGTGTTGTGTTTGTCAGGAGCTGGAAAAGGTTTCCTGTCAATCTTCAGTGTGTGTGACTGATGGGACCTCCACAGAATGTCAGGATTCAGTGTGGAGGGGCAGAGATCAGTCCACACCACAGCGGCTGCTGGACAAACTCTCTGAACAGAGATCCAGAGACACACAGGACTCACAGCTCACTTTACTCTGTTCTACTGATGCTCAGGAGAGTGTGTGTAACAGTAATCAGGGTGATCAAACCTCCACAGAGTCTCTGACTTCTGTCTGTAACGCTGGAGAACAGCAGATGCTGCAGACACCAGTGAAGATTGAAGTGAAGCAGGAGGAGATAAAAGAAGAAAACACAGCAGATGAACAACAGAGTGATGAAGATGATGATGAACAGCAGATGCTGCAGTCACCAGTGAAGATTGAAGTGAAGCTGGAGGAGATAAAAGAAGAAAACACAGCAGATGAACAACAGAGTGATGAAGATGATGATGAACAGCAGATGCTGCAGACACCAGTGAAGATTGAAGTGAAGCTGGAGGAGATAAAAGAAGAAAACACAACAGAGGAACAACAGAGTGATGAAGATGATGATGAGTATTTTATTCCTTCAGGTATGTTTATTACTTTAAATCTGCTGCAGAGAACATCTGTGGCAGAAACCTAAAATTGTAAGCAACGTGGAGGAACATTTAACACCATTTGTGTTTTGTCACTGCTCTTCTGCGTTTGAGGTTACCTGTTTGCATGTGATCACTTCGAGATATTCACCTGCAGAGCATGAGTCATGACGTGCTATTTTTATATTGATATTATATTACCTGATGAAACATTTATAATGCACTGTATATAATTACAATAAAACTTGTAATCATAAAACCCACAATTTCACAGGGGTCTGCTGTTCTCAATTCTTACTTTTAGTTTTATTCAGGTGTAATGATTTTTAAAGTATATATCTGAATTATGGTCCTAATTTTAGGCCACTTGATTCACAGCAGCATGTGCTGAACTACATTGAAATTGTTGTTCTGGGAAGATACCTTTAACAAATACTGAAACTGGTCAGGTTCACCCAAACATTACATTTCTGTCATCATTACTTGCCCTCAAGCCTGTATGAATCTCTCTGTTTTGTGGAATGCAGAATGTTAGTCTCAGTCACCATTTACCGTCACTGCATCATTTTTCCATACAATGAAAGTGAATAGTGACTGAAACCTAACATTCTGCCTATAAACGGGTCAGCAACCTTTTTGATATGGAATGCCATTTTTTATTTGCATTGTTATCGGCTGTGTCGACACTAGTCTTTCAGGGCTCCACACTAATAAAATGACAAGGGAGCCTAATGAAATATTTAGGTGCAAAATTGGTTTTTAGTTGCCAAATTACAGAATTAATCGATTTAGATGGTTTTTCAGAAGCATCTAAATGGATAAAAAAAATTCTTAAATTGCCCTTTCACAAATTAAGGCCCTAAAAAGTCTTAAATGAATACGGTCATGGTATTAAATGTTGCATGAGGGATTGTTTTCTCATTGCATTTAAGTCGTTTTAATGTGAAGAGTAATTTCTGGGCACACATAGACCGTATACCAAATTTGGGGTCTCTAGGACAAACTCTGTAGCGCCACTACCAGTTCAAATAAATCACTTTCTTTTGCGCATATCATTTGAACCAATTTCCAAGAAGCAAAATTATTTTTGCATGTAATTACGCACCTCCTGATGATACAAATGGACTGCTTAAAGTAAAACTCCGCCCATTACATGGCCGTCTTCTTGGATTATGTAGGACCCAATGAAATCCCTTGTATTTTTTCCATTTTCCATTTTATTTTTCCCCAAATTCCGTGTTTTCCGTTTTATCTTCTCTGAATTCCGGGTTTTAAAGTTTAATTACATTTTATCATTGAAAAAATCTGTCTAATCAATTGAATTTATGGAGATTTAATCAAATGAGGACAGAACAATTACTTTTCAACATACCATTGCATTATTTTTATCAAATCAAGAGCTTCTATACTGATCATCATAGCACAGTCCAAAACACAAAAGTAGATTTCTTTTTTAAAATTATTATTTTTTTCACCGTAGAGCATCACGTTATTAATGAAAGCATTGATTAAACTGTAGCTTGTGAAATATTGCTTAAATATAATGTAATTATTATTGATATATTATTATTATTATCATTATTACTACGACTAAATTGAATATTACATTTTACTATACAGAAGTCATATTTTTCTGTCGCATTTATTTAAAAATTATTTTATTTCAGGTGTCTAGTTAAATGGAACTTTTATTTTAGTGTTTTACAGCAAAACCGTATGTTTTTGACAGCTACACTTCTCACCTCGGGAAAAGCTGTTGTTGTGCCGAAATTTCACTCCCCGCCAGATTCTTACTCCCCGCGGTCTGAATGATCCTTATCCCTAAAGCCCACCCCTAACCATAGAAGGCAGTAATTGGTCCCCATAATCTTCGATTTTTTAACTCTAAGATCGGCCGATACCGATTTTTATTTTTTAAGTGCCCTTTGCCACACGTTTGCAAGTTATATGCTGCAGTTATATGATTATGCCCACACAGTAAAATTACAGTAACACTTTATTAAAAGGTTTAATTTATTTTACTTTAGTTAATGCATTAGGTATCATGAACAAACAATAAACAGTATATTTTTTACAGCATTTATTAATCACTGTACAAAATACGATTGTTCATTGTTAGTTCATAGTGTATTAATGTTACTGATACAACTGTTGATTTTAAAAATGTATTAATGTATGTTGTAACTAACATTAAGTTCAGTAGTTCATGTTAACTAATGCTATTAAATAATGTTAACAGATGGAACCTTTTCGTAAAGTGTTACCAAAATTACATAAAAATTACATTAATTGTGAATTGCTAACATTTATTTGTGTTGAAAACAGTTATGAATCGTTCTGTTGTCAATATCAAAAGGCGACCAGTAAAAACCATGAGAGCATCACACACAGCAGAGATACGTTAAAAAATAAGAAAGATATATCCATTACAAGCTGTAAAACTGCTCCAGTGAGAAATCATTAATATCTGTTATTTGTTTACTGTCTTTGGTGTTTTGCTGTAACACAGATCACCAATTATTAAGCAAATGCCTGAAGATGCGGTGCTGTTATGGTTAAAATGTAATTGCTGTGATTAGTGGTAATGTGACCAACATTAATCTGATTTAAATTGGGATCCTCACAGAATAGCGCTGGGATGAGTGACTCATGATGAGATGTTGAGAGCACCTACAGAGCTGCATGTTTGATAACGAGAGCACTCATGTTGAAGAGAGTAAAGCTAAAAGCGCTCATGATCGCTCAAACAGTCTCTATCGCTCCACACAGCGTCTTGATTGTCACAACTTGTGTTACATCACGTGTACGTGTTTGTATACGCATGTTTATTTGTTGTTTAATTCGTTTTTATACCCGTTTGCAGCCTCTTTATCCTCTGTGCTCACTGTGCAGCGAGTCAGAATTACTACCGTACTGACTCTAGAAAATCTTCATATTCATACACGTGTAATTCTTACACATTTTTAAAAACAAAACGGCACATTCATGTGAATTACGTCTGAAAGTTTAAATCTGTGAATGCTTAGAATTGCCAACAACTCACCCTCCAAAGGCCACTCTGTCATGCTTCAAAGGCTGAGCAAGCACTCATTTGAGTAGCAGTGAATATGTGATTCCTTGCCTGCTGCAGAAAAGATTGGCCCTGAATCTAGGCACAATCGGCCGATTGCCGATCACGGATTTAAGACGAAGATCGGCCAATTTAGATTGGTGGCCGATCAATCGGTGCACCATTAATATAAATGTATACAGTAGGAACACTTCAAAGTTTAAAAAAACGCAACTTAACAGTTCTCTATTTCTTTTTTTCCTTTGCACATTTCTCTTACTCTGTTGTAAAAAACACTGCGCTTCCATAGTTTTTGTATTTCATGCATCTGTTCTCATGTGTACTTGCCAATGAGTTTCATCATGCGAAAGGCAGCTTGAACTCCACCCGTTTTTAGTAAGAGTCTTATTTTAAGGTTTCGCTAATGAGACCGGAAGTGCTTCAGGAATAGTTGCATTTTAATTCCTTTGTTTTCGTTTACATGCTTGAAATGGTCTTTTAAACACATAGCGATCAGTAATGGATCACCTATGTTCCATTCATTAAAGTGTGACAACTATTATAAGCTTCAACAACTACCAGAAAACGTATCAGAGCATTATAGCAAGTAAACAACTTTGCCAGACAGTTAAATGGGTCATAACATACTTTTATTTATATATGTATAATTTTATTATCTTCCCTGAGGTCCACTTATAATGTTAGAAAAGTTTTTTAGCATGAAACCAGTCATAACTCTGTTCAAACTCTGTCTGAAACGCTCTGTTTTCAGCTCTCTAGTCCTTTAAGACTTCAATGTAAATGCCCGCTGTTATAATTGGCTAACATGGTGCAACCCTCCTAATATTTGAAACTCATTCGGAAGAAAATGTACAAGCTCCAGCCTTCACAACATTATAAAACAAAATTTCAGGGTTAACACAAAATGCATATCCAACACATTTTATCTGAATGGATCAAACTGTTCACGTAAGCACAGCAGCACCATAAACTATCAAACAGTCATGACATATTCATGAATGAAACCAGTTACTTACGGTTTTTCGGTTGGGTCCAAAAGTGTTTTTAACTTCTTCACCCTTCAATAACTGTTCCTTTGCAAACTTGAATCATATTGTGACTGGTTCACAAGCAGTCCATGCTGATATGAGCCTAAAAATGCATACAGTCCATGCTGAAATGTTCTGAATACACAAACATAATACAGTTCATGGTGATGTTGGGGCACAGATGGGTGCAAAAACGGTCCAGGACACCTTTAAAACATCAAGACACAGCGCAGCTGAATATACTCTCCTTTGTAGAGTTATAACTTGACATGACGTCTTTTAAAAGCATCGCAAGATGCATGATAACGGTCATAGCCGTTCTTCTAGTGCATGCTTATGTAGAAAAGCAATTCAATAGTCCCCCTTTGGTGGAGATGAATCTCCCATGACAGATGAGGCCCATCTCTTCTCTTCACCTTTGTACAGCAAGGGTGCAATGGCAAAAAATATGCATTGATGTGTTGCTGAAGGTGTTGCTTGGTCACTGTGACATCACAAAATCCACCAAATACAAACAAGCTGTTTTTACAGCTTGGTTTTAAAAAATTCTCTTGTTCTATTAAAGAGGAAGTTTTCAGTTCTCAAATTTACAGTTTTTATAGTAGAATGACATGACCTCTTATATTTCAAAAGATCAAGGAAATTTTGATTCCTCATTTCATGACCCCTTTAACAGTTATACATCCATCCAGACTGCTGTCCTGCTACTGATGAAACTGCTGTAGCTTCCCCAGCTGAGTTACCACATACTAGACACAGAGTAGCAGGTCCTTCTTTTCTGTGCTTACAAACATGACATAAATATGATAAGACAATACTTTTACAGCCTTTATTAATCTTAGATCATGTTGATTTCAACATTTACTAATACATTTTTTAAAATAAAAAATGGTATTAGTAAACATTAGTTTATGCACAATGAACTAACAATAAACAATTGTATTTTTATTAACTAACATTAACAAAGATTAATAAATGCTGTAAAAATATATTGTTATTTGTTTGATTATGATTGATACCTAATGATACCTATGAATCATCATCTACATGATTGCATGATTAACGTCTTTCGGATGAGACGTTAAACTGAGGTCCTGACTCTCTGTGGTCATTAAAAGTCCCAGGGCGCTTCTCGTAAAGAGTAGGGGTGTAACCCGGTATCCTGGCCAAATTCCCCCCATTGGCCCTTATCCATCATGGCCTCCTAATAATCCCTATCCATTAATTGGTTGTATTAGTCCACTCTTTCCTCTCCACCAACAGCTGGTGTGTAGTGAGCTTACTGGCTGCCATTGCATCATCCAGGTGGATGCTGTACACTGGTGGTGGTTGAGGAGAGTCCCCTGTTCACTGTGTAAATCGCTTTGAGTGTAGTGTCAGAAAAGCGCTATATAAATGCAACATTCATTCATTCATTCATACAGCTCTGTGAAAATTAATTATCTCGTGACAACGTTTGAGTAAAGGTTTTGCGTAAATGCATAGACATTCATGGGGCAAAATGCTTGTGTCACAATAAACCAGAATTGATGTTATACATACCTTTTGCACAGCAAAAATCACAAATAAATGCTGGACATAAAATTGTGTGTCCTGCCATTAAATTACGGTTATATTTATATTCTTTTTATATTTGTGCCTCTTGAATTTTTGTCTATTTACTGTGTTCATTGTAGATCTGATGGAAGTGCAAGAGGAAAGTCAAGAACTGAATGAAGTGGAGGAGGAACTTCAGTACCAGAAACTTCATGATTACACAACTGGAGAAGAATCTTTGAGTGGCTCAAAGACTAAGAATTGTTTACCTAAAAAGCATCAAAGAAGAGCGGCCAAGACATCTTTCACCTGCTCAGAATGTGGAAAATGTTTCACATGGAAACGTTATCTTAATGTACACATGAGAGTTCACACTGTAGAGAGACCTTACACATGCCATCAGTGTGGAAAGAGTTTCAAACAAAAAGAATCTCTTAAACTGCACAAAAGAATTCATACTGGAGAGAAGCCTTTCTCATGCCATCAGTGTGGGAGCTGTTTTGCATATGTAAACCATTTCAAGAATCATCTCCGCTCTCACTCTGGAGAAAAGTCATTTGAATGTGATCAGTGCGGTAAAACATTTGCTCTAGCAGAATACCTAAAAAAACATCTTAAAAGGCACACAAATGAGAAGCCTTACAAGTGTTCTTTATGCGTTAAGTGTTTTGCACACCTGTCCAATTTGAAAGAGCACCAGAAAATACACACCGGAGTGAGGGCTCATATGTGCTTTGAATGTGGGAAGACCTTTACTACAGCCAGAAACCTGAAACAGCATCAAAGAATTCATACTGGAGAAAAACCTTTCAATTGCTCACACTGTGGAAAGAGTTTCGCTTTGTCAGAAACCCTTAAAATACACATGAGAATTCATACTGGAGAGAAACCATTCAAGTGTTCACACTGTGGAAAGAGTTTCTCTAGGTTACAATGCCTGAAAACACATGGGAGAATCCATACTGGAGAAAAACCTTACAAGTGCTCACGGTGTGGAAAGAGTTTCGCTCAGTCATATAACCTGAAAAACCACGAGAGAATTCATACTGGAGAGAAACCTTACAAGTGTTCACACTGTGAAAATAGTTTCACACAGTCACAAAGCCTGAAAGCACACGAGAGAATTCATACTGGAGAGAAACCTTACAAGTGCTCACACTGTGAAAAGTGTTTCACTTTGTCACATCAACTAAAAACACACGAGAGCATTCATACTGGAGAGAAACCTGTATGAAAAGTTTCAGTGTAGCAAGTAATCTAGTGACTCGTGTAAAAAGGTGTTGTCCAAAGTAATCACAGAGAGACGTCCATCTTCAGGAACAATGCTTCAAGTAAATAGCTCGAAATTCAGATAATCCCATTGATGTAATTTCTTCTAAAAGAGCAGCATCTAAGAGAGTCATTTGTATGTACAGTATATGTACTCTATGTATATTAAATGTTTATTGTCTTACTGTTGACTGAAAAATTATTTCACTGCAAGAGTGCCACCTGTCCACAACTCACAATGTGGATTAGAGTTTGACTGATTTATTGGTTTTGACCCACGGTTTTCAAACTGGGAGGTGTGATCATGTCAGTTGAGGTGTTGAGAATGATGATAAATTCACAAAGTAAGATCAAAGGATAAGCTAAGCTAAATGAAAACTAATACAGGGCCTGATCTAGTTATAGCTGTGTGTTATTTGACAGACAGGTGGCTCGTGTGTGTGCGCTGAACATGCTTGTGTGCAATGAGAATACTCGGATATGCGCCTGAACAGTCAAATTCACTTCTAAATTCAGCTGAAATGCCTTTATTGGTAAGGTATTAATTAGGGCTACATGATATGGATGAAAAATGTGATATGCGATACCATAATGCTATGATGACATCATCGAAGCGTGCGGAACATTGGAACGCTCACCGCTCAAATAAACTGAAGCATATTGGAATAAAAAAGAACCACCAATGCAAGAGATTACAAACATAGTGTTTGACGTAGCGTTTGACGTAGATGTCCGCTTTAAACGTGCTTGTTCTCAGTATGTGCTGAACTTGAGACCAGGGTTGCCACGTTGAGCTACTTTTGAACTGTTTTCGCAGGTTGATTTTTTTTCTCCAGGGGTTGAAGGTTTGACGTGGTTTTATAAAAAAGGGCATTGGCTCAGCACTGGCTCGTGTACTTTGTAAAATGCTCAGATACCATGCAACGCACATATTCTTACAACTGTATAGATCTGCTGTTGTGCTCTCAAATGGAGCGCATCCATAGAGTGAGTGCAGAGACATAGACAGACAGTCAAGTAAGCACACTTTCCTCTCGCGAATAGTGTTGCGTTGGGCAGTTGGCGGATCAGTCAAAAGCGATTGGTGCAGTGAAATTAACAGAAGCTCTTTGTTTCTCATAAACATGACTAAAATAGTTACAGGATCTGTGTTTACTAAACTAAATAAGTATATGATTCCATTATCACTTACAGTACCCAATAAACTTATTCACTTAATTCGTGTCTATTCGTATGTCAATGTCCTACTACCCTGTTGGCTAGTGACATTATGTCAGCTTGACAGTCATGGGCAATTCTGCGGCTTCTTCGCTACAGTGTGAGAGGATATTGTTTGCGGTGTTTCGCTATCCAGAAGATTGTATGTCAGATATTTACATGCACCTTAACCAAATACATTTTAATTGTTTTTCATAATTCCTGACATTTAATCGTAGAAAACATTCCCTGTCTTAGGTCAGTTAGGATCACTACTTTATTTTATGAATGTGAAATGTCAGAAAAATAGTAGAGAGAATGATTTATTTCAGCTTTTATTTCTTTCATCACATTCCCAGTGGGTCAGAAGTTTACATACACTTTGTTAGTATTTGGTAGCATTGCCTTTAAATTGTTTAACTTGGGTCAAATATTTTGGGTATCCTTCTACAAGCTTCTCACAATAAGTTCGGTAAACTACACTGCCTGGCCAAAAAAAAGTTGCATACTCTTAATATTTCGTTGGACCAACTTTAGCTTTAATTATGGTGTGCATTCATCGTGGCATTGTTTCGACAGCCTTATGCAACCTCACAGCATTTATTTGCATCCAGAGTTGCATTAATTTTTGCCAGAGATCTTGTATTGATGACGGGAGAGTCGAACCACTCCGTAAAGTCTTCTCCAGCACATCCCAAAGATTTTCAATGGGGTTAAGGTCAGGACTGGTGGCCAATTCATGTGTGAAAATGATTTATCATGCTCCCTGAATCACTCTTTCACAATTCGAGCACGATGAATCTTGGCAATGTCATCCTGGAATATGCCCGTGCCGTCAGGGAAGAAAAAATCCATTGATGGGATAACCTGGTCATTCAGTACATTCAGGTAATCAGCTGATTTCATTTTATTGCTGCATAACGTTGCTGAGTCTAGACCAATTGAAGCAACCCCAGATCATAACACTGCCTCCAAAGGCTTGTACAATGGGCACTATGCATGATGGGTGCATCGCTTCATGTGCTTCCCTTCTTACTCTGACGCCCATCGCTTTGGAATAGGGTAAATCTGGACTCATCAGACCACATGACCTTTTTCCATTGATCCATAGTCCAGTCTTTACACTCCCTAGCAAATTAAAGTCCTTTTTTTCAGATTAGCCTCACTAACTAGTGGCTTTCTTGTGGCCTCACAGCTGTTTAGTCCCAATCCTGTAAGGACTGTGCATGTGGAAATGCTCTTACTTTCACTATTAAACATAGCCGTGAGTTCGACTACTGTTGATTTTTTTTCGACGTGACTTCAAGCCTTTTAGTGATCTCCGATCATGATCATTCAAGATGCAGTTCTTAACCCAGTTCCAGTGATTTCAGCAATCTCCTTTTCTTTGCTTGATGGAGGCCAATAATTTGCCCCTTCTGAAACACAGTAATATCTTTTCCACGACCATGGGAAATGTCTTCCGACATGGTTGTTTAAGAAAGGAGAAGCTACGCACTGCATCAGTTAGGGTTAAAAGAATTGTTGCCAGCTGAAACATATTAATCACTGTTTTAATGATCAAATCATAGACTCTTAATGATCTGCTTATTTAAATCCAAATGGCAACTTTTTTTGGGCAGGCAGTGTAAATAATGCCATTTTACTAAAATCTTAGATGACAGGTCGACTTTCTGTGAGGAATAGTGTTAGCGCTCCATCATTAGGTCTGTTTAATTATTATTATTTAATTTATGTCAGTGGGAATTGAAAATCTGTCACTTCATTACCTGCTTCAACACTTTATCATGTATTTTAAAGTTAGGCAACAGGACTGATTAATCAGATGTTGGTATTTTATACACTTCAGTCCAACAGGAGGCGGAAATTCACCAGAAGTTGTTTTGCAAACCGCCAGAAATCACAAGAACAAGAAAGAACACCGACACCCCAAATAGTGCACTATATAGTGAATAGGGGACGATTTTGGACACCTCTACAGTTTGAGCGCTCAGTTCGGTACGTGATCAATGTGTTTTACATCATTTGTGAGATTTATATTTAATTTAATATATATTTTTCTGTGCATGTTTTACATTTTTCTCTCTTTGGCGTTTTAATGACTGTAAAAGAAGCTTTTTATCGACGTGTGTCGCTTGTTTTGTGACAGACGCTTTAAAATATTCAGTTTCAGGAGAAACAAGAAGAAATCTGTGAATATCATGTTTCATTTCTGATATATGAGCTCTTTAAATCCAGTGACTGACTGTAAATGAAGGTGATAATATATATTGGAGAGACGGGCACAAACAAACACTTTTTGGTTTCCTGAAGTTTGTGTAAATACTTTTGGGATTACTGGTCATATGCAAGAGGTGAACAAAACAACTAAAACACTTCAGAACAGGTTTATTTACACTTTCTGTCTGTGGCTAAACTCATGTTTATATTTTAGTCCAGTTTCAAGACGTGTTGGTAAAGTTCAATCTTGACAATCTTTGAGTAACGTTCCAGAAACGTTGTGGTAATGTCCTAAAAACGTCTCTTAAACGTCCCATAAGAGACGTTATAGCAGCATGGTCCCCTGATCTTCAGATAACTTATACGAGTTGATGTTGTCATAATTATATTATTTTTGTAGAAACAGTCAATGTGCCTTTTGGATATCACACTTAATTGGCAAAAGGACAGTTTAACACGTGCTAAATATATCACTTGAGTAAATGGTGATTTTTGCCAGGATACACCGTTACACCCCTATTAGATTAGTTAAACTTGCTATAATTTTTTTGCTATTTTGCATCTAGTTCACCAGTGTGAAAACCTATTTTTCCACATGTGGCTGTTTGCTCTTAAGATTCCTTATGTTCTTTTATATCCTTTTTTATTTTGCAAATAAATACAGTGATTAAATTAGTTTTTTGATTAATTATATTTTATGCTGATATACACTCATCGGCCACTTTTTTAGGTACACCTGCACACCTACTTATTCATGTGATTATCTAATCAGGCAATGGTGTGGCAGTAGTGTAATGTATAGAATCACGCAGATACGGGTCAGGAGCTTCAGTTAATGTTCACATCAACCATCAGAATGGGGAAAAATGTGATCTCAGTGATTTGGACCGTGGCATGATTGTTGGTGCCAGATGGGCTGGTTTGAGTATTTCTGTAACTGCTGATCTCCTGGGAATTTCACGCACAACAGTCTCTAGAGTGTATAGAGAATGGTGCGAAAAACAAAAAACATCCAGCATGCGGCAGATCTGTGGGCGAAAATGGCTTGTTAATAACAGAGGTCAGAGGAGAATGGCCAGACTGGTCCAAGCTGACGGGATGGTGACAGTAACCCAAATAAACACACGTTACAACAGTGCCATGCAGAAAAGCATTTCCGAACGTACAACACGTTGAACATTGAGGTATCATTTATGTATATCAGCAATTAGTGTTGTCACGGTACCAAAATTTCAGTAGTCGATACCAGTGTAATTTCACTGTTCTCAATACCACAGCAAAAATATGCTAATATGATAATGTGCTATTGAACACAAGTATAGTTATTTTTAATGTGTTTTAAAGTTTAATTTAATCATCAAAATGGTGTCTAATCAATTAAATCTTAAAACTTTCAATTGAAATTTTTAGCATGTCATTGCATTTTTTGCCAAACTTTTAGTCAACAGCTGTCTTGCTTGTGATAAATCGATTATTTATTGTTGTTGTTATTATTATTACAGAGAATATTACATTTTACCATACAGTTGTAATATATTTTTATTCAACTCTGTATTTAATTTCTTCCATTTCAAGCATCTAGCTTTTATTTTGAATCGTGCTTTTATTATGACGTGTGTTTTTTGCCGCAAGCTTCACTTTTCCGGATAAACAGTTCGCAACATGGCCCAGTGTGATCATTGAAGACTTTCAATTCACGTCTGTAATCTCATCCATTTACACTGTCCTTTGAGTCTGACAAATGAAATGTAGGACACCGTTTTGGAGTGTTTGTATTTTAGATCAATGGTGTTTGTGTATGTGGTAATTTTGAAATGTTATGTTTTACATTTTATTACTGGTCAACTCTGTTGTTTTAAATGCTATATAAATAAAGTTGAGTTGAGATTAAAGCACAAATGCTGTGATTTAATTATATAATTTATAGTTTACATGTGCTGGGTGGTTCACAGTGGATTAGTGCTCTGCTTTGTCATCTCAAACAACGTGAATGATTCTCAATGTCTGTGGAGTTTCCAGAGTAAGAGCAGTCGGATTTATACGTTGATTTAAAGTATGCAGCTCATCCACGCTAAGATTGTAGCCTTCAGTGGTTAATAAATCACACTAGGACGTCACTTGGATTAATTGTACATTTCAGTGTAAAAGGAGTAACGGAGTATGCATTCAAAATAAGACTGTGTGCATTTTAAAGCTGTCGCGTGTCAGTCAGATTGCTCGCTGGTGCCAGATAGAGTTGGTGCTCGGTACTACCGGTACTGCAGAAAAACTGGTATCGTTACATCTTTTTTATTTTAGTACCGGCTTGGTATTGAAGTACTGGTACTTTTGACAACACTATCAGCAACCATTTGATGCTTGTTTTACATTTTCACACAGTAAAAATAGCTTGTATTTGATCAAAATTTCAATATCATCAGCAAGCTGAATAATACTTTTTATGGTGTCATAATAAAAGTTCCTCCAGAAATATATATGAAAGAAAAAAAAATTCTGACAACAAAGCACTTGAACGCGACGTACTCGCTATTACCACTTCAGAAGTGGGAAGTAGGATCATTCCGATAGCACATGAAGGCAGCATAAATCACTGAGATCGCATTTTTCCCCATTCTTAAGGTTGATGTGAACATTAGCTGAACCTCCTGACCCATATCTGCATAATTTTATACATTACACTGCTGCCACACCATTGACCGATTAGATAATCGCATGAATAATAGATGTACAGGTGTACCTAATAAGTGGCTGGTGAGTGTAGACCAATTTATTAATTTAGTCAAGTGAATGGATTTTTGTTTATATAACAATGTTTCACCCGACTAAAATCAACATTTTGCCAAGAAACTAACATCAACCCTGATTATCTACAGGTAAGGTGGTACTTAAAAACATACAACTATATATTAATGTAATGTAAAGGTAAAAATACTAGCAACAGTGCTGTTACGAAAATACATTTTGTTCATTGGAACTGTAGTATTCCTGAGGGAAGCAGGCAGTAATAAGTCTTACGGATAGAGAGCCATTAACAGGATTCTTCAAAAAGGCCTTGAGTCCACACTGTGACCTTTAGGTCATAAAACTAGAAATCCCGGAAGGCTGGCGCAGGAATGTCTAACTTAACATCATCGAGCCTGCATCTGCTTAATTTCAACTGCTACAGAACAAAGCAGGACTTGTGAAATTGCCTAAGACCCGTGATTCACCTCACCCGGTATAAAAAATAAAAACGTTCTCTAAGGACGAAATTGAAGATCACGAGGCCCATCTGCTGCATGACACCACACTTAAGCTAAGCGTACACTACACGACTCGAAGTCGGAGCTTCTGCGACTCAGTTTTGTTTTTCGTCATGCTAGTGCACACAATACAGGACTGTAGTGTATCAACTACACGACCATTCGTCCCAGACTGAGGCCATGTGTACACTGGTGTACAAGCAAGATATCACCGTTACACTGGTCGACTCTTTTGACCACTTGCGTTCGGATTTCGAGCAGAGAGTTTCATTACGTCTGTTTATTACTTGATGATAATAAAGCACATAAAAGTAAAAGACAAGAAAGAAAGCTCTAAAAACCGTCACAGTTTCTCTTTATGATTCGCAAACATGACGTTTAGAGCAGAATTCAGAGTTATTTTAGTGCAGTACCTGTAACTGAGCTTCTAGTGTGCATGCTGCTGATACGTTTCCCTGTTGTGCATGTTCATGCATTTGCTTTTTTAAGTTTTCAGATCGTATGCTTATTTCCCTTTAAATGCGCATGTAACCAGCGAAAAACTGGCCATTACAGCTTCTTTTAACGTCGTCTTGTTTCAAACAGATCACTCAAAATGCATCTTAAAATGGAGATAACGAAATTCATTAACAAACTTGTGTAGTTTATACTTGATAACATATCAACAAACATGAAAGAATGGCTCTTGCCCATTTTTGCCTTTTTTGGCACCATTTGCAAAGGAAAAAATATAAAACAGCTGAAAATAATGAAAACAGCATTTAGGTTGATGTTGGTGATATTTTAGTTTCTAATCATTTTTGTCTCCTGTTACCCAATACCTTGCTCTCCTTTTTCACCAAACATGAAAGAACGGCTCACGCCTGTTTTTATGCTTATTTGCGCCAATTTGCAAAGGAAAAACAAACCAAGGATTCCTTGGATTGACCTTTCCTTTATCTGAATCTACAGCGCAAAACATCCAGCGCTTCTGGTGTAGAAGTAATCTTATACTGATGCACAAGTTATGAATGTCCAACTCGAAATGAAATGAGAACTATGAGGAGCCGTGTAGGCCATAATTGTTGAAAAGCCTCTTACAAACACTAGTGAAATTAATACATTGATTTAGACATTAGTGCAAATCATTTATATGCATTATTAAAAATCTTCTTGCAAATGCTAGTGAGATTAATCATAAGATATAATCGTTAGTGAAATTCATTTATCTGCATTATTGAAAAGTCTCTTACACCAGTGAAATTATGGTATTGATAGGATGTTCATCATGAGAGAGCAGGTGGATGTGATTCACACTGGAGAACAGCAGATGCTGCAGACACCAGTGAAGATTGAAGTGAAGCAGGAGGAGATAAAAGAAGAAAACGCAACAGAGGATCAACAGAGTGATCAAGATGATGATGATAAAACCAAAGCAGAGGAAGAACAGCATGATGATGATTTTATTCCTTCAGGTATGTTTCTTCCTTAATGTTGTTTTACATGTTCATGAAAGTCGACTGTCATTTCATAATCTGTTACTAGATGATTTTATCACTCAAAAGTCACGCTAAAAACGTTCCCTCTGTTATTCAGTTTAGAAGTGCTCAGTTGTCTTTTAATAGGAATATCTTTCTATTGAGTCAAAACCATCCTTAGGGACAGTGATTCTGGATTAGGGTTTCTGATTAAGTTGCACACCGTACGAAAAAATCAATTCTCCGATGCATTTTGATTCTTTCTTCAACGATTCTGGAACGTTTCTCAAATTCAGCATTTATTCTGAGATCGTTTCAAAACGCAGCAATGCAATGGGGCTTATGCACGCACCAGAGACAGATGCTAGAAACACGGACATATCCTAAAGCCAAGTGTACATTACAGAACTGATGGCAGACTGGATGAATCAACCACCAATGCTACGATACGGTCACGAAATTCATTCACAGACTCACGCACATAGTAATGACAGAGGAAATTCGAGTTAACATGTCAACAAACAGCACAAAAGACGAGCTCATGCCCGTTATTGCAGTAATTTGCATAGAAGGGGGGAAAAAGTAGCTGAACATGATGAGCGGTTTGGGAGACGTGGGCGATGTTTTGATCTTCTAATTATTATTTGTCTGCTGCTTCCCAATGTCTTTTACTCTTGCGCTCTCTCTATATATCATTGGCTGTTGCTCATTGCCGGTCTCTCTCATTGGGAAGAGTGTGCACACCTGAGTATATCCGTCAGAAAATTTACAAGCAGGTGAGACTACGATATGCTTGATAGATTTAAAAAAAAAATAATAATCCCAATGTTTGTGCTGCTTTACTATCATCTGTGGTGAGGAAAGTAGAAGCTAACATCTGTACATTCACTGAAGCAGATATCTCATGTAATCAACCTGGAGCAGCAACCTCTAGTTACATGGTACTCAACAGGTGTCTTTTTGTGGCCCGTGTGATGTTTTCATCACATAAAAATATTATTGTGTATGAATTTTTTAGGTGTCGATTTTCTAGAGCCTTTACGGTAATTCTCAGTATTGATAGGTTTCTGAAGCACGCTGAGTCTTTCTTCCACGCCCCCTTGTCACTGCCACAGTGCGACTCAATGGGTGTCAGATGACAAACCCGTTTGAAGAGCTCAACAGAGATACTGAAAAGTAGGACATTAAAAAAAAAAAGATTTATCCTGCAAAAATGGAGTTGAGACATCCCAAATGCTTGGTGATTTGCATAACTAACTTATTAAAAGAGGGTAATCATAGATGGGAATGATTTCTTTTTGAAGCACTTTTGGGGCTAGATAAGCCTATATTTTATCTTGTTTTGGGGGTACTGTGTGTGTGTGTGTCATGATGTCTAGGTCATATCTTCTTTCTATACACCAATCAGGCACAACATTAAAACCACCTGCCTAATATTGTGTAGTTCCCCCACGTGCCGCCAAAACAGCGCCAACTCACATCTCAGAATAGCATTCAGAGATGATCTTCTTCTCA
Source organism: Myxocyprinus asiaticus (assembly GCF_019703515.2). NCBI lineage: Eukaryota > Metazoa > Chordata > Actinopteri > Cypriniformes > Catostomidae > Myxocyprinus > Myxocyprinus asiaticus. The sequence continues at coordinate 40,971,280 of NC_059371.1, forward strand.
ACACAATTGTACAGAGTGGTTATCTGAGTTACTGTAGACTTTGTCAGTTCGAACCAGTCTGATCATTCTCTGTTGACCTCTCTCATCAACAAGGTGTTTCTGTCCACAGAACTGCCGCTCACTGGATGTTTTTTGTTAAAAAATCGGCAACAAACTCTATAAAAATACTGTCCACAGCATCTCACAAATAAACATTTGGACTATGAAGAAAGCATTGCTTAGAGCAGGCAGTTTAGTCCGATAAAGACTATAATAGACATTTATTGTTGACTGCGGTGAATATATACAAGCAATGCTTTCAATAATGGGGACGATTTAAGATGCAGCTTTTCCAAATGTACTCTTATAGTACTACTTATAGTAGTTGCTTATACACGCAATGCACTGCACGCTTAAACATTATAAAAAGTTGCATCTTTTAATTCATCACTTTCAAATCACCACAGCTAAAATTAAATGTATTAAACTTACTAGTTTGTTGTTGGACAATAAGTGGAGCATTCTGTCCCATTTGTAGGATGTGTATCTTTCTATGACTTCTGTCTGCATGTTTTAAACCCGTTGTGTTCGGTCATTTCAATGCTCCCTAACAGCTGATTTAAGTCACTTTTTTGATGGATATGAGTCTGGTAGATAGAATTCCTCTGTTATATTTTGGAATTTGTGTGTTTAAGCTTGTTTCACGTGAATTGAAATTTCACGTTCAGTCCGCTACACCTGTCCAAGCACCACAGCCACTGTCCGTAACCATAGCAACAACTCCAGTACCTGCACAGGCACAAGAGTTTTCACACAAAATCTTACGAAAAACTCATTTATATTATATATTTATATATTCTATATAATATTTTGCCACATGTAAATAAAACATTTCATGATTTTTAACCATGGATTCTAAATTCTTATGGTTAAATTAACCATGAGATTTTTTATCGTGATTAATAGAAATACTATATAATCTTTGCATCCCTACAAGAGGCTGAACAATGAGTTGTGTGGCATTGTTACACCTGTGGCGCCTGCTACCTCTCCTGTACGCCACCAGAGGTCGCCATCCCCTGAGTATTAACATCTCACAAACTACATTTCCCATAATCCTCCGCTCAGACTGATTACTCTCACATCTGTTTCACATTAACTCTGGTTATTAAAGTTCACTGTTTTCTCGCATTCAGTGCGAAGTCTTGTTTGCCTTGTCAACATTTCTGAGCGTTATGTACCTATCCTGTTTTCCCTGTGTTCTGACTCCTGCCTGTTCCTCGTATTCCCCAGCCTGCTTGTGAGTTTTGTGGTTGTATTGCCTGTTTATTGGATTACCCCTCTGCCTATCGGATTTATATGGTTTGCATTTCTGGACTGTTCACCTGTGTACAGAACTATTGCCTGCCTTTTTGTTTACCCCTCTGCTTATTGGATTTACTTAGTTTGCCTTTCTGGAATGTCTGCCTGTGTACCGAACCCTTGCCTGCCTTTTTGTTTTCCTTATTTTGCTACATTGTTTTACTATTTATTCTGTTATTAAAACTGCACATGGATCTTAAAACACCTGCCTCGGCATCCTCGCTAGAGGAAGGGTCTTATCTTCCTAATGTTGTAAGTGTGCAAATCGACAAGATCGGGCTGTTTTTGAGATGTGGTTGGTGAAGTTGAGCTGGTTGACAATGGTACTCCCAAGTTTCTGGCTGTTTTGGATGGTGTTATTGTGCATGATCACAGCTGATGATGTCGTGCTTAACAGCAAGATTGGCTGGTAAGACGAAGAGCTTGGTCTTCGCCAGGTTGAGTTGCAGGTGGTGATTCTTCATCCAGGCTGAGATGTCTGCCAAATTGGCTGAGATTTGAGCCATCACCATGGGGTCGTCAGGCTAGAAAGACAAGTAGAGCTGTGTGTCATCAGCATAGCAGTGGTAAGAAAACCTGTGTGCATGAATGATGGGTCCCATTGATGTTGTATATAAAGAGAAGAGGAGTGAGCCAAGCACTGAGCCCTGAGGTACACCAGTAAGTAGCTAATGTGATTGATGTGACACCACACCTCTCCAGGCTATCTTGAAAGACCTACCTGAGAGATAGGACATGAACCAGTCAAGCACAGTTCCTGTAAAATCCAGAGAAGAGAGGGTGGACAGGAGGGTCTGATGGTCGACTGTGTCAAAGGCTACTGACAGGTCCAGCAGAATGAGGACGGATGACCAGAATCCAGCTCTCGCCTGTCTCGGGGATTCTGTGACAGACCGCAGAGCAGTCTTGGTGGAATGTCCACTTTTGAAGCCTGACTGATTTTCGTCTAACAGCTTGTTCTGTGAGAGAGTGATCTGATTGAAAATGACTCTTGAGTGTTTTCGCCATGAATGAGTGGAGAGAAACCTTCTGAAATGTTCTACTTTTGTGGGGTTAAGCAAAGGTTTTTTTAAGCAGTGGACTTACTCGAGTCTGCTTAAATGCAGCGGGGAAGGTGCCTGTAAGTAGAGCTGTGTTAATTACATGTGTTAGTGCAGGTAGGATGGATAGAGAGATGGCTTGGAGAATGTGGGAAGGAATAAGGTTTAGGGGGCAGGTGGTGGGGTGATTGAAGAGGAGTTTAGAGACCTCGGTGTCGGTTGAAGGAGAGAATATGGAGAAAGAAGAGCTACATACTGGAGATGGGTGTTTAAGGGGGTGTGGTGCTGAGAATGTACTGCTGATGGATGTAACCATATCAGTAAAAAAAGGGGTAAAGACATTTGTTGTCAGCGAGGTGGTAGGAGGGAGAGGACAGAGGAGTGTTAAATGTCCAATAATATTAAAACACTATACCCTGCAGAATGTATTTTTTTAGGGACAAGAAAACTGATTCTTTTTTGACAATTTTGTCAGTTTGAGTGAGTTTGATTCGTAGATTTCGTACATTGATGGATCGTTCACCTGGTTAATGATTGAATGCACTGAGCACTGCTGTAGTTTATCTAAATCATTCTCCTTCAGCAGAATTTTCATATTTAGCATCAAGAAAACTAATTCCTTGTCAAATTAAAATGATATCTTAGTTTTACTAGCAATATGTCTCATCTGTGTTCATATTTTCAAAAGATATAGCAAGACGTGAAGTCCACCAATAACATTAGAGCACCATCAGTAGGAACGCCCACTTGCGACTTCACAGTACAGAGCACAGTTGCTGCATGTGTGTAAGAGGCTTTATCTCTGGAGCTCGCATATCGAGGGAAGCCTGTTTGATGCAAACATGCTTCAGAGATACAGTAGGATACAGCAGAGCGGATCACTGGAGCTTGTCGTTCTGTGATGGTTTGTGCGATACAACATTACTAAAACAAGTCTTAAATCGTGCTATACAAATGTGTCAGTTAAGAAGCATATTTATTACACTTAAAGCGCCTGCCTCAATTCTACTCAACACCTGGCTAGTTCAGCACAAATAAAACATTTGGGAAAAGATTCATAATTGGGAGTGATGACCTAGTGATGCCCCTGGATATGTCATGTAATTCAATGAAAACATTTTATTTGACAGCTGTTTGACATCTAGTATGAATATATGGACCTTGAACAGCAAAAATCACAAATAAATACATTTGTCCATCTTGAATTGATTTTGGTTAATTTACTGTGTTCATCGTAGATCTGATGGAAGTGCAAGAGGAAAGTCAGGAACTGAATGAAGTGGAGAAGAAGCTTCAGTGTCAGAAACATCATGATTTCACAAATGGAGGAAAATCTTTGAGTGACTCAAAGACTGAAAAGAATCCCTCACCAACAAATCTTCAAAGACCAGCCAAGAAATCTTTTACCTGCTCACAGTGTGGAAATAGTTTCACAAATAAAAGCCAGCTTAATATACACATGAGAGTTCATACTGGAGAGAAGCCTTACATGTGTCATCAGTGTGGAAAAAGTTTCACACTTAAAGGAAACCTTACAATGCACACAATAAATCACACAGGAGAATGGCCTTACACGTGCCATCTGTGTGGAAAAGGTTTCAAATGTGCAACTACTCTCAAAAAGCATTTCCGCTGTCACTCTGGAGTAAAACCATTTGAATATGCTAACTGTGGTAAAAGATTTGTTGATTCGGACGTAAACCAACATCTGAAAACACACACAAATGAGAAGCCTTACAAGTGTTCTTTTTGTGGAAAGAGTTTTGCACAACTGTACAGTTTAAAAGAGCACCAGAAAATACATACCTTTTCTGGGGTTCATATGTGCTTTGAATGTGGGAAGACCTTTATTACAGCCAGAAACCTGAAACAGCATCAAAGAAATCATACTGGAGAAAAACCATTCAAGTGCTCACACTGTGAAAAGAGTTTCGCTTCGTCAGAAACCCTTAAAATACACACGAGAATTCATACTGGAGAGAAACCATACCAGTGCTCATACTGTGAAAAGTCTTTTACTCAGTCACAACACCTGAAATCACATGAGATAATTCATACTGGAGAGAAACCATACAAGTGCTCACACTGTGAAAAAATTTTCACTCACTCAGAAACCCTGAAAACACATGAGAGAATTCATACTGGAGAGAAACCTTACAAGTGCTCACACTGTGAAAAAAGTTTCACTTGCTCATCAATCCTGTCAAAACACAAGAGAACCCACACCGGAGAGAAACCATACAAGTGCTCACACTGTGAAAAGAGTTACACTCAGTCACATAATCTGAAAATACATGAGAGAATCCATACTGGAGAAAAACCATAACACTGCTCTTCACGTGGGAAACGTTTCAACCAATCGGGTACACTACAACAACATGTCAAAAATAATAGCCCCAGCAGTCACAGTGAGCAAGATTCATCGTGAGGTCCAACAATATCAAGTAAATAGTTTGAAATTCCAATAAACCCAAAAATGGAATTTCTCCCAACAGCAGAGCAGTTTCTAGGTATAGGCAAACTAGGCAGTTGCCTTGGGCAGCATTTCCATGAAACTGAGCTGTTGAATAAGACACACACCCTCTTTCCAAAACCACACCCACCAAAGATACCTTTGTGCCGTCAATGAGCAGAAGATCAGCATTGCATCTTCTCATGCTTGTCAAACACAACAGTAGCAGGAGAGCACCCTCAACAACTGTTATGAATTTGAATATGCTGGTGAATCCGCTGAATGAATCCGCTTCAACTACTACAATACGCAAAATGATTGACAGGCAGAGAGTGCATCAAAGTCTTCTGATGTACTGATCAATGAATGTGTCCCTGGCTGTTATACAGTATATTTCCATCACATACACCTGGTGGGTAATTCAGAAAGCAAGGTTAACTTACCGTGACATTAACCATGAACTCTCGGTTGATTAAATCAAGCATTGCTTACTCATGGTTATTGGTTCTAGGAAACCAGTTTTGGGTTAGTTCACTCAACCCTGAGTTTGAAACTCTGAGTCTATGCGTGTTCACAGTGAACTCAAAAAGGCATTCTCAGCAGAGCGCAGAATCCACAAGCCACCATGGAAACAGACGCTAAGAAGAAATGCATGTAATATTTCAGTGACACAACTTGAAGTTTTAATGATTTCAAACGAACGTTATTTCATCTTCACTCATAAAAGGGATAGGAGCTGCATCGGTTTAGGACTGATCATTTGCCTGATGGAAAGTAAACTAAATCAATGCGTGAATTTTTAAATTCATAAAACTATAACGTTTTACCATACTTGTAAAAGCTCCACACATTAACATTTAATAGGTTGACCGTTATGTTTTACGTTTGCACTGAACTTCATAATAGGTATTGGGGTGGGTGATATAATGGACATGATAAACTGGAAGAAATTTGACAACCGGTATGTATTTTGGATTATTGTCTCTGGGTTACGCAAAATTTCCAAGGCATGGCAATAAATGTGCACAGCATTCTATTCACATTACACATACTGTACACTGTACACATTCTGTCGGAGAAATCGAGGAAGGCGGAGCGGCTGTGGGTTCCTCAGATCTGTGTACAAGATGATAAGGAGTTTGTGAAGAAAAAAAAGGTGTGTCCTCCTTTGTGTGGAATTGGGTTGACCGAGCACGCAAATTCAGCAGGCTTCCCGTTTGTGCTCCAAAGACAGGAGAGTGCAGAGCAGGATCACTTGTACTACTCAACCCAGTTTCTCTCAATATCGCACACAAACCATAAAACTTACGTGATCCATTTCAATTCTACTGAGGTTTTTTTTTATTTTTTTTTTATCCTCAAGTGCTATGGTGGAAGACAAACAACTCAAATGGCTAGGAAGCCCGACATTCTAACGACCACTGACGAGGAAAAAAGATAAAACAATGTGTCATGCGCAAACAATTATGTGCCATTTGGGTTTTTTAAACTGTGTATCAACCTTAATAAAATTGTTCAAATTGTTATTAATTTAGGAAACAAACCGTCCATGTTTGCCTTCAGATATTCATACTATTCTCTACAGAGATGACTTAAATCATTAAGAGCCTAATGAAGTGCGATATTTTTTTACTTCTGTATTATGTCCTTTGATGCACTGCTTTGAGAAGATGTCAACTAGTTAATAACATCAGACTGAAATGTGGTATGATGAGAAATTTAGCATTATGGTAAAGTTGATTTAAAACCAAATTGAGTTTTTAATTTTTATTTTACTTTTGACTATGACATGTTCCAAATAAAGAGGAAATTATATAAGAGGAAGTAGTTTTAGACTAGATTGATAAAAAAATAGGCATTACAATATGGTTTTTTAATATACAAACCAATTTTTATTGATTTTTTTGTTTTTAGAAACATTTAACTATATCGTTATTGTGATATTAAATAACTTGCATCCTGATATAAGAATTTGGTCATGTCGCCCACCCCTAATTGGTAATAATATTAATATTCTATTAACATTATAATAATAGGCTATTGGTTTACTATATATTTGTTTATTTTAAGGTTAATTTTACTGGTATTTTCCTTGTACTCTGCATACTAATTTTATTTTACTATGTGTTATTCTGTATGTTCTTATGTTATTTTTATTACCATTTGATGTACCCAGTTTAACATTGGGTAACATATTTATAGACCCACTTTCAATTGTAGGATCTCCTACAGTTGTCAACATTTTCCATTGATTTAATGTAATGCTTATCAGTAGGCCACACATGATAATTCATGTGCATTATAAGATGAAGATCTACTAACAGAGGTGGAGCATGATGGGGGCCCAAAGAGTTTTACGTCTTTTTCTTATTTGGTGTAGCATGAAAACTTGCTAATTGGCATTTTGCCATTTTGTCACATAAAAGGCCATGTCTGGGTATTCTTCAATTACTTGCGTTCTAGGAAGGCCCATTTTAATTCTCAAACTTTTGACTTTTGGCTGAGGTTATTGTTAAGTCTATGGTCATCCCTTTCTTATTTTTTTTTATCTGTATGATGTTATTAATATTGTCTGTCTTTCTGATTTTGGTTTTTGTTTCCTTGCATTTTTTTTCTGTCAGTTGAAAAGGGTTTTTCTGAGTTGTGGAGGACTTTCCCTGATAGCACACATACATCGCCCATATTTGATGTGTGTTTGCATCTGGAAGACATCTATTTTTACAATGCTAATCTGCAATACGTCTTTCAGATGTACTGTATGTCAAAAATAATGTCTCAGATGTCAAGACATTCAGCAGATGTCTTTGAGACATTTATGATTTAGAATGTTTGTAAATATGTTTTAAGATGTTTAGCAGATGTTGGATGCTTTCCAGATGAAAAGATCTAAAACAGACATCTCGGAGATGCACATGTGCTATCTGGGTTGGGTCAGCTTCTGTTGAATGTTCCATGTAAACTAGATAGGTGCTGAAATTTTGTACGAAATAAGAATTTTTTTTAGGGATTATGGAAAATCCTTAAACGTAGGTCAGCACAACAGTAATAGTAGCATTTAGCTTCAAGCAAGCACCACTAATAAACCTGGACTTTTCTTTCGGTTCTATATTTATAACAATAAAATAACATTCCCAGAATGTTGCAGGGAGTTTTTTTATGATAACCTAAAAAGAACTTGTAAAGAATGTTCTCTAATGATTATATGTAGGTTTTATTTTTTTGTTCCTCTTTTTATATTATGTCTCATATTTGATTATTTTTCGATGTTGCGTTGAGGATGAAAGACAACAATGACATTAGTGCAGTAAAGCATTTAATTTAATGTAGAAAAAAAGATCACAGTGTATGGGGTTTGAAATCATACAAGCATACAAGCAGGGTTGTTTCAGACCATTCTGGCGCCCTAGGCGAGATCCCTATTGCTGCCCCCGTTGGGGCGTGGTGGGGGGGTTTGGGGTGCGTTGCGGCGGTGGCGACCTTTTTGCGCCCCCCCCCCCCAGCAGGTGGCGCCCTAGGTGACCGCCTAGTTTGCCTATGCCTAGAATTGGCCCTGCATACAAGAATCATATAATACTTATCTATAAAATATCTTCTCTTACTCGCTGCATCTAGTATGTTCCACACGTGCTTTATTACTCGACAGAAATCTGCGCGCTTTCGCAATTTAAAAATAAATGGACATTCCGGAGACTCGCTGACAGACATTCATTCATCGATTTATTCAACAAATTATATTTACTTGTAGGGTTGCCATCCGTCCCGTTCAATACGGGACGCGATTTGTCCCGCATTTAAGCCTGGTCAGATGGCGTCATGGTGAAATCGTTCAGTCTCTTTTCTACCATCGGGCTGAACGGTTCTGAGCACGGTGAGGAATGGTTACAGTAGCTTTCCCACCAGGGCACGATTTGGCACGGCATGATTAGAAACTGTTCTCGGCCTAACGAGAACAGTTAGACGGTTAGACAACCGTGCTCAACTGTGCTGGTGGAATGCAAGTAGTGACGTCGCGACTCACGATTGGTCACTTGATGTATTTCTTGTGTACATTTTGAAGTTTGTTTTCAGCACCACTTTCATATCTTGGCTTTGCCTCATTATTCATAATGCAGCACATTTGCAAGAAAGGCAGAAATAGCAAAAATACTTTGTGTAATGTACCAGCTGCATGATGAAGAGAGACACTTAAACACCTGCTACATCTCTCATCTCCATCTCTAGTTCCATCAAGGGTTGGACATTATTGGAGGCTCTGGGCTAACCCCCCCCCCCCCCCCCCCGTGCAATCTGATATAGTTCCAAATTAATATATCCATTGTTTTCTTCTTTTGAATTTTCGCTGAACATTATTTGTTTCGTGCTCTCTGTTGTGCAGATGTTGCTGAGTCAGTGGCGGATGCTCGCGACATAAACACGCATAGACGGGCACTCCGTTTCTCATGCTTTGCGTCAGTTTGGTACCGTGCTCACGTGCTAAATTTATCAAATGCTACAATGTAGTTAAAAACTATTTTAACAAAAATAATATCTGGATGTGTTAATTAGCCTTGATGTTAATTAAAACAATCAGGGTTGGGGAGTAACAGAATACATGTAATGGGATTATGTATTTAAAATACAAAATATAAGTAACTGTATTCCACTACAGTTACAGTTTAAATAATTGGTAATTAGAATACTGTTACATTCAAAAAGTATTTTGATTACTGAAGAGATTACTTTGCATTTTATTGTCATTTGTTTCATTTAATATTTAGTCCTTTCAGAGGAAAATCATTTATACATATAAATGATGCGATCCAAAGTGACATTTACTTACATTTATTTATCAATTATGTTTTGTAGGCTGTTAATTTAATAGCCAAAATATTTGGAAATATGTGAATGAGAAAAGAAATTGTTTCAGTAACAATGCACATTATGTAATGTAGAGATCATGCAATTTTATAGATATTGAAACATGCCATTTTAAAATTGATTTGTTTAAATTAAAGTATTTGACTGAAAAGGATGGAGTCATAAGGCTAGAAAAAAATTACCTTTGTAAAGGTAAAAAAAAAAAAAATGCTCCCATATGAGCCAGAAACATTTTTTATACTGGTTGAAAGTCTCTTCACATCCTGATAGCAATCAATAATTTAACTGGTCTAAACGTAATATATATATATATATATTATATATCTTCTGTGGAAGGGACAGGACTAAAAAATGATCGACCAATCATTGCATTCGGTCCGAATGTAATGATAGGATGTCCTTCCTGTCTGTCAATCTATATTTGCATACCGCCGCGCAACTTGTTCGCGCAATCATACGTCATCAGCGCGGGTTCCTTGACGCTGTGCAGAGCGAGCGCGAGAATTCTGTTCCGTAACTCACAGTAGATGGCGGTAATGCTCTATTTTAGAATGCGAGTCGCCAATGAAGAAAAAGAAGAAGAAGAAGAAGCAGAAGAGCGTGTTAACAGAAGGCGAGCCGCATAGGGTGACCATACGTCCTCTTTTCCCCGGACATGTCCTCTTTTTCGGACCTTAAAAAAGCGTCCGGCCGGGATTTCTACATTCGAGAAAATGTCCGGGATTCGGCTTTAGTTGCATTATGATGTGCATCCGGTCTAATACTTCATTGTGTGTGCGCGCATATTTGCATTGCTTTAACCCCTCTTTGTAAGTCCCGCCTTCTTGCACACCAATTGGTCGATTATAAGAGGCTTGCAGCAACTATTGGCCAAATTCCTGCTTGTCAATCTCTCCGCGACCGCGTGAGGCGCTGTTGTGTTCAGCATCAAACAGATGCTTAACAGTAGCAGCAAATAACAGTGGAAACAATGCCCAAACGAAAGTGCAAATTTACAGAAGATTTGCACAAAAAATTCCCATGCTTTCGTCCAGGTCGAGATCCGTGGGAAGCAGAATGTATGACATGTAAAGCTGGCACTTATGTGTCAGTTGCTAATAAAGGTGCAAGTGATTTAGAAGCACACATTAGCTCTGCGAAACATAAAGGGTCAGCAAAAGGTGAAAGTTCATCAGGTAAATTAACGGACTACTTTTTGCGACCAGGTCAAATTATCACATTGCTTCATTTTCCATGGCCATTCAAAATAATAGTAATAGTAAATGAAGGTACACTCATGGCATCAAATATTTTATTTTAGTACATGGACTTTCAAACGAATGTTGGAAATGTTTATTTTTTATATATATTTATGTTATGCTAATAGAGTGCCTTTTTCACTGTATTAAAGTTTGCATTCATAGTAACATTGTGTTATCCCCCCCAAGGTGTCCTCTTTTTGGAAAACCAGAATAGGGTCAGCCTAGAACCGCAGCTACATTATGTTCCTCCTGGACCACCAGTAAAAGGAAACAAGAAAAGAAAGACCATGTTAGAAACTTCTAAAACGAAAAAACGTCTGGATCAAGAGCGTGCTAAAAGCAGAATAAACATTGGCGTTGCTTTTCCACGCTGGAGGCAACTGCGGGACTCAAAGGGTCTGAAAAATGACGCCATGGTTGCTGTTTTTCTTTTGGACAGGTAATTATATGGTTTGATTTGTTTTTGATATATTTTGTTAATGTAATGAAGTATTTAGCTCATGTAGTTTGTGTACCTTTACGAATTATCTCAACGCTTGCAGCAGTTATGGTGTAAAATGAAACTATTTTTATGTTTTCAAAGTTACGAAAACAATTCAACATCCACACCTTTGGTGCATGGATTCATAAGGCCACCACCACCAACTGTTCTGACTATTTCTTCAGTCTCTCCCAAAACAGTGAGTACAATGTCATGATTTTACTTGAATAAAAAAAATTAAATCAAACATCCATCTGGTTATTGTGTATGGCATCCTTAGGAAGAAAGATACTTGTCTTTTTGCATTGCTTGATAATTTGAAGATGTTGTCAGTGTAGTTTTGCTGAAATACAGTTGTGCTCAAAAGTTTGCATACCCTGGCAGAAATTGTGACATTTTGGCATTGATTTTGAAAATATGACTGATCATGCAAAAAAACTGTCTTTTATTTAAGGATAGTGATCATATGAAGCCATTTATTATCACGTAGTTGTTTGGCTCCTTTTTAAATCATAATGATAACAGAAATCACCCAAATGGCCCTGATCAAAAGTTTACATACCCCTGAATGTTTGGCCTTGTTACAGACACACAAGGTGACACACACAGGTTTAAATGGCAATTAAAGGTTAATTTCCCACACCTGTGGCTTTTTAAATTGCAATTAGTGTCCGTGTATAAATAGTCAATGAGTTTGTTAGCTCTCACGTGGATGCACTGAGCAGGCTAGATACTGAGCCATAGGGAGCAGAAAAGAACTGTCAAAAGACCTGCGTAACAAGGTAATGGAACTTTATAAAGATGGAAAAGGATATAAAAAGATATCCAAAGCCTTGAAAATGCCAGTCAGTACTGTTCAATCACTTATTAAGAAGTGGAACATTCGGGGATCTCTTGATACCAAGCCAAGGTCAGGTAGACCAAGAAAGATTTCAGCTACAACTGCCAGAAGAATTGTTCGGGATACAAAGAAAAACCCACAGGTAACCTCAGGAGAAATACAGGCTGCTCTGGAAAAAGACAGTGTGGTTGTTTCAAGGAGCACAATATGACAATACTTGAACAAAAATGAGCTGCATGGTCGAGTTGCCAGAAAGAAGCCTTTACTGAGCCAATGCCACAAAAAAGCCCGGTTACAATATGCCCGACAACACCTTGACACGCCTCACAGCTTCTGGCACACTGTAATTTGTAGTGACGAGACCAAAATAGAGCTTTATGGTCACAGCCATAAGCGCTATGTTTGGAGAGGGGTCAACAAGGCCTATAGTGAAAAGAATACCATCCCCACTGTGAAGCATGGTGGTGGCTCACTGATGTTTTGGGGGTGTGTGAGCTCTAAAGGCATGGGGAATCTTGTGAAAATTGATGGCAAGATGAATGCAGCATGTTATCAGAAAATACTGGCAGACAATTTGCACTCTTCTGCACGAAAGCTGCGCATGGGACACTCTTGGACTTTCCAGCATGACAGTGATCCTCCAGTGGTTACAGCAGAGAAAGGTGAAGGTTCTGGAGTGGCCATCACAGTCTCCTGACCTTAATATCATCGAGCCACTCTGGGGAGATCTCAAACGTGCGGTTCATGCAAGACGACCAAAGACTTTTCATGACCTGGAGGCATTTTGCAAAGACGAATGGGCAGCTATACCACCTGCAAGAATTTGGGGCCTCATAGACAATTATTACAAAAGATTGCACACTGTCATTGATGCTAAAGGGGGCAATACACAGTATTAAGAACTAAGGGTATGCAGACTTTTGAACGGGTCATTTCATTTTTTTCTTTGTTGCCATGTTTTGTTTTATGATTGTGTCATTCTGTTATAACCTACAGTTGAATATGAATCCCATAAGAAATAAAAGAAATGTGTTTTGCCTGCTCATTCATGTTTTATTTAAAAATGGTACATATATTACCAATTCTCCAAGAGTATGCAAACTTTTGAGCACAACTGTACTATCACATATCTGGTTATAAAGACGATGTCATGCACTTTGTGCTCACTGCTGCTTTTTTGTTATCATAGTTAGAAATGTCAAAACTGTCTTTTACATCATTTTATGTATTTATATGTGCATCAAGATCTATGTACATGTTGTTTTTCTGTTTTGGCATTTTAATGACCTTAAAACAAGATTTTTGTCTCAGAATGTCGCATTGTTTTGTGAAGGACGCTAAAATATTCAGTTTCAGAAATCTGAGTATATCATGTTTAATTTCTGATTGGCTGATTGGAAATGAGTTCAGTGAAGGCGATAATATATTGTATAGCCTGTTATAATAGATGATAATATTCCTGCTTTCAGGAAAATGAAACCAAACACAAAGAACACATTTATATTTATACCATCTCAGAAACAAGTTTTTTTTTTTTTTTTTAACAGAGCTGCTCTTGTGTTTAATCATATAATTAGGGGTTCAAGCCTGTAGGGCTGAAACCCTATTGTATTTGTAAGGATTATTATTATTATTATTTATTTCCTTTTTTCTCTCCTGTAAAACTGATCGTACAGACCAAACCGTAAGGCCTAGAGACTTGAAACTTTCAGGGATGGTAGTACTCCGGATGGCTAGCCATGCACATGGAATCGGCCCATAGGTGGCGCTATAGTGAAAATAAATAAAAAAACATATTTTTAGCCAAAACTGTTGAACCGTAAGGACTCGAAACAAAATGATTTTTTCCAGTGATTCCTTGCATCATGCCGATGAGTTTTACCCCCTGGCAAATATTTTGCTCCGCCCTTTTCGTTTTCCCGCTATTTTAGATTGTTAGAAAAAATTCAAAACGAACTAGTCCTAGGCTGTTCGCCCAATCAGAACCAGTGCAGAAAGATTCAGCAGAGTCCCACTATACAAAGTTTGAATGGTTGATTCATCATCGCAACGGTACGCCAAACATACGTTGCGCACAACCACTTTTACGAAAACGGTTATAACTCTTGAATGGAAAGAGATATTGTCATCAAATTTGGTAGACATATGTATTGGGTCATTCTAAGGACACATAAATAATTGTGTGTCTCTACCTCTTTGTTGCGCTATATTAATTAAAATCTAAAATGGCTGTAACTATGGAACCGTTTGGTCCGATCAACTTAAAATTTTGCATGCAGTGTCTTTGTCCAAGGTGCCATCAAGGTCAATGTGGAGAGTCGCATATCTTGAAAAACATGGCCACCATTGATCTATAGGCATTCAGCAGCTTTTGTATAGGGTTAAATAAGGTCGATTGGAATGAAACCTGGTAGGCCTATTTGTCTCTTGGACCAAGAGGTCTGTGCAAAATGTAAAAAAAAATTGCCGCTATCACATTTTACATGCGTGTAAATCGTTTTATATACCGCAGTGTTTCACAAAGAAACACGTTATTCATACCATATTATAGATCTCCTCATTCTGAACAACTTTGCCTCAAGAACCATTGGTGTGAAACAAACCGTTCATTAAATATTTGAGATTATTTTAAAAAAACAACTTTTTCAAACTAGTCCTAGACTGTTTGCCCGATGGAAACCAAACCAGTGCAGAAATATTCCCTGGAGTTCCACTATGAATAATTATCAAAAATTTTTTGGAACTTCTCATGCACCGTTGCAACAATACACCAAAGCATACTGAGTGGGTATAGCCACTTTTTTTTTTTTTCTCCCCAATTTGGAATGCCCAATTCCCAATGCACTCTTAAGTCCTCGTGATGGCATGGTGACTCCCCTCAATCCGGGTGGCAGAAGACGAATCTCAGTTGCCTCCGCGTCTGAGACCGTCAATCCACGCATCTTATCATGAGGCTTGTTGAGCGCGTTACCGTGGAGACATAGCGCATGTGGAGGCTTCACGCTATTCTCCGCGGCATCCACACACAACTCACCATACGCCCCACCGAGAGCGAGAACCACACATTATAGTGACCACGAGGAGGTTACCCCATGTGACTCTACTCACCCTAGCAACCAGGCCAATTTGGTTGCTTAGGAGACCTGGCTGGAGTCACTCGGCACGCCCTGGATTCTAACTTGCGACTCCAGGGGTGGTAGTCAGCGTCAATACTCGCTGAGCTACTCAGGCCCCCGTGGCCACTTTTTCTTAAGTCAAAACTCTTTAACAGAATGAGATATCAACACCCAATTTAAAACACTTATGTAGGAGGTCAGTCTAAGGACACATGAAAAAAAATCCCACCTTTTTGGTTGCACTGTGACAGTCAGGAATGTAAAAAATATACCATATCTTTGTGCAAAATTAAGCAACTTTATCATAGTTTTAGGTGCTAACAGATTGTCTAATTAATACTTCATCTGTTACATATGTTAATCGCTGCTTGCAGCTATATACATTTTTTGAGTTTGATAAGTGTCCGTCCGTTATAATGATGTTTTTGTGTTCAGATGTTCATCATGAGAGAGCAGGTGGATGTGATCTGCTGTAAATCAGTAGGAACTGATCTGTCCATGCTGGATATTAATGATTTCAGATGTGATTGTGTTGTGTTTGTCAGGAGCTGGAAAAGGTTTCCTGTCAATCTTCAGTGTGTGTGACTGATGGGACCTCCACAGAATGTCAGGATTCAGTGTGGAGCGGCAGAGATCAGTCCACACCACAGCGGCTGCTGGACAAACTCTCTGAACAGAGATCCAGAGACACACAGGACTCACAGCTCACTTTACTCTGTTCTACTGATGCTCAGGAGAGTGTGTGTGACAGTAATCAGGGTGATCAAACCTCCACAGAGTCTCTGACTTCTGTCTGTAACACTGGAGAACAGCAGATGCTGCAGACACCAGTGAAGATTGAAGTGAAGCAGGAGGAGATAAAAGAAGAAAACATAGCAGAGGAACAACAGAGTGATGAAGATGATGATGAACAGCAGATGCTGCAGACACCAGTGAAGATTGAAGTGAAGCTGGAGGAGATAAAAGAAGAGGAGCACAGTGATGAAGATGATGATGAACAGCAGATGCTGCAGACACCAGTGAAGATTGAAGTGAAGCTGGTGGAGATAAAAGAAGAAAACACAGCAGAGGAACAACGGAGTGATAAAGATGATGATGAGACATCAACAGAGGATCAACAGAGTGATGAAGATGATGATGAACAGCAGATGCTGCAGACACCAGTGAAGATTGAAGTGAAGCAAGAGGAGATAAAAGAAGAAAACACAGCAGAGGAACAACAGAGTGATGATGATGATGATGATGGTTTTGTTCCGTCAGGTATGTTTCTTTGTTTTGTTTTTTATCTTTTCATTTTCATGATAATCGACTGTCATGTCAGAATCTGCTACCAGATTATTTTGTCACTCAATAGTCACACTAAAAAGTTCCCGCTGTTTTATTCTCATTTTTGGAATACTGCTCAGTAGGGATAGTTCACCCAAAAATGAAAATTCTCTCAGCATTTACTCACCCTCATGATATCCCAGTTGTGTATGACTTACTTTCTTCACCAGGACAAATTTTAAGAAAAACAGGAAATATCTCTGCTCAGTAGGTCCTTAAAATGCAAGTGGACGGTGATCAGACCTTTTGAAGCTCCAAAAATCACAGACAGTTAGCATAAACGTCATCCATATGACTCCATCGGTTAAATTAATGTCTTAAAAAGCGAAACAATTGCTTTTTGTGCGGAAAAAGATCCATATTTAAGTAGTTCTTAACTATAACTTAGCTTCCGGACAGCAGCGGTATACACATTCACGAGAGGGCAGAGTTCATGCGGTCTCTTGTGTGAAGTATTCGCGTTGGCATTTTACAGAACGTAATCTCATGTTTTTCTCTCAGTTGAGACATCCAGGATGAGCGCACAAATGCACCATTGGAAATAAACAGATAAATATAGATCTAAACAAAAACCACTGAAGTTTCTGTACAGCATTCCGCCTACTTGGTTGTAAACAGCGCTGCTCTTCCTGGTGTGTAACACGTGCGTCAGTTCTCGCGATTATGTCACATTCATATATCGCTGCTAACCGTAAGCGATGATTTAAATCTTTTTGCGCACTGAAAGCAATCGTTTCACTTTAGAAAGGCATTCGTTTAACCAGTGGAGTCATATGAATGACATTTATGCTGACTCTCTGTGATTTTTGGAGCTTCAAAAGGTCTGATCACCAACCACTTGCATTTTAAAGACCTACTGAGCCAAGATATTTTTCTTCAAATGTGTTCTGCTGAAGAAAGAAAGTCATACACATCTGGGATGGCATGAGGGTGAGTAAATGATGAAAGAATGTTCATTTTTGGGTGAACTATCCCTTTAAAAAAGGTATAACTTTTTATTTTTCCAAAGTTTGCTTTGATTGCCCTGTGACAAAAAAATGATCACACTCTTACTGTATGAAGTGATCATCCCTCTGCCCTGTTCCCCTCAAAGTCTTTTACCTTCCACTGTGAGTTTTTTACACCTTTTTAGTACAAAGGTGTAATAAAACATTTTGAACTTTGAAAATTCAGTTTATGATCATCCTACAGCATGGCCATCATCGTTTTCCCTTTTGAAGTGTCCTGTGAAGACATCATTTATGGCATTTCGCAGTAAATATCTTCATGCCAAAAACAAAGAATGATGAAGAAAACATGATAATCGATCTGACTGTTCAGACTGAAATGTATTATAAAAAATCAGATTTTAATGTGGTTTGGATCAGGCATGTAAAAATGGGATTTTTTTTGTTTTTGCCCTGTTCAAACAACAAAAACCTAAACACACTTGAGTCGAGGAGGCCAAAAAATCCGACTTTTTTATGCCAGTGTGAACATAGTCTAATCAACCAAATGGGAAAATCTATCGCCCGATGGTGATATCAGGGTTCACACAAGGTCCTTGAAGTTCTTAAAGTTCTTAAATTGAGCTTAAAATAAATATATTTGAAGGAATAGTTTACCAAAAAAGGAAAATTCCCTCCTCATTTACTCACCTTCATGCCATCCCAGATGTGTATGACTTTCTTTCCTCAGTAGAACACAAAGATTTTTTTTTTGGAGAATATTTCAGCTCTGTAGGTCCATAAAAATTCAAGTGAATGGTGATCAGCCTCAAAAAGGAGATAAAGTCATCATAAAAGTAATCCATATGACTCCAGTGATTTGGTCAATGTCTTCTGAACCACTCAAATTTGTTTTGGTTGAGAACAGACCAAAATATAACTCCTTTTTCACTGTACATCTTGCCATTGCAGCCTCTAGGCACAATCATTATTTCAAGCTTGATTACACTTCCTAGTACTTGACGCATGCATAGAGCGCTATAGGAAGTGTAATCGTGTTCTCCAAGGAGATTTATAGTGAAAAAGGAATTCAATTTTGGTCTGTTCTCACCCAAAATCAACTGTATCACTTCAGAAGACATTGATTTAACCATTGGTGTTTGATGGATTATGTTATTCCTATTGTTGTATCCAAGAATTGTTAGGTAGAAGTAAGAAGACACATCACAAAACAGTATTTGTATTTATTGAGCTTCACAGACAGAATGCCAGAGTGCGAGAAGAGAACTGAGTTTCGAAGTTTTTATGTCTGTGCATGTGCGTCATGTGTGGCTTGCATCTGTGAGTGTGTGTGTATTTAATCAATGTCTTTGAGGGCCTTGGAGGTTTCTACTTCTGGTTATCAAGTGGTGTCTCATGCAAGCAAACCCCACATACCAACCCCTCCCTGGCCATCTTCACAGACAGCACACAGAAAGGAAAATACAACAGTGGAAAACTACAGTCTAAGCACAGTTATGCACAGATCTACATAGAAAAATGGTAAATAAGAAAATAGCATATACTTGATTTTCCCCCTCTTGATTATGAATATTATCACCAATATCTCTCATTCAAGGGAATCAAAGGTGTAGAACTACCACTAGTAGAAAGAGCCTTTGATATGGCACAACATGTCAATTTATAAGTGATTAACATGGCAACACATATCAGGAACAGTGGTGCCAACACCTGCGCCAGTACTCTGAACACTGAACCAAACATGTTTGTTAACCAATTCTCAATGGTTTTGGCCCAATCGGTTGCAGGCGGTGGGTTTGGCACCATGTCCCTCATATGTTTGATCAGATTTGTCAGGTTAGAAGAATAGTCAGGAATGTAGAAACAACATGATGTACTGACTATATTACATACTATTCCTTTTGCAGTGAATATGTCAAGAACCCATTTCTCCTAAGCTGGAACAATAATGAAAACTCTTGAACCTCGAAGAGTATGACCACTCTTTGGTATTCGTAAATAGTTTATGACCAATGACTATAAGGTGACCTGTTTTTGAGTGTACTTTTGGCCACACAAAATATTTAGTCCATAAATTTAATTCCCACAGATGCCCCTGTCCTGTATTCTGAACCACCTTTGAGCAGCCCAAGGCTACTATGCATGAATCAGTTGGCAGCCTTGCAAGCAGGGTTGCGTCCTGTGAATCTTCCACAAAGCCCGGGCCAGTGAATGCCACCCAACCATTTTGTTATAAGTTATTCCCATTTATAATAAGTAATTCCTATTTATAAGTCAGGCAACACCCATGATTTATTTATTTTATTTTTTCAAATTGCAGACCTGTGTCATTGCTACCCTAATTTTCTAAAATACTTGAGAAATTATATGTTGCGAAGCTAGATACATTTTTTAGAATAATATAAAATCTTAAGTGATGGACAGAATGGATTTCGAATTAAGCATTCAACTGAAATGGCACTAATGGAATCAGTAGAAGAAATAGTTATTGCAATTGATAATAAGGACTATATGATCTAAAGAAAGCATTTGATACCATAAATCATGAATTATTACTAAAGAAATTATATAAATACAGTTTTAGAGGTATTGCTGATTCCTGGTTAAGTTATTTGCAGATTAGGTTCCAATATGTTAGTTTAAATAATACTGGAACACAGTTAATGCATATAAAATGTGGAGTGCCGCAGGGATCAGTTTTAGGTCCAAAACTATTTATTTAGTATATGAATGACCATGGGATGTTATCGAAGTTGCTTAAAGGTATTTTGTTTGCAGATGACACAAGTTTATTTTATTCTGATGAGAATTTAGATAGGGTATTAAAGATTGGGGAACAATAATTTAAAAAGGTTTTTAAAAAACAATGGTCTTATATAAACAAATTGTCCTTAAATCTTGAAAAAACAAAATACATGATATTTAGTAATAAAAAGATCAATAGAGATGGACAAGTAATAATTGAAAAAATTTGATGTCACAAGTTCCACAAATTCTAAACAGGCCGTTTAAACAGCCTGGTTTTAATGAATGCACTTTTTCTATTAAGGAGGAAGTTTTCAATTTTGAAACTTACAGTATAGTTTTAATAGTACAATGACCTCTTATATGTCAAAAGTTCAAGAAAAATTTTATTCGATTCTGAATATTTAAAAGCATTTATAGTATTCTTTAAATATTTCCCCTAATGTGTTTTAAGCAAGAAAAGAAAGACAAACAACTTTTTGTTTACTATACTAAAAGTAACTTAACTTATATGTACATTTTGGTTACTTGGTATTCAACATAGTGCAATGTGCCAATATATTAGAGCTGAGCATAATAGGGCTGTCAGTTTGGCAGAGAAATGAAATTAGGATTCTAAATAAATTTTGAATTTTAAAATCAGCTTTTTTTTAAATTGACGTTGTTTTCTTAGTCCACAAGAGGGCGCGGTGCATTGTATACATAAACCGTACAGCACCTTTTTATAGGATTGCAAAAAACATTCCTAGCTGTTAAAAAAGAGCATTCGATTTCCAACTAATGTGCATAAAATACACAAATAAATGCTTTTAGTCTGTCCATATTCTAAAAAGTCAAAAGTAAAACGAGGGGGGAAAACGCTTCAATAGACACTTCACATGGTGTTGCACATGCACTGGTGGTACAGTATACTACCCCAGACTCAAGCTTCATAATAACATCCAAGGCCGTAGCTAGAGGTGTGGAAGGTGGTAATGATTCTAGGGGCCCACAGGTCCAGGGGGGCCCCACAACAAATTCTAAACTGTATTTTTTAATAGGAAAGGGACCCAAAGCAATATACAGTCAGGGGCGCCAGATCCAATCTACGGCGCTGATAACATCGATATACCACATTTTTTTTTTTTATATATTAAGATTTTGTTGGGTAACAATATTCCCAGATAGTAGTGGTATTCAGCTGAACTTGTTGGTGCAGCGGCTCAGACTATGAGCCCAGGACATAGGCTGATCAAACAGATGGAACACAACAGATTGGAACAGAATGCGATGATCTCGAGACACACATTTCCAAGTTAAACTAATTTACTTCTAAAAAAAACTCATTGCTTGATCTGAGAAACGCTGATAAAAGTGCAAGACACAACGGCCAAAAATCACCACCTGCTGTAAGGGGCTGTACACACCAAACGCTTTTGCAACCATCCATTTGTTTTTCTATGCAAACAAGCACTACATTTTACATTTATGCATTTGGCAGATACTTTTATCCAAAGTGACTTACAGTGCCCTTATTGCAGGACAATACCCCTGGAGTTAAGTGCCTTGCTCAAGGACACAATGGTGGTGGCTGTGGGGATCGAACCAACAACCTTCTACTTACCAGCTCAGTGCTTTAGTCCACTATGCCAGACAAATGTCTTTGTTTCACTTTGTTTTTATTTATTCAGAGTCTCGAGGAGGAGCGTTGTTTTTTAGATGCTGTGTCTAGCTAAAAAGAACTTTAAAAAGCATCGTAAGACACCTGCTTTTTGTAAAACTGTATTTGGTGCGCTGTGTCTAGCCTTTTTTAGCGTAAGAATGGATTGATCTGTCTGATCTGATTGAGAAGTCATCGTTAGTGCTCGGCACACATCCAGAATTTGAATGCACAGTTTTTGCATTCAAATGTGCGACAAATATTCACATTTTAATTTGACAGCACTAAAGCATAACTAGAAAAGTATTCCATATTCCACATTTCACTATAAAAAGTCTGTACTTTTTAAGATTTTATTAATTTGCATGACTTTTCCAGGCCTGGAAAATTACAATTTTAAATTTCCATGCATTCCATATATTTTCAGGTTTTCTGTGACCATGGGGACCCTGAATCAGTAAACATATTCAAATATTTCAACATTAAAATAACATTATCTGCCGGTCTACGTTCAGCAGTTTAAATCAATTATTGACCAATACTAACAATTCTCGATTCAAAAATAAAATTTCAGGATGAACGCGTCTGAAGCGGCAGGATTAGTAATCGATGCATCGAGAAAACAAGTGAATCGTCACATCCCTAGCTAGGTGACTAAAAAAATACACTGCATAGTAAATGTTCAGATTTCACTTGCCAGTGATTGAGTTGTGTAGTGGCGAAGATGTTCATTGCTGAGATCCAACTACATTTTGTCGCATGAACGCCCATTTCCTGTAATGTGTGTCTATTAAAGTTAAGATCCATGCTGGTCTGTTTTAATTTTATTTCTGTTCTTTACAGGCAGTTGTTGATCAAAAAGTAAAAAGAAATATTAATTCTAATCACACATAGCATGGATGTGATGAAGAATCTTTGCAACTCTTCTCTCAAAACATATCAGACACTTGCTGCTGGTTTTCATAAAGAGACAGTACCGTTGTAATGCTTGTTATACAAAGTAATTTAAACTCAGTGTAAATACTGGTAAATTGTACAAATAATTTAGAACAGTGAAAGGTCATATCATTAATATACAGTATATTCATTTTTCTGCCATTATATTAGGGTTCAGCTTGATTTCTTTTTACATTTTGTTCCTGTTGAATTGATTTTTTTCAGTTTACTGTGTTCATTGCAGAGCTGATGAAAGTGAAAGAGGAAAGTCAAGAGCTGAATGAAGTGGAGGAGAAACATCATGATTTCACAACTGGAGAAACATTTTTGAGTGGCTCAAAGACTGAAACTAATTTCTCACTAAAAAAGCCTCAAAGAAGAGCAGCCAAAAATACTTTCACCTGCTCTCAGTGTGGAAAATGTTTCACATATAAAAGTGAACTTAATGTACACATAAGAGTTCATACTGGAGAGAAGCCTTACACATGCCATCAGTGTGGAAAGAGTTTCACATGTGCTGCTGGTCTCTCATATCATCTCCGCTGTCACTCTGGAGAAAGACCATTTGAATGTGATAAGTGTGATAAAACATTTGTTGGGAAATCGTGCCTAAAACGACATCTGAAAGTGCACACAAATGAGAAGCCTTACAAGTGTTCTTCTTGTGGAAAGAGTTTTGCATGCCTGCCTTATTTGAAAGGGCACCAGAAAATACACACCGGTTTGGGGACTCATAAGTGCTTTGAATGTGGGAAGACCTTTACTACAGCTAACAACTTGAAACAACACCAAAGAATTCATACTGGAGAAAAACCTTACAAGTGCTCACACTGTGAGAAGAGTTTCACTTGGTCAGAACACCTGAAAAAACATGAGAGAATCCATACTGGAGAAAAACCTTACAGGTGCTCACACTGTGGAAAGAGTTTCACTCAGTTAGAAAATCTGAAAACACACGAGAGAATTCATACTGGAGAGAAACCTTACCACTGTTCTTCTTGTGGGAGGAGTTTCATATATTCAAGCCATTTACAGAGACATGTAAAAAAGAATTGCTCCAGCAGACACAGAGAGCAAGAATCATCTTAAGGTCCAACAATATCAGGTAAATAGTTTGAAATTCAGATATAATTTGATTTACACATTGCAGTCAAATGCGGCAGTTGAAGTGAACGTTAACTCAGTGATCTATCCAATCGTGCTCATACTCCTATTGTTTCCATTAACTTAAATCATTGTTTCTTAATGGAATAGGTCACCCAAAAAAATGAAAATTATCTTATCATTTACTCTCCCTCATACCATCCCAGATGTATAGGACTTTCTTTCTTCTGCTGAACACAAATTAAGATTTTTAGAAGAATATTTCAGCTCTGAAGGTCTATACAATACAAGTGAATGGAGACCAAAACTTTGAAGCTTCATAAAGCACAAAGTCATCATAAAAGTAATCCATGAGACTCCAGTGTTTTAAACAATGTCTTATGAAGCAATCCAGTCGGTTTTGGGTGGTAACAGATAAAAATGTAACTCCTTCTTCACTATAAACCTTGACATCGGCCGTCTCTAGGCATGATCATGATTTCAAGCTTGATTATACTTCCTAGTGCTTGAAGCATGCACATTTACATTTATTCATTTAGCAGATGCTTTTATCCAAAGCGACTTACAAATAAGGAGTACAATAGATGTGATTCATCCTGAAAATTGCTTAGAGAAGCACAAGTAGAGAGGAAGGAGAGAGAAAGTGTTGAACAGTAATGAGGTTTTTAGGGGTTTTTTTAGCTGAAAAGAAAGAAGACAGTTTTCGCATTAGTTGGATTGGCTCAAGTGCTCGCAAAAGAGATGCATCTTTAGATGTTTCTTCAAGGTGGCTAGAGAATCAGCTGCTCGGGTGGGGTTTAGAAGGTCGTTCCACCAGCGAGGGATGGATGATGTGAAGGTCCGGTTAGTTTAAATGATTTTGATTTTGTGAGATGCTGAGATGGTACCATGAGGCGCTGCTCACCCGCTGATCTTAAGCTTCTGGAGGGCACATAGACTTGTAGATAGGGAGGTGCAGAATGCACAGAGCACTAGGAAGTTTAATCAAGCTTGAAATCATGACTGCTCTCCTGTGACCACTTGTGATTGAATTCAAGGGGAGGGTCTCTGAATTTCATGAGAAATAACATCTCTGTGGGATAAGCTGATGTGCTGTCATGTGCTGCACATGTGGCGAAACGTTTCAGTTTTATGTATGAGCCCAGAATGTGTTATGTGGACGAGTTTAAATTTGTTCTTCATCAGTGCTTAAAGTGAGCTGGTACACCGTATTGGAGATGATGCGAAAATTACACAGTACTGGCAGCTCTTATAAGGTGCCAGTATGGTGTCCTTTACCTGCGAATCCCTCCCCTTCATTTTAAATACAATAAGATAAATAATACAATTCTTTGTTCAACCTGGATTATTTCTACTGTATATCAACTTGTCTTTCCTGCTGTATTTACATTATGCCTGATGTCACAATTAAAGCCTATCCTTCATAATATAAAGATGTGTCTAGTGTTTAATTTGTATTGGCTAACAATAGTATGTACATGTAACGTATACATTTTTGTTTTACTGTAATATTAATTTCATATCATCATTATAGTTATACAGCCTAGTGGAATAAATGTAACATTGGCCTTTGTGTACTTCTAGCCTAATTGTTTTTGACTCAAATAGGTTAAATGTTTAGTTGACACAAAAAATTGCTGCGGACAAGTCAAAAGATTTAGGCATTTTTATGGGCTTCACATTTTCTGAATACATGAGCAAAAAAAAAATCAAGTGTCAATATTATCCCTGCTCTTTCCTACTAATTTGTAGAAACGTAATGCAACCTAACCAAATAAAACCAATTAGAACTAATAAAAAGCACTAGATATTTGGCTTATGAAGGGTCTCATGGTCTTAATCATTGATCAGCATAGATTAGCATTAGGTAGCCTGTTTGGACTAAATGTCTCATTATGCGCAGATTATATTTTGTTAAACTTGTTTTTTTTTTTGTTTTTTTTGTTTTTTAAATAAAGTATATTGGGATAAAACAAAAGGGAGCACACACTCATTGCTCTTTACAGGGTTCCCACTGTCATGAAAAACATCAGGGAATATTCAAATATTATAAGTCGATAATAAATATAGTTTTTCTCTAAATATTTCAGTAGCTTTAAATTGCTTGCGTAGAGTAGCCCACAACTTGCCAATCCATAACGATGTCTTATTTATCACTGAATCGTTCTTTTGAGTCAGTTTAGAATGAGGAAAATACATGGAAATGCATAGGTCAGAAAGGTTGGGAACCCTGACTTTAATTGTAATAAACCATCTGAAACAGAATGTGTTTACGAACTAAGTCTGGAATAAAAATAAACTGCACAAATTATTTTAATTTATGCATATAAATTAATTATTTAATTTATATGCATCATATCTAATTAACCAAGCAGTGACTCTGAAACAATGGAGAAATTAACTTTTACCTCTAATATTTTGCTTGTGTATGTCTCTTTCATTATTGCCATGAGGGAGGAAATTAACTGGGACATCACTTACCGATCCAGTTTCAGATTAAAAGCGTGTAAACGCACGTATTCACGAGACTGTGCGTGGGTATGATGGCACTTCCACCAGCAGTGTGTTTGACACCACTGATGTAGAGTGCAGCACGAACAGTAGATGGGGCTGTTTGGTGGCAGCTATCGGTGGTGGATCGCAGTTCATTGTGCTCTGGAAGCACCAGATTCAGCAAGCCCATAAATGTGACTGTACTCTAGAAACAAGCCCAAAAAACTCTGGTGGACACAGTGGACAGCAGCGAGTCCTCTGGCTCCTGGCAGATGGAACCGCTCCTCCCCTTCTTCAGTAGATGGCAGCGGATCCTCCAGCTTTCGGTGGCTGGCAGCAACCCCTCCGTCCCCAGGCAGACGGCCGCGGCTGCTCCTTCGGCGGATGGCAGCAGCAAGGACTCCGCAACAGCATCTCTCCTCCCTCCCGGGTTTCAGCACCACTGTAATGGGTTCAGGATAGGCAAAGAGGAGGCGGGAACTGGCTGAACAGTCAACATAAAGGTTTAATGTAAAACTCAACTTAAAATAAAACATAAGGACACACATACAGCACGGCTGCGTGCGTCTCTCTCTCTTGAACTGGCATCTCCAGCTCTCCTTTATCTCGCTCTCCCGCTGATCACCTAATTCAGCGCCCACCGTGCATCTTCACGGCCCGGCCCGGCCACGCCCTCCTTCTCGTCACATGCTGGCTAATACTAAATGTACATTTTCTATAATTGTTATTCATGTCAGCACTAACAATGTCTGACTTTGCCATTCGGAGATCACTAAAGATAATGTTAAAGAGGTGTGTGAACTTGCAATGTCAAACACTGTAATATGCTCTGGCCCCCTCCCTGCTCATCATGGTGACAATGTTTAAAGTAGATTAGTGTCACTAAATGGCTGGATGTCTGAGTGGTATCTGGAGAATAGCATAGGATTTATAGAACAATTGGAAGAGTTTTTGAGGTAGACCTGACCTGCTAAAGAGAGATGGCTCCATCCCTCCAGGGAAGGTGACACTCTCCACTCTAGTAATTTGGTTTATAGTCTTAATAGTGATAGTATTTGACTAACTGGGGCCCAGGTCAGGAAGCAGACAAACTGGTTAATCCGAACGTCTGCTAGCTGCCTTGAGACATCACACAAGTCACATAAACTAGAGACTGTATCACCTAGATATCATATAGAGACTGTGTCTGTTCCCTGAACTACCAAACACAAACCCCTCACTAAATCATTTAGAAAAAATTTGATTAAGGTCAAACTTGAAAAAGTTTATAAAGATAAACATAATTTAAAGGTAGGACTACTAAATATTAGATCTCTTTCTACCAAAACACTAATTGTTAATAAAATTATTACAGATCATAGTTTGGATGTGCTCTGTTTGACTGAAACCTGGCTTAAACCGGATGAATATATTAGTTTAAATTAATCTACTCCCCCAGGTTATGGTTATAAACATGAGCCTTGCCTGAAGGGTCAAGGAGTAGTTGTTGCTACAATTTACAGTGAAGTTTTTGTTGTTACTCAGAGGACAGGATATAAGTTTAAGTCTTTTGAACTAATAATGCTTAATGTGACTGTCAGATATAAATAAAAGATCTCTGTTGTCTTTTGCCCTTGTTACAGTATATAGATCACCTGGGCCGTACTCCGATTTCCTTGGTGAATTTGCACATTTTCTATCAGCTCTAGTAGTTAATATAGATAGAGCTTTAATTGTTAGTGACTTCAACATTCACATACAACTCATTGCCATCATCATATGCTAGATTGAATTCTGTCATATGGAGTTGATGTTGATACTATAGCAATTCAACTGCAGAGCAATGACATCTCAGATCATTAACTCGTCTCTTGTTTGCTGCGATCAGCTAAAGTCACTCA
Organism: Myxocyprinus asiaticus; assembly: GCF_019703515.2. Taxonomy (NCBI): domain Eukaryota; kingdom Metazoa; phylum Chordata; class Actinopteri; order Cypriniformes; family Catostomidae; genus Myxocyprinus; species Myxocyprinus asiaticus. Next base: position 40,999,719 of record NC_059371.1, read on the forward strand.
ACCTACACCACGCTATCGTTCAGGTAGAACTATTCTTTTGACCACTAAAAATAGCTTCACTGATAATCTTTCAGAATTCTCTCACATACTTGGTAAGCCAAAAAGTCTAGAAGAACTTGATGTAATAACAGAAAATATAAATAAAGTCATCTCTAGCACTCTTGATAGTGTCTCCCCCTTTGATTAAAGAAAAAAAAAAAAAAGCCCTGCACCATTGTACAATGATCACACTCATGCTCTCAAGAGAGCAGCTCGGAAAATGGAGCACAAGTGAAAGAATACAAAATTTGTGATATTTTGCGGTGCATGGAAGGATAGTGTCTGTAGCTAGAGACAGGCACTAAATGCTGCCAGGTCAACATAATTTAGCAAACTCATAGAAAATATTCCTCACGAGCAACTTCAATTCTTCGCTGTCATAGGTCATGAAGAGCTACAAAATCAAAAGCCACAACATGTATGTTAGAATCAGTATCAACTAAGCTCTTACAGGTATTCCCTTTAATCTCAGAACCTCTTCTTAATATTATTAACTCCTCACTATCCTTAGGACATGTCCCAAGAAACTTTAAAATGGCAGTTATCAAACCACTTATTAAGAAGCCACAGCTTGATCCTGGAGAACTGGCTGATTACGGAATGATTTGAAATCTACCATTTATGTCGAAAATACTACAAAAGGTAGTGTCCTCCAACTATTTTCATTTCTACAGAGAAATGGTATATATAAACAATTTCAGTCAGGATTTAGGCCCCATCACAGTACAGAGACTGCACTTATCAGAGTTACAAATGACTTGCTCTTATCATCTGATCGTGGCTGCATTTCTCTTCTAGTGCTTTTAGGTCTTAGTGCTGCCTTCGACACGATAGATCACGACATTCTCTTGAATAGGCTGGAGAATTATGTTGCCATTAGTGGACTTGCATTAGCATAGTTTAGGTCATATTTATCAGACTGCTACCACATTGTATGTGTAAACATGGAATTGTCAAATTAAACAAAAGTTAAGTATGGAGTGCCACAGGGATCAGTTTTAGGGCCTCTGCGTTTCTCCTTATACATGCTTCCCCTGGGAGATATTATCAGGGATCGTGGAATAAGTTTCCACTGTTATGCCGATGATACCCAACTTTATATTTCTTCTAAGCCCAATGAAAATTCACAAATCTCCAAATTAGCAGTGTATCAATGAAATAAAAGATTGGATGGCCAGAAATTTCCTTCTACTCAATTCCGGCAAAACAGAGGTACTAATTATTGGACCAAAAACCTCTTAAAAATAAGACACTAATATATAATTTGACTTTCGATGGATGTACTGTTACGTCGTCTTCTACAGTGAAGAATTTGGGTGTTATATTTGTTACCAATCTGTCCTTTGAAAATCAGATTTCCAATGTTTGTAGAACAGCATTCTTTTACCTCAGAAATATTGCTAAGTTATGACACATGCTCTCTGTTTTTGATGCCGAAAAACAAATTCATACATTCATGACCTCAAAACTAGATTATTGTAATGCATTACTGGGAGCATGTCCAGCAAGTTCAATAAATAATCTTCAAATGGTTAAAAATGCAGCTGCCAGAGTGCTGAACAGAACCAAGAAATCTGATCATATTAGCCCCATTTTATCGTCGTTACATTGGCTACCTGTTAAATTTCTTATAAAATTCTGTTAACTACGTTTAAAGCTTTGAATGGACTAGATCCACAGTACTTAAGTGATGTTCTGACATGCTATATTCCATCATGTTCATTACAATCACAAAATTCTGGCTTGTTAATAGTTCCTAGAATATAAAAATCCACAAAAGGAGGTAGATCCTTTTCGGCTCCTAAACTATGGAATAGTCTCCCTAACACTGTTCTGGATGCAGACACACTCACTCAGTTTAGGTCTAGACTAAAGACTATTTAGCCAGGCATACACCTAATTTATCCATCAACTCACAATTAGGCTGCTTTAGTTAGGCCTGCTGGAACCAGAAACATCTATCATGATCTACAACTGCATAAAATTGAATGACATCTATGCTAATATTATTCTATTTGTTTCCATGTCTCAACCTTGTGATTCATATCCCAAAGTTACCAGAACCGTCCAGATCCAGCTCCAATCCTGCTTGGTATCGGACTCCATTGCTATGTGTCTCATAGTGATGATGACTAAATGCAGCCAGACATCACTTCAGTCTTTTACAATGGACTTCAGAGGATGAACTGATGCTAGCTCCAACTGTAAGACACTGGATACTTCATATGCCTCTCCCTGAACCTTGGACTTAGGATGGATCCCACTGAACCTCACCGAAATGACCTTCTGGTTGAACTGCGATGCACCTCATTGATCTCTGCCTGCATCACCTTTGTCTATTGGTGGACTACACTCTTGAAATGAAATACATATACTGTTATTTAATTGCCAACAAAAGCCTTCATCAGCCAATTAACAAAGGACAATGCATCTATGTTAACTTCTGCAGTTAATCCAGGATGGACTTCAAAGACATTAGTCATTAATCTTGCAGTTCATAAAAAAACTTTTTTTAAACACTGGACCTTAAGACTTACTTAGTTTACTAATCTTAAACCATTACCTGCTCTGCACATAAATAACTAATATTGGCATTATATTCCTGTTGTTTAGCCAGAGGGGAATTGGCCCCCACAATGAGCCTGGTTTCTCCCAAGGTTATTTTTCTCCATTAACCAACATCTTATGGAGTTTTGTGTTCCTTGCCACAGTCACCTTCAACTTGCTCACAGGGTTTCTAAATACAATTATTGTATAATTATTTACTTTTTATATACAATTTATAATCATATTTAATCAAATGCTCTAAGACTTTATAGATATTACAGTTTCATTTTTTAATGCATGATTTTCTGTAAAGCTGCTTTGAAACGATGTGTGTTGTGAAATCGCTATACAAATAAAAATGATGACTACTGGGCAGGGAGGAGAATGTCTAGCAAAAAGGGACTTAAAATATTGATCTGTTTCTCACCCACATCTATCATATCACTTCTGAAGATATGGTTTAAACCACTGGAGTTGTACAGATTACTTTTATGATGCCTTTATGTGCTATTTGGAGCGTCAAAATTTTGGCACCCATTCACTTGCATTGTATGGACCTACAGAGCTGAAATATTCTTCTTAAAATCATAATTTGTGTTCTGCAGAAGAAAGTCATACACATCTGGGATGGCATAAGGGTGAGTAAATGATGAGGGAATTTTCATTTCATTTAACTTATGAAAATGTGTGGCAAGGATAAAAGTTTGCCTTTTGTGTTTAACAGAAGAGATAAAGTCATACAGGTTTGAAACAACTTGAGGGTGAGTAAATGATGACAGAATTTTCAGTTTTGGGTGAACAATTCTTTTAAATGTGGTTTCTTAGATGCCGTTGAGCATGTGCTGCAAAACTGTGTAGCTTATGAAAGAGATTCTGTCACTTTAATTTCATGTATAATACTACAAAACAGTTTAAAGTATATACTATATTTTGAAGTTAGACAGCAAGACTGATTAATCAGATGTTGGCATTTTAAACACTCCAGTCCAGCAGGAGGCTGAAATGCACCAGAAGTTGTTTTGAAAACCGCCAGAAAATACAAGAAGAAGAAATAAGAGCTCCAGACAGTTTGAGCTCTCGGTTCGGTACGTGTTTTTATATTTAGTTAATGTATATTTTTCTGTGTGTAGCAGGATAGGCAGCCCCCCCGTCCCCAATGGTTTGTCAATTTTCTGGCGTTTGCCTGCATATTGCTGCCACCTGGCCCACTAGTAATTAGTCTGATTTAAAAGGTAATAACACTCAGACTGTTCGAGCTGGTCAGTGTTGTTGTCGCTCACACTTGTGTGCTCCTTTTATCTGTTCTCTTTTTGGAGTCGTGCAGTCTGAGTCTTGTCTCATACTTTGCAGTGAACAGAGGTACAGTATGTGGGTGTATATCTGTGGAGGTGCTTTTTATTAGCCCAACTTGTGTTTGTAACACTGGTCTATCTTTTGCAGCTGGAGTTGTGTCTGCTGGACAGTGTCTACTTTATTTGCTTGTGTGGTTCTGCCACTGTAAGTATGGACTTGATACGTGCTGGGATTATTTTGTGTGTGGTGTGTGTGTAAATTATTGTATGTCCTTTGCTCTAGGCGTAAATTGAAGGTGTGTGTCTGCCTGTCTGCCCATTAACGAATGGTGTGTGTGTGTGTGTGTGTGTGTGTTGCAAGCAGATGGACATGGACTCTGGCTGCTGCTGTTTGTGTTTGATTTTTTTTTTATTTAGTTTTTTTGTTTTGGGTAAGTTTTTCTTTCTTGCCCTTGTTTATCTGTTTCTTTGTATTTTTGTTATCCTCTGCTGGTCCCAGTCAGTATTTCTTTTAGGGATGCACCTATACCACTTTGTCTTCCGATATCGGAAATCTCAGTATCGGCCGATACCTGTGTGTGTGTGTGTTTTTTTTTTTTTTTTTTTTTAATTTTTTATATATAATATTTTTTTATAATCAGTTTAGAATATCTTTTCATTATTTTGTGGAACTAATCGAGAGTACTCTTTAATATGTAAAGAAACACAAATCTCTAACTACACATTATTTCAATATAAATGTATAGCTTTTTAAGAAACACTTTATTGTTAACTATACTGGATAATGTAGTAGCAAAATTAACAGTAATTCCAGCCTTCAGTAGAAAAGAAACCAGTTTATTATTAGTGTGTGTGTGTGTGTGTGTGTAAAAAAAAAAAAGAAAAAAAAAAATATATATATATATATATATATATATTATTTTTTTTTTTTTTTTTTTTTCTCCAGTTTAGTTGAAAGACATCAGTCCAATTTTCATTCAGTTATATTTTGGAACCCATTCAACTTAAATATTGTTATAAATTGTAAACAAATACTAATGATGATAAAAAATAATAAATTGTTATACTATTTTTGAAATACAACAGTAATGCACTTTTTAAACCCTCACGCTTTTATTTTGACATTCTGAACTCTCCAGGAAGTCCTGTATGTGTCTGTTTGTAGGGAAGTTCACAGTAGTTTAATTCGCTTATTCAAATTCTGTTAAAATGCGCCTCCAGTGCCGTTCTAAATGCGTATTATAAGTGAACCGAACTATTAAGCATCTACATCGGAGATGCTGTTCTTGAGTAGCACTCAAATATTGCGCACCACGTGAAGGCTAAAAATTGGCACTGCCCTGTTTACTCGTGGCTTTCAATAATGCGCTGACACTGTGCATACTATATAGTTACTTATTAAACGCAGCCTTTTGTGATTCACAGAGCTATCACACGTCTTCAAGTGGCTTTGAATAAAATGCACGAGCCATATGTACTGCTTTAATGGTATTTTAATGGTTCTTTTGTCATTTTTGGAGCTTGACAGTAACAAACAAGACTAACACACAGTATCGGATTTGGATCAGGCTCTTTGGACCGATACCCGATCCGTCTAAAAGCTTCAGTATCGGAGCCGATACCGATCCAGGTATCGGATCGGTGCATCCCTAATTTCTTTTTCTGGAGTCACTTAAGTGTCATTTTAATTATTGCCTTTTGCGTATCTAATTTTACTATGTTTTGTGTTTAGGAAGTGCCCCGGCCTGCCCCAGGGAAGCTGACTGCTGGATATTGTGGCCCCTTTGTTTCACTGTTTGAGGTGATGGTTTATCACTGTTATATCGGTTTGCTGACTTGTGGAGTGTGTGTGGTAACTGGTGTGTTGGGCCTATCCGGGTGCGGTTTGCTTCCCTGGAGGTCGGCCCAAGCACTCTTTTAGCTCTTTAAACAAAAAGTATCGAGTTGGTTTTGTGGCATGTAAAAGGTAACTGTTTGTATGCAACGTGACTCTAGTTTGTTTCTTTTACCTTGACGACAATAAGAAAATGTGTTTCTGGGCAAAGCACAGTCTCCTTCCCTGGTATAGCAAACCTGTGCCCTCAGTTAGTCATTGTACTCTGTCCCCCATTCTGCTACATGTTGTGTGTATGTGTGTCTCTCTCTCTCTCTCTCTCTCTGGTGTTTTAATGACTTTAAGAGAAGATTATCACCTGATGTAGCTTGTTTGTGACGGACACTTTAAATGTTCCGGTTCATGGGAAAAACTAGTAGAAATCTGAGACTCATGTTAATTTGATGAATGAGCTTTTTAAATCCAGCAGCTGATTGTAAATTAGTTGGAAGTCAGTTTATGTTGCATGGTTTTCCTTGGTCAAATGCATGAATAACGAACTTTATCATCTAAGCATCTGGATCCTTTTTATACTTTAATGTGGGAAATCAAACTAAAATCAATTTCTATAGGGTTCGTTATAATATTGAGTGTACATGAATATAGCACCTGGGATTTGTGATTTTAGTGGAAGTGTTTGTTCCTATTTCTTAACAGATATTACAGATTCTTATCATTGGGTGATTCATTATTTTAACCATCTCTCTGAATATCTGAAGGTAAAAATGGCCAGTTTGTTTCCTAATATCAGTAGAACAGAACATGTATTAGCTGGAGGACAACTTTGTTCATTATATGTTCATTCTTGGAGGTTTAGACTTTAAAGCCCTTTTATTCTACTAGAGAAAAAAGCAGAAAAATCTGTATCATGTTTTATTTCTAATATATGAACTTAAGCGGCTGATTGTAAGTTATTTTAATGAGGGCAATTATATGGGAAAAGAAAAGCCTGTTATAGGATACTATCCGATAAAATGACTGCTGTCAAGTTAAGAAACCAAAACACAAAGTACACATTTTTATACCATCTCTGAAACATTAACAAATCTGTTCTTGTGTGTAATTATATAATAATGTTTTAGAGTTTGATGAATGTCAGTCCATTATAATGATGATGTTTCTGTGTTCAGATGTTCATCATGAGAGAGCAGGTGGATGTGATCTGCTGTAAATCAGTAGGAACTGATCTGTCCATGCTGGATATTGATGATTTCATCACAGAAATCTCTCAGCTGAAGAAAGAGGTGGCATCACTGAATACAAAGCTGAAGGAGAGAGATGACATGTTACAGGTTAAACATTCATTTCATCCTTTTACCTGTTTTAAGTTTAAAATTGAGATCGTAAGTTTCAAAAGATGTGATATGACTGACTCTGTGATGATGAACGGTACAGATGTGATTGTGTTGTGTTTGTCAGGAGCTGGAAAAGGTTTCCTGTCAATCTTCAGTGTGTGTGACTGATGGGACCTCCACAGAATGTCAGGATTCAGTGTGGAGCGGCAGAGATCAGTCCACACCACAGCGGCTGCTGGACAAACTCTCTGAACAGAGATCCAGAGACACACAGGACTCACAGCTCACTTTACTCTGTTCTACTGATGCTCAGGAGAGTGTGTGTGACAGTAATCAGGGTGATCAAACCTCCACAGAGTCTCTGACTTCTGTCTGTAACACTGGAGAACAGCAGATGCTGCAGACACCAGTGAAGATTGAAGTGAAGCAAGAGGAGATTAAAGAAGAAATCTCAGCAGAGGTACAACAGAGTGATGATGAACAGCAGATGCTGCAGACACCAGTGAAGATTGAAGTGAAGCTGCTGGACTGCAGGAACCTGATGAAGATGGGAGGAGGAACCACAACAGAGGAACAACAAAGATATGATTATTTTATTCCTTCAGGTATGTTTCTTCCTTTTAATGTTGTTTTACATTTTGAAGACTATCAACTTTCATGTCAGCATAAAAATTCGAATTGTTTTATTGTTGTTTTAGAAGTGCTCAGCTGTCTTTTAAAGGGATACTGTAGTTCACCCAAAAATGAAAATGTGTGTGACTTTATTTTTTGTGCAGAACACAAAGATTTTTAGAAGAATATCTTGGCTCTGTAGGTCCATACAATACAAGTGAATGGTGGCTGGAACATTGACGTTCCAAAAATCAAATAAAGGTTGCATAAAAGTAATCCATAAGACTCTAGTGTTTAAATCAATTTCTTCAGGAGCGATATGATGGGTGTGGATGAGAAACAGATCAATATTTAAATCCTTTTTACTTTAAAAGTACACTTACACTTGCCCTCCTATGCTCGTTCACGAGAGGTCTTTTGTTTTTTTGCTGATTCTCATTCTTTGCGCCTATCGCCGCTTACTGGGCTGTTTTATATTCTTTTTTTTCTAGTCCATGCCCAGTAGGTGGCAGGGCTGATCGCCAATCACAGATTTAAGATGAAGATTGGTCTATTTAGATGAGCAATAATCTTTTTATTTACATCTTTCCAAAGTTGTAACAGTTCTGCAGTGTCACGGGGTCGCAATATTTGAGGCAAAAAAATTATCTCCCTGATAAATTGTGACAGCTCATGATGTTTAAAGTGCTCGTTTCATTCATTCTCTCTCTCCTCAACAGTTCCCAGTAACTTTTAAACTCTTGCGTTGCATTGACTAACATTAGCATATCCACGAAAAAATGACGGGTTTTTTTTGTAATAAGGAATTTTATTGTGTGCGCGTGTATATACACACCGATCAACCACAACATTAAAACAACCTGCCTTATATTGTGTAGGACTCCCTCGTGCCGCCAAAACAGTGCCAACCCGCATCTTAGAATAGCATTCTGAGATGATATTCTTCTCAACACAATTGTACAGAGCAGTTATCTGAGTTACCGTAGACTTTGTCAGTTCGATTTTGTCAGTCTGGCCATTTTCTGTTGACGTCTCTCATCAACAAGGTGTTTCCAGTCACAGAACTGCCCCTCACTGGATGTTTTTTGTTTTTGGCACCATTCTGAGTAAATTCTTGAGACTGTTGTACGTGAAAATCCCAGGAAATCAGTGTGGCGGCGGGGGCGTGGTTGAGCGTTCGTCCGGAGAAAGAGAAAGCGGTAAAGATGCATACACCTGAGCCAGATAATGACTAACACCTGTTTCCAATTGCAGTAAGCTTGGGGAGAGTGATATGAAAGGAACCACGCCAGCGGCAAGTGGAGAGAAGAGCTACATGTCTGAAAAGACTGTATTGTGCTGATGTGTGTGTGAAGTTGTAAAGCGCTTGAGTTTATTAATTAAAAGCTATACCTTTTGAGTGGAAGAAACCAGTTTCATGTGTCTTCCTCCCCCCTCTGCGTGAAGTTTGTTAATCTGGTGCTGAAACCCAGGACGAAATCGAAGAAAGTACGCCTCATGGAGTTCTCAACATTGGCTGAAGTCCTCGAGTCCCTTGCCAGCCTGCACCACTCCCACCAAGGCTTGAGGTTTGACAGGACCGAGATCACCGCTTCCACGAGATCTTCAGAGCTCAAGCAGAGGACCGGCAGGCGATTCAGAGCCCTCTCTGCCAGGAGAAAGCCCCGCCCACGCTCATGAAGATGGGGTCGGAAGATAACCCAGAAGCCTTCCTCAACCTCTTTGAGCAAACTGCTGAGATTTGGGATTGGCCGCGTGCACAATGGGCGGCCCGGCACATTCCTTTGTCCAGGGAAGCCCAACTTGCAGCTCAACAACTGCTGGCGGCTAGTCTTCTGGTTTACAGTGACTTGAAGACCATCCTGCAGCGGGTCGGCCGGAGTCCAGAACAGTAATGTCAGCTCTTCCGGTCAATGAAGTTGGAAAGGACCGGCCGCCCGTTTGCCTTCTCTCAACGACTCTGGGACACCTGCTGGAAATGGTTTCTGGCGGGGGACTGCGACGTCGAGGGAGTTGTCGACCAGGTGATGCTGGAGCAGCCGATCCGTTGGCTACCGAAAGGGATGGTGGAATGGGTCCAGTGCCATTGCCCGGTGTCACTGGAGGAAGCGGTCCAACTGGCGGAGGACCATATGACGGCGTACCCGAGGGTAGAAAAGCCCTCCCACTCTCTCTCCCCTCCCCCTGTGTTTTCCCCGATCTCTTCTCACTCTGCTCTCTCTCTGCCCAGCCCAGTATCATGGATGCTTGGTATTCCACTGCCGAAGCCGGCTCCCCGTTCATAGGGGTTTGCCCCCCCCCCCCAGCGACTTCAGTGCCTCATTCCTCTACCCCTCAGGTGGATGTTCCTGCAGGTGCGGGCGTAGCGCCTGGGCCAGCCTGCTGGAGTTGTGGGAATCTTCTGGGATCAATGTCATGTTATGGAGCTAGGAACTGTGGTCTGGATCCCCAACACTCCACGGACTGCCCCCGATCAGGCCAGAGCATACCGGTAAGTGTCAAGGGGAGTACTTATCAAGCCTTGGTGGACACGGGTTGCAACCAGACCACTATCCACAAATGCCTGGTTCAACACGAGGCTTTGGTCACAACCAAGAGGGTGTGGGTGAAGTGTGTGCATGGGGATATTCACAGCTACCCTGTAGTGACCCTCATTGTCAAATTTCTGGGAAAAAAGCATAGAGTGGAGGTGGCGGTTAGTTCCCGCCTCACCCATCCACTAATTATCTGGGAACTAATTGGCCATAGTTTGAAAATGTATTAAAGGGAATATGTGTGGATGGGTCCCGCAAAGAAGTGACCAAATGTGAAATATGCGATGCTTTGGCAGGGGAGGCGGAGCCGGGGCGTCTTCGTCAGCTCTCCGTCAGAATGATTTGAGGGAGGGGGAGGAGTCTGCTCCTCCCACCATTTGGGGGTTTCCCAAAAGGGATTTCCCTCTGGAGCAGTCGAGAGACGAGACCCTTAGGCATGCTCTTGACCAAGTGAAAATCATTGATGGTCAAAGTTTCCAGCGGAACATCATACTTATCCTTATTTTGCCATAGTAAAAGAGCAGTTGTATTAAGTGATGCAGGACGCTCGAACAAAAGAGGATACAACCCAGCTGTTAATACCGCAGAGCGGCCGGGACATGTTGTTCCAGGCGGCTCACTATAATCCGATGGCGGGTTACTTGGGGGAGAGGAAAACACTGGACCGAGTAATGGCCCGTTTTTATTGGCCGGGCATTCGCGGGGATGTCTGCAGGTGGTGTGCGGCTTACCGTGAATGTCAGCTGGTGAATCCATCGGCCAACCCAAGAGTGCCGTTGTGCCACCCTCCCGCTAATCGAGGTCCCCTTCGAAAAGAAAATGGCATGGACCTCGTCGGGCCATTAGAGTGGTCAGCACGTGGACACCGCTTTGTATTAGTCCTGGTGGACTATGCAACGCGATATACAGAAGCAGTGCCCCTGCGCAACATCTCAGCGCACAGTGTTGCGGAGGCACTCTTCAAAATAATTTCCCGAGTGGGGATTCCGAAAGAAATCCTTGCTGATCAGGGCACTAGATTTGTCACGGGCACTACGTGAGCTTCATAAATTGTTGGGTATTAAGTCAATCTGCACTAGCGTTTACCATCCACAGACAGATGGGTTGGTAGAGCAATTTATAAAACCCTAAAAAATGATTCGTAAGTTCGTGCACGAGAATTTTAGAAATTGGGACAAATGGCTCGATCCCCTGTTATTCACAGTGCGAGAGGTCCCACAAGCCTCCACAGGGTTTTCCCCATTTGAGCTGCTGTACGGGCGGTGCCCATGCGGCATGCTCAGTGTCATATGGGAAGCTTGGGAGGAGGATCCTTCAAACAGTAAAAACGAAATTCAGTACGTTCCTGATCTTGGAGCAAAACTCCACATTTCTGTGGCAACTAACACAGGAGAATTTGCTCCAAGCTCAGGAATGTAAAAGCTGACTGTATAACGGGAACTCTGCTACGGGAATTTGCACCGGGAGACAAAGTGCTCATATTACTTCCCACGTCGAGCTCCAGATTACACGCTAAGTGGTAAGGGCCCTTTGAGTTCACACGACGAGTGGCGGATCTCGATTATGAGGTGAAACGAACCGATAGAGGGGGCACACGTCAAATATACCACCTCAACCTCCTGGAATTATGGAGGGAGGTGGTCCCTGTGACGTTGGCTACAGTAGTTCTGGAGAGGGCGGAGCTCTGACCGGAGGTGATCGCAAAACCAATCATATCGCCCCGGTCGCTTGCGGAGACCACCTCTCACCATATCAAGTCACGGAGGTAGCCAAGTTGCAGGAAGAATTTGCGGAAGAGTGTTCTCCTCGGCCGGGTCATACAAATCTCATACAGCACCAGATTGAGGCAGAGCCGGGGTAGTGGTACGTAGCAGTCCCTACAGACTTCACGTGCACAAGGGAAAAAGTGGTCCAGGAGGAATTAAGATGCAATGCTCGAGATGGGGGTAATCGAGGAATCCCACAGCGATTTTGGTCCAGCCCGGTTGTTCTGGTTCCAAAGAGCGACGAGTCAGTCCGGTTCTGTGTGGATTATAGAAAAGTCAACGCGGTGTCTAAATTTGACGGGTACTCGATGCCTCGTGTTGGTGTGTTGCTCATACGGTTGGGCACCGTTCAATTTTACTCAACACTGGATTTGACAAAGGGTTATTGGCAGATCCCATTGACACCAGTATTCTGTGAAAAAACGGCCTTCTCCACACTGTTTGGGTTATACCAATTTGTGACGCTTCCATTTTGGTTTGTTTGGAGCCCCGGCTATGTTTCAGCACCTCATGGACCGAATCCTCAGACAGCATTCGCGTATGCCGCTGCCTATCTAGACGACAACATAATTTACAGTAATGATTGGCAGCGGCACATGCAGCATCTGAGGACGGTCCTGAGATCGCTGCGACGGGCGGGACTCGCAGCAAACCCCAAGAAGTGTGCAATTGGACAGGTGGAGGTACGGTATCTTGGGTTCCACTTGGGCCATGGGCAGGTGCGTCCCCAAATTGACAAAACTGCGGCGATTGTGACCTACCCAAGACCAAAAAGGGGGTGAGACTTTTTCTGCGGCTGGATGGCTATTACAGGAGGTTCGTGCCTAATTATTCGGACGTCACCAGCCTGCTGACTGATCTCACTAAAAAGGGAGCTCCAGACCCGGTCCAGTAGACGAAGCAGTGTCAACAGGCGTTTACGCAAGTTAAAGCCACACTTTGTGCTTTTACATTCACCTGATTTCTCTCTCCCTTTTGTGTTACAGATGGACGCTTCAGGGTGGGGGGCTGTGCTCTCGCAGGTGGTGGAGGGGGAGGATGCTCTCATTGAGGGAGACAAAGTACAGCACCATTGAAAAGGAGTGTCTTGCCATCAAGTGGGCGGTCCTCACTCTCCGGTACTATCTGTTGGGGTGGGCCCTCACTCTCTGCTCAGGTAATGCCCCACTCCAATGGCTCCACCACATGAAAGATACCAACGCACGGATCACCTGTTGGTATCTGGTGCTTCAGCCATTTAAGTTCAAGGCGCTCCACAGACTGGGAGCGCAGATGGCCGTCGCCGACTTCCTTTCCAGAAATTGGGGGGGGTAGTGGTAGGCAGGCCGGTTGTGGGGGCGTGGTCGAGCATTCGTTTGGAGAGAAAGCGGTAAGGGTGCATACACCTGAGCCAGATAATGACTAACACCTGTTTCCAGTTGCATTAAGCTTGAGGAGAGCGGTATGAAAGGAACCACGCCAGCGGCAAGTGGAGAGAAGAGCTACATGTCTGAAAAGACTGTTGTGCTAGTGTGTGTGTGTGTGTGTGTGTGTGTGTCAAGCTGTAAAACGCTTGAGTTTATTAATTAAAAGCCTTACCTTTGAGTCGAAGAAACCAGTTCCCTGTGTCCTCCTTCCCCTCCCTGTGTGAAGTTTGTTACCATCGGCAGTTACAAAAATACTCAAACCAGCCAGTCTGGCATCAACAATCATGTCACGGTCCTGCAAGCTGCTGACCCGTATCTGCATGATTTTATGCACTGTACGGCTGCCACATGATTGACTGATTAGATAATCGCATAGATGATTGTTGGTGCCAGATGGGATGGTTTGAGTATTTCTGTAACTGCTGATCTCCTGGGATTTTCACGCACAACAGTCTCAAGAATTTACTCGGAATGGTGCAAAAAACATCCAGTGAGTGGCAATTCTGTGGATGGAAATGCCTTGTTGATGAGAGAGGTCAACAGAGAATGGCCAGACTGGTTCGAACTGACAAAGTCTATGGTAACTCGGATAACTGCACTGTAATCTCAGAATGCTATTCTGAGATGCGGGTTGGCGCTGTTTTGGCGGCACAAAGGGGACCTACACAATATTAGGCAGGTGGTTTTAATGTTGTGGCTGATCAATATATATATCAATTCACAATAATTAAAAAAAAATCATAAGTATTGAATCGACATTTCAATATCTTTAGAGTGAATCAACAGGCAATTCCTACCCCTAATAAATACTGGATGTTTGTTGTGTTCTCCATTAAATTGGGGTTTAATTTGATTTATATTTGTCCCTCCCAAATTGAGTTTTGTCTATTTACTTTGTTCATTGTAGAGCTGATGGAAGGGAAAGAGGAACATCAAGAACCAAATGAAGAGGAGGAGAAACTTCAGTATCAGAAACATCATGATTTAATAACTGGAGAAAAATCTTTGAGTGGTTCAAAGACTAAAAAGATTTTCTCACCAAAAAAGCCTCGAAGAGCAGCCAAAAATGCTTTCACCTGCTCTCAATGTGGAAAGAGTTTCAGATATAAAAGTGATCTTATTAAACACATGAGAGTTCACACAGGAGAGAGACCTTACACGTGCCACGAGTGTGGGAAAAGATTCACTGTTAAAGCACATCTTAATAGACACATCAGAGTTCACACTGAAGATAAGCCCTACACGTGCCATCAGTGTGGAAATAGTTTTAAATATAAAGACTCTCTTAATGTGCACATGAGAGTTCACACAGGAGAGAGGCCTTACAACTGTCATCAGTGTGGGAAAAGTTTTGCATATGCACACCATCTCAAGTATCACCTCCGCTGTCACTCTGGAGAAAGGTCATTTAAATGTGACAAGTGCGGTAAAACATTTGTTTTGAATTCAGTCCTAAAAGAACATCTGAAAACTCACAAAAATGAGAAGCCTTACAAGTGTTCTTCTTGTGGAAAGAGTTTTGCATGCCTGTTCTATTTTAAAGAGCATCAGAAAATACATACCGGTGTTGGGGCTCATATGTGCTTTGAATGTGAGAAGACCTTTACTACAGCCGGCAACTTGAAAAAGCACCAAAGAATTCATACTGGAGAAAAACCTTTCAAGTGTTAATACTGTGAAAAGACTTTGTTATAAAACCTGAAAATACACGAGAGGTTTCATACTGGAGAAAAACCATACCACTGCTCTTCTTGTAGGAGGAGTTTCAAACAATCAGGTAATCTACATAGACATGTAAAAAAAGTATTGCCCAAGTATTCACAGCGAGCAAAAATTATCTTCAGGTTCTACGACATCAATTAAATAGTTGGAAATTCAGATAAACCCAAAGATTTCCCCAAAAAGAGCAGAATCATCTATGAGAATAACAAAGGACATTTGAAAAAGTGTTTGTATTAATAAACAATTTGTGTAGGAATGCTTTTCTGTTATGTCTGGGCTAAAAAATTTTTTTAATGTAAACTAGGGATGTTCCGATCAGTCCGGACACTGATCACTATTGGCCTGTTATCGCTTTCTATGATTCAGTTAATGGTCTCATAATTTGTTCGATCACAAAAGATGCACAGCTCCTTTAATGCCTTGTTTATAGGATACAACGAGGTTAAAGGCACCCCTTAAAGAAATTTTGCTTTTTTCTGGTCACAAAATGTGTCATGGTAAAAAAAAATGATGTATTTTTATTGAATATTGATAGAGCAACATAATTTGTGTGAAAAGAAATTAATAACGGAAGGTTGTTTAGATTAAAATTTAGTTTAAAAAAAAGTGGTGAGGGAGCCTTTTACCCCACACTTGGAGTAAAAGGCCCCTAAAGGGTTTAAATTAATATCGTGTAGATACCGGAGAAATAGTTATAGGGCACAATTTGTCAGCTAATGCAAATACTTTTGAGACAGCAAGATGCTTTTTTGAGTAACAAATTAAGATGATGCTTACTCAAAATAACTACTACAGAAAGTCAAGTTTCCTGTTAATTTCAAACACATTTGATATTTTATTACATCTCAAGTATTCTATAAACAAACTATTCTCTATTATGATTGGATGTCAATGTGAGCCCACTTTGAAAAATGTTCAGAACAAATCTATTTGCCCCATTTAAGAAAAACATTGTTTAATAGGGGCCTTTAGCCCCTGCAACAGGTGGCTTTTGACCCCAAATACTATCCTTTCACTTATTGGACAGTTATTGAAAATTTTTGATTTAATGACTTTAAAACTGAAAATGATAAATAATTATTTTGTCTCAAAAGAAATGTTAATTTCAGGGATGTTCATTAGCTACATACATTTGCAACATTTCAAAAAATAATACAAATGTGATAATTGCCTCAATCAACATTTCGACACCACGCAAAGATCTCATGGATCAGAAAAATGTTTCCAGTGTGTTGTGACAAACGGGTGTTTAGGAAAGTACTGTGGTAGTTTTTGTTGCTATTTAGTGTTTTGGGAGAAAATAAAAACCAATGGAGCCTTTTACCCTGTGGAATCTTTAGCCCTTTTGTACCATACTTTCGCCTGACACTACAGCGCGACGCTTGGCGGACAGCGCACATACCTCCCCAAATTCTAGTGATGTTTATACTTGATGTGCTTGCTGTTGTACTATTTTGTGAAACGACATGTGGTGGTCAAGATCAGTTTTATTCTAAATCAGCAGGAAGAGCAGTGAGAAGTAGTTTGCCAGAAAAAAAAACAACAATGGCGTCCCACATGCATTTGCTTGATTTGGATGGTGGATTTTTATTTTTATTGATCTCTCAGTCAATTTTTGTGCTTTTAAGCATTTAGTATTTACAGTTGAAGTCAGTTTACATACACCTTAGACAAATACATTTAAACTCAGTTTTCACAATTCCTGACATTTAATCGTAGAAAACATTCCCTGTCTTAGGTCAGTTAGGATCACTATATTTTAAGAATATATGTCTTGAAAATGTCAGAATAATAGTAGAGAGAATGATTTATTTCAGCTTTTATTTCTTTCATCACATTCCCAGTGGGTCAGAAGTTTACAGACACTTTGTTAGTATTTGGTAGCATTGCCTTTAAATTGTTTAACTTGGGTCAGATTTTTTGGGTAGCCTTCTACAAGCTTCTCACAATAAGTTGCTAGAATTTTGTCCCATTCCTCCAGACAGAACTGGTGTATATGAGTCAGGTTTGTAGGCCTCCTTGCTCGCACATGCTTTTTCATTGGGTTTAGAAGAAATAAAATGTTGGGTATCGTCGGCATAACATTGGAAACTTATTCTATGATTCCTGATATATATGCTTCCCCTGGGAGATATTAAGGAGAAAAGCAGAGGCCCTAAAACTGATCCCTGAGATGGAAAAATTTAATTCTACAAATATTGGAAATTGTTTTTCAAAGGTTACATTGCTATCAAATATAACACCTACATTTTTTGCTGTAGGAGTCGAAATTGTGTAGAAGGAAATTTCTAGCCATCCACTCTTTGATATCATTTATACACTCTTTTGGAAAAATTTTAAATTGAGTTTCAAAGAAATATGAAGTTGTGTATTGTTGGCATAACAGTGAAAACTAATTCCAAGGTTCCTGATAATGTCTCCCAGGGGGAGCATGTATAGGGAGAAAAGCAGAGGCCCTAAAACTGATCCCTGTGGCACTCCATACTTAACTTTAATTTGATCTGACAGTTTCTCATTAACAAAAGTGGTAGTGGTCAGAAAGATAGATAACTGCCAGTTTAAAGTTTCTTGGGACATGCCCTAAGGATAATTGAGGAGTTAATAATATTAAGACTAGGTTTTTAGATTACAGGAAACACCTTTCAGGAGTTTAGTCGGTATTGGATCTAACATACATGTTGCTGATTTTGATGTTTTGATCATTTTTGTTAGCTCTTCCTGACCTATAACAGCGAAGGATTGAAGTTGCTTGTAGGTAATAATTTTAGTCTTCTGGGGTGCTGTGGCAGATGGATGTGTAATTCAAATTTTGTTTCTGATGATTTTAATTTTATCAGTACCGCATAAACACCTAGGATTGTTGTGGATATTTTCTGCGTTTCTAAATATGCAGACCTGGCACTTTTTAGAGCCTGTAGTTAGAGACACTATCCTTCCATAACCCGCAAAATACCTATAATTTTGTATTCTTCCACTTACGCTCCATTTTCCGAGCTGCTCTCTTGAGAGCATGAGTATGATCATTGTACCATGGTGCAAGATTTTTCTCTTTATCTTTCTTTAATCGAAGTGGGGCAACACTATCTATAGCGCTAGAGAAGACTGTATCCATATTTTCTGTGACAACATCAAGTTCTTCTGAATTTTTTGGCCTACTGAGTATTTAAGGCAAGTCTGGAAGATTATTAGTGAAGCTGTCTTTAGTAGTTGAAAGAAAAGTTTTACCTGAACGATAATGTTGTGTAGATTGAGTAACCTTTGCTAAGCGCAGCATACAAGAGACGAGGTAATGATCTGAGATATCATCGCTCTGCGGCAGAATTTCTATATTATCAACATCAATTCCATATGACAAAATTAGATCTAGCGTATGATTTCGCCGATAGGTTGGACCTGTCATAATTTGTCTAATCCAAACAGAGTTGAGAATATCGATAAATGCTAATCCCAGAGTATCATTTTCGTTATCGGTGTGGATGTTGAAGTCACCAACGATTAAAGCTCTATCCACATCAACTATTGGATCTGACAGAAAATCAGCAAATTATCGAAGGAATTCAGAATATGCCCCTGGTGGTCTATATACTGTTGAGCGAACAAAAGATGACAAATTTTTATTTATATCTGACAATGTCACAAAGTATTATCAGTTCAAAAGAATTAAACTTACAACCAGACCTTTGAGTAACACTGAAAATAGCAACACCTCCTCCTCAACCTTTCAGATGAGGCTCATATTTATAACAATAACCTGAGGGAGTAGGCTCATTTAAACTAATATATTCATCTGTTTATTCCAGGTTTCAGTTAAACAGAGCAAATCCAAACTATGATCTGTAATAATTGAATTTGCAATTAGTGATTTGGATGAAAGCAATCGAATGTTGTGTAGTCCTACCTTTATATGATGTTTATCTTAATTGTTTTGTTATTTTCAAGTTTGACATCAAATTTTTTCTAAATGACTTAATGGGGTTTTGTGTTCATGGAAAAGACACAGTCTCAATATGATATACAAGTGATTCATTCTCTATGTGTTGTTGTTTATGTGACCTGTGTGAGGGGTCAAGGCAGCCTTTTGGATTAGCCAGTTTGTCTGCTTTCTGTCCTTGGCCCCAGTTAGTCAAATACTATCACTATTAAGACTATGAGCCATATTACCAGAGAGGAGAGCAGCACCTTCCCTGGAGGGATGGAGTCCGTCTCTCTTTAGCAGGTCAGGTCTTCCCCAAAAACTCTTTGAATTGTCTGTGCTATTCTCCGGACACCACTCAGAAGTCCAGCCATTCAGTGACACTAATCTACTATAAACCTCATCACCACAGTGAGCAGGGAGGGGGCCACAGCATATTACAGTGTCTGACATCATATTTGCAAGTTCACACACCTCTTTAACATTATCTTTAGTGATCTCCGACTGGTGAAGCAGGATATCCTTAGTGCCAACATGAATAACAATCTTAGAAAATCTATGTTTAGCATTAGCCAGCACTTGTAAATTTGATCTGATGTCAGATGCTCTGGTACCCGAAATGCATTCAACAATAGTGGCTGGAGTCTCTATTTCCATGTTCCTTAGAATAGAGTCACCAATAATGAGGGCGCTTTCAACATGATTCTCAGTGGGTGCATCACTGAGTGGGGAGAATCGATTGGAAATCCTAACAGGAACGGGAGAGTGGTATCACTTTGCCCTACTAGTATGCTGTGGAGACATCACCCAAACGCCCTGCTGCTCTACAGCCGGGAACCAGAGTGTGTGTTGCTCGCTATACTACCCGCATTTGAAACAGTATCCATCCACAGGTCCTCCACTACAGTTCAGATGCGTGTCTCTAACTCATTAACCTTCTCTGTCAGCCTGACTAATTCCTTACATTTATCAAATGTAAATCCCTCACTGCTGATGAAAAAATCTATAGTAAATGTGTGGCATGCAATGCATGAAGCGATAATATGAGTGAATGCCATGACTTTCCATAATTGTTTGTTGTTGTTGTTTTTTTTGTTTGGTTTGTTTTTAGATTCAAACTTTTTATTGATTCAAAACAAAACAGAATAAAACAATATAAATGCAGAGAATCAACTTTTAACCCCCACTGATTCCCCAACCCCAACCCCATCCCCCTCCCAATTCCTAACCCTCCCCAACAAGCACCATGATTAAAGCCTGGGTTATATACATCCAATATAAACACACACAAAAAAAATATTGAGAAAATAAAAGTACAACAATAAACAAAGAAAGAAAGAATAGAAGAAAAGAAAAGAAAAATCCACAAAGGATTCGATTTAGAAGTTAGATCATAATTGCATCTCTCTCCACATGTTCTTCACTGAGAGCCTTCCAGAGAGGACAGGTCTTTGCCCCATTTCTTAACATACACACCTAATCTGCCAAGCTGCTTATATGACATTTTTTTAAATGCTGCTACCCTACACAATTTGGTGAACTATTCTTAAAATGAGGGAGCACCATTTGACTTCATCCAAGAATTATCTGTCTGCCAGTCATTACACTACTTTGGACCCAGCTTTTTGTATATTCGACAACTGCTTTAATAACCACCCCATCACCCAATATACATAGTCTAGGGCACAAAGAAATTTGAGTGTCTAAAGCCTCACATATAAAATTCTGGACTCTTACCCAGAATTCTTACCCCTTGAATCTTAGTGCAGAACCACAGAGCATGTGCTATGTCTCCATCCTCCAATTGAATTGCCAGCAGGTAGGTGTGTCTTTTAAACCAAGCCTAAACAATCTACAGGGAGTACAGTAGAAATGATGCAAAATCTTGAACTGAATACTAAAGCCATACCCTTGCATTGCCATGACATAGTTTTAAAATTTTTAAGAATTCTTTCCCACTCCCCATCCTCCAATACCAAGTTCAAATCACTTTCTCATAACCTCTTAAGAGCTTTTAAGGCCCCATCACCAAGATTCTGAATCAACAAGGAATAATACACTGATGCTTCATGCCCCTTTCCAAAGGCTGTGAGCACCATACAGAGGGTGTCTGCAGCTTTAGGGGGCTAATACCGATCTCCGATTTTTTTTAACACTAAGACCGGCCGATACAGATACCAATCTTTTTTTAAAGTGCCCGTTGCCACATTTTTGCAAGTTATATGCTGCAGTTAGTTTATGCCTCACACAATAAAATTACAGTAACGCTTTACAAAAAGTTTCCATTTGTTAACATTATTTAGCAACATTAGTTAACATAAACTAATGAACTTAATGTTAGTTACAACACATACATTTTTAAAATCAACAGTTGTATTGGTTAGCAATAATACACTATTAACTAACATTAACAATGAACAATTGTATTTTTATTAACATTATGATAAATAAATGCTGTAAATATACATTGTTCATTGTTTGTTCATGTTAGAAATTAAATCTTTTTATAAAGTGTTACCAAAATTACATTAAAATTACTTTAATTGTGAATTGCTAATATTTATTTGTATTGAAAACAATTATGAATAGTTCTGTTGTCAATATCAAAGGTCATTGTGACATACTGGCAACCAGTAAAAACCATGAAAGCATCACACACAGCAGAGATACATTCAAAAATAAGAAACATCTACAGGTGCTGGTCATATAATTAGAATATCATCAAAAAGTTGATTTATTTCACTAATTCCATTCAAAAAGTGAAACTTGTATATTATATTCATTCATTACACACAGACTGATATATTTCAAATGTTTATTTCTTTTAATTTTGATGATTATAACTGACAACTAAGGAAAATCCCAAATTCAGTATCTCAGAAAATTAGAATATTGTGAAAAGGTTCAATATTGAAGACACCTGGTGCCACACTCTAATCAGCTAATTAACTCAAAACACCTGCAAAGGCCTTTAAATGGTCTCTCAGTCTAGTTCTGTACGCTACACAATCATGGGGAAGACTGCTGACTTGACAGTTGTCCAAAAGACGACCATTGACACGTTGCACAAGGAGGGCAAGACACAAAAGGTCATTGCAAAAGAGGCTGGCTGTTCACAGAGCTCTGTGTCCAAGCACATTAATAGAGAGGCAAAGGGAAGGAAAAGATGTGGTAGAAAAAAGTGTACAAGCAATAGGGATAACCACACCCTGGAGAGGATTGTGAAACAAAACCCATTCAAAAATGAGGGGGAGAACCACTACGCACAGACGTATGCAAGACATGGGTTTCAGCTGTCGCATTCCTTGTGTCAAGCCACTCTTGAACAACAGACAGCGTCTGAAGCGTCTCTCCTGGGCTAAAGACAAAAAGGACTGGACTGCTGCTGAGTGGTCCAAAGTTATGTTCTCTGATGAAAGTAAATTTTGCATTTCCTTTGGAAATCAGGGTCCCAGAGTCTGGAGGAAGAGAGGAGAGGCACACAATCCACGTTGCTTGAGGTCCAGTGTAAAGTTTCCACAGTCAGTGATGGTTTGGGGTGCCATGTCATCTGCTGGTGTTGGTCCACTGTGTTTTCTGAGGTCCAAGGTCAACGCAGCCGTATACCAGGAAGTTTTAGAGCACTTCATGCTTCCTGCTGCTGACCAACTTTATGGAGATGCAGATTTCATTTTCCAACAGGACTTGGCACCTGCACACAGTGCCAAAGCAACCAGAATCTGGTTTAAGGACCATGGTATCCCTGTTCTTAATTGGCCAGCAAACTCGCCTGACCTTAACCCCATAGAAAATCTATGGGGTATTGTGAAGAGGAAGATGCGATATGCCAGACCCAACAATGCAGAAGAGCTGAAGGCCACTATCAGAGCAACCTGGGCTCTCATAACACCTGAGCAGTGCCACAGACTGATCGACTCCATGCCACGCCGCATTGCTGCAGTAATTCAGGCAAAAGGAGCCCCAACTAAGTATTGAGTGCTGTACATGCTCATACTTTTCATGTTCATACTTTTCAGTTGGCCAAGATTTCTAAAAATCCTTTCTTTGTATTGGTCTTAAGTAATATTCCAATTTTCTGAGATACTGAATTTGGGATTTTCCTTAGTTGTCAGTTATAATCATCAAAATTAAAAGAAATAAACATTTGAAATATATCAGTGTGTGTGTAATGAATGAATATAATATACAAGTTTCACTTTTTGAATGGAGTTAGTGAAATAAATCAACTTTTTGATGATATTCTAATTATATGACCAGCACCTGTATCCATTACAAGCTCTAAAACTGCTCCAGTGAGAAATCATTAATACTGTATCTCTGATTTGTCTTTGGCATCTTGTTGTAACACAAATCACTAATTATTAAGCAACTGCGTGAAGACGTGGTGCTGTTATTGAAGGTTAAACAGTTATATCTGTTATTAGTGGTATTGTGACCAAAACTAATCTGATTTAAATTGGGATCCTCAGAGAATAGCACTGGGATGAGTGACTGGAGAGCTGCATGTTTGATTGACACGGAGAGTGCTCATGTTAAAGAGAGTAAAGCTTTACTTTTACTTTACTTTGTTATTTAATACCCGTTTGTAGTCTCTTTATTCTCTTCATGCTCACTGTGCAGCGAGTCAGAATTACTACAGTAATGACTAGAATCTGCCCTAAATCTAGGCATGATCAGCCGATCATGTA
This sequence comes from Myxocyprinus asiaticus, assembly GCF_019703515.2. NCBI lineage: Eukaryota > Metazoa > Chordata > Actinopteri > Cypriniformes > Catostomidae > Myxocyprinus > Myxocyprinus asiaticus. The sequence goes on from NC_059371.1 coordinate 41,023,406, forward strand.
TTTAAGATGAAGATCGGCCCAATTTAGACTGGTGGCCGATCGATCGGTGCACCCATAGTAAATACCTGTAAAATTGAGACCTAAAAATCCCAAATTGCTATACTTTCAAATTATCTTAAAGCTCCATTTTCATAAAGGTCACCAAGTGTAGCAACACCCCTCTCCAACCATTCTTTCTAGCAAAAGGGGGACTTGGTAATACACAATTTGGGGTTCAGCCATATGAGAAGGAAATATTTAGGTAAGTATCAAAATTGAACATATGGGAAACCTTGGTCCATACTGTAAATGTGAAATAATGGGATGCTTCCTATTTAGACCAATTCAGCCTGTATCCTGAAAACTTAGAGAAGGAATTAATGATTTTATGAAGGCTAGGCATAGATCAACTAGGGTTGGAGACAAATAATAATATATCATCTGTGTAAAGTAGAAGTTTATGTTCCACACCTTCTGCAACAATACCCGGAAAACCATTGTCTTTTCTTATGCTAATGTTTCCAGGGTAAGACAGAATAGCAAAGGGGAGAGAGAGGACAACCTTGCTGAGCTCCCCTACCAAGAGAAAAAAAATCTGAAATTAATACATTAGTTTGCACTGCTGCTTACGGTTGTTTATAAAGTAACTTAATCCACCCAATTAAAATGTTCCCAAACCTATACATTTCCAAAATCTTAAAAAGATAGTCCCATTCCACCCAATCAAACGCCTTCTCAGCAGCAAGTGAGACCGGGATCTGATAATTCGCTACCAACCACATAATAATTATAAAACGTCTAATATTATCAGAAAAACTACGACCATGAATATACTCCACTTGATCTATATGTATAATAGATGTAATTACTCTGCTTAATCGATTAGCCAGAAGTTTAGACAATATTTTTGCATCTAACTTGATCAGGGACATTGTACAATAACATTTACATTAATTTGGGTTCTTATCTTTTTTAAGAATGAGACTGATTAGGGCTTGCATCATGGCTGGCAGTAGTTCACCTTTCTTTAATGTCTCTGTGTAAACTTTTAACATATGTGGAGCCAGTTCTGTGACATAAGATCTAAAAAATTCTGCGGCAAAACCATCTGTCTCTGGTGCCTTACCTGTTGGCAAGGCTTTAATTACCTCAACAAGCTCCTCCAAAGTAATATCTGAGTCAAGAAAGTCTTTTTGATCACTCATCAATTTAGGAAGTTCTAATGGCTCTACGAAACTGCTAATATCCTTATCGGAAGACAAAGACGAGAAGCTATAAAGATCTAAATAGAATTCTTTAAAGGCCTTATTTTTTTATTTATTTTTTCTTCTCCCCTTTTTCTTCCCAATTTGGAATGCCCAGTGCACTCTAAGTCCTCGTGGTGGCGTTGTGACTTGCCTCAATCCGGGTGGCGGAGGATGAATCTCAGTTGCCTCCGTGTCTGAGACCGTCAATCCATGCATCTTATCACGTGGCTTGTTGAGCATGTTACTGCGGAGACATCGCGCGTGTGGAGGCTTCACGCAGTTCTCCGCAGCATCCACGCACAACTCACCATGCGCCCCACCGAGAGCAAACCACATTATAGCAACCACAAGGAGGTGACCCCACATGACTCTACCCTCCCTAGCAACTGGGCCAATTTGGTTGCTTAGGAGACCTGGCTGGAGTCACTCAGCACACCCTGGATTCGAAATTGTGACTCCAGGGGTGGTAGTCAGCGTCTTTACTCGCTGAGCTACCCAGGCCCCCTCTTTAAAGGCCTTATTAATATCTGTGGCAGAAGTTAATATATTGCCACCTGAAAACTTCACTGAAGGAATGGTGAAAAAAACTCTGTTTTATGTATCTGGCAAGCATTTCCCTGCTCTTTCCCCCAACTCAAAATATGCCTATCTTGCCCTGAATAACTAAAACTCTACCTTCTGTGACAAAATAGTATTGTACCTATACTTTAGCTGAGTCAACTCTCTAAGACCATTGGATGGCATACAGCGCTTCTGCTCTGTTTCAGCAATTATTTTCCAATTCTATGAATTCCTGTGCTTTGATCTTTTTAATGAATGAGGCATATTGTATGATTCGCCCCCTAAGAATTGCCTTAAGCGCCTCCCATGCCACACCCACAGAGGACACTGAGGACCAATTGGTTTCTACATAACCATTGACTTCTGTCTTTAACATCTGTTGAAATGCTGGGTCCTGTTTTCTTTTTTCTATATGCGGCAACATCTCTTAACCCACCATAGCAAAAATATTTTTAAAAATCTATTTTAGAGTTAATCTTATGAACTGAAGAAAAAAGGTGTAGTCCCTCCCAGATGGATTCAAAAGTCTCCAAATGTCTGTAAGACCAAGATTTTTACACATCCTCTGTAGTGTCAGCTCTAAAGGGTCTACACACCTTTACATCACTATAATCAAGGACCGGATCCATTAACAGTTTGAAGTCTTCCCCCCAAAACCATATCATGAACATCCCAGCTGCTTGTAACTTTACCTCAAGATCTATAAAAAAGTTCTGATTATCAGCGTTGGGTGCATAAATATTAGCCAAAATAAGAGTTTGCTCCTGTATTTCAGCCAAAACAATAATGACTCTTCCTAACTTATCTTTAATCTGCTTGAGATATTTAAATTGTAAATGCTTATGTATCAGTGTGTTGACTCCCCTGCACTTACTCAAACCAGCACTGCAAAACACATGCCCACCACATGTCCTACCAAGCTTTTCAGCTTCCTGTGGAGAAAGGTGTGTTTCTTGAAGGAACACTATATCATATTTTTATCGCTTAAGGAAAGATACAAGCTTCCATCTTTTAATAGGGTGCCAAGCTCATGAACATTCCACATGGATAGAAACATTTTACATATATTAAAGTGTGACATATTGACATGTAAATATAAATTGTGTACCCAAGGCAAAATTACATAGACCACTTTCCAACATTGATGAAACCATCAAATCCTGACCAAACAGAACAGAAAAAAATTATTTCAACCCTGCACACAACAGTCCCAACTGGCATCCATGCCCCAGAAATGCGACGGTCAATGCATGCTCACGATATTTTCCGCAACACTATTGCTTCCATACTGCTCAAGTCCGGTGTTTTTTATTTTAAAAAACTGTCCCTTGTTTTGATTTTTTCTTTCATAAACATGCCAATAAATTGCACAAAAATGTATTCTATAAAATAAGACCCAGTAAATAATCACATCAAATCCACATCAAACCCACAAAATGAACAAATTAACTCAACAATAAGTCGATAAAGGGAAAAAAAGAGTAGAGCAAGAGTCAGTGGACAGCCAAGAGAATAACAAACCCTCTCAGGCAGCATCAGTAAAATGCATGATGTGTAGTCTGTATTGTTGACTGAGTTCAGGCAAAATTACCCACTCACGCCATTGATGTAATGAAGGCGAAAGCTTGTCGTGGGCATGTAAAAGTCTTTCGACTGTCCTTGGCGTCAATTCTCAGCATAGCAGGAAAAAGCTGTATGAAGCCCACCTTCTTTTGGTGCAGCAATTTTTTACACTCTTTGAATCCATCCCTCTTCGCTTGTGTCGCCTGGAGTCTGGAAAAACCATTATGTTGTGGTCCTCCCAGCACAACTTGCATTCCTCTCTGCTCGCAGGACAAAGTCTCTGTCAGCCGGCCGCAAGAATCTTGCCAGGAAAGATCAGGGTCTGTCACTCGCCCCAGGAAGCTGACCGAAAACTCTGTGGGCAGAGGAGCTACTTGCTACAGTTTTTATCTATTTAAACTAATGTAAACCTTACATCCGTTTTAGAAGAGTTTATTGTATTTTGTGACTGAATCAATGAATTTGGTGAAATGTTGCTTCCTGAGACATACCGGACTTTGGTGAAACATAGCTGACACACAGCCTTTGTCCTGTTCACTACTCATTGCCCAGTATAACTGTAGTTTACTACGAAACCATAATGCTCCCAAAGAACAGATTTCAGAGATGATGGTGGGTCTTCAATCTCTAGCTTATTTAAGTCTAAAGTATTTTTGAGAGTCACGTGACGCCATGTGATGTTCGGACGTGTGAACGGTGAGCTCTGCGCACTTTGCTAGTTTTAACACTGTTAATGACATCAACCGGTGAGATTCGATACACTCTGTTCCATAACTGTTCTAGGAGGACAATATGTCAAAGAATTCAAAAATCCTGTGCTCTGGAAACATTAAAAGACACTTACATGCTCAAGCTGATACCTCTGAGAAGGCCCCGAGCCAGGGAGCCGATTTGTTTGGAGAAATGAGGGAAATTCGGCGAGAAATGTTGAACATGTCGGCAATGCTGACAAAGGTCATTGCTGACTTGGAAGATCTTGCTGTAATATGTTGATCGATCACTGCCATGGAGACGAAGTTCTCTGAGGTGGTTACAAGTGTGAAGGATGTCGAGAAACTGATCGATTATGTGGAGTCATCAGAGAGGGAATTAGCAGCTAATCCGCTAGTGACCAAGGTGGATTTGGAGCATGTCTGGTAGAAATTGGAGGATATGGAGAACCGTAGCTGGCGGAATAACATCCGAATCGTCGGAATTCCTAAAGCCAAAGAGGGACAGGATATGGTGAAATTCCTGGACGGACTCTTTCTGAATATGTTTGACATAACGGGCCATAAGCTGGAAATCGAGTGAGCTCACAGGTTTCTGGCTAGGCAATCCGCTGAGGGAGACAGGCCCCGATCAATTCTGGCCAAATTTCTGAGATCATCCGATAAAGATCTTGTGTTATGCAAGGCGAGGAGTAAAGGAAGGCATTTTTGGAAGAACCACAGCATTTTCTTGTTCCCAGACTTTGCGAATTCGACAAGAGAGAAACGTGATTGATTCAAGGAATGCAAGAAACTCTTACATCAACAGAAGGTCGCTTTTGCACTGATGTTCCTGGCCAAATTGAGAATAGGTGCTAAGGATGGCCGAAAATCATTCACATGTCCCCAGCAAGCGATGTCCTTCATAAAGTCAATGGAGTAAGTTATTTTGTGGTACTCGCATTGTAGCCGAATGGACCAACTCACATTCACTTGACTGTTCGAGGAAACTGAGTGCCTTTTTTATTTCTTTTTGTGCTGGTTCCACCTAGCGGCTGGAGTTTGTTTTGTGGAGTTACGCTCCTTCGGGACTGTTTTGTGGATGAATCACATGTTCTTTGTGCTTATGCCTCCTACTGGCTGGAGTTTGTTTTGTGGAGTATTTCTTGCAAGACATTGGAGTGATTAGGTCATTCATTGCATTCATGTAGCAGCCGAATGGTCCGGCTCATTGAACATTTGTTCGACTGTCTGAGGAAACTGAGCGCCTTTTTTTTTCTTTTTGTTCTGGTTCCGCCTAGTAGCTGAAGTTTATTTTGTGGAATAACACACCTTAGGGACAGTTATGTGGAGGAATGTACACGTTCTTTGTGTTTATTCCGCCTATTGGCTGGAGTTTGTTTTATAGATTATCTTTTGTGTGTAAGTCTGTCTCACAAAATGTGTATAGAAACACCAGACTTGAGCAATCCAATGGCAAAGTTGTCGCGGGGGTTCTTGTTGGCGTGCATGGACTGTTTGAGTTTAGAAGGATGGACAGCGGGGTTAATGCACACGTTTTTCTTTTTTTCTGTTTGTTTGGTTCTGGGGGAAGTTCGGTGTTTGATTGTTGCACTAATGTTGGAATGTGGTCTTTATAATTTTGTTTTTGACACACAATCTATTTTTTCTCATATGTCAAAATGTCAAATGTTAATATGAGCGTATTGTCTCTGCACGTGGAATGTGAATGGGTTGGGGCACCCCATAAAAAGAAGGAAGGTTATTTATCTTCTTAAGCATAAGAAATATGATAGTGTTTCTTCAAGAAACGCATCTTTTGGGGGCCTGGGTAGCTCAGTGGTAAAGACGCTGGCTACCACCCCTGGAGTTTGCTAGTTCGAATCCCAGGGTGTGCTGAGTGATTCCAGCCAGGTCTCCTAAGCAACCAAATTTGCCCAGTTGCTAGGGAGGGTAGAGTCACATGGGGTAACCTCCTCATGATCGCTATAATGTGGTTCGTTCTCGGTGGGGCGCATGGTGAGTTGAGCGTGGTTGCCGCGGTGGATGGCGTGAAGCCTCCACACGTGCTATGTCTCCGTGGCAACAGCCTAACAACAAGCCATGTGATAAGATGCGCGGGTTGACGATCTCAGATGCAGAGGCAACTGGGATTCATCCTCCACCACCCGGACTGAGGCAAATCACTGCGCGACCACAAGGACTTAAAAGCACATTGGGAATTGGGCATTCCAAATTAAAAAAAAAAAAGAAACACATTTTTCCCCGAAAGAAGCTGAAAAATCTGGGACGATATGGGGTGGGCATGTTTTCTTTAGTGCTGGCTCAAGTAAGAGCAGGGGAGTCATTACACTGATAAGTAAGCATCTACTATTCAAATGTCTCAAACAGAATAAAGATAAATTAGGAAGAGTCATTATTGTTTTAGCAGAAATTCAGGGGCGAAGGTTGGTTTTGGCTAATATTTATGCACCTAACGCTGATGATCAGGGCTTTTTTATAAATCTTGAAGGGATGTTGCAAGCTGCTGGCACCCCTCATGATATAATATTTGGAGGAGACTTTAATCTATTGATGGACTCAATCCTTGATCATAGTGAAGCAAAAGTGTGTAAGCCCCTAGAGCAACATTGACACTTCCCAGGATGTGTAAAAATCTTGGTCTTACAGATATTTGGAGACTTTTGAACCCATCTGGTAGGGACTATACATTCTTTTCATCAATCCATAAGATTTATTCTAAAATAGATTTTTTTTTTTATATCTAAGTCCCTCATTTCTTCTGTTGTTGACTGCTCAGTTGGAAACATCTTAGTCTCAGATCACGCCCTGGTGAGTTTAGAGGTGTTGCCACATACGGAGAAAAAGAAATCATATAGTTAGGGCTTTAATGTATCCCTTTTGCAAAATCCTGAATTCCAACAAATGTTAAAGGCTGAAATCAGTGTTTATATGAAGACCAACTGGCCCTCAGTATCCTCTGTGGGCATGGCTTGGGAGGCACTTAAGGTGGTTCTTAGGGGTCGGATCATAAAGTATGCCTCTGTCATCATAAAATCCAAAGCACGAGAACATGTGGAGTTGGAAGGGAATATTAAAAATGCTGAGGCAGACCTGAAGTGCAGAATGTCATCTGATGGCCTCTAATATCGTCAGAATTGACAATACAGATATAGTACTATTTTGTCATGGACAGTCATACTTTGAGTTGAGGGACAAAGCAGGGAAGCTTTTGGCTAGATGTATAAAGCAGAGAGAGATTTTTCTACCATTCCCTCAGTGAAATCTGCTGGTGGTGAAATCGGCCATTGATATTAATTAAGGAATTCTACCTTGATCTCGATAGTTCCACATCTTCGTCTACTGATGAAGATATTAGAAACATTGTGGAACAATTAGAACTCCCTAAACTGAGGACTGAGCAAAAAAATTATCTTGATTCTGAGCTAACCTTGGAGGAGCTTGGCGAGGTAATTAAGGCCTTGCCTACAGGCAGGGCTCCTGGGCCAGATGACTTTGCCGCTGAGTTTTGTAGATCTTATGCTACAGAATTGACTCCACTTTTGCTAGAAGTTTATACAGAATCATTAAAGAATGGAAAGCTTCCGCCAACCATGACGCAAGCCCGGATCAGTCTGATTTTTAAAAAGGACAAATTCCAAGCGAGTGTAAGAGTTACCATCCAATTTCCCTGATCCAGCTAGACGTAAAAATATTGTCCAAAATTTTGTCTAATCGATTAAGTTATGACATCTCTTATACATATAGATCAGGTGGAGTTTATTCAGGGCCGCAGCTCTTCTGATAACAGTAGGCGTTTCATCAATATCATGTGGTCAGTGGCGAATGATCAGACTCTGGTCGCTGCCGTCTCACTTGATGCTGAAAAGGCATTTGATATGGTAGAATGGGATTATCTTTAAGATTTTGGAACTGTATGGGATTGGGAGTAAGTTTATTGGATGGATTAAATTACTTTATAGACACCCGGTAGCGGCGGTACAAACAAATGGATTAATTTCAGATTATTTTACTCTGGATAGGGGCACCCGGCAGGGTTGCCTTCTTTCCCCATTATTGTTCTGTCTTGCCCTTGAACCATTAGCAGCCGCCATAAGAAAGGAGGATGATTTTCCATGGGTGGTGGTGGGAGGTGTGGCGCATAAACTTTTGCTTTATGCAGATGATATTTTATTATTTGTCTCCAACCCTATTAGATCTATGCCTTGCCTCCACAGAATTATTAATTCCTTTTCTAAATTCTCGGGATACAGAGTCAATTGGTCTAAATTCGAAGCTTTGGCTCTGACAGCGTACTGCCCGGTAAAGGCTTTTTCATCACAAAAAATACATTAAATGTATTTAATTGATATATCATTGTAAAAAAATATTGCCTCATTAAGTAGCTTCAATGCAGCTAGCTACTTTTTGATAGTAACTTGTAGTGTAGCAAACTACATTTTCAAAAGTGTAGCTTGACTGTAGCTTAACTATTTTAAATTAAGAGTAGCTTGTAGCTTGTCAAATGTTTCAAAGTAGCTTCCTCAACACTGACAATTACTCGAATGTGAATTATTTCTAGTCAAAATTGCATTACAGATATCTCAAATAGTTTTGCCGAGGCAAAATTGAATTAAAACGATTAACTCTGCGAGTTTTTCAGGATAAATCAGTTTGTGATTCAGTCCAGTCCAGTGATGAAGAACACAGAGTGCGTGAATGGGGGGCTGATAGAATGGCACTGAAAACCATTTATTCTACAGTGATAAGAGCAATACTAGACTATGGATGTATGGTTTATGGATCAGCATCTAAATCACAATTAGGAAAATTAGAGAGAATTCAGTCACAAGCATTAAGAATTTGTTGTGGAGTTTATTCTTCTTCTCCAGTACCAGCATTACAGGTGGAAATAGGAGAGATGCCAATCCACTTAAGGAAGCAACTGATATTGACATACTGGGCAAACTTAAAAGGTCAGAAGGATAATCACCCTGCAAAAAAGGTACTAGAGGCATGTTGGGACCATGGCAAAGGGAAAATTTATATTTTTGGCTGGATTATTAAGGATTTAGTGCAGGATATGAAATGATACGAGTATAATGTTACCCCAGAGGTAATATTACCATCAATACCTCTATGGATCTTACCACAGCCAAACGTTGATTTATTCCTATTGGAAGCAAGACAAGATAAGGGTCAAAATACATTAGAGGCATAATTAACAAAGGAGTATATATGGACTCAGTATGAAAGTTACATACAGGTTTTTACAGATGCATCTAAAGATCCAGGGAGAGGTCAGGTGGGGGTAGCATACATCATTCCAAGATTGAAAGAGGCAGAAGGAAAAAAGGATATCAGAGTCTGGGCTCTGGCTGGGCCACTCAGGGACATTCACAGAGTTGTCCCGGAGCCTCTCCTTTGTTATCTTGGCTGTGTGCTTAGGGTCGTTGTCCTGTTGGAAGATGAACCTTCGCCCCAGTCTGAGGTCCAGAGCACTCTGGAGCAGGTTTTCATCATGGATGTCTCTGTACATTGCTGCATTCATCTTTCCCTCGATCCTGACTAGTCTCCCAGTTCCTGTCGCTGAAAAACATCCCCACAGCATGATGCTGCCACCACCATGCTTCACTGTAGGGATGGTATTGGCCAGGTGATGAGCGGTGCCTGGTTTCCTCCAGACATGACGCTTGCCATTCAGGCCAAAGAGTTCAATCTTTGTTTCTCATGGTCTGAGAGTCCTTCAGGTCCCTTTTGGCAAACTCCAGGTGGGCTGTCATGTGCCTTTTACTGAGGAGTGGCTTCCGTCTGGCCACTCTACCATACAGGCCTGATTGGTGGAGTGCTGCAGAGATGGTTGTTCTTCTGGAAGGTTCTCCTCACTCCACAGAGAAATGCTAGAGCTCTGTCAGAGTGACCATCGGGTGCTTGGTCACCTCCCTGACTAAGGCCCTTCTCCCCCGATCGCTCAGTTTGGCCAGGCAGCCAGCACTAGGAAGACTCCTGGTGGTTCCAAACTTCTTCCATTTATGGATGATGGAGGCCACTGTGCTCATTGGGACCTTCAGTGCTGCAGAAATTTTTCTATACCCTTCCCCAGATCTGTGCCTCGATACAATCCCGTCTCGGAGGTCTACAGACAATTCCTTGGACTTCATGGCTTGGTTTGTGCTCTGACATGCACTGTTAACTATGGGACCTTATATAGACAGGTGGGTGCCTTTCCAAATCATGTCCAATCAACTGAAATTACCACAGGTGGACTCCAATCAAGTTGTAGAAACATCTCAAGGATGATCAGTGGAAACAGGATGCACCTGAGCTCAATTTTGAGTGTCATGGCAATGGCTGTGAATACTTACGTACATGTGATTTTTTTTGTTTTTTATTTGTAATAAATTTGCAAAGATTTCAAACAAACTTTTTTCATGTTGTCATTGTGGGGTATTGTTTGTAGAATTTTGAGGAAAATAATGAATTTAATCCATTTTGGAATAAGGCTGTAACATAACAAAATGTGGAAAAAGTGAAGCGCTGTGAATACTTTCCGGATGCACTGTATATTGGAGATTCTTCAGATATTATATAATGCAGCAGACAAATAAGACAGTTCAGTTTTTATGGGAACTGCGCATATTGGAGTATCAGGGAACAAGGAAGCAGATAAATTAGCAAAACAAGTTAAAAGGAAAGGAAAATATAGACATGCATATAATGTATAAAAAAGGAGTTAAATCAAGAATGGCAATTTTATTGGGATAATGAACAAAAGTTGGGCATCTACATTTAATACAACCATTAGTAGGAAGAGGAAGAAATTCAGGTGGGAGGAGAAAAGAAGATTGTATTTTATCTAGACTCAGACTGGGACATACAGGGCTTAACTAAACAATGTATATAATAGGAAAACATCTTACAGGATTATGTCATTGGTGTGGCGTTAGAGAAACAGTGGAACATGTATTAATACAGTGTAACAGATACAGAGGAAATAAATAAACTAACAGATGAATTACAGAGGAAAGGAGAACAGCAATTAACTTAAAGAAGCTTTTAAATCCAGTAAGAGGGGATAGTCTGTTAATACAATTTCTGAATAGAACTCAGTTAATGGAAAGAATATAGCTAGGCCATAAAGGTTTTTTTTTTTCTTTTTTCATTTTCCTCCTCTCTCTGGGCAGTGAGGGACTTGGGGCTGAAAATGGAGGAGCTGAACACGAGTCCTGAAAGGTCTGGGGAGAGAGGGGAAAGAGTCTCTGATCCGTAACCCACAGTAGATGGCGGTAATGCTCTATTTTAGAATGCGAGCCGCCTATAAAAGAAGATGAAGAAGAACATGAGTGTTGTTTTTCAAACCGGCAAAAAACAAGATGATCCGAGAGCCCAGTTCGGTACGAGTTTAATGTCTTTTACATCATTGTATGCATTTATATGTACTTCAAGATTATGTTTATATTGATAGATACTTTTCTGTGCATGCTATTTTTCTCATTTTGGCGTTTTAATGACCATAAAAGAAGATTATCTCCCCATGGAGCATTGTTCTCTGACCCCTTAAAATAGTTTCAGGAAAAACAAGCAAAAATCTGAGAATATCATGTTTAATTTCTGATATATCAGCTCTTTAAATACAGCGGCTGTTTGTAAATTAGTTCAGTGAAGGTGATGTTTTATTGTACAATATAGCCTAAAGTTATAATAGCTGTCAGGAAATAAAAACACATTTATATTTATACCATCTCAGAAACAGATTTGGATTAACAGATCTGTTCTTGTGTGTAATTATAATAATCTTTTTTAATTTGATAAGTGTCAGTCCATTATAATGATGATGTTTTTGTGTTCAGATATTTATCATGAGAGAGCAGGTGGATGTGATCTGCTGTAAATCAGTAGGAACTGATCTGTCCATGCTGGATATTGATGATTTCAGATGTGATTGTGTTGTGTTTGTCAGGAGCTGGAAAAGGTTTCCTGTCAATCTTCAGTGTGTGTGACTGATGGGACCTCCACAGAAAGTCAGGATTCAGTGTGGAGCGGCAGAGATCAGTCCACACCACAGCGGCTGCTGGACAAACTCTCTGAACAGAGATCCAGAGACACACAGGACTCACAGCTCACTTTACTCTGTTCTACTGATGCTCAGGAGAGTGTGTGTGACAGTAATCAGGGTGATCAAACCTCCACAGAGTCTCTGACTTCTGTCTGTAACACTGGAGAACAGCAGATGCTGCAGACACCAGTGAAGATTGAAGTGAAGCAAGAGGAGATAAAAGAAGAAAACGCAGCAGAGGAACAACAGAGTGATGAAGATGATGATGAACAGCAGATGTTGCAGACACCAGTGAAGATTGAAGTGAAGCAGGAGGAGATAAAAGAAGAAAACACAACAGAGGCACAACAGAGTGATGAAGATGATGATGAACAGCAGATGCTGCAGACACTAGTGAAGATTGAAGTGAAGCAAGAGGAGATAAAAGAAGAAAACACAACAGAGGCACAACAGAGTGATGAAGATTTTATTCCGTCAGGTATGTTTCTTTGTTTTGAAAAAACAAAGCCCATCTGGCACCAACAATCATGTAACGGTCCAAATCATTGAGAGCAAATTTTTTCCCCATTCTGATGGGTGATGTGAACATTAACTGAAACTCCTGACCCATATCTGCATGATTTTATGCACTGCACTGCTGCCTCACGATTGGCTGATTAGATAATCACATAGATGAATGTTGGTGCCAGATGGGCTGGTTTGAGTATTTCTGTAACTGCTGATCTCCTGGGATTTTCACGCACAACAGTCTCAAGAATTTACTCCGAATGGTGCCAAAAACAAAAAACATCCAGTGAGCGGCAGTTCTGTGGACAGAAACACCTTGTTGATGAGAGAGGTCAACAGAGAATGATCAGACTGGTTCGAACTGACAAAGTCTACAGTAACTCAGATAACCACTCTGTGCAATTGTGTTGAGAAGAAGATAATCTCAGAATGATATTCTGAGATGCGGGTTGGTGCTGTTTTGGTGGCACGAGGGACCTACACAATATTAGGCAAGTGTTTTTATTTTTATTTATTTATCCCCTTTTCTTCCAATTTGGAATGCCCAATTCCCACTACTTAGTAGGTCCTCGTGGTGGCACGGTTACTCACCTCAGTCTGGGTGGCAGAGGACAAGTCTCAGTTGCCTCCACTTCTGAGACCATCAATCTGCGCATCTTATCACGTGGCTCATTGTGCATGACACCGCGGAGACTCGTAGCATGTGGAGGCTCATGCTACTCTCCGCGATCCACGCACAACTTGCCATGCGCCCCATTGAGAGCGAGAACCACTAATCGCGACCACGAGGAGGTTACCCAATGTGACTAACCTCCCTAGCAACCGGGCCAATTTGGTTGCTTAGGAGACCTGGCTGGAGTCACTCAGCACGCCCCGGATTCGAACTCACGACTCCAGGGGTGGTAGTCAGCATCAATACTCGCTGAGCTACCCAGGCCCCAGGCAGGTGGTTTTAATGTTGTGGCTGATCATTATATATCAATTCACTATTTTTTTTTTTTTAAATCTTAAAAAATATTGAATCGGCATTTCAATATCTTTAGAGTGAGTCATCAGGCAATTCCTACTCCTAATAAATACTGGATGTTTGTTGTGTTCTCCATTAAATTGGGGTTTAATTTGATTTTTTACATTTTACCCTCCCAAATTGAGTTTTGTCTATTTACTTGGTTCATTGTAGATCTGATGGAAGTGAAAGAGGAACATCAAGAACTGAATGAAGAGGAGGAGAAACTTCAGTATCAGAAACATCATGATTTAATAACTGGAGAAAAATCTTTGAGTGGTTCAAAGACTAAAAAGAATTTCTCTCCAGAAGAGCCTCAAAGAAGAGCAGCCAAAAATGCTTTCACCTGCTCTCAATGTGGAAAGAGTTTCAGATATAAAAGCCATCTTATTAAACACATGAGAGCTCACAAAGGAGAGAGACCTTACACATGCCACGAGTGTGGGAAAAGTTTCACTATCAAAGGACACCTTAATAGACACATCAGAGTTCACACTGAAGATAAGCCCTACACGTGCCATCAGTGTGGAAAGAGTTTTAAATATAAAGACTCTCTTAATGTGCACATGAGAGTTCACACAGGAGAGAGGCCTTACAAGTGCCAACAGTGTGGGAAAAGTTTTGCATATGCACACCATCTCAAGTATCACCTCCGCTGTCACTCTGGAGAAAGGTCATTTAAATGTGATCAGTGTGATAAAACATTTGTTTTGAATTCAGTCCTAAAAGAACATCTGAAAACTCACAAAAATGAGAAGCCTTACAAGTGTTCTTCTTGCGGAAAGAGTTTTGCACATGTGTCCTATTTTAAAGAGCACCAGAAAATACATACCAGTGTGGGGGCTCATAAGTGCTTTGAATGTGAGAAGACCTTTAGTACTGCCGGCAACTTGAAAAAGCACCAAAGAATTCATACTGGAGAAAAACCTTTCAAGTGTTAATACTGTGAAAAGACTTTGTTATAAAACCTGAAAATACACGAGAGGTTTCATACTGGAGAAAAACCATACCACTGCTCTTCTTGTGGGAGGAGTTTCAAACAATCAGTTAATCTAAATAGACATGTAAAAAAGTATTGCCCAAGTATTCACAGTGAGCAAAAATCATCTTCAGGTTCAGCGACATCAGTTAAATAGTTGGAAATTCAGATAAACCCAAAGATTTCCCCGAAAAGAGCAGAATCATCTAAGAGAATAACAAAGGACATTAGAAAGTGTTTGTATTAATAAATAATTTGTGTAGGAATGCTTTTCTGTTATGTTTGGGCTAAAAAAAAAAAAAAATATGGAAACTAGGGATGCTCCGATCAGTCCGGACACTGATCACTATTGGCCTGTTTTCACTTTCTATGATTCAATTGCTGGTCTCATAATTTAACCGATCACAAAAGATGCACAGCTCCTTTAATGCCTTGTTTATAGGATACAACGAGGTTAAAGGCACTCCTTAAAGAAAGTGTGCTTTTTCTTGGTCACTAAATGTGTCATGGTAAAAAAAAATGGATGTGTTTTTATTGAATATTGATGGAGCAACATAATTTGTGTGAAAAGGAATAATAACGGAAGGTTGTTTAGATTAAAATTCAGTTAAAAAAAAGTGGTGAGGGAGCCTTTTACCCCACACTTGGAGTAAAAGGCCCCTAAAGGGTTTAAATTAATATCGTGTAGATACCAGAGAAATAGTTATAGGGCACAATTTGTCAGCTAATGCAAATACTTTTGAGACAGCAAGATGCTTTTTTGAGTAACAAATTAAGATGATGCTTACTCAAAATAACTACTACAGAAAGTCAACTGTTTCCTGTAAATTTCAAACACATTTGGCATTTTATTACATCTCAAGTATTCTATAAACAAACTATTCTCTATTATGATTGGATGTCAATGTGAGCCCACTTTGAAAAATGTTCAGAACAAATCTATTTGCCCCATTTAAGAAAAACATTGTTTAATAGGGGCCTTTAGCCCCTGCAACAGGTGGCTTTTGACCCCAAATACTATCCTTTCACTTATTGGACAGTTATTGAAAATTTTTGATTTAATGACCTTAAAACTGAAAATGATAAATAATTATTTTGTCTCAAAAGAAATGTTAATTTCAGGGATGTTCATTAGCTACATAAATTTGCAACATTTGAAAAAAATAATAAAAATTTGATAAAATTGCCTCAAAATCAACCTTTCGACACCACACGCAAAGATCTCATGGATCAGAAAAATGTTTCCAGTGTGTTGTGACAAACCGGTGTTTAGGAAAGTACTGTGGTAGTTTTTGTTGCTATTTAGTGTTTTGGGAGAAAATAAAAACCAATGGAGCCTTTTACCCAGTGGAGTCTTTAGCCCTTTTGTACCATACTTTCGCCTGACGCTACAGCGCGACGCTCGGCAGACAGCGCACGTCTAGTGACGTTTATACTTGACGTGCTCACTGTTGTACTATTCTGTGAAACGACATGTTGTGGTCACGATAAATTTTATTCTAAATCACCAGAAAGAGAAGTAGTTTGCCAGAAAAAGAACAACAATGGCATCCCACATGCATTTGCTTGATTTGGATGGTGGATCATTATTTTAATTGACTCTCTTTTTGTGCTTTTAAGCATTTAGTATTTACAGTTGAAGTCTACTTACACCTTAGCCAAATTCATTTAAACTCAATTTTTGCAATTCCTGACATTTCATTTTAGAAAACATTCCCTGTCTTAGGTCAGTTAGGATCACTACTTTATTTTAAGAATGTGAAATGTCAGAATAATAGTAGAGAGAATGATTTATTTCAGCTTTTATTTCTTTCATCACATTCCCAGTGGGTCAGAAGTTTACATACACTTTGTTAGTATTTGGTAGCATTGCCTTTAATTTATTTAACTTGGGTCAGATGTTTTGGGTAGCCTTCCACAAGCTTCTCACAATAAGTTGCTGGAATTCTGGCCCATTCTTCCAGACAGAACTGGTGTAACTGAGTCAGGTTTGTAGGCCTCCTTGCTCGCATGCGCTTTTTAAGTTCTGCCCACAAATTTTCTATCGGATTGAGGTCAGGGCTTTGTGATGGCCACTCCAATACCTTGATTTTGATGTCCTTAAGCCATTTTAACACAACTTTGGTGGTGTGCTTGGGGTCATTGTCCATTTGGAAGACCCATTTGCGACCAAGCTTTAACTTCCTGGCTGATTTCTTAAGATGTTGCTTCAATATATCCAAATAATTTTCCTTTCTCAAGATGCCATCTGTTTTGTGAAGTGCACCAGTCCCTCCTGCAGCAAAGCACCCCCACAACATGATGCTGCCACCCCCATGCTTCACGGTTGGAATGGTGTTCTTTGGCTTGCAAGCCTCACCCTTTTTCCTCCAAACATAACAATGGTCATTATGTCCAAACAGTTCAATTTTTGTTTCATCAGACCAGAGGACATTTCTCCAAAAAGTAAGATCTTTTTCCCCATGTGCACTTGAAAACTGTAGGCTGTTTTTTTTATGGCAGTTTTGGAGCATTGGCATCTTCCTTGCGGAGAAGCCTTTCAGGTTATGTCGATATAGGACTTGTTTTACTGTGGATATAGATTCTTGTCTCTTGTTTCCTCCAGCATCTTCACAAGGTCCTTTGCTGTTGTTCTTGGATTGATTTGCACTTTTCACACCAAACTATGTTCATCTCTAGGAGACAGAATGCGTCTCCTTCCTGAGCAGTTTGATGGCTCCGTACTGTTGTTTGTACAGATAAACGTGGTACCTTCAGGCATTTAGAAATTGCTCCCAAGGATGAACCAGACTTGTGGTGTCCACAATTTTTTTTCTGAGGTCTTGGCTGATTTCTTTTGAATTTCCCATAATGCCAAGCAGAGTGGCACTGAGTTTGAAGGTAGGCCTTAAAATACATCCACAGGTACACCTCCAATTGATTCCAATTAGCCTATCAGAAGCTAATTGGCTGATAGCCTAAAGGCGTGACATATTTTTCTGGAATTTTCCGAGCTGCTTAAAGGCACAGTTAACTTAGTGTATGTAAACTTCTGACCTACTGAAATTGTGATATAGTCAATTAAAAGTGAACCAATCTGTCTGTTAACAATTATTGGAAAAATTACTGTTGTCATGCACAGTAGTAGATGTCCATGTCCTAAACGACTTGCCAAACCTATAGTTTGCTAATATGAAATCTGTGGAGTGGTTAAAATAATAGTTTTAATGATTTCAACCTAAGTGTATGTAAACATCTGACTTCAACTGTATATTAATAACAACATTAGCTGAAAAATAATTTATTTAATACTGTATGTAAGCAAAATTGACTTTATAACTAAAATAAGCCCCAATTAATTGGAATTGAAAGCTTGTGAATTGAAACTGAATCTGTATTGTGATATATTAAATTGTGAAATATTTATTGCGATATATTGTATCGTGACATGTATCGCAATACATATCATCGTGAGGTAACTGGTGATACCCAGCCCTAAGCATGAGAACTTCATGGAACTTTATTGTGTTTCTCTTGCATCAATAAAGGTCACTGTTCAAGACTTAACTACAAGAAAGACAATGGTCAAAAATGCCATCCATGGAAGACTGGCAAGGCGAAAACCACTGCTAACCCAGAAGAACATTAAGGCTTGTCTGAATTTTGCCAAAACACACCTTGATGATCCTCAAACCTTTTGGGAGAATATGTGCACTGATGAGTCGAAAATGGAACTGTTTGGAAAACAGGTCCAGTTATATCTGGCATAAATCAAACACAGAATTCCACAAAAAGAACATCATAACTACAGTCCAGCATGGTGGTGGTAGTGTGATGGTGTGGGGATGCTTTGCTGCTTCAGGGCCAGGGCAACTTGCAATAATTGAAGGAAACGTGAACTATGCTCTCTGCCAGAAAATCCTAAAGGAGAATGTCCGGTCATCAGTACGTGAGTTTAAGCTTAAGCACAACTGGATTATGCAGCAAGACAATGATCCAAAGCATAGGAGAAATTCTACCTCTGAATGGCTCAAAAGAAGCTAAATTAAAGTTTTGGATTGACCTAGTCAAAGTCCTGACTTGAACCTGATTGAGATGCTGTGGCAGGACCTTAAATGTGGCTGAACTAAAGCAGTGAAAGACTGATTTCTCAGAAGTGTTAGGTTGGAGTTATTGCTACTAAAGGTGGCACAACAGCTATTAAGTTTAAGTCAAGTCATTTTTATTTTTATAGAGCTTTTCACAACACACATTGTTTCAAAGCAGCTTTTCAGAAAATCATACATTAACAAAAAATGAAACCGCAATATCTATAAAGTAATCTAAAAAATTATTGTAATTTGTGTATAAAAATTACATAAATTATATAATAATTGTATTTAGCACCCCTGTGAGCAAGTTGAAGGCGACTGTGGCAAGGAACACAAAACTCCATAAGATGTTGGTTAATGGAGAAAAATAACCTTGGGAGAAACCAGGATCACTGTGGGGGCCAGTTCCCCCACATGAATAACATGAATATAATGCCAATGTTAGTTATTTGTGTGCAGTGCAAGTCATGGTTTGAAATTTGTAAACTAAGTAAGTGTTAAGGTCCAGCATTTAAAAAAATATTTTCTATGTATTGTAAGGTTAATCACTAATGTCTTTGAAGTCCATCCTGGATTAACTGCAGAAGTTCACACAAATGCATTGTCCTTTGTTTGTTGGCCGATGAAGGCTTTTGTTGGCAATTAATTGATAGTCTATGTAATCCATTTCAAGAGTGTAGCCCATCAATAGACAAAGGTGATGCAGGCAGAGATTAATGAGGTGCATCGCAGTTCAACCAGCAGGTCATTTCGGTGAGGTTCGGTGGGGTCCATCCTAAGTCCAAGGTTCAAGCAGTGGCATATGAAGTATCCAATGTCTTATGGTTAGAGTTGGCATCAGTTCATCCTCTGAAGTCCATCGTAAAAGACTGAAGCGACGTCTGGCTAGCACCGGCTGTAGTTTGTCATCATCACTCAGCGACATGTAGCAGTGGAGTGTGAGACCAAGCAGGAATGGAGCTGGATCTGGCCAGCACTGGTAACCTTGGGATATGAATCAAGTAGAATAATATTAGCATAGATACCATTCAATTTTATGTGAACTTTAGTCCCACTCAATTCATTCACGATTTACCCAATTCACCATAACACTATAATCACTGCACACCTATAGAACACAACCCCCCCACCCCTCCCCTGCTCCTTTTCCCCAATACAGTTGTTGCACTGGGACAGAGACAGATAATTCATCCATACAGCATTATACAGAGTAAATTAAAACACTTCCCTTGTCCTGGGTCGGCAAGAACCCTCCCTGGGGTATGAAGTGCAGGAGAGGGTGATTCACAGTGGCCAAAGAAGTCACACAAGGTTAATATTCAGTCCGTGTCCTTTGGCTGTGTCTGATACCAGTAAACACCACTGTCATGCACAATAGCCATATTACAGCAGGTAACGTAATGAAATATGTCATAATGTTCTCAGTTCGGAGGTTCCGGTGACACTAAAGCAGAGATGGTCCTAACTCAGCTTCCTCACACGCAACCCCCCACGCCTAAATAACTTTCTATCTTCGTCTCCGGAGGGCTTATTGCCCTCGAGAGCACTCAAGTAACATTCCCCACATAAGTCACCACCTCTCTGTACTCTCCTTCACCCATGTTCCTTCTTAAAAGCTTTCTTTTCACAACAACACCCAGGTGGAGGCAATCAAGTCCGGCTGCTCTCTCACAGCCAATCTTGTGTTTGCTCATTTCTCTTAATTAAAGTAGAGACAGCATTCCACACATAACAACATTCCACATGTCACACTATCCCTCCTCTACTGAAGAAGACTCATCCACGAGTCCAGTTGGTAATCCTTGGCCCATACTGGGAACCTTCTTGGCTGTGCCGACTTCGTGCCAGAGACCATTACCTTCTCTATGGTATCCCCCATACCATTCTGTGTTCCTGAGGGCACAGCATGATCACTGTGCCCCACTGTAGGCCCTGCCTGCTGCACTGGAGGTGCTGATGGACTTGTAACACAATTCGGATCCATTTCCTCTGTGGGTTGGTCCTCCAACTGGCAGGATTCACCTAGTTCAGCCTAGGCCATTGGCTGAGATGAAGGAGAATCCGAATGTTCCAGTAATGGTGGTTGCCCATGCTCTTCATTTTCATCAAGTCTCTCTGGAAAAAATCGAGAAACATATGGTTTTAAATGATTATAATGAACCACCATAGTAGTCCCACCCCTTACTGGTCCCAATCGATACAACACATCAGACAATCATTCCAATATCTTATAAGGCGCCTTGTAATTTCTCTGCAAATTGAAACAAGCTCCTTTTTTCCGAGCCTTGTTTCTAAGCCACACCAGTTCACCCACTGAATAGTACTGTACCTGGGCTCGAAAATCAAAACACTTCTTCTGTTGATTAGAAGCATGTGACTGATGTTGCCTTACCGCTTCTACCACAGTAGATAAGGTCTCGGCTATACGCTCCACTTGTTCACTTGGAGAGTAAAATGTCTCTTCCAAGTTCACATTCAGCATAACATCCACAGGCAGTACCATTTCCCTCCCAAACAACACCCTATAAGGGGTAAAACCGGTAGAAGCATGAACACTACTACGGTAGGCAATCATCACATAAGACAATAAATACTCCCAGTTTTGTTGGTTTTTATACACGTAAATTGGCAACATAGAAAGTAACGTCCTATTGAACTGTTCAATAAGACCATCTGATTGAGGGTTATACAGGGAGGTCCGAGTTTTGTTTATCTCCAACAATCTACAAAGCTCCTGAAAAGTATGGCTCAAAATTACAGCCCTAATCAGAGTGGAGGCTCCGTGGAACCCCATAACGGCAAACCCATTCCTCAGCCAGGACTTTGGCAACTGTTTTTGCCTCTTGGTTTGGCAAAACAAATGCTTCAGTCCATTTAGAGAAATAATCGCCCACCACCAAAATATACAGATTTTTATTAGAGGTCTCTGGGAGTGGACCAAGTATGTCCAAAGCAACACGCTCATAAGGGCATGAAACAACAGAAGGGCAAAGGGGGGCCTGGGGGTTATAACCTGGCAACTTGTGTGATGCACAGTCCTCACATTCTCTACACCACTGCCTTACATCAGCAAACCACCCCGGCCAATAAAAATGATCCTTAACTTTGCCTTGAAATTTATGCACTCTGAGATGACCCCCTGTAACATCATTATGCAACATCTTCAAAACCTGAGGAACAGTGCCTTTAAGGAGAACCACCTGCACTTTGTCAACAGCATCCGAATTAGGAGGAGGAAGTCTCACCAGTAAATGGTCATGTATCTGCAACTGATTCCAAATTACCAAAAATTTTCGTAGTTCAGGAATACTCTCTACCTTTTTCGACTTATCTTGGGGATTATTTAACAATTCAATAAATTGTTGAAGCTCGCTATCTTCGTGCTAAAGCCTAACCGAATCATCCTCAAAATCTTCTTTTGGCTGCAACACAGAGCTTGATTTACTTGCCTACAATAATCCCACATAACAATTGTCCCCACTCCGACTGTCCCTGGTCTGGTCCGGCAAATCATCCAAACCTACAGCCAAGGTGGGGAGTCTAAATAATACATCAGCATTTGCATGTTGCTTACCCGGCCTATGGACAATCTTATATTGAAACCTGGCTAACTGTTCCAGCCAGCGAGCTAGCTACCCTTCAACACCCTGAAAATTATGCAGCCACCGTAAGGAATTGTGGTCTGTTCTCAGCACAAATTCTTTCCCAAGAAGATAGTGCTTAAGGTGCTTAGTAAACATAACCATACTCAACAACTCCTTTTTGGTGACTGTGTATTTCCGCTCCTGTTTGGTAAGGGCCCGACTGGCATAAGCCACCACACGTTCCACTCCATCTTCCACCTGAGAAAGCACAGCACCAATTCCAAAATCAGATGCATCCGTATCTAATATAAACGTCTTATGGGGATCTGGGTATGCCAAAATAGGTGCAGAAATAAAACATGTCTTAAGGTTTACAAATGCTTGTTGACAAATATCCACCACCCCCCCCCCACACACAATTTTTTTTTTGCCCTTTTCTGTAAGTTCATGTAAAAGCCACACAATTTCAGCAAAAACTTTTATAAAATGGCAGTAATAGGAGGCCAATCCCAAGAAACCACGCACCTCTGTTTGGCTTCTCGGGACAGGCCACCCCCTCACCAACTCTACTTTAGAGGGGTCAGCTTTAACCCTCTCGGCCGTAATTACTTGCCCCAAATAGTATACCTACTTAGAAAACAGATTGCATTTAGAAGGTTTCACCTTCAAATTTGCCTCATTCAACTTCCAAAAGACTTGCTCCAACCAAACCAAATGTTCTTCAAATGTCTTCCCAAATATGACTAAATCATCAATTGGACTCAAGATGGCGCATTGGACTCAAGATGGCGCAGAGTATGGCTGCTGCGTTGCGAGCACCGAACAACATTGCAGTTTTTTGTTTGTTTTGTTTACAATTCTTATGTTTTTTTGTCTTGGATGTTGTCTGCCTTATTGTCTACGACAGACAAACACTTTTGGACATTGGTTCTGCAATTACACACCATAGACCGGACTTAAGATTCCTCAATGCCGACCTGCTGTTTACAAACACGCCAGTGGAGCCCTTTGTCTGGGCTACTCGGCCGCAAAAACAGAAGGAAAAGGGGAAACAGAGCTGGCATTCTCATCAGAGCAAGACGTTGCACAAATCGACCCCGCTACCCAGTATTCTACTGGCAAATTTTCAGTCTCTGGACAACAAGCTCTGCGAGCTGAGAGCGCGGATCTCTTTCCAACAAGAGACGAGGGACTGCTGCATTATCTGCCTTACAGAAACTTGGATGTCTGCGGAGATTCCAGACCCGCAGGGTTCTCCGTGCACCGAGCGGACAGAGCAAAAGACCTCTCAGGTAAAAGCAGAGGTGATGGTGTATGTTTTATGATCAACATATCCTGGTATGATCAGAGGAACGTACATCTATCAAGTCTTTCTGCTCTCCTGATCTGGAATTTCTCATGCTTCTGTGTTGACCATTCTGGCTACCAAGGGAATTCACAGCGATCATTATCACTGCTGTGTACATCCCCCCACAAGCCGACACAGACCGGGCACTCAAGGAACTGTACGGGATTATAAGCAAGCAGGAAACCATGCACCCTGAGGCCGCGTTCACTGTGACCGGGGACTTTAACAAAGCCAATTTTAAATCAATTGCACCAAAATACCACCAACACATCAGTTTTAACACACGAGGGGACCGGGTTTTGGACCATTGCTACTCTCCCATCCGGGATGGCTACAAATCCCTCCCCCACCCACCATTCGGCAAATCGGACCACTCTTCCATTCTGCTTCTGCCCGCTTACAGGCAGAAACTGAAACAGGAAGCATCCACCCTCAGAACGATCCAGTGTTGGTCGGACCAATCAGACTCTATGCTACAAGACTGTTTTGATCACGTGGACTGGGAGATGTTCCGGTCCACCTCTGATGACGACATCGAGGTTTACGCTGATAGCGTGATGTGTTTCATCAGAAAGTCCGTAAAGGATGTTGTTCCGTCCAAAACAATACAGATCTACCTGAACCAGAAACCTTGGATTGATAGCGATGTTCACGTGGCACTTAAGGCACGGACCTCTGCTTTTAATTCCTGGAATGCAGAGGGCATAAACAAGCCAGTTATGCCCTCCAAAAACTATCAGAGCAGCAAAACGCCATTACAGGGACAAGACTCAAGGAGTTTAACACCACCAACTCTAGAAGCATGTGGCAGGGAATTAATATCATCACGGATTTAGGGAATAAATACTCCGCCGTGAACACTGCTGCCTCTCTCCCGGTTGAGCTAAATACTTTTTATGCTTGTTTTGAGGGAAATAACACCGCCCTTGCAGAGAGAGCTCCCGCGGCCGAACCTACAGAGGTTAGTTCACTCTCCGTCTCTGTAGCGTATGTAACCCGATCCTTCTGACAGGTGAATATCCGTAAAGCCGCGGGTCCAGACGGCATTCCGGGCCATGTCATCAGAGTGTGCACGAACCAGCTGGCTGGTGTTTTTATGGACATTTTCAACCTTTCCCTCTCTTTGTCTGTAGTCCCCACATGCTTTAAAATGTCCACTATTGTGCCTGTTCCAAAGCAATCCAAAATCACTTGCTTAAATGATTGGCGTCCTGTTGCTCTGACCCCCATCAACAGCAAATGCTTTGAGAGACTAATCAGAGATTACATCTGCTCTGTGCTGCCTCCATCACTGGACCCATTGCAGTTTGCTTACCACAACAACCGCTCCACTGATGATGCCATTGCATCTACAATACACACTGCTCTCTCCCACCTGGAAAAAAGAAACACTTATGTGAGAATGCTGTTTGTAGACTACAGCTCAGCATTCAACACCATAGTGCCCTCCAAGCTTGATGAGAAACTCCGGGCTTAAACAGCTCACTGTGCAGCTGGATCCTGGACTTCCTGTCAAGCAGACGCCAGGTAGTTAGAATGGGCAGTAACATCTCCTCATCACTGACCCTCAACACTGGAGCCCCGCAGGGCTGTGTTCTTAGCCCACTTCTGTATTCCCTGTACACACATGACTGTGTGGCAACACATAGCTCCAATGCCATCATTAAGTTTGCTGATGACACAACGGTGGTAGGTCTGATCACTGACAATGATGAAACAGCCTACAGAGAGGAGGTGCACACTCTGACACACTGGTGTCAGGAGCACAACCTCTCCCTCAACGTCAGTAAGACAAAGGAGCTTGTGGTGGAATTCAGGAGAAGAGAAAGAGAACACAGCCCATCACCATCAATGGAGCACCAGTGGAGAGAGTCAGCAGCTTCAAGTTCCTGGGTGTCCACATCACTGAGGAACTCACATGGTCCGTCCACACTGAGGCTGTTGTGAAGAAGGCTCAGCAGCACCTCTTCTTCCTGAGACGGCTGAGGAAGTTTGGAATGAACCGCCACATCCTCACACAGTTCTACACCAGCACTGTAGAGAGCATCCTGACTGGCTGCATCTCCGCCTGGAACGGCAAAAGCACCGCCCACAACCGCAAAGCACTGCAAAGGGTGGTACGAACTGCCAGACACATCATCGGAGGTGAGCTTCCCTCCCTCCAGGACATATACACCAGGCGGTGTGTGAAAAAAGTTCGGAGGATCATCAGAGACTCCAGCCACCCGAGCCATGGGCTGGTCTCACTGCTACCATCAGGCAGGCGGTATCGCAGAATTAGGACGGGTCCAGCCGACTTCATGATAGCTTCTTCCCCCAAGCAATCAGACTTTTGAACTCTTGATCTCTCACGATCAATATACATCAGGGCACTGCACTTTATTAATCTTATTATCTCACACTGGACTGTCATAAATTATATTCTCTTAACAACACACTGGCAACTGACTATCAACCGACAGCCTGAATGTCAATATAGTACAATACAACCTACTGTACATTTTATATATACTATTTTTTTTTTTTGTATAATGTGTATTCTATATTGTGTGTATTGTATAATGTACATTGTATGTTATTATTTGTATATTGTGTTGTGTGTAATTATGTATATATTAGATTTTAAATTGTGTTGTGTAAATTTGATGTTTATTGTAGATTGGTATATGTCTCATTACTGTCACGACTGCTTTGTTGCTCGGAACTGCACCCAAGAATTTCACACACTATTGCACATGTGTATATGGTTGTGTGACAATAAAAGTGATTTGATTGATTTGATTTGATTTTTGAGGTAAACTAAACAAGTAGTCCACTGAAGGTCAGCCAAAACTAAATCCATCAGTCTCTGGAAAGTTGAAGGAGAGTTACACATTAAACTCAAAAAGGCCCTGTCTAGTAACAATGAGTGTATCTCGACCTGCCAGTAACCACTGCCAAGATCGAGTGTTGAGAACCAGCAGGCATTTGCCAAACTATCCAGGGCATCATCTATTCTTGGAAGTGGATATGCATCTTTCTGTGTCACCTCATTCAACTTCCTGTAGTCAATGCAAAAACTTAAACTACCATCTTTTTTTCTAACCGGTACCACTGGGGCTGCCTAAGGGCATGAAGGTTGTATGATACTATCATCCAACATTTGTCTTATATGGTCTGTGACTTCCTGTTGTAAATGCAAGGGTACATGATGAGGTGCCATCTTAAAAGGTTTAGCAGTTCCTGTATCAATCTGATGACTCAGTAAATGCGTCCTACCCAAATCTGTGTCACCAGTACTAAAAATTGAAATATAAAGCCACAAAACCTAACAAATTGCACCACATAGTGCTGTCGACAAACCCCTCGAGTCCAACCCAAAATGAGAGAACAGAGCATCAGTCGACCACAGCGCTTTAGGACCATCCGACTGCCCCAGATAAAAAAAAGTTGAACAAAATTTTGAAAGGATCTCAACACAAGCCATATTACCAGAGAGGAGAGCAGCACCTTCCCTGGAGGGATGGAGTCCATCTCTCTTTAGCAGGTCAGGTCTTCCCCGAAAACTCTTCGAATTGTCTATGCTATTCTCCGGACACCACTCAGACATCCAGCCATTCAGTGACACTAATCTACTATAAACCTCATCACCACGATGAGCAGGGAGGGGGGCAGAGCATATTACAGTGTCTGACATCATTTTTGCAAGTTCACACACCTCTTTATCATTATCTTTAGTGATCTCCGAATGGCGAAGCAGGATATCGTTAGTGCCGACATGAATAACAATCTTAGAAAATCTATATTTAGCATTAGCCGGCACTTGTAAATTTGATCTGATGTCAGATGCTCTGGCACCCAAAATGCATTCAGCAATAGTGGCTGGAGTCTTTATTTCCATGTTCCTTAGAATAGAGTCACCAATAATGAGGGCGCTTTCAACATGATTCTCAGTGGGTGAGAATCAACTTTTAACCCCCCACTGATTCTCCATCCCCCTCCCAATTCCTAACCCCTCCCCAACAAACACCATGATTAAAGCCTGGGTTATATACATCCAATATAAACACACACAAAAAAAATATTGAGAAAATAAAAGTACAACAATAAACAAACAAAGAGAGAAAAGAAGAAAAGAAAAATCCACAAAGGATTCAATTTAGAAGTTAGATCATAATTGTGTCTCTCTCCGCATGTTCTTCACTGAGAGCCTTCCAGAGAGGACAGGTCTTTGCCCCATTTCTTAACATACACATCTAATCCGCCGAGCTGCTTATATAAAAAAAAATTAAATGCTGTCTCCCCACCCAATTTGGTGAATGATTCTTAAAATGAGGGAGCACCGGGTTCACGTGACGCCATGCGAGAGACAGACGTGTGAGACACAAGCTCTGCGAACTTTGCTGTTTTTTTTATTATTTTCATGTTGTGATCCGGTGAGATTTGATACACCCAGCTACATACTTGCTCTTTGAGGTAAATATGGCAAAGAAGTCAAAATTCTCAGACTCTGGAGACATTGAAAGACACTTACGTGTTCAAGCTGAGGCCCCTGACGGGACTGCGAGACGGGGACTCGATTTGGATGGCACGTCGGGAGAAGATATTCAGCGTCAGTTGTCCAACATGTCGGTGATATTGACGAAGGTTCTTGCTGACTTGGAGGATCTCACTGTAATATGTCGATCGATTATGGCGATAGAAAGTTGTTTACAAGAGTGACAGAAGTTGAAAAACGAATCGATTATCTTGAGGTTTATCGGAAAGGGAATTATCCGCTAATCCGCCTGCGTCCAAAACAGATTTGGAATTAATTTCGGAAAAACTGGAATATTTCGAAAATATGAGCCGAAGGAATAACATATGAATTGTTGGAATTCCTGAGCATGAAGCGGGCAGAGATATGGTGAAATTCCTGGATGAGCTTTTCCCGAGTCTGCTCGACATAACAGGCCACAAGCTGGAAATCGAGCGAGCTCACAGAGTCCCAGCTCACAGATCTGCTGAGGGAGACAGGCCCCGATCGATTCTGGCCAGATTTCTGAAATCATCCGATAAAGATCTCGTGTTGCGCCAGGCGAGGAGTAAAGGGAAGCTTTCTTGGAAGAACCATAATATTTTCTTGTTCCCGGACATTGCGAATTCCATAAAAGAGAAACGCGATTGGTTCAAGGAATGTAAGAAACTCTTACACCAACAGAAGATCGCCTTTGCATTGATGTTTCTGGCCAAACTGAGAAAAGAAACGAAGAATGGTTGCAAAGTATTTACTTGTCCAAAACAGGCACTCTCTTTTATAAATACATTGGAGTGAGTAAGCCATTTGATATTTCTTATATTAGTGGACTGACTCACAGTTCAGGTACTCTATTATCTGAGGAAGCTGGGTGCCATTTTTGTTTCTTTTTGCGTTGACTCCGCCTAGCGGCTGGAGTTTGTTTTATGGCATAACTCCAAGAAACTTTTGCACTGACTGAAGATTTTTGTTCCCCGGCCAGATCGAGAATGGATGCTTTGGATGACCACAAAATATCTACATGCACACATAAAGGATGTCTTTTATAAAGTTGACGGTCTAAGTAAGTTATAGTGTTTTTTGGGGGTTTTTTTGCGCGGCCTCCAAGTTAGTTTGGCTCTTGATCATCCGAGGAACCGGGATACCGGTTTTGTTTTTCACGCTGGCTCTGCCTAATGGCTGGAGCTTGTTTTGTGGAATTACACTACTTTGGGACAGTTGTGGTTAAATATGTTTGTTCTTTGTGCTTATGCCTCCTAGTAGAATGATTACCTCATCTGCAGCACTCATAACAGCCGGCTCACTGATCATTTGTTTGTCTGTCCGAGGAAACTGAATGGCTTTATATCAGCTGGAGTTTATTTTGTGGAGGAACACACCTTCGAGACAGTTTTGTGAATGAATCTACATGTTTTTTCTGTTATTCTGCCTGTTGGCTGGGGTCTGTTTTACAAAGTATTTTCTGTTATGTAATTGTGCCTCACAAAATTTGAGCAGAAACACCGGACTTGAATAATCCGATGGCAAAGTTGTCGCGGGGGTTCTTGTAGGCGTACATGGACTCTTTGAGTTTTAAAGGATTGACGCCTGTTGGCACTGTCGTGCGTGGGATTAATGTGCACGTTTTTCTTTTTTCTGTTTGTTTTGTTCAGGGGGAAGTTCGGGGTTTGATTGTTTCACTAATGGGGAATGTGGTCTGTGTAATCTTGTTTTTGACACACTCATTTTTTTATTTTTTTATTATATCAATATGTCAGATGTTAATGTGAATGGGTTATCTCTCTCCACATGGAATGTGAATGGGTTGGGGCACCCCATAAAAAGAAGGAAGGTTATTTCTGTTCTTAAGTGCAAGAAATATGAAATAGTGTTTCCTCAAGAAACGCATCTTTCCCCACAGGAAGATATGGGGTGGACATGTTTTCTTTAGTGCTGGCTCAAGTAAGAGCAAGGGAGTCATTATATTGATTAATAAACATCTACAATTCAAATGTCTCAAACAGATTAAAGATAAATTAGGAAGAGTCATTGTTGTTTTAGGAGAAATTCAGGGGCAAAGGTTGATTTTGGCTAATATTTACGCACCAAATGTTGATGATCAGGGCTTTTTTATAGATCTTGAAGGGATGTTACAAGCTGCTGGCACCCCTCATGATATAATATTGGGAGGAGACTTTAATCTTTTGATGGACTCAGTCCTTGATCATAGTGAAGCAAAAGTGTGTAAACCCCCTAGAGCAACACTGACGTTTCACAAGATCTGTAAAAATCTTGGTCTTACAGATATTTGGAGACTTTTGAACCCATCTGGTAGGGACTATACATTTTTTTCATCAGTCCATAAGATTTTTTCTAGAACAGTTGTTTTTTTTATATCTAAGTCCCTCATTTCATCTGTTGTTGATTGCTCAATTGGAAACATTTTAGTCTCAGATCACGCCCTGGTGAGTTTAGAGATGTTGCCACATATGGAGAAAAAGAAATCATATAGTTGGCGCTTTAATGTATCACTTTTGCAAAATCCTGATTTCCAACAAATGTTAAAGACTGAAATCAATGTTTATATGGAGACCAACTGGTCCTCAGTATCCTCTGTGGGCATGGCTTGGGAGGCACTTAAGGCGGTTCTTAGCGGTCGGATCATACAGTATGCCTCATTTATCAAAAAATCCAAAGCACGAGAACTTGTGGAGTTGGAAGGAAATATTAAAAGTGCCAAGGCAGAGCTGAAGCACCGTATGTCATCTGATGGTCTCAAAAGAATTGACCCGATTGAAATACAGGTATAATGCTATTTTGTCGCAGAAAGTGGAGTTTTGGTTGTTCAGGGCAAGACAATCATACTTTGAGTCAGGGGACAAAGCAGGGAAGCTTTTGGCTAGATATATAAAGCAGAGAGAGTCTTTTCTACCATTCCCTCAGTGAAATCTGCTGGTGGTGAAATATTTACCTCGGCCATTGTTATTAATAATGCTTTTAAAGAATTCTATCTTGATCTCTATAGTTCCATGTCTTCATCTACTGATGAAGATATTAGAAACTTTGTGGAACCATTAGATCTCCTTAAACTGACGACTGAGCAAAAAAATTATCTTGATTCTGAGATAACCTTGGAGGAGCTTGGCGAGGTTATTAAGGCCTTACCTACAGGCAAGGCTCCGGGGCCTGACGGCTTTGCTGCTGAGTTTTTCAAATCTTATGCTACAGAACTGGCTCCACTTTTGCTAGAAGTTTATACGGAATCATTAAAGAATGGAAAGCTTCTGCCAACCATGACACAAGCCTGGATCAGTCTGATTCTTAAAAAGGACAAAGATCCAAGCGAGTGTAAAAGTTACCGTCCAATTTCCCTGATCCAGTTAGATGTAAAAATTTTGTCAAAAATTCTGGCTAATCGATTAAGTAAAGTTATGACATCTCTTATACATATAGATCAGGTGGGGTTTATTCGGGGCCGTAGCTCTTCTGATAACATTAGGTGTCTCATCAATATCATGTGGTCAGTAGCGAATGAACAATCTCCGGTCGCTGCCATCTCACTTGATGCTGAAAAGGCATTTGATATGGTAGAATGTGATTATCTTTTTAAGGTTTTGGAAATATATGGGTTCGGGAGTACGTTTATTGGATGGATTAAGTTACTTTATAGACACCCTGTAGCGGCGGTACAAACAAATGGACTAATTTCAGATTATTTTACTCTGGATAGGGGCACCTGGCAGGGTTGCCCTCTTTCCCCATTATTGTTCTGTCTTGCCCTGGAACCATTAGCAACCGCGATAAGAAAGGAGGATGATTTTCCAGGGGTGGTGGTGGGAGGTATGACGCATAAACTCTTGCTTTATGCAGATTATATTTTATTATTTTTCTCTGACCCCAGTAGATCTATGCCTTGCCTCCACAGAATTATTAATTTTTCAGGATATAGAGTCAATTGGTCTAAATCCGAAGCTTTGGTTCTGACAGCGTACTGCCCAGAAACGGCTTTCCAGCCGGGTGCTTTCCAGTGGCCCAAACAGGGCATTAAGTATTTGGGTATTTTATTTCCAGCAAATTTGTGTGATTTAGTTAGTTAATTTTGACCCCTTAATAAAAACGGTTTTCGAGCGATGTGGGCAGGTGGGCTTCATTACATTTATCTATGATTGGGAAGGTTAATGTTATTAAAATGAATTGTATTCCAAAATTCAATTACTTACTGCAATCTCTCCCTGTAGATGTCCCCTTCTCTTACTTCAAGCAATTTGATAGCATAGCAAAGTCCTTCATTTGGAATGGTAAGCGTCCCAAATTACATTTCAATAAGTTACATAGGCCGATTGACAAAGGTGGGCTAAGCCTACCCAAGATTTTATTTTATTAATATGCATTCGGTCTCAGACATTTGGCTCATTGGTCGCTTCCACCTGAGAGAGCCCCTCCCTGGTTCTGTATAGAACAGGAAGTTCTTGCCCCTATTTCGCCACTGCAGAGCCTTTCTATCAAATTAATCGGAGAAGCTAAGTTACACCCCGTTATCTCGCATTTGCACTCGGTATGGACAAAAGTGTCCAGAGTGTTTAATTCTGACATTTATTTAAATGTTGCCTCTAGCATATGGCAGAACCCAAAATTATGTATTAATAAGTACCCTTTCTGCTGGTCAGAGTGGATTGTGAGGGAGGTTAATACGCCCTGTGACCTATATGAGAGTGGAGTATTGAGATCTTTTGAAATTTGGTTCAACATTTTGGGATTCCCAGATCACAGTTTTATAGATATTTACAGCTGTGCCTCCTGCTCTGTACAATTTTTGGGAGTAGCATACACCCCCCTAAAGTGGCAGATACTCTGGGAATGGTGATTGCTGCTTTTGGAAAAGGCCATGAGGCATCAATGTATTATTCCCTGCTAATTCAGAGTCTGGAGGATGGAGTTTTAACTTCTATCAAGAGATTATGGGAGAAAGATTTTAACTTGGTATTGGAGAAGGGAGTGTGGGCTAGGACTCTAAAAAACGTCAAGTCTGCATCTAGAGATGCAAGGGTGTGCCTTATGGACCCCCTCTAGATTGTATAGGCTTCGTCTTAAAGACATACCGACCTGCTGGCGATGCCAATTGGAGGATGGAGACATGGCCCATGTTTTTTGGTGGTGTGTTGAGATCAGGGAATTCTGATTGAAGGTTCAGAGTTTTGTGTGTGATGTGTTGGGCACTCTAGTTTCGTTTTGCCCCAGACTCTGTGTTGTGGGCGATGGGGTGGTCATCGATGTGGGGAATAGACATACAGAGAGTTCTGACCAGTGTGATGATCGCCAGGCAGATTATTTTGAGGGGTTGGAGGTCAGCTGGAGCGCCCCCATTTCGGGGAGTGGCAGTGGAGAGAGAGGTATAGTTATAAATGTGTATGATTATATATTATACAGGAATGTTTGTTGAGGGTCAGGGTGGGATTGGGGATTGGGAGGGGGGGGGGGGGGGGGGGTAATAGATGGGGTTAAATGTTGATTCTGTGTATGTATGTTTTGCTTTTCTTTGTTTACTGTATGAATCAATAAAAAAATGTTAATCACAAAAATACATTAAATGTATTTAGTTGATATATTCATTCATTAATAAATGTTATTAGTATAAATTTTGTTATTAGTATTAGTGGTTTGATAGTAGCAAAATATTGCCTCATTAAGTAGCTTCAGTGTAGTGAGCTACTTTTTGATAGTAACTTGTAGTGTAGCAAACTACTTTTTCAAAAGTGTAGCTTGACTGTAGCTTAACTATTTTAAATTATGAGTAGCTTGTAGCTTGTCAAATGTTTCAAAGTAGCTTCCTCAACACTGACAATTACTCGAATGTGAATTATTGCTAGTCAAAATTGCATTACAGATATCTCAAATAGTTTTGCCAATGCAAAATTGAATGAAAACGATTAACTGTGAGAGTTTTTCAGGATAAATCAGTTTGTGATTCACTCCAGTCCAGTAGATGGCTGAAGAACACCGAGAGTTGTTTTTCTAACCGGCATAAAACAAGATGAAAGAAGAGCTGATAATCCGAGAGCCCAGTTCGGTACGAGTTTAATGTCTTTAATTCATTTTATGTGTTTACATGTGCATCAAGATCTATGATTATGTTGATAGATACTTTTCTGTGCATGTTATTGTTCTCATTTTGGCGTTTTAATGACCATAAACGAAGCTTATTATCTCCCCATGGAGCATTGTTCTCTGACCGACCCTTTAAAATATTCAGTTTCAGGAAAAACAAGCAAAAATCTGAAAATATCATGTTTAATTTCTGATATATCAGCTCTTTAAATACAGCGGCTGATTGTAAATTAGTTCAGTGAAGGTGATGTTTTATTGTACAATATAGCCTATAGTTATAATAGCTGTCAGGAAATAAAAACACATTTATATTTATACCATCTCAGAAACAGATTTGGATTAACAGATCTGTTCTTGTGTGTAATTATAATAATGTTTTAGAGTTTGATTAATGTCAGTCCATTATAATGATGATGTTTTTGTGTTCAGATATTTATCATGAGAGAGCAGGTGGATGTGATCTGCTGTAAATCAGCAGGAACTGATCTGTCCATGCTGGATATTGATGATTTCAGATGTGATTGTGTTGTGTTTGTCAGGAGCTGGAAAAGGTTTCCTGTCAATCTTCAGTGTGTGTGACTGATGGGACCTCCACAGAATGTCAGGATTCAGTGTGGAGCGGCAGAGATCAGTCCACACCACAGCGGCTGCTGGACAAACTCTCTGAACAGAGATCCAGAGATGCACAGGACTCACAGCTCACTTTACTCTGTTCTACTGATGCTCAGGAGAGTGTGTGTAACAGTAATCAGGATGATCAAACCTCCACAGAGTCTCTGACTTCTGTCTGTAACGCTGGAGAACAGCAGATGCTGCAGACACCAGTGAAGATTAAAGTGAAGCAAGAGGAGATAAAAGAAGAAAACACAGCAGAGGAACAACAGAGTGATGAAGATGATGATGAACAGCAGATGCTGCAGACACCAGTGAAGAATGAAGTGATGCAAGTGGAGATAAAAGAAGAAAACACAACAGAGGAAGAACAGAGTGATGAAGATGATGACGAACAGCAGATGCTGCAGACACCAGTGAAGATTGAAGTGATGCAAGTGGAGATAAAAGAAGAAAACACAACAGAGGAAGAACAGAGTGATGAAGATGATGACGAACAGCAGATGCTGCAGACACCAGTGAAGATTGAAGTGATGCAAGTGGAGATAAAAGAAGAAAACACAACAGAGGCACAACAGAGTGATGAAGATGATGATTTTATTCCGTCAGGTATGTTTCTTTGTTTTGAAAAACCAGCCCATCTGGCACCAACAATCATGCAACGGTCCAAATCATTGAGATCACATTTTTTCCCCATTCTGATGGTTGATGTGAACATTAACTGAAACTCCTGACCCGTATCTGCATGATTTTATGCACTGCACTGCTGCCACACGATTGGCTGATTAGATAATCACATGGATGATTGCTGGTGCCAGATGGGCTGTTTTTTGTATTTTTTATTTAACATTTTTTATTGATTCCTATATTAACACACAAAAGCAAGAACAAATACAAACAGAATCAATATTTAACCCCCTCTATTACTACCCCCCCTCCCCCCTCCCAATCCCCAACCCCACCCAAAAGTACATCCCAGTGGTCCCACATAATTATAGACACACAAAAACAAATATAAAAAAAAAAGTAAATAAAATATAATAATCACACACATAAACTCTACATCTCTCTCTCCACTGTCCCTCCCCGAGAGCCTTCCAAAAATGCAAATATTTACCCCACTTTCCCATAAACAACTCCAAATTACCCAATCCTCTAAGTACCTCTTCTTAAAACGCTGCCACCCTCCCCATTTCTGCACACCTCTCCGGGAATGATGGCGCTCCGTTGGACTTCCAACCCCTTAAAATGACTTGTCTGCCAATCATAACATTTGTCAAAATCCAATTTTTTATAAATTTGTCCCCCAAATTTATGACAGCTCCGTCACCCAAAATACAAATTCTGGGGCAAAGCAAAACTTGAGTGCCCAAAACGTCAAACAAATAGCTCTGTACCTTCAAACAAAAATCTTGAATCTTAACACACCCCCAAAAGGCATGAGTTGTGTCTCCAACTTCTGATTGACATTGCCAGCAGTTGGGTGTGTCTTTAAGACCAAGCCTGTATAATCTAGAGGGGGTCCAATAAAATCTATGTAAAATCTTGAATTGCATAAGGCGAACCCTTGCATCTCTAGATGCAGACTTTATATTTTTTAGAATCCTAGTCCACACTTCTTCCTCCAATACCAAATTCAATTCTTTGTCCCATAATCTCTTGATAGAAGCCAAAGCTCCATCCCCCAGACTCTGAATCAGCAGGGAGTAATACACTGATGCCTCATGACCTTTTCCAAAAGCAGTAATCACCTCTCCCCAAGCATCTGCCATTTTAGGGGGGTGTGTGCTACTCCCAAAAAACCGTACAGCGCATGTGGCGCAGCTGTAAATAATGAGATCTGGGAATCCCAAAATGATGACCCAAATTCTCAAAAGATCTCAACACTCCACTCTCATACAGGTCACCGAGTGTAACAACCCCCCTCACAATCCACTCTGACCAACAGAAAGGGGACTTTTGATACATAATTTTGGGTTCAGCCATATGATTGAGGCAACATTTAAATAAATGTCCGAATTAAATACTCTGGCCACTCTTGTCCAAATCATGTGCAAATGTGAAATAACGGGGTGTGACTTAACTTCTCTGGTTAGTTTGATAGAAAGGCTTTGCAATGGTGAAATAGGGGCAAGGACTTTCTGTTCAATAAAAAAACCAGGGAGGGACGCTTTCAGGTGGAAGCGTCCAATGAACCAAATGCCTGAGACCAAACGCATAATAATAAAGCAAAATCTTGGGTAAGCCTAGCCCACCTTTGTCAATCGGCCTGTGTAATTTGTTGAAATGTAGACTGGAACGTTTACCATTCCAAATGAAGGACTTTGCAATTCTATCAAATTGCTGGAAATAAGAGAAGGGGACATCTATAGGGAGTGACTGTAGCAGGTAGTTGAATTTTGGAATACAGTTCATTTTAATTACATTAACCTTCCCAATCATAGATAAATGTAATGAAGCCTACCTGTGCACATCGCTCAAACTTTTTAATTAAAGGGTCAAAATTAACTCTAACTAAATCAGACAAATTTGCTGGGAATAAAATACCCAAATACTTAATGCCCTGTTTGGGCCATTGAAAGGTGCCCGGCTAAAAGGCCATTACTGGGCAGTACACAGTCAGAGCTAAAGCTTCGGATTTAGACCAATTGACTTTGTATCCAGAGAACTTGGAAAAGGAATTAATAATTCTGTGGAGCCAAGGTATAGATCTAGTGGGGTCAGAGACAAATAATAAAATATAATCTGCATAAAGCAAAAGCTTATGTGCCACACCTCCCGCCAGCACCCCTGGAAAAGCATCCTCCTTTCTTAGTGCGGCTGCTAATGGTTCCAGGGCAAGACAGAACAATAATGGGGAAAGAGGGCAACCCTGCCGGGTGCCTCTATCCAGAGCAAAAAAATCTGAAATTAATCAATTTGTTTGTACCGCCACTACAGGGTGTCTATAAAGTAACTTAATCCAAACAATGAATGTACTCCCAAACCTATACATTCCCAAAATCTTAAAAAGATAATACCATTCAGCCATATCAAACACCTTTATGGCGTCAAGTGAGATGGCAGTGACCGGAGACTGATCAGTCGCTACTGACCACATGATATTAATGAAACGCCTAATGTTATCAGAAGAGCTGTGGCCCCGAATAAACCCCACCTGATCTATAAGTATAAGAAATGTCATAACTTAATCGTTTAGCCAAAATTTTTGACATTTTTACATCTAGCTGGATCAGGGAAATTGGACGGTAACTCTTACACTCACTTGGATCTTTGTCCTTTTTAAGAATGAGACTGATCCGTGCCTATGTCATGGTTGGAGAAAGCTTCTAACAAAAGTGGAGCCAATTCTGTTGCATAAGATCTAAAAAATTAATTGGCAAAACCATCTGGTCCCGGAGCCTTGCCTGTAGGCAAGGCCTTAATTACCTCGCCAAGCTCCTCCTAGGTTATCTCAGAATCAAGAGAATTGTTTTGCTCAGTCGTCAGTTTTGTGTTGTCTTAAGGGTCAAAAATGACCCGCCACTATGTTTACCAGCAGAGAAAACCAGCTAAATTATTTTTTTCAACTTGAAATTTGATGACTTTTCCTAGAGTGACCCCAACATTAGAAAAAGTGAAACATTGCCTTTGTTCATATTTCCATGAAAGCTGTACACCACCAGGGTACAAAGATTGTCTTAGGGTCATTTTTGACCCAGCAGTTATAAAATCATTTATACTCCACAAAAACCACAAAGACACACACACACACACAATGAGAAATTGAGATTATGTGTGCTTATGATTGAACTCAGACAAAACTAAAACTTTCTTGTGCATGTGCAGCATCTCCCCTCCACAACCCCACACATGACTCAAGTTCACAGACAAAATAAAAACAATTTCAGACAAAATAAACTACATTTCAGACTAAATAAACGTTTCTTGAAAGCATTGTTTACTAATGGGTAATGCAGTCAGAGGCTATAAAGGTGCTGCAAATGACAGTACTCCCAGTTCTCTCTTTGCTGAAGCCATGAGTGCACATTTCAGTGCCCAACAGGTTGTAGATCTGATTTTTTCAGATGTCCAGGAGGAACAAGAGAACAATGATTTAGAAGAGGAGGAGGTATCTGAAGAAGAAGATGGGGAAGAATACAACCCAGAGCACGAAGCATCATCTTCAGATGAAGAAGAAATCCCCCAAGCTGAAAGAGAGACATTTTTGTCAAAGAACAGCAAAATAGCATGGTCCTTGTCACCATATGACAACCAGGGCAGGATGGCAGCACAAAATGTCATAAGGATGACCCCAGGGCCCACAAGACATGCAGTTGCCCATGCCCAGGACATCGCCTCAACATTCTACATGTTCATCACACCAGCCATCGAAAAAATAATGCTCGAGTTGACAAATTTGGAGGGTTTCCATAAATATGGAGACAACTGGACAAGGATGGATGAGATTGACCTGCGTGCCTACATAGGGCTGCTAACCTTATCGGGTATGTATAGGTCCCGAGGCGAGGCTACATGTAGTCTCTGGGATGCAGAGAGTGGAAGGGTGATTTTCCATGCCACGATGCCACTGAAAGTCTTTCACACTTTCTTAAGAATGCTACGATTTGATAACCGTTAGTCAAGACCTGCAAGACGTGTGAGAGACAAACTGGCAGCCATAAGAGAGTTCTGGGAGAAGTGGGTGGAGCATCTGCCATACCTCTACAACCCTGGGCCTGAAGTAACAGTGGATGAGCAACTGGTTCCATTCAGAGGTACATTTTTATTTTCATATCTGTAATGTAAGTGATTTTCACTGTTAATTTTATTATGTATTGCTGTAATATTTATTTATGTGATTGTTTTCTGTGACACTGATACTAATTACTTATAGTAATCTCTTTTGTCAAAAGGTCGCTGTCCTTTCCGGCAGTATATGCCCAGCAAGCCAGCAAAGTATGGCATCAAGATATGGGTGGCCTGTGATGCACAATCCAGCTACGCTTGGAAGATGCAAGTCTACACAGGGAAGCCGACCAGTGGAAGCCCGGAGAAGAACCAGGGGATGCGGGTTGTGCTTGATGTGACAGATGGACTGAGGGGGCACAATGTCACGTGTGACAATTTCTTCACCTCTTATGAACTCAGCCAGCAGCTCCTGAAGAGGAAGATCACCATGGTTGGCACAGTTAGAAAGAACAAGCCTGAGCTCCCCTCTGCACTCCTTGCAACAAGGGGGAGAGAGGCCTTCTCATCAAAGTTTGCCTTCACCACCACTCTAGTTTTTACCTTCCAAAGAGGAACAAGTATGTGGTCCTCCTGAGCACTCTGCACAAAACGGCTGAGATCAGTGATCGTGAGGACAGGAAGGCAGCCATCATCCTGGACTACAACCACAACAAAGGAGGTGTGGACAACCTGGACAAGGTGATTGGAACTTACAGCTGCAGGAGGATGACTGCCTGCTGGCCCCTGGTCATCTTCCATAACATCATTGATGTGTCCTTATACAATGCCTTCGTGATATGGAACATGATCAACCCTACCTGGATGCCTGAAAAGCAGAACAAGTGGAGGGTGTTCCTGGAGCAGCTGGGAAAGGCACTTGTAACCCCACACATTCAAAGAAGGGAGCGCCTCCCCCGCACAGCAGCCTCTGCAGCGCTTGTGAAAGCTGTTCAGGGGGCTGAATCTTGTCCTGATCCACCTGAGGCTGCAGCTGGGGCAGGCAAGAGGAGGAGATGCCAATTATGCCCCTCAAAGAAAGACTGTAAAACAAATACTATGTGCTGCACATGTGAGAAATACCTCTGCAAAGTCCATGCGCACACACTTGCATACTGTCCTACATGTGCTAATTAGAGTTGATTGATTTATGTTCTTCACGTTTTGTTTTGTATCTATTATCTTATTTTATTCTTATTGTTGTTGTTTATACACCTTGTGGGTGGGGGCAATGGTTCGAAAAATGGGAGAAAACTAGTATTTTGTAGTATGAATTCCTCGTTGTACAGTATATAAGAATATATCACTTTGTTGCCAAAAAAGTTCAAGACTGTTATTGTTTCCCTTCAATAAAATGCATTCAAAACTACTTTCTGCACATTTTTGCTACTTTCTTAGGCTATACAAGTGCTATCTCTTGCTAAACAATTCATGTTTACACCTATGCAGTACCTTTAGCAATAATAATTATAATAAACCTCTACTTTAGTAAAGAAAACAATTATGACAGGTGTGTTGTAATAAAAACGAGTGGTGTCCACTGATTAAATGGAGTCTTTCTGCACTGTGAAGAGGTAAAACCCACATATTCACAAAGTTTGTGATGAATGACAGGTTGTTTCTTCATGCAAAATAGATTTGGGGTTTAAAATTCAGTTAAGCTGCTTTATTTTAGGGGTTTGGTGAAGGTGGGTCATTTAGGACAAGGGATAGGGAGTTCTAATAGTTCGACAAAATTTTTAATATCTTCATCAGTAGATGAAGACTTGGAACTATAAATATCAAGATAGAATTCTTTAAAGGCATTATTAATATCAATGGCCAAGGTAAAAATTTCACCACCAGCAGATTTCACTGAGGGAATGGTAGAAAAAGACTCTCTCTGTTTTATATATCTAGCCAAAAGCTTCCCTGCTTTGTCCCCCGACTCAAAGTATGACTGTCTTGCCCTGAATAACCAAAACTCCACTTTCCGTGACAAAATAGCATTATATCTGTATTTCAATCGAATCAATTCTCTGAGGCCATCAGACAACATTCTGCACTTCAGCTCTGCCTCTGCACTTTTAATATTCCCTTCCAGCTCCACGAGTTCTCGGGCTTTGGATTTTTTGATGAATGAGGCATTCTGTATAATCTGACCCCTAAGATCCACCTTAAGTGCCTCCCAAGCCAAGCCACACCCACAGAGGATACTGAGGACCAGTTGGTCTCCATATAAACATTGATTTCTGTCTTTAACATTTGTTGGAAATCAGGATTTTGCAAAATTGATACATTAAAGCGCCAACTATATGATTTCTTTTTCTCCATATGTGGCAACATCTCTAAACTCACCAGGGCGTGATCTGAGACTAAAATGTTTCCAACTGAGCAATCAACAACAGATGAAATGAGGGACTTCGATATAAAAAAAACAACTGTTCTAGAATAAATCTTATGGACTGATGAAAAAAATGTATAGTCCCTACCAGATGGGTTCAAAAGTCTCCAAATATCTGTAAGACCAAGATTTTACACATCCTGTGAAGTGTCACTGTTGCTCTAGGGGGCTTACACACTTTTGCTTCACTATGATCAAGCACTGAGTCCATCAAAAGATTAAAGTCTCCTCCCAATATTATATCATGAGGGGTGCCAGCAGCTTACAACATCCCTTCAAGATCTATAAAAAAGCCCTGATCATCAGCGTTAGGTGCGTAAATATTAGCCAAAATCAACCTTTGCCCCTGAATTTCTCCTAAAACAATAATGATTCCTAATTTATTTTTAATCTGTTTGAGACATTTGAATTGTAGATGTTTATTTATCAGTATAATGTCTCCCCTACTCTTACTTGAGCCAGCACTAAAGAAAACATGTCCACCCCATATCTTCCCAAATTTTTCAACTTCCTGCGGGGAAAGATGTTTTCTTGAAGAAACACGATATCATATCTCTTACGCTTAAGAAAATAAATAACCTTCCTTCTTTTTATGGCGTGCCCCAACCCATTCACATTCCATGTGGAGAGAGATAACCTACTCATATTAACATTTGACATTGATATAATAAAAAAGAAATTGTGTGTCAAAAACAAGATTATACAGACCACATTCCCCATTAGTGCAACAATCAAACCCCGAACTTCCCCCCGAATAAAACAAACAGAAAAAAGAAAAATGTGCACATTAACCCCGCGCACGAAAGCGGCAACCGGCGTCAATCCCTCTAAACTCATGTCCATGTAGGCCTACGAGAGTCCCCGCGACAACTTTGCCGTCAGATTGTTTAAGTCCGGTGCTTCTACACAAATTTTGTGGGGCAAAATTACATAACAGAAAATACTTTGTAAAACAGACCCCAGCCAACAGGCAGAATAAACAAAGAATGTGTAGATTCATTCACAGAACTGTCTCAAAGGTGTGTTCCTCCACAAAAAAAATTCCAGCTGATATAAAGCCGTTCAGATTCCTCGGACAGACAGAGGCTGTTTATGAGCTCAGCAGATGACGAAATCATTCTAATGTCCCTTAAAAATATTCCACAAAAACAAACTCCAGCCAACAGGAGGTATAAGCACAAAGAACGAACAGATTCATCCACAACTCATCCACAACATCCCGAAGCAGTGTTATTCCACAAAACAAGCTCCAGCCACTAGGTGGAACCAGCTCAAAAAGAAACAAAACAGGCATCCCGGTTTCTCGGATGATCAAGAGTCAAATTCACTCGGAGGCCACATAAAACAATACACCATGACTTAGTCTGTCAACTTTATAAAAGACGTCCTTTATGTGAGCATGTAGATATTTTGCGGTCATCCAGTAAAAATGATCTTCCGTCAATGCAAAAGTTTCTTGAAGGATGTTTCATTCCACAAAACATACTCCATCTGCTAGGCAGAGCCAACGCAAAAAGAAACAAAAAATGTTGCCCAGCTTCCTCAGACAATCGAGTGTATGTTCAGCGAGTCAAGCCACTAATATAAGAATCATCAAATGGCTTACTCACACCAATGTATTTCTGAAGGAGAGTGCCTGTTTTGGACATGTAAGTACTTTGCGACCATCCTTCGTTTCTATTCTCAGTTTGGCCGGAAACATCAATGCAAAAGCAATCTTCCGTTGATGTAAAAGTTTCTTACATTCCTTGAACCGATCATGTTTCTCTCGTCGAATTCGCAAAGTCCGGGAACAAGAAAATATTGTGATTCTTCCAAGAAAGCTTTCTTTTGCTCCTCGCCTGGTGCAACACAAGATCTTTTTCGGATGATCTCAGAAATTTGGCCAGGATTGATCAGGGCCTGTCTCCCTCAGCAAATCTGCGAGCACGGACTCTGTGAGTTTGCTCGATTTCCAGTTTATGGCCTGTTATGTCGAGCAGACTCTGGAAGAGTTCATCCAGGAATTTCACCATATCTCTGCCTGTTTCATGCTCAGGAATTCCAACAAT
Source organism: Myxocyprinus asiaticus (assembly GCF_019703515.2). NCBI lineage: Eukaryota > Metazoa > Chordata > Actinopteri > Cypriniformes > Catostomidae > Myxocyprinus > Myxocyprinus asiaticus. Next base: position 41,067,327 of record NC_059371.1, read on the forward strand.
CCGTATGTTATTCTTTTGGCTCATATTTTCGAGAAATTCCAGTTTTTCCAAAATGTGTTCCAAGTCTGCTTTGGACACGGGCGGATTAGCGGATAATTCCCTTTCCGATGACTCCAGATAATCGATCCGTTTCTCAACATCTGCCACTCTTGTGACCAACTCAGAGAATTTTGTTTCCATCGCCGTAATCGAACAACGTATTACAGCGAGATCCTCCAAGTCAGCAACAACCTTCGTCAGCATCACCGAGATGTTGGACAGTTGACGCTGAATTTCTTCTCCCGACATGCCTTCCAAATCGAGTCCCCGGCTCCCGGCCTGTTCGGGGGTGTCAGCTTGAGCTTTTTTCTGATCAACAATTTTTATTGATTCACATAAATGTATCTCATAGAACAAAACATATATACATAGAATCAAACTTAACCCCAACTATTACTCCTCCCATCCCAATCCCACCCTAACCCCAGAAACATAAAAGTGGTCTTAAATGACATAGACACATATGCACATACATAAAAAAAAATAAAAAATACATAAAAATAAATAAACAAATAAAATTAAAAAATTAAAAACACAACAGCAATAATCACACATCCACGAATGACAAATACCTGCCCCATTTCTCCACGAACACTTTATACCTCCCCGTTCCTCTGAAAGTAACTTCCTCAAAGGCTGCCACCCTTCCCATCTCTGAGCACCACTCCTGAAAGTAGGGTGCTCCAGCCAACCTCCAGCCCCTCAAAATGATCTGCCTGGCAATCATGACACTGGTTAAGACCCAATTCTTTATGTGTCTACTTACAATGTCAATGACTGCCCCATCACCCAAGATACAGAGTCTGGGGCAGAATAATACCTGAATACCTAACACCTCGCATACCAGACTCTGCACCTTTAACCAAAACTTTTGAATTTCCACACACCCCCAAAAGACATGGGTTAAATCTCCATACTCTGATTAGCATCTCCAACAGGTGGGTGTGTCTTTAAGACCAAGCCTATACAATTTAGAGGGGGTCCGATAGAACCGATGCAAAATCTTGAATTGTATAAGGCACACCCTTGCATCTCTAGATGCAGTCTTTGTTTTTTTAAATCCTAGCCTTTCTCCCTCCTCCAATTCCAGGTCTAAATCTTTCTCCCATAATCTCTTGAGAGTGGGAGAGTGAGAGACTCCGTCCCCTAGACTCTGAATTAATAAGGAGTAATACACTGATGCCTCATGACCTTTTCCAAAAGCAGAAATCACCTCTCCCAAGTATCTGCTGCTCTAGGGGGGTGTATGCTATTTCTAGAAATAGTACAGAGCAAGTGTCGTAGTTGAAGATACCTAAAAAACTGAGATCTGGGGATCCCAAAATATTGAACCAAATTTTCAAAGGATCTCATCACACCACTCTCATAAAGATCACCGAGTGTATTAACCCCCCCCCCCCTCACAATCCACTCAGACCAACAAAACCTCCCGCATTCACCCCTGGAAAATCATCCTCCTTTCTTATCGCGGCTGCTAATGGTTCCAGGGCAAGACAGAACAAAAATGGGGAAAGAGCGCAACCCTGCCGAGTGCCCCTATCCAGAGTAAAATAATCTGAAATTAACCCGTTTGTTTGCACTGCTGCTACAGAGTGTCTATAAAGTAACTTAATCCAACCAATAAATGTACTCCCGAACCCATACATTTCCAAAATCTTAAAAAGATAATCCCATTCAACCATATCAAATGCCTTTTTGGCGTCAAGTGAGATGGCAGCGACCGGAGATTGATCATTCGCTACTGACCACATGATATTAATGAAATGCCTAATGTTGTCAGAAGAGCTACGGCCCCGAATAAAACCCACCTGATATATATGTACAAGACATTTCATAACCTTACTTAATCGGTTAGCCAGAATTTTTGACAAAATTTTTACATCTAGCTGGATCAGGGAAATTGGACGGTAACTTTTACACTCGCTTGGATCTTTGGCCTTTTTAAGAATCAGACTGATCCGGGCTTGTGTCATGGATGGCGGAAGCTTTCCATTCTTTAATGATTCAGTATAAACTTCTAACAAAAGTGGAGCCAGTTCTGTAGCATATGATTTGAAAAACTCGGCGGCAAAGATGTCAGGCCCCGGAGCCTTGCCTGTAGGTAGGGACTTAATTACCTCATCAAGCTCCTCCAAGGTTATCTCAGAATCAAGAGAGGTTTTTTTGCTCAGTTTGCATCAATTTAGGGAGTTCTAATGGTTCCACAAAGTTTCTAATATCTTCATCAATAGAAGAAGACGTAGAACTGTAGAGATCAAGGTAGAATTCTTTAAAAGCATTATTAATATCAATGGCCGAGGTAAATATTTCACCACCAGCAGATTTCACTGAGGGAATGGTAGAAAAAGACTCTCTGTTTTATATATCTAGCCAAAAGTTTTCCTGCTTTGTCCCCCGACTCAAAGTATTACTGTCTTGCCCTGAATAACCAAAACTCCACTTTCCGTGACAAAATAGTATTATATCTATATTTAAATGGGGTCAATTCTCTGAGGCCATCAGATGACATACGGTGCTTCAGCTCTGCCTCTGCACTTTTAATATTCTCTTCCAACTCCACAAGTTCTTGTGCTTTCAATTTTTTTAATCATGAGGGGTGCCAGCGGCTTACAGCATCCCTTCAAGATCTATAAAAAAGCCCTGATCATCAGCGTTAGGTGCGTAAATATTAGCCAAAATCAACCTTTGCCCTTGAATTTCAGCTAAAACAATAATGACTCTCCCTAATTTATCTTTAGTCTGTTTGAGACATTTGAATTGTAAATGTTTATTTAACAATATAATGACTCCCTTGCTCTTACTTGAGCCAGCACTAAAAAAAACATGTCCACCCCATATCTTCCCAATTTTTTCAGCTTCCTGTGGGGAGAGATGTGTTTCTTGAAGAAACACTATATCATATTTCTTACGTTTAAGAAAAGTAATAACCTTCCTTCTTTTTATGGGGTGCCCCAACACATTTACATTCCATGTGGAGAGAGATAGTACACTCATATTAACATTTGACATTTTGATATAGTAGAAAAAATAAATTGTGTGTCAAAAACAAAATTATACAGACCACATTCCCCATTAGTGAAATAATCAAACCCCGAACATCCCCCCGAACAAAACAAACAGAAAAAAGAAAAAAAACATGCGCATTAACCCCGCGCACGAAAGCGCCTACCGGGGACAATCCCTCTAAACTCAAAAGGTCCATGAATGCCCTCGAGCCCCCACGACAACTTTGTCATCGGATTGCACAATTTTGCCTCACAAACTTGTGAAGCAAAATTACATAACAGAAAGTACTTTGTGTTCATTCTTCCTATTTGCTGGGGCTTATTTTACAAAGGACGTGTAGATTCATTCACAGAACTGTCTCAATGGTGTGATCTTCCACAAAATAAAACCGTTCAGATTCCTCAGACAGACAAGCGAATGTTCCTTGAGCCAGCTGTTATTTCAATGGATGACGTAAACATTCCAGTGTCCCGTAAAAATACTCAACAAAACAAACCACAGCCAGCAGGAGGAATAAACACGAAGGACGAACAGATTAATCCACAGCTGTTCCAAAGGAGTGTTATTCAACAGAACAAGCTCTAGCCGCTAGGCGGAACCAATACAAAAAGAAACAAAACCGGCATCCCAGTTCCCCGGATGGTCGAGTTAGTTCACTCGGAGGCCACATAAATGTATATACCATGACTTACACAATCCGTCAACTTTATAAAAGACATCCTTTGTGTGAGCATGTAGATATTTTGCGGTCATCCGTAGTGTCCACTCTCAAACTGGCCGGGAACTTCTATGCAAATGTAATCTTTCATCAATGCAAAAGCTTCTTAAGGAAAGTGTTATTCACAAAACAAGCTCCAGCTGCTCGGCGGAACCAACGCAGATTACTCAGCCATTGATTCAATAAAAGACATTGCCTGATTGGGACGTGTAAATACTTTGCGACTGACCTTCGTTTCTATTCTCAGTTTGGCCGGAAACATCAGAGCAAAAGTAAACTTTTGCTGGTGTAAGAGTTTCTTACATTCCTTGAACCGATCGCGTTTCTCTCTTGTTGACTTCGCAAAGTCCGGGAACAAGAAAATATTATGGTTCTTCCAAGGAAGGTTCCCTTTGCTTCTCGCCTGGCGCAACACCAGATCTTTATCGGATGATCTCAGAAATCTGCCCAGAATCGATCGGGGCCTTTCTCCCTCAGCAAATCTGTGACTCTGTGAGCTCGCTCGATTTCCAGTTTGTGGCCTGTTATGTCGAGCAGACTCGGGTAAAGCTCATCTTGGAATTTCACCATATCTCTACTCTCCTCATGCTCAGGAATTCCAACAATTCGAACATTATTCCTGTAACTTCTATTCTCAAGATCTTCAAGCTTTTCAAGGAGATGTTCCAAATCAACTTTGGTTGATTAGTGGTTAATTCCCTCTCCGAAGATTCCAGAAAATCGATTCGTCTCTCAACACCAGTCACTCTTGTAACCATCTCAGATAATTTTATTTCCATCGCCGTAATCGATCGACATATTACAGCGAGATCCTCCAAGTCAGCAAGAACCTTCGTCAACATCACCGACATGTTGGACAACTGACGCTGGATCTCCTCTCCCGCCGCGCCATCCAAATCAAGTCCACGGTCTGTAGGCTTGTCAGGGCTTTCATCCTGAACATGTAAGTGTCTTTTAATGTCTCCAGACCCCGAGGATTTTTACTTCTTTGCCATGTTTTGCCTCAAAGAGCAAATGTGTAACTGGGTGTATCAAATTTCACCAGATTATAACATGAGAATAATAAAAAATTTAGCAAAGTGCGCAGAGCTCATCGCTCACACGTCTGCCTCTTACATTGCGTCATGTGACCCTCCGCACATAAGTGTCTTTTAATGTCTCCAGAGTCTGAGGATTTTGACTTATTTGCCATGTTTACCTCAAAGAGCAAATATGTAATTGGGTGTATCGAATCTCACTGGATTATAACATGAAAATAATAAATCTAGCAAAGTGCGCACACATCTGCTTCTCGCATGGCGTCACGTGTCCCCCCCTCCAGATGGGCTGGTTTGAGTATTTCTGTAACTGCTGATCTCCTGGGATTTTCACACACAACAGTCTCTAGAATTTAATCAGAATAATGCCAAAAACAAAAAGCATCCAGTGAGCAGCAGTTCTGTGGATGGAAATGCCTTGTTGATGAGAGAGGTCAACAGAGAATGGCCAAACTGGTTGAACTGACAAAGTCTACGGTAACTCAGATAACCAATCTGTACAATTGTGTTGAGAAGAAGATCATCTCTCAATGCTGTTCTGAGATGCGGGTTGGCGCTGTTTTGGTGGCACGAGGGGGACCTACACAATATTAGGCAGGTGTTTTTTATTTTTTATTTTTTTTATCCCCTTTTCTCCCAATTTGGAATGTCCAATACCCACTACTTAGTAGGTCCTCGTGATTACTCACCTCAATCTGGGTGGCAGAGGACAAGTCTCAGTTGCCTCTACTTCTGAGACCGTCAATCCACGCATCTTGACACCGCGGAGACTCACAGCATGTGGAGGCTAATGCTACTCTCCGCGATCCACGCACAACTTGCCACATTCCCCATTGAGAGAAAGAACCACTAATTGCGACCATGAGGAAGTTACCCCATGTGACTCTACCCTCCCTAGCAACCAGGCCAATTTGGCTGCTTAGGAGACCTGGCTGGAGTCACTCATCATGCCCTGGATTCAGACTTGCGACTCTAGGGGTGCTAGTCAGCGTCAGTACTCGCTGAGCTACCCAGGCCCCAGGCAGGTGGTTTTAATGTTGTGGCTGATCATTATATATCAATTCACAATAATAAAAAAAAATCTTAAAAAATTGAATCGGCATTTCAATATCTTTAGAGCGAATCAACAGGCAAATCCTACCCCTAATAAATACTGGATGTTTGTTGTGCTCTCCATTAAATTGGGGTTTAATTTGATTTTTTACATTTTACCCTCCCAAATTGAGTTTTGCCAATTTACTGTGTTCATTGTAGATCTGATGGAAGTGAAAGAGGAACATCAAGAACTGAATGAAGAGGAGGAGAAACTTCAGTATCAGAAACATCATGATTTCACAACTGGAGAAACATCTTTCAGTTGCTCAAAGACTAAAAAGTATTTCTCTCCAGAAGAGCCTCAGAGAAGAGCAGCCAAAAATACTTTCACCTGCTCTCAGTGTGAAAATAGTTTCAGATATAAAAGCGATCTTATTAAACACATGAGAGTTCACAAAGGAGAGAGACCTTACCCGTGCCACGAGTGTGGGAAAAGTTTCACTGTCAAAGGACACCTTAATAGACACATCAGAGTTCACACTGAAGATAAGCCCTACACGTGCCATCAATGTGGAAAGAGTTTTAAATATAAAGAATATCTTAATGTGCACATGAGAGTTCACACAAGAGAGAGGCCTTACAAGTGCCAACAGTGTGGAAAGAGTTTTGCATATGCACACCATCTCAAGGATCATCTCCGCTTGCACTCTGGAGAAAGGTCATTTAAATGTGATCAGTGTGATAAAACATTTGTTTTGGCACAGTACCTAAAAGAACATCTGAAAACTCACACAAATGAGAAGCCTTACAAGTGTTCTTCTTGTGGAAAGAGTTTTGCATGCCTGTTCTATTTTAAAGAGCATCAGAAAATACATACGGGTGTTGGGGCTCATATGTGCTTTGAATGTGAGAAGACCTTTAGTACTGCCGGCAACTTGAAAAAGCACCAAAGAATTCATACTGGAGAAAAACCTTTGAAGTGCTAATACTGTGAAAAGAGTTTCACTTTGTTATAAAACCTGAAAATACTCGAGAGAATTCATACTGGAGAAAAACCATACCACTGCTCTTCTTGTGGGAGGAGTTTCAAACAATCAGTTAATCTAAAAACAAATTTAATGTAAACTAGGGATGCTCCGATCAGTCCGGCCACTGATCACTATTGGCCTGTTATCACTTTCTATGATTCAGTTAATGGTCTCATAATTTGTCCGATCACAAAAGATGCACAGCTCCTTTAATGCCTTGTTTATAGGGTACAACGAGGTTAAAGGCACCCCTTAAAGAAATTTTGCTTTTTCCTGTTCACAAAATGTGTCAAGTTAAAAAAAATGGATGTGTTTTTATTGAATATAGGTGGAGCAACATAATTTGTGTGAAAAGAAATAATAACGGAAGGTTGTTTAGAAAAAAAGGTGGTTAGGGAGCCTTTTACCCCACACTTGGAGTAAAAGACCCCTTAGGGGTTTAAATTAATATCGTGTAGATACCGATATGATGCTTTTTTAGTAACAAATTAAGATGATGCTTAAAATAACTACTACAGAAAGTCAGCCATTTCCTGTAAATTTCAAACACATTTGATATTTTATTACATCTCAAGTATTCTATAAACAAACTATTCTCTATTATGATTGGATGTCGATGTGAGCCCACTTTGAAAAATTTTCAGAACGAATCTATTTGCCCCATTTAAGAAAAACATTGTTTAATAGGGGCCTTTAGCCCCTGCAACAGGGGCCTTTTTACCCCAAATACTATCCTTTCACTTAAAACTGAAAACGATAAATAATTATTTTGTCTCAAAAGAAATGTTAATTTCAGGGATGTTCATTAGCTTCATAAATTTGCAAAATTTCAAAAATAATAAAAATTTGATAAAATTGCCTCAAAATCGACCTTTCGACACCACACGCAAAGATCTCATGGATCAGTAAAATGTTTCCAGTGTGTTGTGACAAACAGGTGTTTAGGAAAGTACTGTGGTAGTTTTTGTTGCTATTTAGTGTTTTGGGAGAAAATAAAAACCAATGGAGCCTTTTACCCTGTGGAATCTTTAGCCCTTTTGTACCATACTTTCGCCTGACACTACAGCGCGACGCTTGGCGGACAGCGCACATACCTCCCCAAATTCTAGTGATGTTTATACTTGATGTGCTCGCTGTTGTACTATTTTGTGAACGATGTGGCGGTGGAGATAAATTTTATTCTAAATCACCAGGAAGAGCAGTGAGAAGTAGTTTGCCAGAAAAAGAACAACAATGGCTTCCCACATGCATTTGCTTGATTTGTATGGTGGATCTTTATTTTAATTGATCTCTCAGTCAATTTTTTGTGCTTTTAAGCATTTAGTATTTACAGATGAAGTCAGAAGTTTACATGCACCTTAACCAAATACATTTAAACTCAGTTTTCACAGTTCCTGACATTTAATCGTAGAAAACATTCCCTGTCTTAGGTCAGTTAGGATCACTACTTTATTTTAAGAATGTGAAATGTCAGAATAATAGTAGAGAGAATGATTTATTTCAGCTTTTATTTCTTTCATCACATTCCCAGTGGATCAGAAGTTTACATACACTTTGTTAGTATTTGGAAGCATTGCCTTTATATTGTTTAACTTGGATCAAACTTTTTGGTTAGCCTTCTACAAGCTTCTCACAATAAGTTGCTGGAATTTTGGCCCATTTCTCTAGACAGAACTGGTGTAACTGAGTCAGGTTTGTAGGCCTCCTTGCTCACATGCGCTTTTTCAGTTCAGCACAAATTTTCTATCAGATTGAGGTCAGGGCTTTGTGATGGCCACTCCAATACCTTGACATTTTGCCACGAATTTGGTGGTATGCTTGGGGTCGTTGTCCATTTGGAAGACCCATTTGTGACCGAGCTTTTACTTCCTGGCTGATGTCTTGAGATGTTGCTTCAATATGTCCTCATAATTTTCCGTCCTCATGATTCCATCTATTTTGTGAAGAGCACCAGTCCCTCCTGCAGCAAAGCACCCCCACAATATGATGCTGCCACCCCAATGCTTCACGGTTGGGATAGTGTTCTTCGGCTTGCAAGCCTCACCCTTTTTCCTCCAAACATAACAATGGTCATTATGGCCAAACAGTTACATTTTTGTTTCATCAGACCAGAGGACATTTCTCCAAAAAGTAAGATCTTTGTCCCTAAACTGTAGTCTGGCTTTTTTATGGCAGTTTTGGAGCATTGGCTTCTTCCTTGCGCAGCAGCCTTTCATGTATGTCAATATATGACTCGTTTTACTGTGGATATAGATACTCGTCTACCTGTTTCCTCCAGCATCTTCACAAGGTCCTTTGCTGTTGTTCTGGGATTGATTGCTCTTTTCGCACCAAACTATGTTCATCACTAGGAGACAGAATGCGTCTTCCTCCTGAGCGGTATGATGGCTGCGTGGTCCCATGGTGTTTATACTTGCATACTGTTGTTTGTACAGATGAACGTGGTACCTTCAGGTGTTTGGAAATTACTCGCAAGGATGAGCCAGACTTGTGGAGGTCCACAATTATTTTCTGAGGTCTTGGCTAATTTCTTTGGATTTTCCAATGATGTCAAGCAAAGAGGCACTTAGTTTGAAGGTAGGCCTTAAAATACATCCACAGGTACACCTCCAATTCAGTACACCTCCTATCAGAAGCTAATTGTCTAAAGGCTTGACATCATTTTCTGAAATTTTCCAAGCTGCTTAAAGGCACTGTTAACTTAGTGTATATAAACTTCTGACCCACTGGAATTGTGATATAGTCAATTAAAAGTGAATCAATCTGTCTGTAAACAATTGTTGGAAAAATTACTCATGTCATGCACAAAGTAAATGTCCTAAACAACTTGCCAAAACTAAAGTTTGCTAATATGGAATTTGTGGAGAGGTTAAAAAATGAGTTTTTAATGACTTCAACCTAAGTGTATGTAAACCTCTGACTTCAACTGTATTTACCTTTGTAAAAATCTTGACAAAAACCTTTGTAGTTAAAGCATCAAACGTCAGTCTTTTTAAAATAAAATTGTATTCAATATCCAAGAAAAGGCACTGGACAAATAATTGTATTTATACCTTAAAAATGCTTAAAGTATATTTATTAACATCAAGCATATAGATATGGTGCAATATAAAACAAAATGCTTATAGTAGACTTATTGACCTTATGCTTCTATAAAATTATACATAAAGAGCAATGCTAGTCAATGTCAATCTGCTTCTGAAATATGCATTAAAATGCTTGCACCCATATATACACTTTTAGAAATGCAAACTAAAACAGTGCAGTGACTGTGACAACTCATTGTGCCTTATTCATGAAACATTAGCAAAACATTTGTAAAAATACACTTTTATGTAAATTGTCCCATTAAACTAAACAGGGCAATTTATGCAAGAATGGTTTTTAATAATGATTTAAACAAAAAAGTGTGTTCTGTCTGTGTCATGAATAAGGGCAATTGACTAAATTTTCATTTATCCTATTTGTGTGTTTTTTTTATAATAAAAATTTCAAACTTCAGTTTAGTAGTATTTAATCAGAACACAGTGAAAGGCTACTGCAAAATGATTGTATTTATGCCTTAAAACTTAAAAATTCTTAGAATATTTCTTGACTTTTTACTCTCATAAAGTTTTCCACACAAACATTACAAAATAATTTAAATATAAAGAGCAATCTCTGCAATATTCAAGGGATTGAATGCACCCTTCCTATTTTGTGATTTTTAATTTTACATCTAAATAAATTAATTTTTGTTTGTGGCACCGCGCACTGTCCGCATGAGTCATAAAAATTGGAGTGTGCACCGACACGCGAAATGAGGGTTTGTGACGCGTCATTTTTGCCAAGGACAGCGTGTGCAAGTCAAGAAAATCTAGGCAGCATGCAATCAAGCTTCGCGGCTGTACTGATGACGCAATTTGCATCACACATACTGAAATATACCTGAAATATACTTTGGCCTTAAGGCTGTTTTATACTTCTGTGTCGAATTTACAGCATAGGCTCCACGTAGTGGCCAACGTGTTGGTTCTGCGTTCATGTGTCTGCATCGTTCTGTGAGTACACAGCCAAAATGCTAACTATATGTTTCATTAATAAACAAAAGCAACATAATTTCTGGATGTAGCATCAAAAATTAGTTCAAAGTATTTGAACATGTTGAAACGTAGGTAAATATTATTTATTATACGTGTTGAAAATGAATAAGGAAATTACGTTATGCTTGTTCTTGAGTCGCTTAAATAGTAATATATAAATATTTTGGCATGCTTTTAATGTTCTGTACTAAAAAATAAATTGTCAAATTAAATAATAACTACTCGCCTGAATAACACATAACGGGTTTTGTTTGAAAGATGTTACAATGCATAACGGCAAGATAACCAACACTTACCAGGTGCTTTTAAATTTGCTGACAAATTAGAAGTATTCCATTTCCATAACTTATGAAATATGATTATTTACTGAACATCATACTGTCAAACATACGGCCAAATCATCGTGCCGATCTGAAAGTTCTCGAGTAGAAAACACAACATATTATTTCACTCACTTATCAAATTAATATAAAGTAAAGGCCCATAGAAAAAAAATATTTTAGAGTTTATAAGCTGTAAACAGATATCTTTTGTAGCATTTTGCTTGTAACTTCATGAAATACCAACAGAAAAAAAACAACAACAAAAAAAACAGTAGATGCTCCCAATTGAGACAATTGCTTTAATGGTCACGAGTCCAAATACAAAATTATATGATGCATAGATATTGAAATAAATTTGGATAAAATGCGAATCAACCAATCATAGCTGCTGTGTTCTGCGTCCACGCAACGTGCAGTTACATTTTTGAAGAGGTGCATGTCAAGCTATGGCGTTGGCTAAGCAGTAACCTCATAGCTACGTGTAGCCTACACCACGTCTGTTTGAACGTCTGTTTGAAGTCAGAAATATACATGATGATGTGATTAAAGCACTGAATCCAGCAGAAACTCCAGCATTAAAGGGATATTTTAAGCAGTTATTACAGACGTCACTGCTTTCGGCTCAAAGTGATTGGCTGGTGCCTGGAGATTTTCGTTCATCATTTGCATAAAGCAGAGAAATTTTAACTTTTTTGATGCCCTCGACTGCCGTCAACGCTTTCTCTGCGCCGCTGTCAATCCCACAGTCCACCTCAGCAGCACCATAGGAATTAATTGAAAACACTCGCTCACCTTCGCTCACAACACAGTGGAAACGTACGGTACAGACTTCAGCATCACTGTCATGTCATCAAAGGTGTTTGTGTGGAACACTGGCCGAATGTTGTGAAACAACAAACTTGATTCGGCAGTAAAGAATGATGCGGTAGGAGAGGTATGGCAGATATGAAAAGCTTGAAAAAGTTCTGGTTGGTTAGATCTCTTTGAAAAACAACGCCTAGAATGTTTAAGAACACACTGACCCTACTGTCTGATAATATGCGAATATGATCACCTGCTTAAAGGGATAGTTCACCCAAAAATGAAAATTCTCTCATCATTTACTCAACCTCATGTCATCCCAGATGTGTATGACTTTCTTCTGGTGAACACAAAGATTTTTAGAAGAATATTTCAGCTCTGCAGGTCCATACAATGCAAGTGAATGGGTGCCGAAATTTTTAAGCTCCAAAATGCACATAAACACAGCATAAAAGTAATCCATAAGATTCCAGTGGTTAAATCTATGTCTTCTGAAGTGACATAATTGGTGTGGGTGAGAAACAGTTAAATATTTTTTTATTCTTTATATATTATATTCTTTTGTTTTTGGTGATTTGCATTCTCCGTGCATATCGCCCCCTACTGGGCAGGGGGGAGAATTAATGGTAAAAACTGACTTAAATATTGATCTGTTTCTCCTATCATATCACTTAGAAGATATCGATTTAACCACTGGAGTCTTATGGATAACTTTTAAGCTAACTTTATCTGCATTTTGGAGCTTCTACATTTTGGAACCCATTCACTTGCATTGTATGGACCTACAGAGCTGAAATATTCTTCTACAAATCATAATTTGTGTTCTTCAGAAAAAAGAAAGTCATACACATCTGGGATGGCATGAGCGAGAGTAAATGATGAGAGAATTTTCATTTTTGGCTGAACTGTTCCTTTAATACTATGTTTAAACAGTTGACGCCTCAGAGACAGCTCAGAGTTCTCTTCTCACTGCCCTACACACACACACACATCAGCAGAATCAGTCAACAATTCTCATTCTAAAATGTTTTTCTAATACCTTAAGGATTAATATTCATCTAAATATTAATATCATAAATGCAATGTAATCAGAAACATAATAAATGAATTTTCCCCTCACACTCCATTTTTATGAATTAATTAACATATAATTACAATATATGACAATTCTTTTCAAAACCTGTAAGAGAAAACATCATTCAATCAATGAAATCACAATCAGTGAAATCATCAAGTTGCTATATGGTTGTAATATTTGTAAGTGTTCAAAACTATTCATTCAAAACTACTAATTTCTTAAAATGATTATATATGTGAATATAAACACATGATTGGCAAAAATTATTTAGATCATTCGACATTGGAAACAATAAAAAATACACTGATTATGACCACCTGCCTAATATGCAGTTGGTCCTCCGCGGGTCACCAAAACAGTGCCGACCCGCCAAGGCATGGACTCTACAAGACCCCTGAAGGTGTCCTGCGGTATCTGGCACCAAGACATTAGCAGCAGATCCTTCTAGTCCTGTAAGTTGTGAGGTGGAGTCGCTGTGGATCAGACTTGTTGGTCCAGCACGTCCCACAGATGATCATTTGGATTGAGATCTGGGGAATTTAGAGGACAAGTCAACATCTTGAACTCTTCATCATGTTCCTCGAACAATTCCCGAACATTGTGTGCAGAGTGGCAAGGCACATTATCCTGCTGAAAGAGGCCACTGCCATCAGGGAATACCATTGCCATGAAACGGTGTACCTGGTCTGCAATGATGTTTAGGTAGGTGGCACTTGTCAAATTGACGTCCACATGAATGGCCGGACCCAGGGTTTCCCAGCAGGACATTGCCCAGAGCATCACATTGTCGTCTTCCCACAGTGCATCCTGGTGCCATCACTTCCCCATGTAAATGGTGCACACACACACACGGCCATCCACATGATGTAAAAGAAAATGGGACTCATCGGACCAGGCAACCTTCTTCCACTGCTCCAAGGTCCAGTTAAGACACTTGCATGCTCATTATAGGCACTTTCGATGGTAGACAGGGGTCATCATAGGCACTCGGACCAGTCTGCAGCTACGCAGCCCCATACGCAGCAGGGTACGACGCACTGTGTTGTGATACATTCCTCCCGTAACCATCATTAAAAATGTATGACTTGTGCCACAGTAGACCAAACAGGATAGCCTTCGTTGCCCTTGCGCATCGATGAGCCTTGGGCACCCAACACCCTGTCGCCTGTTTGTGGTTTGTCCCTCCTCGCGGCACTGTCAGTAGGTACTCACCACCACTGACTGGGAGCACCCCACAAGCCTTGCTATTTCAGAGATGCTCTGACCCAGTCGTCTGGCCATAACAATTTGGCCCTTGTCAAAGTCGCTCAGGTCTGTACTCCTGCCCATTTGTCCTGCATTCAACACGTTGACTTGAACTGATTGTTTGCCTACCATCTAATCTGCCAGTCCAAAATGTGCCTTTGTTAGATGATGATCAACATTATTCACTTCACCTGTGAGGGGTCATAATGTTTTGGCTGATCAGTGTAAGAACCCATGAAATCAATTATCTTTCTAATCAAATTGTAAATTTCTAAATTTTTGCTTCTCACTAGCCCCACTCATGTAGTGCGGTTCTCTAACGACCACTTTGTTGCTCCCTTGATCTCCTCTACATGCTTCTTTCATTCCCTCTCTGCAAGAACACATGATTATTTTGATCGGAACAAAAATCAACAGAACAGCACAGGCAATTGCACCAAAATGCTCAAGATGTGTTTTGAACCTCCACCTACATATGCATGTTTTTCCTCCCAAAGGGTATGGGATGAAATTTGTCATAAGATGATTAACAAATGTGTGCATGCTTATCCATCAATTTGATAAATGTTGCAAATGTATCTTACAATCCACAAACAAATGCATTTCAACTTGTGTCTGTGAAATGTATCATTAAATGAATGTGCTGTGATTTGTACAAATAGAGACGTACAGTATTTGTGGATACAAATGTTACATATATATAACAATTTGTGTCTGTACCCAAAGAGGGATGTTTCAAATAAAACACAAAATGGTCTTGTGTAGCATTGAAAATGCATTTGTGGATTAAGTAAAACACTTATTTTATCTATTCTATTTGATTCATTTGAATTTTGAGACTTCATTTCCGTTGGTTTTGATCCACACACAAATTTCTAAGGATCCACACGTAACTGTGTAAGCAAAGCAGATACCACTAGATGCCAGTCTCATTTTACAAAAATACCATCAGGCAGGTGTGCTTTATTCACGAGGTCAGTAAGCATGAGCTGTATACATGCTCCACTTCAAAGAAACAATGGCTAAAAACAGCAGAAAGAATCAAAGGCTTGTCTCAATTTCTCATGTACAGTGCCTTTAAAAAGTATTCACCCCCTTGGATGTTTTTACACAAGGATTATTCTGGAGAAAAGCCTTTCACATTTCATCAGTGTGAAAGTAGTTTCACACTTTGGGGAGGGGGGCGTGGTCGTGTGTCTGTTTGCGGGACAGAGGGAGTGGTGTGGCTCGTCAAGCTGGTTGGCATGATTTCTATGAGCTGTTTCTCATTACAGTGATGGCGGAGAGAGCCCTTAAAAGCAGCCAAACATGCCAGAGAAGACAGAATGAGTGTGCAGCATTGGTGTGTGTTTATATTGAGTGTTTTGACGAAGTTTCTGTTTATTTTGATTGTGAATTATTGAACTGCGTGAAAGCATTAAAAAAAGTACATATGCTGTACACAAAGGCAAAGAGAATAAAAGCCTGACCTGAAGCGTGTCACTGCTCCCCGTCTCCTCTCCACACCCTGCTGTGGTTAGGTTTTATTTTACCATGAACTAACTGTCCCAAAACATTGCAGGGAGGCTTTTGTGGGACAACCTAATAAGAACTCCGAACATTCTCTAATGGTTATTTTTAGGTTTTATTGTTTATTTGATTATTTTTCATAAATGTTGCAGATAGGTTGATAGACAACAATGACTGACATTATTGCAGTACAGAATTTAATTAAATGTTGAAATAAAGATCAGAGTTTATGGGATTTGAACAGACTGTAAAAAACAGATGTGTAAAGCATATAATAATCATATAATACGTGCCTTCTATCTTCCAATCTTACTCACTGCGTATGATATAGAGTAAGCACATGCATTTGATCCGCATGCGGTTTCATTCCTCCACAGATATTCTCGCCATTGCGCAGTTTAAAAATGAACGGTCACTTACTGACAGACATTCATTTATCGATTTTCTCAATAAACAATTACTTTTTCTAGGTTTGATATTAAATATATATTAAATATATGTGATTGATAAATATTTGACTCATGTGAACGAAAAGAACGTGATGTATAACAAGGAAGCTTTTTGTTTATTGGCTACAAATGAAGAGAAGCAGAGATGTCTCTATTCACTTCAGTGGTAAGAAGTTAATTTTCAGTAATTTTCTGATTTAAATAATCTTAAATGTGTTGAAGTCATTGGTTATTTGTTCAATATCTTCACATTAATGTCCAGTGCTGAGGTACAGTGATTTATGAAACCCAAAATCAAGGCTCAATTTTCAGTGTTGGGACTGACGTGACTTCAGCAGCGTTTCGTAATTTAAGTTTCATAAGTGTTCATAATGCATTTTGCCCATAAAAGACAACAAAGCTTTGGCATATCTATCTTTTGTGACTGCTGAGCATGGTTTTTATAAAAGCAAGGCCGTAACCATGTCTTGAACATTGGGGGGACCAAACCATTTTGGGGGTGGGGGGGTCACGGGGGTTGAGGTCTCAAATATAATGGTCTTCTTTGGTCCTTTAATACTTTTCTGAATTAAGGCTTGAAATGCGATAAAGGCCCAAAATTGTATAATTTTTGGTTTTAAAAGATGCATGTACACTGTACAATGTATCTGTAAAATGACATGACTGTGTCAGCTGGCTAGCAAAAAGAAAACACACAAAAGTACTTACTGTCCTCAAGTTGTCTCTCGTTGTTTCCTAACGCTGCTCTTTTCCATACAAAAACAGTTCATGTTGACCACTGCTTTCAAGGTCCAAAGAGGGAGGGAAAATCATTATTAATATACCATAAAAGTGTTGTATGGCCCCAGAAAGCTTGGAATAAAGTGCACTTGTCATATGGACTTCTGTTATGATGTCTTTATACTGAACCTTTAATAAGGATTAATAGTATTTGTCCTTTCTGAAGCTTAACAGCTCCTGCTCACTATAAACTGTTATTCTATGGAATAGATTTTTATGTTCCAAGAAAAAAAATAAACAGCATATGGGTTATGAACAACATAAGGGTGAGTAATTGAGTGAATAAAAGTATATTTTCCATTTTTAGGTGAACTACTCCTTTAAGTGGTGGCTCATTTTTTGAGCACAGACCTGATAAGACTTATTCAAAATAAAATGAGCTCTTATAAAAATAGACTCTTAAGAGATACTGTACACAATTCTGAATTAAAGACAAAGAAATGATTTAGAAAATCTTAAATTGACTAAATTATTGCCGAATAATATTTGCATTAAGAATATATGACACTGTCCTTGCCACAACCTAAAAGCACAATAGATGTCACCAGTCACAGGTCTTGCCATGTTCTAGTTCTGATCTGGGTGATAACACTCTACTTTGTTTTGGGTTTTTTTTATAGATAATTTTCTTAGACAATGTCAGGAGAGTTTTCTAAAAAGCTACTTCAAAAACCTGCCAGATTACCACATTCATTCAATTCCTTTACAATATACACACATTCACTCTTTGTCTTAAGCCTGACATGTCAAGTCAAGTCAACCTTTATTTATAGAGCACGTTTAAAAACAACAGAAGTTGACCCAAAGTGCTTCACATATCAAACAAACAAAATGACATAGTGATATAAAAACAGATTGACATAATAAAATAAATAAAAACAATGAAATACAACATCATGTATTTATCCATTTCAAACTATTCAATGATCTGTTCAAAAGCTACAGAATAAAAATATGTTTTTAAAGAAGATTTAAAAATGGCTAGTGATGAAGCTGAACATGCTGAAAACTGCTCGTACATAACATATTTTAAATTCAAAATGGTTTAATTTCACCAAATGGTGAATGTAGTTTGCACCCTTGGAAATTACTGTGGGTCGGTACAACATTTCAACCATAAAAGAGTGGGCAAACATTGCATGTTTACCTTTATGCATTTGGCAGACGCTTTTATCCAAAGCGACTTACAGGGACAATCCCCTCAGAGCAACCTGGAGTTAAGTGCCTTACTCAAGGATACAGTGGTGATGGCTGTGGGGATTGGACCAACAACCTTCTGTTTACCAGTTCAGTGCTTTAACCCACTATGCCACCACCACTCCATATGGCTGTTTAATTAGATACTTTACATCTTACATGACACTAACACTCTTAACCTGAACTGCTTGCTGATGCGTTGCACTGGAATATAAATAATGCACGAGGTAAAAATGTAATTTTTTTTTTTTTTTTAAACCATTATGTTATTCCTGCAACAATTGAATGACTATTACACAGCTGTGCATAATGGACTGTATAGCAGAACAGCAACAAGGATATCAGTGATTGTTGGCAATCTGGCCATATCTGATTATTGGGGGGGACTTGTCATCCTCAAATTATATTGTGGTTACGGCCCTGTTCAAAAGACAACTATTATAACCTAAAATTAATTAAGTTTCCAAATTGCCTCCTTTCTCTCTTTGTTAACCGAAATGAAAAAAACATCTCACCAATTTGAATTATTATTATGAAATATCTAAGATATCTAAAATAATTTTGACTTGGCAAAATTGAGTTTTTCAGGATAAATCAGTTTGTGATTCACTCCAGTCCAGTAGATGGCTGAAGAACACCGAGAGTTGTTTTTCTAACCGGCATAAAACAAGATGAAAGAAGAGCTGATAATCCGAGAGCCCAGTTCGGTACGAGTTTAATGTCTTTAACATCATTTTATGCTTTTATATGTACTTCAGGATTTATGTGGATCAGTATTTTTCTGTGCATGTTGTTTTTCTCTCTTTGGCATATTCAGTTTCAGGAAAAACAAGCAAAAATCTGAGAATATCATGTTTAATTTCTGATATATCAGCTCTTTAAATACAGCAGCTGATTGTAAATGAATTCAGTGCAGGTGATATTTTATTGTATTGCCTGTTATAATAGCTGATAATATTTTTGTACAGTATATAGTTATAATAGATGATAATATTCCTGCTGTCAGGAAAATGAAACCAAACACAAAGCACATATTTATATTTATACCATCTCAGAAACAAAGTTATTTCAACAGATCTGTTCTTGTGTGTAATTATATAATAATAATGTTTTAGAGTTTGATGAATGTCAGTCCATTATAATGATCAGAGGCATCATGCCCATTATGAGTGTGTAATGAGTGTGCACGTGCCCCCTAATTTTTTGAGCCAAGAGGATTTTGAATGGTTTATTTATTTTTATGGTATCTTCTATAATAAAAAGGCAGAAATCTTTATTCACATGTTTTTTTTTGTTGTTGTTGTTGTTTTTTCTCCCCTTTTTCTCCCCAATTTGGAATGCCCAATTCCCAGTGTGCTCTAAATCCTCATGGTGGCGTGGTGACTCGCCTCAATCCGGGTGGCGGAGGACGTATCTCAGTTGCCTCCGCGTCTGAGACCGTCAGCCCATGCATCTTATCACGTGGTTTGTTGTGTGCGTTACCGCGGAGACATCTGCTTCAAGCCATCCACCGCGGCATCCACACACAACTCCCCACGCGTTCCACTACTTTATAGCGACCACGAGGAGGTTACCCCATGTGACTCTACCCTCCCTAGCAACCGGGCCAGTTTGGTTGCTTAGGAGACCAGGCTGGAGTCACTTAGCGAACTGGCGAACTCCAGGGGTGGTAGCCAGCGTCTTTTACCACTGAACTACCCAGGCCCCAATGTGATAGTTATTAAAAATAAATGAGGGTGTTTCCCGTGATTTACGGGAAGGGGGTGGGTGTTTCGGCTGGATTAGGGTTACGGTTGCTGACCTTGGTGCCCCCTAAAAAAAATATAGGTGCATGATACCCCTGATAATGATGATGTTTTTGTGTTCAGATGTTCATCATGAGAGAGCAGGTGGATGTGATCTGCTGTAAATCAGTAGGAACTGATCTGTCCATGCTGGATATTGATGATTTCATCACAGAAATCTCTCAGCTGAAGAAAGAGGTGACGTCACTGAAGAAAGAGGTGACGTCACTGAAGAAAGAGGTGACATCACTAACTACAAAGCTGAAAGAACTCTGTTCATCCTGTACCTGTTTTGAGCGAGTTAAAGTTGAGATTGTAAGTAAGTTTCAAATGGTGTGATATGACTGTGACTCTGTGATGATGAACGGTACAGATGTGATTGTGTTGTGTTTGTCAGGAACTGGAAAAGGTTTCCTGTCAATCTTCAGTGTGTGTGACTGATGGGACCTCCACAGAATGTCAGGATTCAGTGTGGAGTGGCAGAGATCAGTCCACACCACAGCAGCTGCTGGACAAACTCTCTGAACAGAGATCCAGAGACACACAGGACTCACAGCTCACTTTACTCTGTTCTACTGATGCTCAGGAGAGTGTGTGTGACAGTAATCAGGGTGATCAAACCTCCACAGAGTCTCTGACTTCTGTCTGTAACGCTGGAGAACAGCAGATGCTGCAGACACCAGTGAAGATTGAAGTGAAGCAGGAGGAGATAAAAGATGAAAACACAGCAGAGGAACAACAGAGTGATGAAGATGATCATGAACAGCAGATGCTGCAGACACCAGTGAAGATTGAAGTGATGCAAGAGGAGATAAAAGAAGAAAACACAACAGAGGAACAACAGCGTGATGAAGATGATGGTTTTATTCCCTCAGGTATGTTTTTTTTTTTTTTTTTCATGTCAGAATCTGTTACCAGATGATTGTATCACTCAAAAGTCACTAAAAACTTCCTGCTGTTTTTATTCTCATTTTTAAAATGCTGTTCAGCTGGGATAGTTCACCCAAAAATAAAAATTATCTCATCATTTACTCATCCTCATGCCATCCTAGACTTTCTTTCTTCAGCAAAACACATCTGAAGAAAAATAGATAATATCTTAGCTCAGTAGGTCCTTAAAATGGTGATCAGACCTTTGAAGCTCCAAAAATCACAGACAGTTTTTTTTTGTGTGTGTGTGAAAAAAGATCAATATTTAAGTACTTTTTAACCATAAATCATTGCTTCCGATCAGCAGCAGTATTCACGTTCACGAGAGATTGATGTATTCATGTTAGCATGTTACGTTTTTCTCTCAGATGAGACATCTAGGATGAGCACACAAATGCACCATTGTGAAAAATACAAACAGATACAAATACAGATCTAAACCAAAACCAACGAAGCTTCTGTACAGCATTCCTTCTACTCAGTTGTAAACAGCGCTGCTCTTCCAGGTGTGTCGCGCATGCTTCAGTTCTCACGTGAACATGCTAATGTAATTACGTCACACGCGCATGCTGCTGCTGCTGACCGGAAGTGATGCTTAATTCAGGGATGCAAACTCCTCACCTATCGGTGAAATTCTGCATTTTGAAACAAATGTAATTTATTTATTTTTTAATTGATTTATTTTAAGTGCTTAAAAGTGCTTGAATTAAAATCGACTATTTCTATTTAGTTAGCATAACTGAGAAACAAATAATAATTTTCCTTACATTTTTGATTATGTTCGCGATATCCCCAGCACGTGGATTTCCAAAACGTAGGATGGCAAGGGAACACTGATAGTTACCTGATTTTTTAGGTTTAGGGATAGGGTTGGGTTATATTTTCTCCAGCCAATCATTTAGCACTTTCAGTTTAATTTTACTGAATCATGTGTCGCTTAATGCAGGAATTACCCTTCTTTTGCCATACTCAGTTTTCAGATATCCATGATTGGAATATTGTGAATATCATAAAAAATCTGTGGAAAAATAATATGTGTTTCATAGGCATGCTGACTGCATAGAAATAGTTCCAGACACTGCCCAAGATTGGAAGGGGCATTCTGACCAACGTGAAGATCGACCAACCGTAATTTGTTAAATTAATGTGATGTTTAGGGGCAGGGGAAAAAAAATCTAATTCTGCGCCTCTGTGTTATTGCTGAAGGACAAGTGAATCAACAAGTGAATCATTACATCCTTAACTAGGTGACAAAAAAAATATCCCTTGTAAATGTTCAGATTTGACTTGCCAGTGATTGAGCTGTCTAGTGGCTAAGAAGTTTATCGCCGAGATCCAGCTGCATGGAATAATGTCTCTTTTAATAATATTTCTGTTCTTTACTGCCAGTTGTTGATCAAAAAGTAAATAGAAACATTAGTTTTAATCACATAGCATGGATGCAATGAAGAAACTGTGCAACTCTTCTTTCAAAATGCATTAGAGACATGCTGCTGGTTTTCTTAAAGAGACAGTACCGTTTTAGCAATTGTTATACAAATTAATATCAACTCAGTGTAAATACTGGTAATTTGTACAAATTAATTTGAACAGTGAAAGGTCATGTCATATATTAATTGATAGATTGTGTAATTTAAACATTTTAAAAAGCTAAAATGTGATTTATAATAATCACAAACAAATAAAAAATTAATTATGCACTTTCCCATATTATACAGTAAATATCTAGCATGCTACTTTCCTGGGTGGTTTCATATTTTATACATTTGTTAATTGTCTATTCATGCAATGTTGGATTTACTGTAATTATTAGTTTCTGACTAGTAAATACTGTTCCCGTCACTCGCAATGCAAGTTGGACAGTTGAGTTTTCTCATATGTATGAAGTTCTTGAAAATGAAAAAATGGTAATAAATTACTGCCTATTGCACAGCAAAGCTACAGTCAATTAATAGTGAATGTTTTTGTTCTGCCATTATAGTAGGTTTCA
Organism: Myxocyprinus asiaticus; assembly: GCF_019703515.2. Lineage (NCBI taxonomy): Eukaryota > Metazoa > Chordata > Actinopteri > Cypriniformes > Catostomidae > Myxocyprinus > Myxocyprinus asiaticus. Next base: position 41,090,358 of record NC_059371.1, read on the forward strand.
ATTTGATTTCTTTTTACATTTTGTTCCTGTTGAATTGATTTTTGTCAATTTACTGTGTTCATTGTAGAGCTGATGAAAATGAAAGAGGAAAGTCAAGAACTGAATGAAGTGGAGGAGAAACATCATGATTTCACAACTGGAGGAGAATCTTTGATTGGCTCAAAGACTAAAAATAATTTCTCACTTAAAATGACTCATAGAAGAGCAGCCAAAAATACTTTCACCTGCTCTCAGTGTGGGAAATGTTTCACATATAAAAGTGATCTTAATACACACATGAGAGTTCATACTGGAGAGAAGCCTTACACATGCCATCAGTGTGGAAAGAGTTTCACATGTGCAGGTGGTCTCACATATCATCTCCGCTGTCACTCTGGAGAAAGACCATTTGAATGTGATCAGTGTGATAAAACATTTGTTGGGGAATCATGCTTAAAACGACATCTGAAAGTGCACACAAATGAGAAGCTTTACAAGTGTTCTTCTTGTGGAAAGAGTTTTGCATGCCTGTCCTATTTGAAAGGGCACCAGAAAATACATACCGGTGTGAGGGCTCATATGTGCTTTGAATGTGGGAAGACCTTTATTACAGCCAGCAACTTCAAGCAACACCAAAGAATTCATACTGGAGAAAAACCTTACAGGTGCTCACACTGTGGAAAGAGTTTCACTCGATCAGAGCACTTGAGAACACACAAGAGAATTCATACTGGAGAGAAACCATACAAGTGCTCACACTGCGGAAAGAGTTTCATTGTGTCACAAAACCTGATTGCACATGAGAGAATTCATACTGGAGAAAAACCATACTACTGCTCTTCATGTGGGAAGAATTTCAACCAATCAGCTCATCTACAGCAGCATGTAAAAAATAATTGCACAAGCAGTCACAGAGAGCAAGAATCATCTTCATGTCCAACAATATCAAGTAAATATAAAGGGGTTTGAAAGGGTGGAATTTCTCTCAAAAGGGCAGCATCATTTAAGACCCTGTTTGTACCTGCCATTAAGATGCGTTTCATATCTGGATAGGATAGACCAATTGAAGTGAACATTTCCTCAGTGATCTGTCCAGTCGCACTCCTACTCCTCCAGTGTTTTTCCCATTAACTCTTAAATCATCATTTCTTATATGAATAGTTCGCCCAAAAATACAAATTCTATTGAAGTATGACAAAAAGTTTTGAAACAAAAAAGCATACTGAATTACACTGATTGAAAAATAAACGCATTGTTTTAACAGTGTCTTGAGTCTGTGTTTGTAGCCTGTTAGCCTACTTAGCATTGCTTATTTCTCTACTTTCAGCATTTAATCCTTAATCTTTGCTGTTTTTCCACGCAATTGCGGAACAATTGAGATAAGGCATGGCATCAGCACACGTTATCGCTACTTGCACTGCATGCCTCATATGTATGATCGCTTCATCCATCAGCAGTGAGGGATTTACATATAATAAATGTATGGAATTAGTCAGGCTGATGGAGAAGGTTAATGAGTTAGAGACATGCATCCAAATGCTAGTGGAGGTCAGTGAGACAGAAGCCGGTAGATATTGTTTCGGCAAGCAAGCAACACACACACTTCAGTTTCAGCTGTATAGCCCCCTGAATCAGGGTGTTTGGGTGATGTCTTGGCGTCATACTCGTTGGACAACACGACACTACTCTTCCCTTTCCTACCACTATTGTAAAATGTTTTTCCCAGGTGTCTGATATCAGATCAAATTTTCAAGTGTTGGCTAATGCTAAACAGATTTTCTAAGATTGTTATTCATGTCAGCACCAACAAAGTTCACCAGTCGGAGATCACTGAAGATAATGTTAAAGAGGTGTGTGAACTTGTAAAAATGATGTCAGACACTGTAATATGCTCTGGTCCCCTCCCAGCTCATCGCGGTGAAGAGGTTTAAAGTAGATTAGTGTTACTGAATGGCTGGATGTCTGAGTGGTGTCAGGAGAATAGCATAGGGTTTATAGACAATCTGAAGAGTTTTTGTGGTAGACCTGACCTGCTAAAGAGAAACGAATGTCATCCCTCTCCTCTCTAGTAATTTGGCAAATAGTCTTAATAGTGATAGTGTTTGACTAACTGGGGCCTAGGTCAGGTCTGCTAGCTGCCATGAGACGTCACACAGGTCAAATAAACTACAGCACATAGAGACTGTATCACCTAGATATCATATACAGACTGTCTGTTCCCCAAACTACCAAACACAAAACCCTCATTAAATCACATAGAAAAATGTGATTGATGTCAAACTTGAAAATATAAAAAAAAAAAAAAATTAAGATAAACATCATATAAAGTAAGGCTACTAAACATTACAGTTCAAGTCAGAAGTTTACATACAAATTATCCAAATACATTTAAACTCAGTTTTTCACCATTCCTGATATTTAATTGTAGAAAACATTCCCTGTATTAGGTCAGTTAGGATCACTATTTTAAGAATGTGAAATGTCAGAATAATAGAAGAGAGACTGATTTATTTCAGCTTTCATTTCTTTCATCACATTCCCAGTGGGTCAGAAGTTTACATACACTTTGTTAGTATTTGGTAGCATTGCCTTTAAATTGTTTAACTTGGATCAAACGTTTTGGGTAGCCTTCCACAAGCTACTCACAATAAGTTGCTGGAATTTTCTGAGTCAGGTTTCTGAGCCTTCTTGCTCGCACACGCTTGTTCTGCCCACAAATTTTCTATCGGATAGAGGTCAGGGCTTTGTGATGGCCACTCCAATACCTTGACTTTGTTGCCCTTAAGCCATTTTGCCACAACTTTGGAGGTGTGCTTGGGGTCATTAACCATTTGGAAGGCCCATTTGCGAACAAGCTTTAACTTCCTGGCTGATGTCTTGAGATTTTGCTTCAATATATCCACATAAATTTCCTTCCTCATGATGCCATCTATTTTGTGAAGTGCACCAGTCCCTCCTGCAGCAAAGCACCCCCACAACATGATGCTGCCAACCTCATGCTTCATAGTTAGGATGGTGTTCTTCAGCTTGCAAGCCTCACCCTTTTTCCTCCAAACATAACAATGGTTATTATGGGCAATTTTTGTTTCATTAGACCAGAGGACATTTCTCCAAAAAGTAAGATCTTTGTCCCCATGTGCACTTGCAAATTGTAGTCTGGCTTTTTTATGGCGGTTTTGGAGCAGTGGCTTCTTCCTTGCTGAGTAGTCTTTCAGGTTATGTCGAGGACTCATTTTATTGTGGATATAGATACTTGTCTACCTGTTTCCTCCAGCATCTTCACAAGGTCCTTTGCTGTTGTTCTGGGATTGATATGCACTTTTTGCACCAAACTGCATTCATCTCTAGGAGACAGAATGCGTCTCCTTCCTGAGCGATATGAAGGCTGGTCCATTCGTGTTTATACTTGTGTACTATTGTTTGTACAAATGAATGTGGTACCATCAGGCATTCAGAAATTGCTCCCAAGAATGGACCAGACTTGTGGAGGTCCAAAAAATAATTTCTGAGGTCTTAGCTGATTTCTTTTGATTTTCCCATGATGTCAAGCAAAGAGGCACTGAGTTTGAAGGTAGGCCTTAAAGTACATCCACAGGTACACTTCCAATTCAGTACACCTCCTATCAGAAGCTAATTGGCTAATTCTCTATAGGCTTGACATAATTTTCTGGGATTTTCCAAACTGCTTAAAGGCACAGTTAACTTAGTGAATGTAAACTTCTGACCTACTGGAATTGTGATATAATCAATTAAAAGTAAATCTGTCTGTAAACAATTGTTGGAAAAATTACTTGTATTATGCACAAAGTAGATGTCCTAAACGACTTGCCAAAACTATAGTATTCTAATATTAAATATGTGGAGTGGTTAAAAAATGAGTTTTAATGACTTCAACCTAAGTGTATGTAAACCTCTGACTTCATATGTAGTTCGAATGTAGATCTTTTTCAACCAAAGCACTAATTGTAAATGAAATCATTACAGATCAAAGTCTGAATGCACTTTGATTGATAGAAACCTGGCTTAAACCGGATGAATATATTAGTTTAAATAAGTCTCCCCAGGTTATTGTTATAAAAATGAGCCTCGTCTGAAGGGTTGAGGAGGAGGTGTTGCTGCAATTTACAGTGAAGTTTTTGATGTTACTCAGAGGTCAGAATAAGTTTAATTATTTTGAACTGATAATGCTTAATGTGACATTGTTAGATAAAATAAAAATCCTCTGTCGTCTTTTGCCCTTGCTATACTATATAGACCACCTGGGCCATATTCTGATTTTCTTAGAGAATTTGCAGATTTTCTGTCAGATTTAGTAGTTACTGTGGATAGAGCTTTAATAGTTGGTGACTTCAACATTCACATAGATAATGAAAATGATACACTGGGATTAGCATTGATCGATATTCTCAACTCTCTTGGGGTCAAACAAAATGTGACAGGACCAACTCATTGTCAGAATCATACGCTGTATTTAATTTTGTCATATGGAATTGATGTTGATAATATAGCAGTTCTGCCGCAGAGCGATGATATCTTAGATCATTACCTCGTCTCTTGTATGCTGCACTTAGCAAAGGTCACTCAATTCTCAGCCGCGTTATCGATTGGTTAGAACTATTCTTTCGACCACTAAAGATACACTATATTGCCAAAAGTATTCGCTCATCTGCCTTTAGACGCATATTAACTTAAGTGACATCCCATTCTTAATCCATAGGGTTTAATATGACGTCGGCCCACCCTTTGCAGCTATAACAGCTTCAACTCTTCTGGGAAGGCTTTCCACAAGGTTTAGGAGTGTGTTTATGGGACTTTTTGACCATTCTTCCAGAAGCGCATTTGTGAGGTCAGACACTGATGTTGGACGAGAAGGCCTGGCTCGCAGTCTTCGCTCTAATTCATCCCAAAGGTGCTCTATCGGGTTGAGGTCAGGACTCTGTGCAGGCCAGTCAAGTTCTTCCACACCAAACTCGCTCATCCATGTCTTTATGGACCTTGCTTTGTGCACTGGTCCGCAGTCATGTTGGAACAGGAAGGGGCCATCCCCAAACTGTTCCCACAAAGTTAGGAGCATGGAATTGTCCAAAATCTCTTGGTATGCTGAACCATTCAGAGTTTCTTTCACTGGAACTAAGGGGCCAAGCCCAGCTCCTGAAAAACATCCCTACACCATAATCCCCCCTCCACCAAATTTCACAGTTGGCACAATGCAGTCAGACAAGTACCGTTCTCCTGGCAACCGCCAAACCCAGACTCGTCCATCAGATTGCCAGATGGAGAAGCGTGATTTGTCACTCCAGAGAACGCGTCTCCACTGCTCTAGAGTCCAGTGGCGGCGTGCTTTACACCACTGCATCCGACGCTTTGCATTGCACTTGGTGATGTATGGCTTGGATGCAGCTGCTCGGCCATGGAAACTCATTCCATGAAGCTCTCTACGCACTGTTCTTGAGCTAATCTGAAGGCCACATGAACTTTGGAGGTCAGTAGCGATTGACTCTGCAGAAAGTTGGAGACCTCTGCGCACTATGCGCCTCAGCATCCACTGACCATTTTACGTGGCCTACCACTACATGGCTGAGTTGCTGTCATTCCCAATCGCTTCCACTTTGTTATAATACCACTGACAGTTGACTGTGGAATATTTAGTAGCGAGGAAATTTCACGATTGGACTTGTTGCACAGGTGGCATCCTATCACAGTACCATGCTGGAATTCACTGAGCTCCTGAGAGCGGCCCATTCTTTCACAAATGTTTGTAGAAGCAGTCTGCATGCCTAGGTGCTTCATTTTATACACCTGTGGCCATGGAAGTGATTGGAACACCTGAATTCAGTTATTTGGATGGGTGAGCGAATACTTTTGGCAATATAGTGTAGCTTCACTAATAATCTTCCAGATTTGTCTCAAAAATTTCAGAAGAACTTGATGTAGTCACAAAAAATATAAATATGGTCTTCTTTAGCACTCGATTGTGTGGCCCAACCCCCCTTCAGTTAAAGAAAATTAAAGAGAAAAGCCTTGCGCCGTGGTACAATGTTCACACTCATGTCCTCAAGAGAGCAGCTTGGAAAATGGAGCGCAAGTGGAAGAGTACAAATTTAGAGATGTTCGTGGTGCATGGAAGGATAGTGTCTCTAGCTACAGACAGGCTGTTACAGCTGCCAGGTCAGCATATTTTAGCAAACTCATAGAAAATAACTACAACAATCCTAGGTGTTTATTCAGTGCTGTGGCTACATTGGTTAAGAACAAAGCCTCAACTAAACCAGATATCCCATCGCAGCAAAATAGTAAGATTTTCTGAATTTCTTTACTGACAAAATTTAAATAATCAGAAATAAAATTGGAATTATGGAACCATCTTACATAGTACCTCAGAAAACTGTGTCTCATATTATTCCCCACAAGCAACTTCAATCTTTTACTGTCATAGGTCATGAAGAGCTAACAAAACGTTTGAAAACATCAAAAGTAACAACATGTTAGATCCAATACCAACTAAGCTTTTTTAAAGAGGTGTTTCCTGTAATCTCAGAACCTTTTCTTAATATTATTAATTCCTCATTACCCTTAGGGCATGTCCCAAGAAACTTTAAGCTGGCAGTTATCAAACTGCTTATTAAGAAGCCACAGCTTGATACTGGAGAATTGGCTAGTTATAGACCAATCTCAAATCTCCCATTAATGTCAAAAATACTAGAAAAGGGCACCTGGGTAGCTCAGCATGTAAAGACGCTGACTGTTGCGAGTTCGAATCCAGGGTGTGCTGAGTGACTCCAGCCAGGTCTCCTAAGCAACCAAATTGGCCCAGTTGCTAGGGAGGGTAGAGTCACATGGGGTAACCTCCTCATGGTCGCTATGTGGTTCTCGCTTGGTGGGGCATGTGGTGAGTTGTGCGTGGATGCCGCTGAGAATAGCGTGAAGCCTCCACACGCGCTATGTTTCCGCGGTAACACGCTCAATAAGCCACTTGATAAAATGCGCAAATTGACGTTCTCAGACATGGAGGCAACTGAGATTCGACCTCCGCCACCTGGATTGAGGCGAGTCACTACGCCACCATGAGAACCTAGAGCACATTGGGAATTGGACATTCAAAATTGGGGAGAAAAGGGGAGAAAAAAAATACTAAAGTCCAGTTGTCCTCCCAACTATGTTCATTTTTACAGAAATATGACCAAATTAGCCCCATTTTATTGTCATTACGGCTACCTGTTAAATTTAGTTTTAATTTAAAAATTCTGTTAATAACTTACAAAGCTTTAAAAGGTCTAGCTCCACAGTACTTAAGCAAACTTCTATTATGCTGTATTCTCAATATATACTCAACTCATAGTAATGCTGCTTCAGTTAGGTCTGCCGGAACCGGAAACACTTCTCATATTATATAACTCTGCTTTAAATTGAATGGATCTATACTAATATTATTCTGTTTGTTTCCCTGTCTCAACTTTGGGATACATATCCCGAGGTTACCAGAACCTGCCAGATCCAGCTCCGGTCCTGCCTGTTGTCCGACTCCCACTTTAAATGTGTCACAGAGTGATAATGATTAACTGCAACCTACGCCAGCCAGATCAATTTCTTCAAGTTTAAGTTCTTCATGTGCCACTGCCTTAACCTTGGACTTAGGATGGACCTCACCGGAATGAGATGCTAGTCAAACTATGATGCACCTCACTGATCGCTGCCTGCATCACCTTGGTCTAAGGATGGACTATCTCTGAAGCATATTTTATTGGATTGTGCTGGTTTTAATTCATGGAGGAAAGTTTTATACAACTGACTCTTTTGAAAAAAATGTTTTTTTTTTAAAGTCAGGCCTGAATCGATTTTAGAGTTTATTGTGAAAAAATTTATTAAAAGTTTTATTTAGAATTTAAGTCATTTGACCTATTATTGTATTTTTAACTTGTTTTTCGCCATGAAAATAGTCACCATTCTGGCATGGTAATAAACCAACAAACAAACTTTTTCTGTTTACTGTAATATTAATTTCATATCATCATTACAGTGATACAGCCTAGTGGAATGAATGTAACATTGGCCTTTGTGTACTTCTAGCCTAATTGTTTTCGACACAGGTTGTGCGTTTAGTAGACAAAAGAAATGACTGCTGACAAGTCAAAAAATGTAGGCAGTTTTTTAGGCTTATGCTACGTGCTTCTGCATGTATTTGTGTTGTGTTTGCATTTTACTGTTTGTTTTTTCTCTTAGTCTGTAAGTGGCTTTGGGGGAAGGGGATTTTCCCCATTCCTGGAAAGATCAGTGATGTCATTGGGGATTTCAAATACTGGAGAAGACTCGCCTGTTTTTTTTTCGTGAGCCAGGTAAGATCTTTTTACGAGAGCAGGTGCAGTCAGTGTGGTTTGATTTGGGCCTTGGCCTTTACTACCTTCTCACTATTTCGTTGAACATAATTATTGTTAATGAATTGTTGTAATGTTTAATTTGTTGGTTATTGTTTGAATTAATTTGTTCATCATTGTAAAATTAAAAGGCGCTGGACATCTTAAGAGCAAACTTCAAGCATCTGTGATTTATTATATATGTTCAGTCATTATTTTCTATTGTTTGAGACAACTCAAAGGTTTTGGCCAAAACGCCATAACATTTTCTTAATGCATGTGCAAAAAAAATAAAAAAAATAAAATAAAAATAAAAAATTCAATATCCCTGCTCTTTCCTACTAATTTGTACAAACTTTATGCAACCTAAACAAATAAAACCAATTACAACTAATAAAAAGCACTAAATATGCTGTGAAAGGAAACATATACCAGGCATGTGCCATGGGCATTGAGACTGGGCAAGCATCAAAGATGTTTAATACACATTATTTAACGCTGTGCCCAAAACCCATTATAGGGGTGAGTGAAATGTCGCAGAAATGTTATTGACGTAAATTGTTGCCTTAGAAACCACCAGTCAATGGAAACAATTGTGTCACAGTGGCAAACTTCATGACCAAATTGTTTGAAATTCAGGACAGTAATATTGCTCATATCACACAAATAAAAGATTGTCATATAGTGAGCTGAGCATGTTTATGTTCATTAAATCATACAATGAACCATAGTGTCATTAGAGCTTGTTTTGACATACAACAGCAAGAAAAAGATTGCCAGTTAATACAGTAGTTTCAGCATTATAGGCCTCACATGTCACTCTTCCCATAGTTTAGCGGCTATGTAACGGATTCACACGATTGGCAAGGAGGAGGCGGGAACCGGCTGAGAAGTCAACGTAAACTTTTGACACAAATGAACGAATCTCAACATAAAACTGCTTTCCAGCATAACACAAAACACACACAAGACTGCTGCATGCGTCTCTCTCTCTCGAACTGGCATCCCTGGTTCCTCTTTATCCCTCGCCTGGCTGATTGGGCTGATTCAGCACGGGCATCCATCGTTACGGCCGGCAACGCCCTCCTCCTCGTCACATACCCCCAACACCCGATTCAGGCCGAAGAAACCTCCGCCCTGACTTATTATCCCCCCCTTCCTGGAGAGGAGGTGTTGCTCTTTCGGCCAACCTTCTGCCGGCCGGTCTTCCCCACCTCCTGGGAACCTGAGTAGGATGAGGGGAGGGAGAGGGGTGAGGGAGAGACAGTGAGAGGGAGGACAGAGAGAGAAAAACTGGCTTGCTGGTCCCCAAACACGCTGTTGACTGGTCATCTGCCAGCTGTGCAGCGGTCCTCTGCGACACCGGGCAATGGTACATCCTGTACCATGTCCTTACCAGACATCAGCGGCTCCTCCACCTCCTGATGGACATCAGTGGCTTCTCCACCCCGTGGTGGTCGGCAGTGGCTCCGCCGCTTCCTGGTGGATAGCGCCGGACTCCTCCGCCTTCTGGCGAACCGCTCCAGTACCACCGAACCATACCTCCTCGGCATCGCAACCCTCCATCAGCGGCGAGGGCTCTCCGACAGAGCATCCATCCTCTCTCCCGGGTTTTGGCACCAATGTAATGGATTCACACGATGGGCAAAGAGGCTGAGCAGTCAACATAAACTTTTAATGCCACAAATGAACAAAACTCAACATAAAACTGCTTTCCAGCATAACACAAGATACACACAAGATTGCTGCATGCATCTCTCTCGAACTGCCGTTACTGGCTCCTCTTTATCCCTCTTCTGGCTGATTGGGCTGATTCAGCACCAGGTGTCCATCGTTACGGCCTGGCCACACCCTCCTCCCCATCACAGGCTATTAACTAATCTGACCACAAAAGACAACAATCAGACACAATTCACAAATGCACAAACAGACACTGCGCCCTAACGTTATGAAAGAGATTCCAAATCATAGAAATATTTATGTCAGTGGGAATAGAATACCTGTCACTTCATTTTCATGTATAATGCTACAAAACAGTTGAAAGTATATAATATAAACTAAAAGAAATATCCCCTTTTCAGGACACTGTATTTTAAAGATAATTTTGTAAAAATCCAAATAACTTTACAGATCTTTATTGTAATGGGTTTAAACAATGTTTTCCATGCTTGTTCAATAAACCATAAACAATTAATGATCTTGCACCTGTGGAACAGTCGTTAAGACACTAACAGCTTACAGACGGTAGGCAATTAAGGTCACAGTTATAAAAACTTAGGACACTAAAGAGACCTTTCTACTGACTCTGAAAAACACCAAAAGAAAGATGTCCAGGGTCCCTGCTCATCTGCGTGAACGTGCCTTAGGCATGCTGCATGGAGGCATGAGGACTGCAGATGTGGCCAGGGCAATAAATTACAATGTCAATACTGTGAGACGCCTAAGATGGTGCTACAGGGAGACAGGAAGGACAGCTGATTTTCCTTGCAGTGGCAGATCACGTGTAACAACACCTGCACAAGATGGGTACATCCGAATATCACACCTACAGGACAGGAACAGGATGGCAACAACAACTGCCCGAGTTACACCAGGAATGCACAATCCCTCCATAAGTGCTCAGACTGTCTGCAATAGGCTGAGAGAGGCTGGACTGAGGGCTTGTAGGCCTGTTGTAAGGCAGGTCCTTACCAGATATCACCGGCAACAATGTCGCCTTTGGGCACAAACCCACCTTCGCTGGACCAGACAAGACTGGCACAAAGTGCTCTTCACTGACGAGTCACGGTTTTGTCTCACCAGGGGTGATGGTCGGACTCGCGTTTATCGTCGAAGGAATGAGCATTACACCGAGGCCTGTACTTTGGAGCGGGATCGATTTGGAGGTGGAGGGTCCGTCATGGTCTGGGGCGGTGTGTCACAGCATAATCAGACTGAGCTTGTTGACATTGCAGGCAATCTCAATGCTGTGCATTACAGGGAAGACATCCTCCTCCCTCATGTGGTACCCCTCCTGCAGGCTCATCCTGACATGACCCTCCAGCATGACAATGCCACCAGCCATACTGCTCGTTCTGTGTGTGATTTCCTGCAAGACAGGAATGTCAGTGTTCTGTCACGGCCAGCGAAGAGCCCTGATCTCAACCCCATTGAGCACATCTGGGACCTGTTGGATCGGAGGGTGAGGGCTAGGGCCATTCCCCCCAGAAATGTCCGGGAACTTGTAAGTGCCTTGGTGGAAGAGTGGGGTAACATCTCACAGCAAGAACTGGCAAATCTGGTGCAGTCCATGAGGAGGAGATGCACTGCAGTACTTAATGCAGCTGGTGGCCACACCAGATACTGACTGTTACTTTTGATTTTGACCGACCCCCCCCCCCCACCCCACCCCCCCTTTGTTCAGGAACACATTATTCCATTTCTTTTTGTCACATGTCTGTGAAACTTTTTCAGTTTATGTCTTAGTTGTTGAATCTTTTTATGTCCATACAAATATTTACACATGTTAAGTTTGCTGAAAATAAAAGTAGTTGAAAGTGAGAGGACGTTTCTTTTTTGCTGAGTTTAGTTTGAAGTTAGACAGCAAGACTGATTAATCAGATGTTGGTATTTTAAACACTCCAGTCCAGCAGGAGGCTGAAATGCAGCAGAAGTTGTTTTATAAACCGACAGAAAACACAAGAAGAAATAAGAGCTCCCGACAGTTTGAGGTCTTGGTTCGGTACGTGTTTTTATATTTATTTAATGTATATTTTTCTGTGTATGTCTTTCTCTCTTTGGCGTTTTAAAGACTTAAAGAGAAGATTATTATCGCCTGATGTAGCTTATTTGTTTCGGGCGCTTCAAAATATTCAGTTTAAGGAAAAACAAGACGAAATCTGAGAATATCACGTTTAATTTCTTTTATGTTGCATAAAGCCTTTTATAGACTAATTTTAGGGTTTTCCTGGGTCAAAGATGCATGAATAAGCACCTTACTGAGTTGGGATTGTGATTTTAGTGGAAATGTTTGTTCCTATTTCTTAACAGATATTACAGATTCTTTTCATTGAGTGATTCATTATTTTAACCATCTCTCTGAATATCTGAAGGTGAAAATGGCCAGTTTGTTTCCTAATATCAGTAGAACAGAACATGTATTAGCTGGAGGACAACTTTGTTCATTATATGTTCATTCTTGGAGGTTTAGACTTTAAAGCCCTTTTATTCTACTAGAGAAAAAAGCAGAAAAATCTGTATCATGTTTTATTTCTGATATATGAACTTGTTAAGCTTATTGTTTAAAAAAAAAAAAAAAAAGGCCTGTTACACGCTAATACCCGATAATATAACAAAGTAGTGGTTGACCGATATGTTTTTTTATTTATTTATTTTTTTTTTTAAATGGCCAATGCCGATATGTCACACAATTTGATATAGATAATAACATAAACATAAAATTACTGAAATTGCTAAAAAAAAAAAAAAAAACACTTATTTAGCGCTATATTTACTAAATTTCGCACAGAACTTTAACTTTGTAAAAAATAATCTAAAAAAATAATATTGTATTTTAAAATGGTAGATAGCAGTTTCTTCTGATTTCAGTTTAGTCATAAAATTTTTGTAATTTATTTGCACATGAAGAAATTAATATATTAGGAAAAAGGAAATAACAGTACACACAGTAGTCCAGCAACCATAGATGGCATGTCCATGTTAGCAATTGCATTTACTCAGAAAATGCAGAATAAAACCAATTGTACATACAGTGCATAGCGAATAAGACATTTACTTATAGCACACGTGAAGCTCTTTTTTTTTTTTTTTTTGAGTAATCTGAGGTAAAGAAGCACCATTTATGATACCTGTGTTGTCAGATTTTACTGCTCATTTGAAATATGTTCTCTGATCGTAATCTTGACCAAACGATTTGGAGATTTCACTCTTTCCCCATTCAAGTAGATAGGAGCTGTACTTTCATGACTGGAAATAGCCTCCCGAGGGCGTTCCAAACATGGCTGACAGTGGACTGACTTGCTAGAAAGACTTTGGTTGCACTCATGTGCTCATGCGGATCCAGCAATCTCCTGACAGTTTAAACAGCCTGGATTGCCTGCTTGGATCGTCGTCATGATTTGTGAATCAGAGGAGCTTTTGATCCTGATCCTGAAGTTTTGATTCTGGCTGATAGAATACATGCTTCAAAGGAAGATATTAGATGAGTGCTCAATGGGAAGAAAACGCTGGATTTTCATGAGGTTCGTCAATTACATCTGTTTAAACAAGATATCTGCATATTTGCAGGTGGTATATAATAGAAGTTTTATTGATATTTGCCTTTTATCATTAGAAAAGTAAGTGAAAATTGACAGTGAACTGTTGAGGAGAGACTGTTAAAATACGTGCTTTAGAGGAAGATATATGAGCGCTCCACAGGATGCTGAATTTGTGTGAGGTTGGTTTATTACATCTGTTTAAACAAGATGTATGCATATTTGCAGATGGTATATGATATTAGTTTTAATTATATTTGCCTTTTTATCATTAGACATGACAGTTAAAAGTTACAGGGAACTGTTGAGGGGAGAGAGTAAGAATGAAACAGGTGAGCACTTTAACATTATCAGCTCAAACGCATCTGCCGCGGCTCTGATATGCGGACTGTTTAAATGACTCTGTGTTGCACACCAGTCTATTATTGTAGAAACATAATGCACGTAACAAGAAAACAAACCGTGACTGGTCGTTTACATGTCTCAGTCGCTTTACAAGCAAGCAGCCGATTTTTGGCACCCTAAAAAAAAAACAAATGGCCAGACAGGAAAATGTATCGGCCTTGGCGATATATCGGCCGACCACTAACACAAAGCACACAATTATATTTATGCCACCACAGAATCATATTTTCTTTCCAACAAATCTGTTTTTTGGGGTAATTATATAATAATCTCTTTGTGTTTGATGATTGTCAGTCCGTTATAATGATGTTTTTGTATTCAGATGTTCATCATGAGAGAGCAGGTGGATGTGATCTGCTGTAAATCAGTAGGAACTGATCTGTCCATGCTGGATATTGATGATTTCATCACCGAAATCTCTCAACTGAAGAAAGAGGTGACGTCACTGAATGCAAAGCTGAAGCAGACAGAACTCGTTTCACGCTGCACCTGTTTTGAGCGAGTTAAAGTTGAGATTGTAAGTTTCAAATTATGTGATATGACTGTGACTCTGTGATGATGAACAGTACAGATGTGATTGTGTTGTGTTTGTCAGGAGCTGGAAAAGGTTTCCTGTCAATCTTCAGTGTGTGTGACTGATGGGACCTCCACAGAATGTCAGGATTCAGTGTGGAGCGACAGAGATCGGTCCACACCACAGCGGCTGCTGGACAAACTCTCTGAACAGAGATCCAGAGACACACAGGACTCACAGCTCACTTTACTCTGTTCTACTGATGCTCAGGAGAGTGTGTGTGACAGTAATCAGGGTGATCAAACCTCCACAGAGTCTCTGACTTCTGTCTGTAACGCTGGAGAACAGCAGATGCTGCAGACACCAGTGAAGATTGAAGTGATGCAAGAGGAGATTAAAGAAGAAAACACAGCAGAGGAACAACAGAGAGATGAAGATGATGATATTATTCCTTCAGGTATGTTTCTTTCTGTTTTTTTGTATTTATTTTAATTACAATCGACTAAAGCTGCCCGATTAATTGTTAAATGGTTGCAATCTCAATTCAGACACCCACGTGATCTCATTTCTAAATGACAACGATTCTGCAATGTATATTAACGTTTCAGCATTTGTAAGGCAGTCAAACTGAAATTCAAAATTCACTCCAAGATGCATTTTTAAATGTTGATAAACATTATATGGCATCTACAAAACACAGCATTCCTGAACTAGATGCTGAGTAAACTAAAACGCAACGACCAAAGGCATTTGTCCAGCACAGTGGGTTACAAACTGCAGGGTGCAGCCACGATTAGATAGGAGTGTGACAGAATCTCTGTTCAGTTCAATATTTTAATTGCCACTGATGCTACAAAAATACCGGCATTACCAAGATCTGACTAAATTCGCTACCTGTGCACTGTTTGATCACAGCCAGTTGCTTTCAAACGCTCATATGTGTGTGTCTGCCCATGCACTTGTGTCTTGAGACTCTGCGCATTTTTTAATCAAAATACCCCTCTTAGGCTATATTAATGTAAACACAGCTGTTAATGAATTATCAGTGTGAACAGACGGGATTAAAGCTGTGCTGTTTTGACGAGATATTAAAGCAAATACAGCCGTTAATGTATAAGCAGACGGGACAAATTCTTCAAAATGTTGGATTTGTGCGATGTCTAAATGCATATAAGCTGCATGCTATCTATTATAGGCATTCAGGTATTCTTACTGCATCAAATCAGTATTAATGTAGATCTGTTACACAGTAAAGAGTGTCAAGTATTTAAGTAGTTTCGTTTTGCATCAAATAACCTATTTTAGTGTTTTATATTATAATTTTTTAAATGTTTAATTGCTACTGTTGCTAAAAAACTCTTGTTTACTCTGTTCTCTATTTAATTACTGACTCTTGAATAATTCCTTTACAAGCTTGAAGTAAGTTTTACAAGAGAAACACTGAAAGCCTCATTGTTCTAATTTAAATTGTTAATATTTATTAAAAAAAAATTAAATGTTTTGTAAAGTGTTTTATTTCATATTTGTTTACAAGTGCAATACCAAGTTAACATAGAACTGTTAATGAAGCTTTTTTTCTGCTCGTTTTGCTTTTTACTTAGCATGTGAGAAACATTTATTATGCAGTTTTTAAACAGGATGTTTTTTTTTGTTTTTTGCAATAATCACAAAGTGCTGTTTGGTTTATTATGTATTCAGTGCACCCACTTGTGGACTTAGGACATACAAAATGTATATATTTGATTTACAACTTTATTGCATTTTTGCCTAGATTTAAGCAGAGAACATTTTGTCTGAACCTCTAGTAAATTATACTAGGCATTTTTCTTCAGAATTTGTGAGAGAATCGTGATCTTTATTCTAAGCAAAAAAATAATTGATTCTTAATTTATCCAGAATCATGCAGCTCTACAATCGACTGTCATGTCAGAATCTCACAAAAGTCACAATAAAAAGTTCCTGCTGTTGTTATTCTCGTTTTAAAAGTGCTGCTCAGTTGTCTTAAAGGGTCCACCGAAAAAGTAAAATTTTTCCATCATGTGCTCACCCTCATGCCATTCCAGATGTATACGACTTTCTTTTTTCAGCAGAACACATCTGAAGGAAAATATAAAAATATCTTCGCTCAGTAGGTCCTTAAAATGCAAGTGGATGGTGATCAGACTTTTGAAGCTCCAAAAATCACAGACTTTCGGCATAAACATCATTCATATGACTCCAGTGATTAATGTCTTCTAAAGCAATATGATTGGTTTTTTTGTGTGAAAAAAGATAAATATTTAAGTACTTAACTATAAATCCTCACTTCTGGTCAGCAGCCGTATATGCATTCATGAGAGCGCTGAGTGCGAAGGCATGTTACGGACATAATCTCACGTTTTTCTTTCGGTTGAGACATCCAGGATAAGCACACAAGCGCACCATTGTGAAAAACATTAGTAAGCACTTGTAAATTTGATCTGTTGTCAGACGCCTGAGACCCCGAAATGCATTTAATAATGTGGGCTGGAGTCTCTATTTCAACGTTCCTTACAATAGTCACCTATAACCAGGGCTCTTTCAACATGATTCTCAGTGGGTGCATCACTGAGTGGGGAGAATCGATGGGAAACCCTAACAGGAACGGGAGAGTGGTGTCGCTTTGCTGACCTAGTATGTATGCTGGCGAGACGTCACCCAGATGCCCTGCAGCAGGGGCTCTACAGCTGGAACCAAAGTGTGTGTGTTGCTCACTGTACTACCCACATCAGAAACGGTATCTACTGGCCTCTCTTTCTCACTGACCTCCACTAGTGTTTGGATGCATGTCTTTAACTCATTAACCTTCTCTTGTCAGCCTGACTAATTCCTTACATTTATCACATGTGAATCCCTCAATGTTGATGGATAAAGATATTGTAAACATGTGTCTTTTTTTTTTGTCCATCGTAATCAATGAGGACCAGCTTAGTCATCCAGGGGTTGAGGGAGTAAGGCAAGTCTGTGAGTGCGCAGATGGCTGATGAAGCCAATCTGCATCTGCGCACAGAAACAGGGGATGGTAGCTGGCCAATGGGGGTTGCTAGCTCTAGCTTTCCTGGCCTGCTGACATTTCTCTGCTGCAGTGGTCCTGTTGGCTTCACAGGTTACAGAGCCGCTGTGGACTGTGGAGCACCACTTGGTTCTGTCCTGGGCTGTCTCCTCCCGGCTGTCTGGGTCGATGCTGAACGCAGTCAGGGAGGACTTCAGCGAATCCTTGAAGCGCTTCTTTTGACCTCCCTGGGATCGTCGGCCCTGCAGTAACTCTCCGTAAAGAGACACTTTGGCAGCCTGTGGTCTGGCATGCAAATGACATGGCCTGCCCATCTCAATTGGGTCTGCATCAAGATGGTTTGGATGCTAGGCAGGCCTGCACGTGCAAGAACCTCTGTGTCAGGGATCTTGTCTTGCCACCTGATGTCCAAGAATCTTCTGAGGCAGGTGGTATGGAAGCGGTTGAGCTTTTTGGCATGGCACTGGTAGACTGTCCATGTCTCACAGGTGTACAGCAGCGTGGGTAGGAAGATTGCCCGGTACACCTTCAGCTTTGTCTGAAGACTGATGTCCCTTCTGTTCCATACATTATCACACAGTCTCCCGAAGGTTGCACTGGCCTTTGCTATCCTCACACTGATTTCATCATCTATAACGACACCACAGGACAAAGTGCTGCCAAAATAGGTGAACTTGTCCACTGCTCTCAGTCTTTGGCCATTGACAGTGATGCTGGGTTCCACGTACTGCTTTCCAGGGGCTGGCTGGTGCATCACATCAGTCTTTGTTGTATTGATGGTAAGACCGAAGTTAGTGCAGGCTTCAGAGAACTTGTCCATGCTATGTTGAATGTCAGCTTCTGAGGCAGCGTTGAGGGCACAGTCATCAGCAAAGAGGAAGTCTCTGATGATGTCTGTCATATTCTTGGTTTTTGCTTGCAGCCTCCTCAGGTTGAACACTTTCCTGTCTGTGTGGTACTTGAAGCTGATTCCTATGTCGTCGTCCCTGAAGGCATCAGTCAACATGGTGGAAAACATAAGGCTAAAAAGTGCCGGTGCAAGGACGCATCCTTACTTGATGCCGTTTGTGACAGGGAATGGCTCAGACATCTCACTGTTGTCCTGAACTCTGCCTGGCATACCATCGTGGAATTGTGGTACCATGGAAATGAACTTTGCAGGACACCCATGCTTCGCTATGATCTTCCAGAGGCCATCTCTGCTGATGGTGTCAAAGGCCTTGGTTAGGTCCACGTAGATGGAGAACAGGTCGGTGTTCTGTTCCTGGCATTTTCCCTGCAGCTGTCTGGCAGCAAACACCATATCAATAGGACCTCGCTCTTTGCGGAATCCACACTGACTCTCTGGGATTAGTCCTTGGTCCAAGTATTTTGTGAGGAGATTGAGAAGCAGTCTGGCGAGGATCTTGCCTGTGATGGACTGTAGGGAGATGCCCCGAAGGTTATCACAGACATTGCGGTTGCCTTTGCGCTTGTACAGATGGATGATGGAAGCGTCTTTGAAATCCTGGGGGATCTTCATTTGCTGCCACATGACCTGGAAGAGCTGATGAAGTTTCTCAGTCAGGGCAGTGCCACTTTCCTTGTAGACCTCAGCTGGAATGGCGTCCAAACCAGGTGCTTTGCCACTGGACAGAAGATGGATCGCCTTTTGCAGTTCTTCAAAGGTAGGAGGGTCATCAAGGGCTGTGTTGACTGGTACTTGCGGCAGCCGACCTATGGCCTCAATGTTGATTGCTGATGGACGATTTAGAATTCTGTTGAAATGTTCCGCCTATCTCTCCAGTATTTTCTCCTTGTCAGTGATCAGCATAGTTCCATCTGAACTGAGGAGAGGGGATGATCCCGAGGAGGTGGGTCCATAGACCTCTTTCAGTCTTGCATAGAAGTTCTTCTTGTCGCGCCTGTCTGCATATCCTTGAATCTCATCTGACTTTGCACTCTGCCAAGAGTCCTGCATCTGTCGCAGCTTCTGCTGGATTGATCTTCGTATGTTGCTCAAGGCATCCTTCTTGGAGGTGGACGTTAAGTCACTGAGATAGGCTATGTGGACGTGATGGTTTTCCTCCAGCAGCTGTTTGATCTCTGTGCAGTAGTCATCAAACCAGTCCTTGTTGCATCTGGTGGAGGGTCCAAGGATCTCTGTGACAGTATTGTAGACAACATCACACAGGGCTGCCCAACTAGCTTCCATGTCCTCACTGTCCATGGAAGTGGTTTTCAGGTGCTCTTCCAGAGTGTTGGCAAAGGACTGGCTAATGGTAGCGATCTTTAGTTTGCTGATGTTCAATCGTCGAGGGGCCTTTGTTTTCTGGGGGCGACGCTTGGGTTGGATGAGGATGTTCATCTTTGAGACAATGAGGCGGTGGAACATGTGGCATGTAGTGCAAATAGCGTTAACGTGCTGATGTCATGACTTACCGCAATTTGTTTGTTGTTTTGTTACAGCCGGCTCGTAAGCTGCAGCAATAAGGGAGACTACACGTTGGATATCTTGCTCAAAGTATCATTTATTAAAAAGGGGAAAAAAAGTAATAAAAAGAACTCAAGCAAGCACCAAATCTTTATACAAAAACACTGTGTCTTATACTCCCCTAACTAGGGCATGACCAAGGTCACACAAAACTTGTGAGATTCGCCAACTAATCTTGGGGCACTCACACACATACAGAAACAGTCAAGACAATGTCAGTACATGAAAATCACACGAAGAAGCTAAAATCTCTCTTATACAATTAATAATGATTGAATTAAAATAGAATCAAATGGTTATAGAATAGTTGATTAATTATGTAATAATTATAACAGGAACAAATGCAGTACAATATAAATGAAAATTCTCTGAGCCGGGCCAAATAAATGGTCACTGCCAATTGCATTAATAATCAGACCCTCAGATAACTCACGTTTCTTGCACCTTATAGTAAAAAAGAAAAATTGATTAATATAATAAGATCTATCACATGTGTTACTCTTCTTTTGCCATACTAAGTTTTCAGATATCCATGATTGGAATATTGCAAATATCGTCAAAAATCTGTGGAAAAATAATGTGTTTCTTAGGTATGCTGACTGCATTGAAATAGTTCCAGACACCACCCAAGACTGGAAGGGACCAACCACAATTTTCTTTTTTTGGGGGGGGGGGGGGGGGATTTTCCCCCTTTTTCAACCAATTTGGAATGCCCATTTCCCAGACACTGCCCAAGATTGGAAGGGACAAACCACAATTTCTTTTTCTTTTTTCCCCAGTGCGCTTTTAAGTCCTCGTGGTTGCGTAGTGATTCGCCTCAATCCGGGTGGCGGAGGACAAATCCCAGTTGCCTCCGCGTCTGAGACCATCAACCCACGCATCTTATCACGTGGCTTGTTGAGTGCATTGCCACGGAGACATAGCGCATGTGGAGGCTTCACGCCATCCACCGTGGCATCCGCGCTCAACTCACCATGCGCCCCACTGAGAACGAACCACATTATAGCGACCACGAGGAGGTTACCACATGTGACTCTACACTCCCTAGCAACCGGGCCAATTTGGTTGCTTAGAAGACCTGGCTGGAGTCACTCAGCACGCCCTGGGATTTGAACTAGCGAACTCCAGGGGTGGTAGCCAGCATCTTTTACCACTGAGCTACCCAGGCCCCCCCAACCACAATTTGTTAATGTGATGTTTAGGAGAGGGGAAAAAACGAATTTTGTGCATCTGTGTTGTTGCTGAAGGACGATGTGGATACACAGCCCTCTAAAATGCAAGTAAATCACTTGTATATGTGACCAGATTTAATGCTAGGTGTAGGGGTGTCAATCTTTGGCTTGAAAGTAAATAAATTTTCATTCACGATTCATTGGTTTTCGATTAGATTCAAAAGCATTTTTTTGCTAAATCAATTCTATATACAGGTGCATCTCAATAAATTAGAATGTCGTGGAAAAGTTCATTTATTTCAGTAATTCAACTCAAATTGTGAAACTCATGTATTAAATAAATTCAGTGCACACCGACTGAAGTAGTTTAAGTCTTTGGTTCTTTTAATTGTGATGATTTTGGCTCACATTTAACAAAAACCCACCAATTCACTATCTCAAAAAATTAGAATACATCATAAGACCAATAAAAAAACATTTTTAGTGAATTGTTGGCCTTCTGGAAAGTATGTTCATTTACTGTATATGTACTCAATACTTGGTAGGGGCTCCTTTTGCTTTAATTACTGCCTCAATTCGGCGTGGCATGGAGGTGATCAGATTCTCTATGGGGTTCAGGTCTGGTGAGTTTGCTGGCCAGTCAAGCACACCAACACCATGGTCATTTAACCAACTTTTGGTGCTTTCGGCAGTGTGGGCAGGTGCCAAATCCTGCTGGAAAATGAAATCAGCATCTTTAAAAAGCTGGTCAGCAGAAGGAAGCATGAAGTGCTCCAAAATTCCTTGGTAAACGGGTGCAGTGACTTTGGTTTTCAAAAAACACAATGGACCAACACCAGCAAATGACATTGCACCTCAAATCATCACAGACTGTGGAAACTTAACACTGGACTTCAAGCAACTTGGGCTATGAGCTTCTCCACCCTTCCTCCAGACTCTAGGACCTTGGTTTCCAAATGAAATACAAAACTTGCTCTCATCTGAAAAGAGGACTTTGGAACACTGGGCAACAGTCCAGTTCTTCTTCTCCTTAGCCCAGGTAAGACGCCTCTGATGTTGTCTGTGGTTCAGGAGTGGCTTAACAAGAGTAATACGACAACTGTAGCCAAATTCCTTGACATGTCTGTGTGTGGTGGCTCTTGATGCCTTGACCCCAGCCTCAGTCCATTCCTTGTGAAGTTCACCCAAATTCTTGAATCGATTTTGCTTGACAATCATAAGGCTGCGGTTCTCTTGGTTGGTTGTGCATCTTTTTCTTCCACACTTTTTCCTTCCACTCAACTTTCTGTTAACATGCTTGGATACAGCACTCTGTGAACAGCCAGCTTCTTTGGCAATGAATGTTTGTGGCTTACCCTCCTTGTGAAGGGTGTCAATGATTGTCTTCTGGACAACTGTCAGATCAGCAGTCTTCCCCATGATTGTGTAGCCTAGTGAACCAAACTGAGAGACCATTTTGAAGGCTCAGCAAACCTTTGCAGGTGTTTTGAGTTGATTAGCCGATTGGCATGTCACCATATTCTAATTTTTTGAGATAGTGAATTGGTGGGTTTTTGTTAAATGTGAGCCAAAATCATCACAATTAAAAGAACCAAAGACTTAAACTACTTCAGTCTGTGTGCATTGAATTTATTTAATACATGAATTTCACAATTTGAGTTGAATTACTGAAATAAATGAACTTTTCCACGACATTCTAATTTATTGAGATGCACCTGTACACTGGCGGCCAGAAGTTTGGAATAATGTACAGATTTTGCTCTTATGGAAAGAAATTGGTACTTTTATTCACCAAAGTGGCATTCAGCTGATCACAATATATAGTCAGGACATTAATAACATGAAAAATTACTATTACAGTTTGAAAAAAATGTTCAGAACTTCTTAAACTACTTCGAAGAGTTCTCATCAAAAAATCCTCCATGTGCAGCAATGACAGCTTTGCAGATCCTTGGCATTCTTAGCTGTCAGTTTGTCCAGATACTCAGGTGACATTTCACCCCACGCTTCCTGTAGCACTTGCCATAGATGTGGCTGTCTTGTCGGGCACTTCTCACCTTACAGTCTAGCTGATCCCAAAAAAGCTAAATGGGGTTAAGATCCATTACACTTTTCCAATTATCTGTTGTCCAGTGTCTGTTTCTTTGCCCACTCTAACATTTTCTTTTTGTTTTTTGTTTCAAAAGTGGCTTTTTCTTTGCAATTATTCCATAAGGCCTGCACCCCCGAGTCTTCTCTTTACTGTTGTACGTGAAACTGGTGTTGAGCGGGTAGAATTCAATGAAGCTGTCAGCTGAGGACATGTGAGGCGTCTATTTCTCAAACTAGAGACTCTGATGTACTTATCCTCTTGTTTAGTTGTACATCTGGTCTTCCACATCTCTTTCTGTCCTTGTTAGAGTCAGTTGTCCTTTGTCTTTGAAGACTGTAGTGTACACCTTTGCATGAAATCTTCAGTTTTTTGGCAATTTCAAGCATTGTATAGCCTTCATTCCTCAAAACAATGATTGACTGATGAGTTTCTAGAGAAAGCTGTTTCTTTTTTGCCATTTTTTTTTTTACCTTATATTGACCTTAAGACATGCTAGTCTATTGCATACTGTGGCAACTCAAAAACGAACACAAAGACAATGTTAAGCTTCATTTAACGAACCAAATAGCTTTCAACTGTTTTTTTTTTTTTTTTGGTTTACTCACATTAAACATATGTACATATTGGTTACTTAGTATACAATAGAATGCAATGTGCCAATATTTTATCATTTTTGAGCTGAGCATAACTAGAAAAGTATTCCATATTTCATTATAAATCTGTGCTTTTTAAGATTTTATTAATTTGCTTGACTTTTCCAGGCCTGGATATCACAATTTTAAATTGATATTTCACCCAAAAATTACAATTTTCTCATGAAAATTCTCTCAAAGTGGAGATTTAGAGTAAAAAAGGACTTAAATTTTGATCTGTTTCTCACCTACACTTATTATATAGCTTCTGAAGATATGGATTTATACACTTGAGTCTTAAGGATTACTTCTATGTTTTCTTTATGTAATTTTTGGAGCTACAAATGTCTGATCACCATTCACTTGCATTGAGCTACAGAGCTGAGAAATTCTTCTTAAAATCTTTGTGTTCTGCTGAAGAAAAACAGTCATACACATCTGGGGTGGCATGAGGGTGAGTAAATGATGAGAGAATTTTTATTTTTGGGTGAACTATCCCTTTAAAATTCCTGGTATTCCAGATATTTCCAGGTTTTCTGTGACCATGGGGACCCTGAATTAGTAAACTAATTCAAATATCACACCGCTAATGTAATGTCATCTGACTACATTCAGCCATTTAAATCAATTATTGACCAACATTAACGATTCTCGAATGTGATGAAGAAACTGTGCAACTCTTTCTCAAAACACATCAGATGCTTGCTGCTGGTTTTCTTAAAGAGACAGTACCATTTTAGCACTTGTTATACAAATTAATATCAACTCAGTGTAAATACTGGTAATTTGTACAAATTATTTCAGACAGTGAAAGGTCATGTCATATATTAATTGATAGAATGTGGAATTTATAAATTTTAAACAGCTAAAATGTGATTTAGAATAATCGTGAACAAATTATAAAATTAAATATGCACTTTCACATATCATACATGCTTCTTTTCCTGGCTGGTTTAATATTTTATACCTTTGTTAATTGTCTATTCATGCAATGTTGGATTTACTGTAATTACTAGTTTCTTACTAGTAAATACTGTTCACGTCACTCGTAATGCAAGTTGGACACTCAGAATTATATGAAAGTTGAGTTTTCTCATATGTATGAAGTTCTTAAAAATGAAAAACTAACTAAATTGCTGCCTTTTGCACAGCAAAGCTACAGTCAATTAATAGTGAATGTTTTTGTTCTGCCATTATAGTAGGTTTCAATTTGATTTCTTTTTACATTTTGTTCCTGTTGAACTGATTTTTGTCAATTTACTGTGTTCATTGCAGAGCTGATGAAAATGAAAGAGGAAAGTCAAGAGCTGAATGAAGTGGAGGAGAAACATCATGATTTCACAACTGGAGGAGAATCTTTGATTGGCTCAAAGACTAAAAATAATTTCTCACTAAAAAAGCCTCAAAGAAGAGCAGCCAAAAATACTTTCACCTGGTCTCCATGTGGAAAAGATTTCACAGATAAAAGTGATCTTAATGAACACGTGAGAGTTCATACTGTAGAGAGACCTTACACGTGCCATCAGTGTGGAAAGAGTTTCATATGTAAAAGCAATCTTAATACACACATGAGAGTTCATACTGGAGAGAAGCCTTACACGTGCCATCAGTGTGGAAAGAGTTTCATATGTAAAAGTAATCTTAATACACACTTGAGAGTTCATACTGGAGAGAAGCCTTACACATGCCATCAGTGTGGAAAGAGTTTCACATGTGCAGGTGGTCTCACATATCATCTCCGCTGTCACTCTGGAGAAAGACCATTTGAATGTGATAAGTGTGATAAAACATTTGTTGGGGAATCATGCTTAAAACGACATCTGAAAGTGCACACAAATGAGAAGCCTTACAAATGTTCTTCTTGTGGAAAGAGTTTTACATGCCTGTACAATTTGAAAGGGCACCAGAAAATACATACCGGTTTGGGGACTCATAAGTGCTTTGAATGTGGTAAGACATTTATTACAGCCAGCAACTTGAAACAACATCAAATAATTCATACTGGAGAAAAACCTTACAAGTGCTCACACTGTGGAAAGAGTTTCATTCAGTCAGAACAACTGAAAACACACGAGAGAATCCATACTGGAGAGAAACCTTACAGGTGCTCACACTGTGGAAAGAGTTTCTCTCAGTCACAAAATCTGAAAACACACGAGAGAATTCATACTGGAGAAAAACCTTACAGGTGCTCACACTGTGGAAAGAATTTCACTCGATCAGAGCACTTGAGAACACACAAGAGAATTCATACTGGAGAGAAACCATACAAGTGCTCACACTGCGGAAAGAGTTTCATTGTGTCACAAAACCTGAAAGCACACCAGAGAATTCATACTGGAGAAAAACCATACTACTGCTCTTCATGTGGGAAGAGTTTCAACCAATCAGCTCATCTACAGCAGCATGTAAAAAAGAATTGCACAAGCAGTCACAGAGAGCAAGAATCATCTTCAAGTCCAACAATATCAAGTAAATAGTTTGAAATTCAGATAAACGCAAGGATTTAATTTTTCTCAAAAGGGCAGTATCATCTTAGGCCCTGTTTGCACCTGGCATCAAGATGCGTTTCATATCTGGATATACTTTAGCTGGATTTGATTTATACCTTGGAGTCAAATGCACCAGTTGAAGTGAACATTTCCTCAGCGATCTGTCCAGTCGCACTCATACTCCTCCATTGTTTAACCCATTAACTCTTAAATCATCATTTCATGTAGGAATAATTCACCCAAAAATGAAACTTCTATGGCAGTATATCAATGACAGATAGTTTTGAAACAAAAAAGCATACTGAATTGCACTGATTGAGAAATAAACGCATTGTTTTAACAGTGTCTCGAGTCTGTGTTTGTAGCCTGCTAGCCTGCTTAGCATTGCTTTTTTCTCTACTTTCAGCGTTTAATCCTAAATCTTTGCCTTTTTTCTGTGCAGTTGCGGAACATTTGTGGTAAGTCATGGCATCAGCACACATTTTCGCTACTTGCATTCCATGCCTCATGTTTACAATCACTTCATCCATCAGTAGTGAGGGATTTACATGTGATAAATGTAAGGAATTAGTCAGGCTGACAGAGAAGGTTAATGAGTTAGAGACACCATTCTCCCGTTCGTGTTAGAGTTTCCAGCAGGTTCTCCCCACACAGTGACTCACCCACTGAGAAGCCTGTTGAAAGTTCCCTGGTCATAGGAGATATTCTATTGTAAGGAATGTGGAAATAATTTTAAAATGTTTTTCCGGGGCCCTGGCATCTGACATCAGATAACATTTTCAAGTGCTGGCTAATTCTAAATGTAGATTTTCTAAGACTGTTATTCATGTCGGCACCAACATTTTCCGGCTTTGCAAGTCAGAGATCACTAAATATTACGTTAAAGAGGCGTGTAATCTTGCAAAAACAATGTCACACACTGTAATATGTAGGGATGCACAGACACCGTGCTCATATACTCGTAAAAATGCTCCGATACCAAAAACTGATTCCATTTGACGTACGAATGTCATTATGTAAATATTCAGTGCACAGATTAAAATCACGTCATATCCTAGTGAGATTATTTAACAGCGAAAGATGCGATTTTAATTAGATAAATAGATAGTTTGCACATGCAGCATTTTAGATGTGAGTGCTTGTGAATGTGTGGAGCCGGTGTTGTGCAGGCATAGAGACACAAACTGCTCATACCTTTAACAGATCCTTGGCTCATACACGGAAAACACTATTATGAGCATCGCATGTTCAGTTTGTAGCAGATGACAGCAGACAGAGCATTAATACACTTTTTAGAATGAGTCATATACAGACTACATATTTATTTATTTATATAGTAGCATTTTGCGGTTGAATAATTACTGTGATTCACGTAGCGACCGGATTTTCTGGATTGGGAATCTGCCGTCATAGCGTCAGAGCTCCTTGGTCTAACAACACAAACACTTAAAAATAAAAGTTCAATTTAAATGAAAAAAGTATGACCGAAATAGATCGCTACTGTATAGTTACAGTTGAAGTCAGAAGTTTACATACCCAATTTGGAATGCCCAATTCCCAATGTGCTCTTAAATCCTCGTGGTGGCGTTGTGACTCGCTTCAATCCGGGTGGCGGAGGACGAATCGCAGTTGCCTCTGCGTCTGAGACCGTCAATCTGCGCATCTTTATCACTTGGCTTGTTGAGCGCGTTATTGAGGAGACCTAGCGTGTGTGGAGGCTTCACGCTATTCTCCGCGGCATCCACGCACAACTCACCACGCGCCCCACCGAGAGCGAGAACCACATTATAGCGACTACAAGGAGGTTAACCCAACATGACTCTACTCACCCTAGCAACCGGGCCAATTGGTTGCTTAGGAAGCCTGACTGGAATCACTCCGCATACCCTGGATTCGAACTTGTGACTCCAGGTGTGATAGTCAGCGTCTTTACTTGCTGAGCTACCCAGGCCTATGTTGTGTTGAATTAAAAGTCTTTTGGTTGTAAACCCGGTTCCTGCTTCCTCCTTTACGATGAGCAAGAGACCTGTCTGCCACAGTAATATTCACTGTTATACTACTACTACTGATAATAATAATAAATCAATAGTAACTGTAATGTATTCAAGCAATATCTCACACCTGTGATGCTCTATTATGCAGCACTTTATTTGACAAAAATAACTCCAGTGTTGTATTTAGGATTGTGCTGTGAGGTTCTGTATAAAATCACTTCATTTGACAAAAATTATACAATTTCATGTTGAAAATTAATTATACTTTTGTATGATTAAAGTTTTAATTCATTTATTTAAACACAATTTTGATGATAAAACTGAAATAAACTGCTGATAATGAGTAGGACTCGGTATCGGCGAGTACTAAAAAAAGTGTCGGTACTCGTACTTAGTAATATGCTCTGGCCCCCTCCCTGCTCATTGTGGGGATGAGGTTTATAGTAGATTTGTGTTACTGAATGGCTGGATGTCTGAGTGGTGTCTGGAGAATAGCATAGGATTTATAGACAATTGGAAGAGTTTTTGGGGTAGACCTGACCTGCTAAAGAGAGACGGACTCCATCCCTCCAGAGAAAGTCGCTCTCCTCTCTAGTAATATGGCTCATAGTCTTAATAGTGATAGTGATTGACTAACTGGGGCCCAGGTCAGAAAGCAGACAAACTGGCTTAACCATCCGTCTACTAGCTGCCATGAGACATCACACCGGTCATATAAAATACAACACATAGAGACTGTATCATCTAGATATCATATAGAGACTATGTCTGTTCCCTGAAATAGCAAACACAAAACCCTCATTAAGTCATTTAGAAAAGATCTGATTGATGTCAAACTTGAAAATAACAAAGAAATTGAATATAAACATCATATAAAGGTAGGGCTACTAAACATTAGATGGCTTTCATCTAAAGCTCTAATTGTAAATGAAATTATTACAGATCATAGTTTGGATTCACTCTGATTGAAACCTGGCTTTAACAGGATGAATATATTAGTTTAAATGAATCTGCTCCCCCAGGTTACTGTTATATAAACATGTGCCTCGTCTGAAGGGTCGAGAGGGAGGTGTTGTTACAATTTACAGTGATGTTTTTGATGTTACTGAGAGGTCAGGAAATAGGTTTAACTCTTTTGAACTGATAATGCTTAATTTGACATAGATAGATATAAATAAAAAATATTTTGTTCTTGCTACAGTATATAGACCACCAGGGCCATATTCTGATTTCCTTAGAGAATTTGTAGATTTTCTGTTCGATTTAGTAGTTACTGTGGATAGAGCTTTATTTGTTGGTGACTTCAACATTCACATAGATAATGAAAATGATACACTGGGATTAGCATTTATTTATATTCTCAACTCTCTTGGTGTCAGACAAAAGTTGACAGGACCAATTCATCATCATAATCATACGCTAGATTTAATTTTGCCATATGGAATTGATGTTGATAATATAGCAATTCTGCCGCAGAGCGATGACATCTCCGATCATTACCTCGTCTCTTGTATGCTGCACTTAGCAAAGGTCACTCAATCCAAGCCTATAGGGTAGAACTTTT
Organism: Myxocyprinus asiaticus; assembly: GCF_019703515.2. NCBI lineage: Eukaryota > Metazoa > Chordata > Actinopteri > Cypriniformes > Catostomidae > Myxocyprinus > Myxocyprinus asiaticus. The sequence continues at coordinate 41,120,312 of NC_059371.1, forward strand.
CTTTTGACCACTAAAGATAGCTTCACTAATAATCTTCCAGATTTGTCTCATATACTCAGTAAGCCAAAATGTTCAGAAGAACTTGATGTAGTCACAGAAAATATAAATACGGTCTTCTCTAGCACTCTTGATAGTGTCGCCCCCCTTCGATTAAAGAAAATTAAAGAAAAAAGCCCTGCACCATGGTACAATGATCACACTCATGCTCTCAAGAGAGCAGCTTGGGAAATGGAGCGCAAGTGGATGAGTACAGAATTAGAGGTGTTTTATGGTGCATGGAAGGATAGTGTCTGTAGCTACAGACAGGCTGTAAAAGCTGCCAGGTCAGCATATTTTAGCAAACTCATAGAAAATAACTACAGCAGTCCTAGGTGTTTATTCAGTACTGTGGCTACATTGGTTATGAATAAAGCATCGACTGAACCAGATATTCCATCGCACCACAATAGTAATGACTTTTACAATTTCTTTACTGATAAAATTGAAAACATCAGAAATAAAATTGGAAATATGCAACCGTCTGCCATAGCACCTCAGATAACAGTGTATCATATTATTCCCCATGAGCAACTTCAATCCTTCACTGTCATAGGTCAGGAAGAGCTAACAAAACTTATCGAAACATTAAAAGCAACAACTTGTATTAGATCCAATATTGACTAAGCTCTTAAAAGACGTATTTCCTGTAATCTCAGAGACTCTTCTTAATATTAACTCCTCATTATACTTAGGGCATGTCCCAAGAAATTTTAAGCTGGCAGCAATCAAACTGCTTATCAAGAAACCTTTTTTGGTGAAAAAATATATTAAAAGCCATATATAGATTTTAAATCATTATAGCTATTATTGTATTTGTAACAAAAGTTTTTTTGTTTACTGTAATATTAATTTCATATCATCATTACAGTTTTACAGCCTAGTGGAATAAATGTAACATTGGCTTTTGTGTACTTCTAGCCTAATGGTTTTTGTCTCAATTAGGATATATGTTTATTTGAAACAAGAAATGACTGCTGACAAGTAAAAAGATTTCTTTTTTTTTTTTTAGGCTTAACGTTTTCTAAATACATAAGCAAAAAAATCTAAAAGTGTCAATATTATCCCTACTCTTACCTACTAATTTGTACAAGCTTTATGCAAGCTAACCAAATAAAATCAATTACAACTAATAAAAAGCACTAGATATGCTGTGAAAGTAGACATATACATAGATACACATTTATTTTGTGCACTGTATGTAGTAAATAAAATGTTTTGGAAAGAAGAAATCACAAATAAACATTATGAAGGGACAATGTTGAAGATATATACACTATAAATATGTCAGGATAAAATGTGATGTTTTTTATTATTATTATTTATCAATTCAAGGTCTTTGTGTGGTGTCATGGTTCAGCCTCAAATTTAAAGGTTCAAACTTTGAACAGTTGTAGAGTATTAGTGAAATTCTCAATCACCATTGTGCTCTTGTGCAAGATTCTTAAAGTCGCCATGAAATCAAAATTAAAGTTTTGTTGCTTTTAGTCTATTCCCTTTAAGGTCATCAATATGCTAGTGTACTTCCAAATGCTGATAAAATTCATTTTCGGAAGATATAAGCATTTAAAATCAGCAGTCTCTCTCTTCCGACTTGACAGTCCGAGGCACATTCATGATGACACAAATGGCATGAGAAACTTTGTCCAATCAAATGCTTTCTAGAACAATAACACTCCCTCCCCTAGCGTGTCTGGCTGTGTTCTAACTGGCGCTGATCATGCCTTCGCAGGGTACTTCGAAAGGAGCACAATCCATGCTGTAGGGTCAATTCCAAAGAATTGCTTAAAAATGAGTTTTGACTTACCATTATCACCTTTCAGCCTTCTGAAGCTCTCACAGTTGAGGGTAATTGTCTTCGTATGGAGTACGGCATAGGAATGATGACTTCTAAATAAGACACGCTGACGCCGAAGCTGGACGAAAGGAAACTCGCTGGAGTTTATTTATATTTTTCTGCAGACGGAGGTTTCTTGTATATACTGCTTGAGCATGAGTTTTTAATCTTTATGCTTAGTGTATTGTGATTCAAAACGTAGACAAATCTACTCGCTTGTTTCACATTCATCTGTATTTGCACAACGACTCCAGACTTGTCCTAACGTAAATAAAGTCCCCGCCCTACATTTTGTTCTTGTTCGAAAAGCCGTTTCACTCAGAAATACGTCATAATAACGTCATAATACAGTAATAAAGTCGGTCATAACTTCCGTTTCATGGCGACTCTAACGTCTGGTGACGCCATCTACTGTTCAAAAATAATATGTTGAATTTGGAACCATTTGTCTGCGATAACATTTTCATGCCAAAATTTTTGGACAGTTTTATGAATCAGTTTTATGAGAAAATAGGTAACACTTTACAATAATTTCGAATTTGTTAACATTGAAAGGCATTAGGTATCATGAACTAACAAATCTGAAAAATACATTTCACAGCATTTTTTAATCTTTGTTAATGTTTATTTAGAAAAATACAATTGTGCATTGTTTGTTCATGTTAGCATGTGATGCATTATCTTATGAAAATGTGCAGCAAGGATAAAAGTTTGCCTTTTGTGTTCAACAGAAGAGATAAAGTCATACAGGTTTGAAACAACTTGAGGGTGAGTAAATGATGACAGAATTTTCAGTTTTGGGTGAACAATTATTTTAAATGTGGTTTCTTAGATGCTGTTGAGCATGTGCTGCAAAACTGTGTAGCTTATGAAAGAGATTCTGTCACTTTAATTTCATGTATAATACTACAAAACAGTTTCAAGTATATACTATATTTTGAAGTTAGACAGCAAGACTGATTAATCAGATGTTGGTATTTTAAACACTCCAGTCCAGCAGGAGGCGGAAATGCGCCAGAAATTGTTTTGCAAACTGCCAGAAAACATAAGAAGAAGAAATAAGAGCTCCAGACAGTTTGAGCTCTCGGTTCGGTACGTGTATTTATATTTATTTTAAAGGTGCACTCAGTCATTTTTTCCTCATTAAAAAGTTTAACAACTAAAAACATGAATTGTAATTTTGAATATATGTAGGAAATCATGACCACTCACATGAAAATCAAGACTCCAGTCATATTAGTAACCTTATAAAAGCTGTTTTATTCTACATGGAGAGGGTCCACACATGGGGGCTGCCATGTTAGAGTCACATGACCAGCTAAATACTACTTGCTTAATCTCAGTTACCGCACTATTATTTGACACTTTCACTCTGATTAAAGTAATCATGGCTGACAGTGAATACTACATTTCTACGATGACATCTGAAACTGAAAACTGTTGATTTTAAATGATGCTGCATCCAAGCCGTCAGGTGTTAGTGTAAGTCCAAGATAACAAAAAGACAAAAGTTATTGAGTGCACCTTTAATGTTTATTTTTCTGTGTATGTCTTTCTTTGGCGTTTTAAAGACTTTAATAGAAGATTATTATCGCCTGATGTGGCTTGTTTGTGATGGATGCTTTAAATGTTCAGCTTCAGGAAAAATATGCTGAAATCTGTAAATATATAGTTTAATATCTGATGAATGAGCTCTTTAAATCCAGCAGCTGATTGTAAATTAGTTCAATAAATTAGATTTTATGTTGCATAAAGCCTTTTATAGACTAATTTTAGGGTTTTCCTGGGTCAAAGATACATGAATAAGCACCTTACTGAGTTGGGATTGTGATTTTAGTGGAAGTGTTTGTTCCTATTTCTTAACAGATATTACAGATTCTTTTCATTGGGTGATTCATTATTTTAACCATCTCTCTGAATATCTGAAGGTGAAAATGGCCAGTTTGTTTCCTAATATCAGTAGAACAGAACATGTATTAGCTGGAGGACAACTTTGTTCATTATATGTTCATTCTTGGAGGTTTAGACTTTAAAGCCCTTTTATTCTACTAGAGAAAAAAGCAGAAAAATCTGTATCATGTTTTATTTCTGATATATGAACTTGTTAAATCAAGCGGCTGATTGTAAATTATTTTAATGAGGGCAATTATATGGAAAAGAAAAAAAGAAAAGCCTGTTATAGGTTAATATCCGATAATATTTATGCTGTCAGGAAAATGAAACCAAACACAAAGCACACATTTATATTTATGCCATCTCAGAAACAAAGTTATTTAAACAAATCTGTTCTTGTGTGTAATTATATAATAATCTTTTTGAGTGTGATGAATGTCAGTCCATTATAATGATGATGTTTTTGTGTTCAGATGTTCATCATGAGAGAGCAGGTGGATGTGATCTTCTGTAAATCAGTAGGAACTGATCTGTCCATGCTGGATATTGATGATTTCATCACAGAAATCTCTCAGCTGAAGATAGAGGTGACGTCACTGAAGACAAAGCTGAAAGAACTCTGTTCATCCTGCACCTGTTTAGAGCGAGTTAAACTTGAGATTGTAAGTAAGTTTCAAATAATGTGATATGACTGTGACTCTGTGATGATGAACGGTACAGATGTGATTGTGTTGTGTTTGTCAGGAGCTGGAAAAGGTTTCCTGTCAATCTTCAGTGTGTGTGACTGATGGGACCTCCACAGAATGTCAGGATTCAGTGTGGAGCGGCAGAGATCAGTCCACACCACAGCAGCTGCTGGACATACTCTCTGAACAGAGATCCAGAGACACACAGGACTCACAGCTCACTTTACTCTGTTCTACTGATGCTCAGGAGAGTGTGTGTGACAGTAATCAGGGTGATCAAACCTCCACAGAGTCTCTGACTTCTGTCTGTAACGCTGGAGAACAGCAGATGCTGCAGACACCAGTGAAGATTGAAGTGAAGCAGGAGGAGATAAAAGAAGAAAACACAACAGAGGAACAACAGAGTGATGAAGATGATGATGAACAGCAGATGCTGCAGACACCAGTGAAGATTGAAGTGAAGCAGGAGGAGATAAAAGAAGAGGAGCACAGTGATGAAGGTGATTTTATTCCTTCAGGTATGTTTCTTCCTTTAATGTTGTTTTACATTTTTAAGATAATCAACTAGGGCTGTCACTATCAATTATTTTGTTAATCGAGTAATCAGAAAAATTCATTAATAACTCAGATTGCATAAAGTTGTCAAGTCACGTTTGGCAAAAATGCATTAATTAGCCTAAGTTTTGATGCATCCTACGATTGAATAACAACAAAACAATTGTGCAAACAGTATCTAAAGCTGACAGACACCTAAAGCAGATGTATGATATAAAAATGTATATAATTCAAGCTGACAGAGATTGGCTTCTCTCTTTAACTAGTTCAACACGATCTAGACATTTCAGTTTAGAATTCAAATATGAGAAAACAGGCCATGGAAATAAAGTATTTTATATTTTCAGAAACAATGTCTGCCTACCAATCTTGTTTATTGAGGATGAGTTCCATTCTTTGTTAAACAATTTATGGAGATTAAAATGCCATTTTATTTGTTTGTTGTTTTTAAGCTATCACTTACTGTACATGCAACACGGAATACAATATTAACAGTAATCACGTCATTTAGAGATGCATGTTTCAACTCATTTCTCCTTCAGATAAGCCAAAGTTTTATATTCTGTCTGCAGGGCACGAGACACACAGCTGTGTGGCTTTAATGGCTCATGTTGAGCTTTGACTGACAGCATGCAGAGCTGCAGCTTTATTCAGTAAATAAAGTTCTCTGGATTCCCACATTGAGATATATCTGTGATAATGATCATGAACTATAAAATATTTAGCAGAAGTGGGGCATTGCGAACTATTACAAACGTAATCATCATGAAATCTAATTTACATGAGGAGGAAGATCGCATTTACATTTAAATTGTAGCCTAATTAATGTACACAGAATGGAACACAAATTATAATCTGCAGAAAATAACCTTATTAGATCATATGGATTCAGTCAGATTTACTGAGCAGACAGTGTTTGTGCATCCGTCAATGCATGTGTAAAATTTTGCAAGTCCGAACGTCTTTGTCATACATTCATTTTTGAAAATGGGGGGGGAGAGTGGGGGATTTCCCCCTTACATGGCTTATATGGGGAGATTTATGCACTTTGGGGGGGAATAAAACTCATAACATTAAAACATCCGAAGTTTTACAACAAACTCACCTAAATCTCACGGGGGGCTACTTTTCACAATTTCTGTATATGTCAGATGGAACCAGGGTCAGAATCAACTTTTCCATTATCAAAATCAAATCAAATCACTTTATTGTCACACAGCCATATACACAAGTGCAATGGTGTGTGAAATTCTTGGGTGCAGTTCCGATCAACATAGCAGTCGTGACAGTGATGAGACATATACCAATCTACAGTAACATCAAATTAACACAACACAATTTAAACATCTGTTATACACATAATTACACTCAACAATATACAAATAATAACATACACTGTACAGTATACAATATGCTGTTTTAGTTTTTTTTTGTTTTTTACTATATAGATACTATATAGATACACATTATTCAATAAAAATTAAAAAATAAAAATATATAAAAAAGTGTATATATATATATATATATATATATATATATATATATAGAATGTACAGTATTGTACTGTATTGACATTCAGGCTGTCGGTTGATAGTCAGTTGTTAAGAGAGACATAATATAATAACAGTAATATAATTTATGACAGTCCGGTGTGAGATAAAAGAGTAATAAAGTGCAGGGCTGATGTATTTTGATCGTGGGAGATCAAGAGTTCAGAAGTCTGATTGCTTGGGGGAAGAAGCTGTCATGGAGTCGGCTGGTGCGGGTCCTGATGCTGCGATACCGCCTACCTGATGGTAGCAGTGAGAACAGCCCATGGCTCGGGTGGCTGGAGTCTCTGATGATCCTCCGAGCTTTTTTCACACACCGCCTGGTATATATTTCCTGGAGGGAGGGTAGCTCACCTCCGATGATGTGTTTGGCAGTTTGCACCACCCTTTGCAGTGCTTTGCGGTTGTGGGCGGTGCTATTGCCGTACCAGGCGGAGATACAGCCAGTCAGGATGCTCTCCACAGTGCAGGTGTAGAACCGTGTGAGGATGTGGCGGTTCATTCCAAACTTCCTCAGCCATCTCAGGAAGAAGAGGCGCTGATGAGCCTTCTTCACAACGACTTCAGTGTGGACGGACCATGTGAGTTCCTCAGTGATGTGGACACCCAGGAACTTGAGGCTGCTGACTCTCTCCACTGGTGCTCCATTGATGGTGATTGGACTGTGTTCTCTGTCTTTTCTTCTGAAGTCCACCACAAGCTCCTTTGTCTTACTGACGTTGAGGGAGAGGTTGTGCTCCTGACACCAGTGTGTCAGAGTGTGCACCTCCTCTCTGTAGGCTGTTTCATCATTGTCAGTGATCAGACCTACCACCGTCGTGTCATCAGCAAACTTAATGATGGCATTGGAGCTATGTGTTGCCACACAGTCATGTGTGTACAGGGAATACAGTAGTGGGCTGAGAACACAGCCCTGCGGGGCTCCAGTGTTGAGGGTCAGTGATGAGGAGATGTTGCTGCCTATTCTAACCACCTGGCGTCTGCTTGACAGGAAGTCCAGGATCCAGCTGCACAGCGAGCTGTTTAAGCCCAGAGCCCGGAGTTTCTCATCTAGCTTGGAGGGCACTATGGTGTTGAATGCTGAGCTGTAGTCTACAAACAACATTCTCACATAAGTGTTCTTTTTTTCCAGGTGGGAGAGAGCAGTGTGTATTGTAGATGCAATGGCATCATCTGTGGAGCGGTTGTTGCGGTATGCAAACTGCAGTGGGTCAAGAGAGAGTGGTAATACAGAGCAGATGTAATCTCTGATTAGTCTCTCAAAACATTTGCTGATGATGGGGGTCAGAGCAACAGGACGCCAGTCATTTAAACAAGTTGTTTTTGATTGTTTTGGAACAGGCACAATGGTGGATGTTTTAAAGCATGTGGGGACTACAGACAAAGAGAGGGAAAGGTTGAAAATGTCCGTAAAAACACCAGCCAGCTGGTTCGCGCACGCTCTGATGACGCGGCCCGGAATGCCGTCTGGACCCGCGGCTTTGCGGATATTCACCCGTCGGAAGGATCGTGTTACATCCGCTACAGAGACGGAGAGTGAACTAACCTCTGTAGCTTCAGCCGCGAGAGCTCTCTCCGCGAGGGCGGTGTTATTTCCCTCGAAACGAGCATAAAAAGTATTTAGCTCATCCGGTAGAGAGGCAGCGGTGTTCATGGCGGAGTTTTTATTCCCTTTAAAGTCTGTGATGATGTTAATTCCCTGCCACATGCTTCTAGAGTTGGTGGTGTTAAACTGTCCTTCAATCTTGCTCCTATACTGGCGTTTTGCTGTTTTGATAGTTTTTCGGAGGGCATAACTGGCTTGTTTATGCTCCTCCGCGTTCCCGGAATTAAAAGCGGAGGTCCGCACATTAAGTGCCGTGCGAACATCGCTATTGATCCACGGCTTCTGATTCGGATAGATTCGCACAGTTCTGGTCGGAATCACTTCCTCTACACACGTTCTGATGAAACACATTACGCTATCAGCGTAAAGCTCGATGTCATCATCAGAGGCGGACCGGAACATCTCCCAGTCCGTGCGATCAAAACAGTCTTGTAGCGTAGAGTCTGATTGGTCCGACCAGCACTGGATTGTTCTGAGTGTGGGTGCTTCCTGTTTCAATTTCTGCCTGTAAGCGGGCAGAAGCAGAATGGAAGAGTGGTCCGATTTGCCAAATGGTGGGTGGGGGAGGGATTTGTAGCCATCCCGGAACGAAGAGTAGCAATGGTCCAAAACCCGGTCCCCTCGTGTGTTGAAACTAATGTGCTGGTGATATTTTGGTGCGACTGATTTTAAACTGGCTTTATTAAAGTCCCCAGTCACAATGAACGCGGCCTCAGGGTGCGCGGTTTCCTGCTCACTTATACTCCCATACAGTTCCTTGAGCGCCCGGTCTGTGTCGGCTTGTGGGGGAATGTACACAGCAGTGATAATGACCGCTGTGAATTCCCTCGGTAGCCAGAATGGTCGACACAGAAGCATAAGAAATTCCAGATCAGGAGAACAGAAAGACTTGATGGAATGTACGTTCCTCTGATCACACCAGGATTTGTTGATCATAAAACATACACCACCTCCTCTAGTTTTACCTGAGAGGTCTTTCGCTCTGTCCGCTCGGAGCATGGAGAATCCCGCGGGTTCAATGGCTGAGTCTGGAATCTCCGCAGACATCCAAGTTTCTGTAAGGCAGATAATGCAGCAGTCCCTCGTCTCTCGTTGGAAAGAGATCCGCGCTTTCAGCTCGCAGAGCTTGTTATCCAGAGACTGAACATTTGCCAGTAGAATAGTGGGTAGCGGGGGTCTATTTGCGCGGCGTCTTACTCTGATGAGAACGCCGGCTCTGTTTCCCCTTTTCCTCCTGCGTTTCCGCGGCCGTGCTGCCCAGACAAAGGGCTCCGCTTGCGTGTTTGTAAACAGCGGGTCGGCATTGAGGAATGTGAAGTCCGGTTTTCGGTGTGAGATCGCTGAACCAATGTCCAAAAGTGTTTGTCTGTCGTAGACAATAAGGCAGACAACATCCAAGACAAAAAACATAAGAATTGTAAACAAAACAAACAAACCATTGCTATGTTGTGTCGGATCTCGCAACGCAGCAGCCATACTCGGCGCCATCTTGAGTCCAAAGATTAAGGTGCAATATCTGATTTCCAGGGGCATTTTTTACCTTTACAAAGGGCTTTTTTTTTTATTTATTCTAACCTAATAAAATGACCCTGCCATCCTTTTATGTTATAATTAATTAAGTTTGAAAATGGCATGTTTCAATGATTTCAAAATTGCATGATCTGTAGGGGAGAGTGGGGACGGTTGCAACAAGGGGCAGTTGCAACATGGCTTATTCCTTCAATCAGGAATGAGCTACAATGATGATATTCATACTGCACATGCTCAGTTAGTCCCTCCTCCTTCCTGGAAGAAAGCAGCTACATGTGACCATTCCTTCTGCAAAAAATACTTTTCAAGGTAAAGTTTTTTTAAACAATTTATGTTCAGATGAATCATTGTAAAGTCATATCATTTTAATCAGTGTTTTCTTAGATTCTAACAGGCATAGCTAGCATGTGTCAAGCTAGCATAGCAAGTTTTATCATGGCTGTCAGTGTAGGGACAGTTGCAACATGTTGTTGCAACCATCCCAACATGCTGTTGCAACTGTCCCTTATCACAACATTGATGTAAAAGCTTGTCATAACATAACAAAATTGTAATTTTATGGATTAATAAAGAACCCCTTTCAATAGTCAGGTATCTCCCCTTTTTATTTAAGTAAGTAGCTTTTTAAAAATCAGACTAGGCCACAATGTAGCCTACATTTTATCTGTTCTGTGTTCTGTGTTTTCAGTAGGCCTATGCCACGAGAGAGGAAACGCACAACAGATAGGGGTGTCCCTCTACCTGTTCTGACATTAGCAGCAAACATAGTGAAGGATAAAGGCAGGACAGTGAGGTCTGTGGCAAAGGACTTTGCCATTTGCCACACAACCCTCTATCGATTTATTAAAAAGAGAGAGAAGCTAGGCCCAGGAGAGGAGGTAAAGGCAGGGTACTGGACTCCCAGGAGGGTCTTTTCTGAACAACAGGAAAAGAGCCTCGCAGAATATCTAAAAACTGCAGCTGATCTATTCTATGGTCTGAGCACCAAAGAGGTAAGCAAGAGGAAGGTATAAAAACAAACAAAAGAGTGTATGTATACAAGAAAGTGTTGAAAGAATGTGTGTATCAGAGTAAAACAGCAGAAGGAAGACTGGTAGGGAGAATGAGACAGAGTGAAGTTAAAAGAAATTGAGAGAATAAATTAAAAACTACTGGTTAGGTTTTCATTTTCCATCTATTTTTCAGGTTCGGCGATTTGCCTTCCAGCTGGCTGTGCATTATCACTGTAATTATCCTGAAACCTGGAATGAGAACTCCATGGCCAGCCGTGATTGGTTCATGGCTTTTATGAAGAGGCAGCCCTGTCTTTCTGTACAGTGCCCACAACCTACCAGTTTATCTAGAGCCACAAGTTTTAATCAACATAATGTTTCCCAGTTTTTTGACAATCTCAGCAAGGTGCTAGATAAGCACAAATTTCATGCAAAAGACGTGTGGAACATGGATGAAACAGGGGTTACAACTCTCCAAAACCCAGAAAATATTGTTGCCAGGCACGGTGATAGACAGGTTGGGTCATCTACATCAGCAGAGAGAGGGACACTTGTGACCCTTGCTTGTGCAGTTAATGCACTGGGGAATATGATTCCACCCCACTTTGTATTCCCTCGTGTCCATTTCAGAGACCATTTTATTCATGATGGCCCACCTGGATGCATTGGAACAGCCAATGCATCTGGGTGGATGCTGGAGGAGGACTTTATTGTGTTCCTAAAACACTTTAAACACCACACTAAGTCCTCAGTGGATGCTAAAGTCCTGCTTATACTGGACAACCACTCATCCCATCTGTCTTTGAGAGGAATAGATTTCTGTAGAGACAATGGAATTGTCCTGCTTTCTTTCCCACCCCACTGCTCTCACAAACTACAGCCATTGGATCGCAGTGTTTATGGTCCTCTAAAACGGGCTGTGAACTCTTTCTGTGACTCTTGGATGAAGAGCCACCCAGGCCTAACAATGTCAATAGATGACATTCCTGGCATTGTTAGGTTGGCCCTCCCTTTGGCAGCAACACCAGCAAATGTGCAGTCAGGTTTTAGGTGCACTGGTATTTGGCCATTTAATCGGGAGGTCTTCCAAGATGTTGACTTTGCACCATCTTTGGTGACAGACCGTCCTCCTCCACCTGCTGCAGCTCCACCAGTGCCATCTGCACTGCCTGCACCTTCTGCACATCCACCACTGCCACCTGTGCTGCTTGCACCTGCCATAACTGCACAAGTGCCACCTTCCTATAGAGATTTCTCACCTGAGACCCTACGACTTCACCCAAAAGCAGGACCAAGAAAAGTCTCAAAAGGGAAGAGAAAGCGGAAAACTGCAATTCTTACAGACACCCCAGAGAAAGAGGCACTAGAATGGGAAAAGAGGCCCCCAGAAAGTTAGGAGAAAGTTGAATGAAAATACAACCAAACAAAGAGGGGAAAAAAACATAGACAATGACACTCATTGACAGAAGAGGATTTCTGCATTGTTTGTTTGGAGAGTTACTCGAAACCAAGAGAGGTTTGGGTACAGTGCTGGCAATGCAAGGCATGGGCTCACCAGGTCTGCACTGATGGAGGAGCCATTTATACTTGCCACAGCTGCAAGTCTGATGTGGACTAATTTCCTTCTCTCTTACCCTCTTTCTGTCACACACACAAAAGCTACATCACACACACATACAGACACACACACACACACACAAATAATGGCTTACCTGCATATCCAGATGCACACTTGGAATACTTTCCAACATTCACTTAAACACACACACATAATTCAGTTCAGTAAGCTTTCATCTGATGTGGATTTCTTCTCTCTCACCCTCTCTCTGTCACACACATACATCACATGCACATACAGACACGCACACACACACACACTTACCTGCATATCCAGGTGCACACTTAAGAATATATTCCAACATTCACTTTCACACACACACACACACACACACACACACACACACACACAGTTCAGTAAGCTTTCACAGAAGTATTATTAAATTTCATTGTCTTGATTTTGATTAAAAAAATATTTTGTAGTTCAAATGTATTGTAATAATAAAATCAAAACATGGTTGTTACTTGTTACTTGAAAATGTGTTTTTTCCTTTTACTTGTCTTTGTCTTTATACAGCCAATTTAACTTCGTGAAGACCCTGTCTGTGCACAAGTAAAATAAAGAAATTGCAAAATGATGTTAAATAATGATTTTATTACATTTTAATGAATGTTGCAACTGCCCCTGTTGACTGTTTCAACCGTCCCCTGTTTTGGGGTCAGTTGCAACATTTGACTTTGTCTATTCAAGTATAAATTGTACGTATATTATCATATGTACACATGTTACAGCAGTATGGGTGGGTAGCTGACAGATGTGGGTTTAATGTATTACAATTTTGGCTTTCCAATACAAACAGTCTCTGAGAAACTGAAGGAAATGCAAAAAAGTGTTGCAACCATCCCCACTCTCCACATTGCATATGTGCATTGTCTCTCAGACTTGGTTAATTTAATAAATATATAACAGCCATCAGTCCCACACTTTTGGCTTATAGCTGGTGAGGAGGCTTTTCAAACAGACAGATCCATGAGGTGAGCCGATGGGCAGAGAAGTAGGATATAACATAGGGAGCGACAGTGTTACTCACTAGGATAGTATGTTTTGAATAAATGGTCAGAAAGGTCACGTAATTTAGCGCGAGCACGACACCGAACTGATGCAGAGTGTGAGAAGCGGAGTGCCCGTCTGTGTGCGTTTATGGCGCAAGCACCTGCCGCTGACTGACTGCAACATTTGCACAACGGACTGCACGAAACAAATGATGTTCAGTGAAAATTACAATGAATGAATGTATTTCAAGCTATATCAGATATTATTAGTAAAACAATAGGAACTCTTTGCGGGGGCAGTCTTTTTGCCCCCATATTTTGAATTTCAGGGGCATTTTTGGCTTTTGGTTTTATCACGTCGCTCGCTTGCGGATACGCGGTATAACGCAATGTGCATGTCGATTGAACAGGTTTAGAAAGGTTAATACTTCTGTAACATCTTAAGTTCACTAAGTATGGGACACTAACTCCCTCACTGCACACGCTCACACTAAACACGTGCTCAGCACGCTGCTGACAGCTGCACGAGAGAGAAAGTGCAGAGTGACAGTGCATATTTACTCGTGCATCTTCTGAAATTTGCAGTTTGATACAAAAATAAGTTTATTGATTTGATTTGTTCATTTGTATCTACTTGTTTAATATGACATGAGTGTGAGTACATGATGGGTGGATTATTCCTTTAGTGCTATAATTTTAGAAAGAAAGAACAAATTAAAACTCATATCAGTCGATCACTACTTAACTAGTGGTTGACCGATATGGGTTTTTTAATGGCTGATGTTGATATCCAGAGGACAGGGTGTCTGACAGGCTGATATATTTACATTTATGCATTTGGCAGACGCTTTTATCCAAAGTGACTTACAATGCACTTATTACAGAGCAACGTGGAGTAAAGTGTCTTGCTCAAGGACACAATGGTGGTGGCTGTGGGGATCAAACCAGCAACCAGTTATGTGCTTTAGCCCACTACACCACCACCACTCTTATACCATCTGCAAATATGCGCATATCTTTTTTAAACAGATGTAATAAACCAACCTCACACAACTTCAGCATCCTGTGGAGTGCTAATTAATATAGTAAATAACATTAACTTAAAATTGTAAAAAAAAAAAAAAAACAACTCTTGTTTAGCACTATATTTACTCAATTACACACAAAACTTTAACTATGTAAAAAAGAATCTTAAAAAAATTATATTGTATTTTAAATGGTAGATAGTAGTTTCTTCTGATTTTTGTTTAGTCATCAAAGTTTAGTAATTTATTTGCACATGAAGAAATTGGTAGTATATTAGGAAGGACATAACAGTACACACAGTAGTCCAGCAACCATTGGTGGCATGTCCACGTTAGCAATCGCATTTTCTCAAAAAATACAGAATCAAACCAATTGTACATACAGTGCATAGCGAATAAGACATTTACTTATAGCACACGTGAAGCTCTTTTACATTGAAGTTATTGTAATTTACAATAACCAGAGTCTATTTAGCAGAGATGGGCCACTTCTATTAAAATGAATGGGAAAAGTCAGAACGCCCAACTGGAGTCAATGGATGTAGATAGGTAAAAGAGCCAATCACCTTTTAGATACAGACATCACCTGTCAATCAACTCGAGAACACGCATGCGCTTCAGAGGAAGATATTAGATGAGCGCTCGATGGGAAGAAAATGAGGGATTTTCAGGAGGTTCGTGAATTACATCTGTTTAAACGAGATATGCGCATATTTGCAGATGGTATATGACATTAGTTTTATTGATATTTGCATTTTTATCATTAGACAAGACAGTTAAAAGTTACAGGGAACTGTTGAAGAGAGAGCGTGAGAATGAAACAGGTGAGCACTTTAACATTATCAGATCAAACGCATCTGCCGCGGCTCTGATATGTGGACTGTTTAAATGAGACTATGTTGCACACTGGTCTATTAATGTAGTAACGCGATGGCACATAACAGCAAAATTAACCATGACTGGTCGTTTACATGTCTCAGTCACTTCACATGCAAGCAGGCGATTCTCGGCACCCTCAAGAAACAAATCGGCCAAAGGGGGAAATTTATCGGCCGATGCTGATAATGAACAAAGTCAGAATATTGGCCGATTTATCGGCCTCGGCGATATATCGGTCGACCACTATAGTTAACACAGCTAAAATATCAATTCACAATAATTTAAATAATTGAAAAACTGGCAGGAGTCAACTGTGCACTTTGCTAGTTTTAATACTTTTTATGACATAAACTGGTGAGATTCTATACACCCTGTTCCATTACTGTTCTAGGAAGACAATATGTAAAAGAATTCAAAATCCTCGGGCTCTGGAGACATTAAAAGACACTTACGTGCTCAAGCTGATGCCCCCGAGCAGGCCACGGGCCTTGGAGTGGATTTGGTTGGAGAGATGTGGGAAATGCGGTGGGAGATGCTGAACATGACGGTAATACTGACGAAGGTTGTTGCTGACTTGGAGGATCTTGCTGTGATAAGTCGATCGATCACTGCCATGGAGGCGAAGTTCACTGATGTGGTTACAAGAGTGGGGATGTCGAGAAAAGGTGGATTTGGAGCATGTCTGGGAGAAGTTGGAGGTCATGGAATACCGTACTCAGCGGAATAATGTCCACATTGTCGGAGATCCGGAGGGAGTAGAGAGACAGGATATGTTGAAATTCCTGGATGGGCTCTTTCCGAATCTGCTCGACATAGCAGGCCATTAGCTGAAAATCAAGCGAGCTCACAGGGTTCCTGCAAGGCGATCCACGGAGGGAGACAGGCCTGATCAATTCTGGCCAAATTTCTGAGATCATCCGATAAAGATCTTTTGTTACGTGAGGCGAGGAGTAAAGGACGGCTTTCTTGGAAGAATCACAGCATTTTCTTGGAAGAACCAGACTTTGCGAACTCGATGAGAGAAACGTGATCGATTCAAGAAATGCAAGAAACTTTTACATCAAAGGAAGTTTGCTTTTGCACTGATATTCCCTGCCAAATTGAGAATAGATGCTAAGGATGGCCGTAAAACATTCACATGCCCACAGCAAGCGATGTCCTTCATAAAGTCAATGGAGTGAGTGACTCATCTTGTTGTATTCACTTTGTAGCCGAGTGGACCAGCTCGCTGAACATCTGCTTGACTGTTTGGGGAATCTTCGTGCTTTTTTGTGCTGGTTCCGCCTGGAGGCTGGAGTTAATTTTGTAGAGTAACACACCTTCAGGACAGTTTTGTGGATGAATCTGCACACTCTTTGTGCTTAGTCTGCCCATCGGCTGGAGTTATTTTGTAGAGTAACGCACCTTCAGGGCAGTTTTATGGATGAATCTATATGCTCTTTGTGTTTATTCCACCTATCAGCTTGAGTTTGTTTTATAGATTAGCTTTTGCTGTGTAATTCTGTCTCACAAAATTTGTATAGAAACACAGGACTTAAGCAATCCGATGGCAAGGTTGTCACGGGAGCTCTCGTAGGCGTGCATGGACTGTTCGAGTTTAGAGGGATAGATGCCAGTTGGCACTGTTGTGCGCGGGGTTAATGTGTATGCTTTTCTTTTATTCGTTTGTTTGGTTCTGGGGGATGTTCGGGTTTTGATGGTTGCACTAATGTTGGAATGTGGTCTTTATAATCTTTTTTTTTTTTGATACACAATCTATTTTTTCTTATATCTCAAAATGTCAAATATTAATATGAGCGGATTGTTTCTCTCCATGTGGAATGTGAATGGGCTGGGGGACCCCATAAAAATAAGTTATTTCTCTTCTTAAGCTTAAGAAATATGATATAGTGTTTCTTCAAGAAATGCACCTTTCTCCGCAGGAAGCTGAAAAATTTGGGAAGATATGGGGTGGGCATTTTTTTATAGTGCTGGCTCGAGTAAGAGCAGGGGAGTCATTACACTGATAAGTAAACATCTACAGTTCAAATGTCTCAAACAGAGTAAAGATAAATTAGGAAGAGTCATTATTTTTTAGCAGAAATTCAAGGACAAAGTCTTATTTTGGCTAATATTTATGTACCTAACATTGATGATCATGGCTTTTTTTTTATAGATCTTGAAGGGATGTTGCAAGCAGCTGACATGCCTCATGATATAACATTGGGAGGAGACTTTAATCATTTGATGGACTCAGTCCTTGATCATTGTGCAGCAAAAGTGTGCAAGCCGCCTAGAGTAACATTGACACTTCACAGGATGTGTAAAAAATTTTGGTATTACAGATATTTGGAGCACTACAGTCTCTAAGTTTTACTGGTGCCAAAAACAAAAAACATCCAGTGAGCGGCAGTTCTGTGGACAGAAACACCTTGTTGATGAGAGAGGTCAACAGAGAATGGCCAGATTGGTTTGAACTGACAAAGTCTACGGTAACTCAGATAACCTCTCTGTACAATTGTAGTGAGAAGAAGATTTATCTCAGAATGCTATTCTGAGATGTGGGTTGGTGCTGTTTTGGCGGCACGAGGGGGATCTACACAATATTAGGCAGGTGGTTTTAATGTTGTGGCTGATCGGTGTGTGTGTGTGTATATATATATATATATATATATATATATATATATATATATATCTATATGATATATAGATATATATATATATATATATATATATATATATATATATATATATATATCTATATGATATATAGATATATAGATATATATATATATATATATATATATATATATATATATATATATATATATATATATATATATATATATATATATATATATATATATATGATATATATGTGTGTATGTGTTTAAATATGTATGTATATACAAAAACCCAAAAGTTTTCCCAGACACTTTCACACTCCAGTCCAGTATGAGGCGGAAAAGCGCCATAAGTTGTTTTGCAAACCTCCATTAAACACGAGAAGATGGAAGAAGATCCCGCAGTTGGAGCTCTCAGTTCAGTATGTGTTTTATATATTTTACATCATTTGTGAGATTTTATTTATTTTGATGTGTATTTTGTCTGTGCATGTTGTTTTTCTCTCTTTTGACGTTTTAATGATCGTAAACGAAGCTTATCGCCGTATGTAACAGACTCTTCTAAATGTTCAGTTTCAGGAGAAACAAGCAGAAATCTGAGAATATCATGTTTAATATCTAATATATGAGCTCGTTAAATCAAGAAGCAGATTGTAATTGAGTTTAATTAAGGCGATTATATTTTGAATAAAGCTTGTTAAAGGCTGATATCTGATAATATTCTGTCTATCAGGAAAATGAAACCAAACACAAAGCACATATTTATATTTATACCATCTCAGAAACAAAGTTATTTAAAAAAATCTGTTCTTGTGTGTAATTATATAATAATGTTTTAGAGTTTGATGAATGTCAGTCCATTATAATGATGATGTTTTTGTGTTCAGATGTTCATCATGAGAGAGCAGGTGGATGTGATCTGCTGTAAATCAGTAGGAACTGATCTGTCCATGCTGGAAATTAATGATTTCATCACAGAAATCTCTCAGCTGAACAAAGAAGTGACGTCACTGAAGAAAGAGGTGACGTCACTGAACGCAAAGCTGAAGGAGACAGAACTCGTTTCACACTGTACCTGTTTTGAGCGAGTTAAAGTTGAGATTGTAAGTTTCAAATTATGTGATATGACTGTGACTCTGTGATGATGAACGG
Source organism: Myxocyprinus asiaticus (assembly GCF_019703515.2). Taxonomy (NCBI): domain Eukaryota; kingdom Metazoa; phylum Chordata; class Actinopteri; order Cypriniformes; family Catostomidae; genus Myxocyprinus; species Myxocyprinus asiaticus. Next base: position 41,139,266 of record NC_059371.1, read on the forward strand.
TACAGATGTGATTGTGTTGTGTTTGTCAGGAGCTGGAAAAGGTTTCCTGTCAGTCTTCAGTGTGTGTGACTGATGGGACCTCCACAGAATGTCAGGATTCAGTGTGGAGCGGCAGAGATCAGTCCACACCACAGCGACTGCTGGACAAACTCTCTGAACAGAGATCCAGAGACACACAGGACTCACAGCTCACTTTACTCTGTTCTACTGATGCTCAGGAGAGTGTGTGTGACAGTAATCAGGGTGATCAAACCTCCACAGAGTCTCTGACTTCTGTCTGTAACGCTGGAGAACAGCAGATGCTGCAGACACCAGTGAAGATTGAAGTGAAGCAGGAGGAGATAAAAGAAAACACAGCAGAGGAAAAACAGAGTGATGAAGATGATGATGAACAGCAGATGCTGCAGACACCAGTGAAGATGTGTTCAGTGAAGCTGCTGGACTGCAGAAACCTGATGAAGATGAGAGGAGAAACCACAACAGAGGAACAACAGCGAGATGAAGATAATTTTATTCCTTCAGGTATGTTTCTTCCTTTTAAGTTGTTTTACATTTTGACGACAATCAACTGTCATGTCAGCATGAAAAAGTTCCTCCTTGTTTTTATTGTTGTTTTAGAAGTGTTCACTTGTCTTTTGTGCATTAAGGCCCCTGCACACTTGATCATTTAGATCAAAATCTGGACAATACAAAAGTGTTTTTGAGTTCACTCGATGGTTTGTAACAACTCGCCTGGGCAAACTTCTTACCGGCTGCTAAACACCTTCTTACTGCCATTGGTCCACGTCATCGCTAGGTGTGACCACTGATATATAAATAGAACTGGATCGGTGATGCAGCGTTAAACTGACAGCAGGAGGTGAAGCCACCGGAAGTGTTCGAGCGGGCCATCTCAGTATGCCCAACCTCTCATAGAGCGTCAATGACTGACAGGCTAAAACGCCCCCATTTCACCCTCTCTGACCTGCGGATACGACAGCTGCATTTCACCCTCTGTCATCATGTTCATTAAAATCATGTGTAATGTTTATTTAGCTTGTTATGGATAATATTCGTTACAAGGGAGAAGATATACGTGGATCGCGATGTCAGAGCATTCACCTGCCCTGGTGTTAAGTCTATCAGTGCAGCACAACGATCACCAAAGGAAGCAGCAAAACTGTCCACAAGTTGTAATGTAAGTTGGAAAAGCTGTAATATCTGCTTGTTTAGGATGATAACATGTCCTTACCCCTGAAAGGGACTTTAAAAAAATCAGACTGGGATTTCTAAATCGCCTTAAATGCCCGGTATTTGCTTGGTTTCATATTGAAGTGATCTCTGTAGTCAGTTAAATTCATTGTCCTCCAGTCGACCCGTATCAGTTTAATTTTAACCAGTTTTGCTTTGCGTGTCTCCCTCAATCTCTGCGCTCGCTGCACGTACGATAGAATGAGAGAGCACGTGCTGTTATTCAAGTGACCTTGAGAAAAAGGCACTTTTTGATAAAAACATAAAACAAATAACTCTGAACAAACACTTCGATGATCACAATAAATAAGTCTGAAAATGTCTGTTTGTATCTTACCTCCATTTCAGTGAACTTGTTTACATTCAGCTGATCTGTTCGCTGATGAAGTTTATTAGAGGTGGATACTGTTTGATATAGATATACTGTACATAACTCGCTCTGACTTTAAATAAATGATTACATGTGTAGGACGTTTGCGTTGTAGGGATGTACATGCAGATATCCAGTATAAAATCAGTGATTGAATGACTAATGTTTATTTGCTGAAATTAGATGATTTCCTATTAAGTCAATAGGGAAATTGGAATGTTTGGGCATAGCAATGTGGTGGCACAGTGACTTCACTGATATGACGTCATGAGAAATCCAGTTCTATATAATATATATATATCAGTGGGTGTGACCTGGAGCTCCATCTACTTTGAGGAACGCCCTGGGATTCGAACTCGTGAACTCCAGGGGTGGTAGTCAGCGTCTTTACTCGCTATGCTAACCAGGCCCCCAGTAGTGTTCCATTTTAAAAAGAGTTCCCGTGTAGTAATAGTGGTAGTAAGACAACAGTGATACTTTCCAACTGGAAAACAATCACTGTAGAAGAAAAGAGGAAGATCAGGCCACACAGAGCTGTATTTTCCCACACTCTTGACAGGTGAGTTTCAAATTTAAAACTAATGGCCGCCCCATCTGATGCATGTGTGCCTTTCTTATTCCCCACATATGAGTGATATAATCTGGACTCTGCCTTCTGTGTTTGTCAGTACTATCCCTAACTACCTCCTAACATTTATTATTTCAAATAAATGCCTCTCTGAGGCCTGACACCACACCCACTTCGTCTCTTGCTCACCTTGCCACAAGAGAGAGCGTTTAGTATTCAGCCCAGAATACATCATTCATGCAGAATTAAGTATTCTGCAGAACCCTGCCTTTTGCACAGCAAAAATCACAAATACTGTATATAATGGACGTTTGGGGTGTTCTGCCATTAAATTTGTTTTGTTTTTCTTCACATTTGTCTCTCTTGAATTGATTTTTTAAATAGGATTTGAACCATTAGAGCACAGTTCTTGTGATGTCCAGAGTAGAGAGGGTGGAGAGGGACAGGAGGATCTGTTGGTTGACTGTGACAAAGGCTGCAGGCATTAGTTTTTTTAGACACACTTTGTAAATGTGAATTTAAATGCACACTCCAGAAATAATAATAGCCACATAATTTTGAAGGGTTGGCACTCCAAAGAGCATGTAATATTTCATTTGTATTCTTTGTCATTTTCATATTAATGAGGAAAACATGGTGTTGTTGACGTGACAGATGTAAGTGGCACATACTGAACATAATGAGGAGAAAACCACCCAAAACACTCTGAAACCTGCTGATTTTGACCTCTAAGATATCCATATGGTGTCTTTTAAGGCTGCTCGATTGATTGAATTAAGAACGAAATCACAAAATTGTCTTACACGATTACTAAACTGCAAAAGGTCTCAGTTCAGTGCTTTAGTCAGAGATGTGTGATCTAGGGATGTGTGAGACTAGTCGACTGAACGGTTCTGATGCTGCTAGTCGACACTGGAATTACTAGTCGGTTAATATTTCCCCCATTAAACTGATTATCATTTTTACACATTTACGTTTGGCTTTATATTTTTACAGAGGCTGCACTTAAATTACTGTCATATTAATGTTACATATTTTAAATAGAATTAATAATACAAATATTATTTAAAAAAGAGGATATCTGGAGCAGATACAGAGTTTAATTTCACCTCAGGCTACGCAAGCTTCTTCCCTCTCTCTCACGGCACGCATAGGAAAATATCCTCTCGCTAGACAAGCAAACTCAGCAAAGTAGTTATGAAATCACTTCGGTGTTGCGGGAATCGGCTTTCCAAATGTTTGAAAGTCCCTAAGGATGTTTTCACATTTGAGGCTTCTTTACATCTGTGCATGCTTGGATGTTATTTTGCCACTGAGCGGGCTTTTTCAAGTGCAGGATAGACGCCTCAGGTAAGTCAAGTCCCGTCTTTCATCTGAACATGTCGACGTGTTAATTTTACTCATCAAAAAATTTATGTTTTTGAGTAAGTAGCCTAGAAAATAAGCTTAGTTTTAGACTATGTATGCCATTTTTTTAATCTGCTGATTAAGAAGGCTATATTCAACGATTGCCAACTGCTTAACGTGTTAAACTATGTGCACGTCATGTTTAGAGTACATTAGGTTTATTGCAGGCTACATCATGTTGTGGCTTCTGCCACCTCTGTGAAACATCACTCTTGAAGTCTTGGGGTTTTGATGCCACAAGACAGACTTTATTATCAGAGATAAAAAAGCCGAGTTGCTCCCAGCACAACTGACTTTCTGTATTCAAACATGCCTATATACACATATTCACCTAGGGCGTGACCAATACACCCCATACATTTTGTTCTGTGTCTTCAGTCTGTTTAGAGAACATGAAACTATTTGAGAGGCCCCTCTCCATCTGGAACCTCTTTACGGGGCCTTATCCTATATTTTCTCTTGTGTCTAAACATGAGACTCAAGTTTACCATATATGAGTACCATATGTGATCACACATTCCATTTTCAGGGGCCTCCTTCCCACAGGCCTCTACACACACACACACACACACACACACACACACACACACACACACACACACACATACAGATGTGTGTACATCATACAGATGTCACAGGCCTATTTTTTCTATCCTATAGCTACTTTTTGTTTTTTACATCGTAACTGTTATTGGTTAATGTTCTTTAATGAACAGCTGTCATATTAGATCAATGGCTAATGCACGACTGCACATCCTGAAATACGCGCAACTTTTCAGCACATTTTTTTCTCTCTCATAGATTTGGCTTAGTCTACCTATTAATTATTTTCAACAATGTCCTGACTGTTTTAATATGTTAAGTAACTTTTACTTTGTGATTTCCATTTAGAACAGGCTTTTAGGGTTGTTCCATTGATCCTGCACTATTCATTCAATTGTTTTCAATAAATAAACCTGTATTTGCTAAAGGTGAACGCGTGTCATGTTCTGTATTTAATGTACAGTGATCATAATTCAAGGCGAGCACATCGCAGATAAATGCCCATTTTCAGTGGAATTTAGCATCAGATTTGGAATAGATTAAATATTTAAAAAAATATTTTTTTTAGTGTTTTCTGAAGGTTGATTTCTCTTTAGACTAGTCGACTAGTGGGTTACAAAACTTCCATTTAAACAACAGTCAAATTAGTCGTAGCGCACATCCCTAGTGTGATCATGGGGCACCCTCTAGCGGCAACAGATAGCACATGTTGAGCAGTGCAGCAATATTAGATGATGTTTATCACATTACAATTTAAATCGTCTTGTGTCGTCTTGCTGGACAGTGAAAAACACATTTTATACTAGAGGTCGACCGATAGTGGATTTTACCGATACTGATAACCAAGTTGGGCAGTACTTGCCGATAACCGATTAATCAACCGATAGTTTGTAAAACTGATACTGAATGAAAAAATAACACACAATAAACAGTACTGACTGAACCATGAAAATGTATTGGTTTTTTTTATGAAATAAATATTAATATATATGAACTAATATTCAAATTTAAAGTCAGCTGATTTTTAAATTGACATTGTTTCCTTAGTCCACAAGAGGGCACAATAAATACATAAACCATTCAGCACCGTTATATTATTGCAAAGAACATTCCTATCCTGGCTGTTAAAACAGAGCATTTCATTTTCTACTAATGTGCATAAAATAAATAAACAAAAAGTTTAAGTCAGTCCATATTCTCAAATATTAAGTCAAAAGAGAAATGGGGGGGGGGGGGGGTGCTTCAATAGACAGTTCACATGGTGTTACACTTGCTCTGATTCCTACTACTCCAGACTCAAGCTTCATAATAACAGCGAAAAACCACATTGTTTTTTATTCAGTACAGTTGTATGTAGAGTAGCAATATTCACAGATAGCAGTGGTATTTGTGTGAACTCGGTGGTGAAGCGGCTCAAACTATGAGCCCAGGCCAGGGGCTGTTCAATCAGATGGAACACAACAGACAGGAAATGAATGCGAGAATCTGGAGACACACATTGCCAAGTTGAACATCTTTCCTGACAAAGCATTTAAACAACTCATTGCTTAATCTGAGAAACGCTTATGAGAGAGCAAGACGCAATGGCCAAAGACCTCCACCAATTGTAAGGGGCTGTTCACACCGAATGCTTTTGCAACCATCCATTGGTTTTTCTATGTAAACACTCGCTAGACAAACGTCTTTGTTTCCCTTGGTTTTTGTTTATTCAGCGTCTTGTGCAGAAGCGCTGTTTTTTAGATGATGTGTCTAATTAAAAAGAACTTTAAGAGCATATTGAGATGCCTGCTTTCTGTTAAACTGTATTTGTTGTGCTGTGTCTAGCCTTTTTTAGCGCAAGAATGTTATCAATCTGAAGTCATCGTATTACAGTGAGGATGATAAAACTGAATTGAAATCAGATGTGTTTCTGATTTGTTTATACGTTTCTCTCGGCTGCATAAAGATATTAATTTGCTTTCTCATGTCACTAGCTTTAAATATGCAACTTAGCTGGCTAACAAATGCATAAATGTGACCAGCAGGATATAAAATAATGCAAATAGATGGTAATATATGGTAACAATCGTGACATTTAAACATTTGGGTAGGACTTGCATGTATTTCTGTCACATTGTTCTTACCACTTGAGGTTAGCTTTAATGTTAGTTTCCTCTCAGCCTTGTCGGCAAACATACTGCTGTTCTCTACTAATGCAGCATCTAGTCAACAAATGAATTACTTTATAATGATATGAAAACATGTACTGTAGTGTACTGTATATGTACCTTTTCATTATTGATGTTTTAAATCCGCATTTGAAGTGTTCCGCTCCATGCAGAGTGTAATCTCACATGTCAAAACAAACACCAAAAGGCATCAGTGAAGTTTTAATTTCACCTCTAGAGGTTGCTCTCATACTGTATAACGACAGCGGACCCATCCCAGCTGCTCCAGCACCAGACGCAATGGGGAAAAACTATCGGTGTGGATTTTTGCTGATAACCATTAGTTCCAGAATTCTGTTATCAGTGCTGATTAATCGGCAAAACCGATATATCGGTCGACCTCTATTTGATACGTATCTGATTTTTTCCAATGTGCCTTTTAGTGTGAGCAGCCAGGTCAGATTGAATGATTTTTACATATATCTAATGGAACATTCGTCACTTGCACGCTTGATTTACCACAGAATATGCCTGTTATGGTTTAACCCTCTGGGGTCTGAGGGTGTTTTGGGCCCTGGAGAAGTTTTGACATGCCTTGACATTTGTGTTTTTTTCAGTTGCTTAAAAACATATTAATGGCTAAAGTCTAATAACACTGTATTCAGCACAAACTGGGCTTCAATAATATGTGAACAACATGTATGTACATGTTTATATTTCTGTGGTTTTTGAAAAAACAAAAATGTTAAGTCACTGAAATAAGGCCATATAACACATACTAAACATTTGTTCACAAGACTTTTGAGAACTGGATATTGTAGCCTAGAGTTTTTGCTACAAAATGATGTGAAAACCATCCTGATCACTCATTCATATAAAACAATATAGTCATTTAACTTTTGTAAGACACTTTTAGTGTTAGAAAGGCCATATGCGAGGAGGCGTGAATGATCATGAATATTGATGTGATTCGCACCTGAGGAGACAAAGACCCCTCCCCTGAGAGAGAATGAATGTTTGTAGCTTATTCACAAAATCAAGTTTAAGTTAAAAGAAGTAATCTGACTATACATTTTCTTTACATAAAGACTTTACTTAAAAACTTCAGACATACACTACCATTTAAAAGTTTTAGATCTGTAAGATATTTTAATGTTTTTAAAAGAAGTATCTTCTGTTCACCAAGGCTGCATTTATTTGATCCAAAATACAGCAAAAACAGTGATATTGTGAAATATTTTTACAATTTAAAATAACTGTTTTCTATTTGAATATATTGTAAAATGCCATTTATTCCTGTGATCAAAGCTGAATTTTCAGCATCATTACTGCAGTCTTCAGTGTCACATGATCCTTCAGAAATCATTCAAATATGCTGATTTTCTAATATGGGCATATTTACAGCACATTTGACACATTTACACCCGAACAGATATTTGCAAGCACAAGCTTAGTTGATGATAATGAGGCAGCATAAACACTAGATGAATATAATCTAAACATTCATATTATTTTTATATCATATTACATATCATATTTATATCATACAGCATACAATTTAAATACCTGCTTTAGCAGAAACAACATTTAAATGTAACTAAAACTTGCCTATTAGGACATATTTCAATTTTCAATACTCTGAATACTGGCTGGCAAGTCTGGAAATAGTCCAACTAGTAAAATATGTCCATGTTTATATAAAATAGCATGTCAACTAATGTAAGTAAAGACTTACTCATCTGAAATTGTATCCTCGGCTGGATCAAGTCGCTCTTCAAAATGCAAACGTTCCTCGTCGGATTCCCGCTCTTCTTCTGAGGAAAATGTGAACTCTTCGTCACTATCCAGGAGCTTCCTCACCTAGTAGCGTGCCATCTTCCAAACGCACAGGATAGTGAATGAATCTGATGATGAACTTGATGCTTTTTAAGGCACTGTTGGGGGCGTTTACCATTTGCATTGATCGCCTCAGCATATTACCGTATGAATAGCGCGCTCTGCTGGTGTGTGTGGTCACATTAGGGATAATTAGCTGAGCCAGGAGAAACTACATCGCTATGTTTCATAAAGATTACATTGCAGGAGAATATTTGTTTTAAATTTGAATTGTTTAATTTAAAAGGAGACATTTTAAGCTTTCTTTAGACATATGTTTCATGTTTGTCTGATAAGTATTGCGGAGTTTGTTCATTTTTGTGACGTGTTTCAGAAAGATACTCACGGAGACATAGATGGCTGAAAGCGCACCCTGTTTATTTTCTTTATTTTACAAAAGCACAAGGTTTTGTTGTTATTATGAGTGTGCACAAATAAAAGTAGACCCTTTATAGTCTCTAATGATGTCTTACAATTATCTGTATGCCCAAACATGATGGAGTATTTTAAGTTATGAGGAAAAAATCCAGCAGGAGGCGCCGGCACGTCCGTCGACCCTAGAGGGTTAAAACTTTAGATCTCAAGTCATATCTTTTCTAGTTGATACATGCAGTTTCTTTTTAAGAAAATAAAATAAAACTTTAGGCTTCAGCAGTTGGGTTCAGTGGTTCATTTGAATTTCACATAGTAAAATATGTGCATGAAAACATGCAGAGGTAGATTTAGCCTATGTAACACAGCTCTTTGCTCATGTCACCCGTGCAGAAAACAGTTTCTATATTTCTCAAACTGTATCAGAATGCAAGTAAATGGGAATCTGAAATAATTGCAAATAACTCTTCCCTTACATATATATAATGCTGTTTTTCCTGCTGTCCTTCGATTTAATGCCGTCTCGCTAATAATATTACATTCTTGAACTTCAGTGGTAATTCAATTCTACCATACGACTGCAAATTACTTAGTTTAAAATATCTTTATGCATCTGGTCTTTCATCACTTGCAGATATTTTATTAGGTAGTAATTAAGTGTTCTATTCTGGTAAAAAAAAAACTTCTTTTATTATGCATATTAGAAGAATGAACATGTCTGTTTGTTATGCACGTGCTCAGGGAGTGTTATACACATGCGGGTAAGTTAACGAGCATCGGCTGTTCAGACTAGTGTCTGATATGGGCTAAATTCTCTTAAAAGAATCTGATTTGAGCAGAAAATCTGATTTGGACACATTCAGCTGCGTGTGTCTGAACATAGCCATAATGGATGTTTGTTGCATTCTGCCATTTAAATTGGGGTGGGGGTTCTTTACATTTCTCCCTCTTGAATTTATTTTTGTCAATTTACTGTGTTCATTGTAGAGCTGATGGAAGAGCAAGAGGAACATCAAGAGCTGAATGAAGTTGAGGAGAAACTTCAGTGTCAGAAACATCATGATTTAATAACTGGAGGAAAATCTTTGAGTGACTCAAAGACTAAGAAGAATTTCTCACTAAAGTCTCAAAGAAGAGCATCAAAAAATACTTTCACCTGCTCTCAATGTGGAAAGAGTTTCACATATAAAAGAGATCTTAATATCCACATGAGAATTCATACTGGAGAGAAGCCTTACTTGTGCCATCAGTGTGGGAAAAGTTTTACATATGCACAAGATCTCAAGATTCATCTCCTCCGTCACTCCGGAGAAAGACCATTTGAATGTGATCAGTGTGGTAAAACATTTGTTGTGGCAGCGCACCTAAAAACACACCAGAAAACTCACACAAATGAGAAGTCTTACAAGTGTTCTTTTTGTGGAAAGAGTTTTGCATACCTGTCCTATTTTAAAGCACACCAGAAAATACATTATGGCATGGGTGCTCCAATGTGCTTTGAATGTGGGAAGACCTTTACAACAGCCAGCAACTTGAACAAGCACCAAAGAATTCATACTGGAGAAAAACGTTACAAGTGTTCACATTGTGAAAAGAGTTTCACTCAGTCAGAAAACCTGAAAACACACGAGAGAATCCATACTGGAGAGAAAGTTCACAAGTGCTCGTACTGTGAAAAGAGTTTCACTCAGTTCGAAAACCTGAAATCACACGAGAGAATTCATACTGGAGAGAAACCATACAAGTGCTCACAATGTGGAAAGTGTTTCACTCAGTCATTTAACCTGAAAAGACACAAGAGAATTCATACTGGAGCAAAACCTTACAAGTGCTCACACTGTGAAAAGAGTTTCCCTCGGTCACAAAACCTGAAAAAACACGAGAGAATTCATACTGGAGAGAAAACATAAGTGCTCTTCATCTAGGAGTTTCAGCACAGCAAGTCATATGAAAAGGTGTTGCCCAAAGTAATCACAGAGAGAAGTCCCTTCTTCAGTTACAATGCTTCAAGTAAGTAGTTGAAATTTCAGATAATCCCAAAGATGGAATTTCTTCCAAAAGAACAGCATCATCTAAGAAGTGTCATTTGCTAAAATCACCTGTTATGGTGAAGTTTGGCCTTGTTCAACATTGTATTAATGACCCAATTCCACCTGATATTAAGATGGTGATCCGATCACAGGTGGTCTGCACTAAATACAGGTGGAAACGGGGTCCAGAACGTTTTGTTATCGGATCACTGAAACCACATACGGAGGTAGTGAAAATGCATATAACCACATCGCATTGAGGTGTGAAACGCTAATCCGTCCTGAATGCATCTCGGACAGCAGTGTCAATCAATTTAACTGTGCTCTTATGTGCGACTTTAAAAGGAAATAACCATCCGGTCAGAATATTTGGAAAAGCAAACACACATACAAGCACAACAACTTCACGGATCTTCTACAGACAAGAAGCATGAACATCTGAAACCCAGTTTAATAAAATAAATAGAATTCTGATCGAAATGCTACAGTTGTGCTTAGATTAAATTTCAGCTGCATTTTTTTTATGTTTTATTTGTCATTAATGACTTTTATGAGGTTTGTTACCATGCAGTAACACACTGACATATTGAATGAGTTTGTTACATGCATTGTAAAAGTTTGATTTCAGTCAGACTAAAGCAATAATAATTGTTTTTTTTTTAAATGTCATGTTAGTCAGATGGAAAGTGAACAAGTACGTTTTTTGCAAAATTGAACGTAACAGACCTAGATAATGTGATTGTAGCTTGGTAGCAGCGCCACCCTTGAATTTAGATGGGCATGACAGTGAAGCTGTGAGTGATAAGCATACAGTCTCTTCAATGGGCTGTACTGCAGTTTAAAGTGTTTTAGGAATGCTCTGCGGACAAAATGTTGAAAAAATAACTTTCAAAGACAAACAGTAGACCAAAAACTCCAGACAACTTGAGTTGTGGAAGATCAGATGGGATCTTGGAGGTTTATACAGCTTCATACTGTGCATGCCATTGAAGAGATGGTATGTCTATCCCTCACAGCCTCCTTTTCATTCCTGTTAAAAATCGAATATGACGCTACACATCAGTCAGACCACAATTGGCCTGGACATTATTCGCATGTTCTGAAAAGAAACAGAGGTGCCACACAATGTATATTTAACCCAGAAGTTGAATGCAACACAAAGCAGAGAAGAAGAAGAGCCACAGCACAGGGTGTTTAATTCAAAGTGATCATCTCTATGCACTGTAGTGTGTTGCCTTCTTGAGCTTCAATGAATGTTTGCACCTTTTGGAATCGTTGTGTAGTTTGATGGTGTCCCTCAATCAAAAGATGGATGTCAGCGTCATATAGCCACTGTTGGTAAGAACTCAAATGTGCAGAAGATGCTGGCAAACCAAAAAAAAAAGTGTTCTACCTGGAGGAGTTTTCTTAAAGTGTAAGATGCAGAAACCCTTGTTATTAATGACACCTGTGGCCGTTAAGTGAACTGCAGCCAGCTACCTGTTGCTCATGCTCGTGCTCGTTCACACACTTTGGTCACAACACCTGAAAAAACATGAGAGAATTCATACTGGAGAGAAACCTTACAAGTGCTCTTCATGTGGGAGGAGTTTCAGCACAGCAAGTCATGTAGTTTCTCGTATGAAAAGGTGTTGCCCAAAGTAATCACAAAGAGAAGTCCCTTCTTCAGTTACAATGCTTCAAGTAAATAGTTGAAAATTCAGATAATCCCAAAGATGTAATTTCTTCTAAAAGAGCAGCATCATCTAAGAAGTGTCATTTGCTAAAATCACCTGTTATGGTGAAGTTTGGCCTTGTTCAACATTGTATTAATAACCCAATTCCACCTGATATTAAGATCACAAGTGGTCTACACTAAATACAGGTGGAAATGGGGTACAGAACTCCATAGGGATGCGAGCATCATCCAAGAAACAGTTATGATTGTTTTACTACAAACTTTGGGACTGTATATTATATTTGACTCTCCAGTGCTGGAACAGGGCTAAAACAAAGTGTGGATATAGGTCTGACTATGCGAGACAGTAGTTTGAAGTAATCACTTTTCTTTGCATGATACATTGACTGCATTTATACGATTGATAAAGCTAGCTAGCCAGCTTTATCAATAGCTGTTAGCTAAATTGGGTGGATGACAGTAGCTGTTTATAAAATAGACTGTACATTATAAATGTGTTGACACAATTCAGTATTGATGTGATTCCATTACAACTGTCATTTTGATATATCGATGCGCTATTGTTTTATAATAATAGAATGTTTATATTTTCTATATAACCTTATGTTACACTAATGAATGGGTCTTTTTGCATTATCTTGAACATTGTCTAGCATTCATTTAATGTGTTTTTGTAGTTTAGCTAAAATTACACAGATCAATCCTTATGGCACTATATTTCACATGTTTTGCAGTTATGTAAGCTTACCTGTCCAATAAGAAGAATGCCAATTTAGGGTCGGTTTTGATCCCCAAAACAAAACGAAGTTCCCTCCAGGAATCAAATGCCCTGCCGATGTTCACTTTTCGCTCGATCACGTTTCCGCTTAGCCAGATGGGATTCAGTAGATAAATGTTTTTTGTTTTGTTTTTTGGCTTACTCTGAGTTTGTGTAGGAGTCGGTGTTGTGCTGGGAGCCGGACGTTTGCTGGATTCCATCTCTAAGATAACATTACCTAGTGTTGCAGTTTGTTGTCGCTGTTGAATAGTGGAAGAGAAGCTACTGTCTGAGGCAAAGCTCTTGGTAGCATGCATAAATGTCACATCCTTTGGATTTTCCCAGCAAAAGCGACCCGCTCCCTTCGCATGAAAATCAGTCTACAAGGTTTTAATAGGCAACCTAAGAAGGTCAGGAAGGGCTCATTTTTTAAGTTGCGTTACATGCCGTTCACACATTGGCAAAAAAAAAAGGCAAATATTACATGAAAATTGTTTACTCAGTATGTGACTCTAACCTCCCTAGCAACCGGGCCAATTTGGTTGCTTGGGAGACCTGGCTGTAGTTACTCAGCATGTCCTGGGATTCGAACTCACGAACTCCAGGGGTGGTAGTCAGCGTCTTTACTAACTGAGCTACCCTGGCCCCCCCAAGATCTTGAAAATATTAAATATGCTACCCTCAACTCACCAACCCCACTGCACTGTACTTGACAATTACAACATTATATAAAGACAGGTACCGGTGAGTGCCAAACAAAGTATTGTAGTCATACGCAGTTCTAAAAAATTTTTACGGTGTATCTCTGACTTTCTGTTTATATAAATTAAATGTTTGAATGAAATATTTTGCTTTATGCAGTTTGCACTCTACCAAAGGTTGTACTGTCTGCTAAGGTGTTTGACATTGTTGGGACAGAGATTTTCATAAGGGATGTGGTAGGCAGACTGGCTTGGTTAGGGGCTAGTTTTATTGGTCATTGTGCTAGTGCTGATTATTATTATTATTCTCTTATGCAAGACTCTTGTTCTGAGACAATCACTTATGAGATTCAGATGGCAGAATAACTCGCATCAAGACTTTGATAGAGAATAAGGAGATCGCTTTCCTCTCAATTTATGCACCCTGTAGTCCTGATCTTACCTTATTTCTTCAATTATATCTTATCTCAAACATGTCAGACACTTAGACAGTGATAGGAGCTGATATGAACGCTGTAATTTCCCACAATTTAGATGGATGCCAGGAAATTGGCAGGTCTATGCGTGGCCCGGTGTCTGTGAAGTGACACCCTTCATTAAATTTGTCAGGAATCCCATTTTTATTTTCCCCGCCATTGTGAGCCACAAGCGAGAGTGTTTCATCTCCTCTAACACAGGATGGTTCGCCCTGTTTTTACCATTGTTGGCAACATGCTAGGAGACTGCCATGTCTTAACACAGAGATTTCAGGTTCCTCCATGTCACCTAGTAGCCCTCTTGCTTTCCCTGCTGTCACAAGTCGGGAACAAGATTGTAGCATGACGCAGGTTGCGTCTATGCTTGTTTTTACTGTTGTTGATGCCATGCCAGAAGACTGCCATGTAAAAAAAAATTAGATTTTAGGCACCTACATATTGCCTAGTAGCCATCTCACTTTCCCCACTGTCTCAGGCCAGGATCAAGTTTGTGACGTGACACAGGTCACTTTGATGTCTGCCACTCACTTCCCCGACGTTAACGAGCCAAGATTGAGATCATGGTCACAGTGTGTTCACTGTTTCTGTTGCTGTTGGCTCTGTTCCATGACTCCAACAATGTCACGTTCCAACAAGTTTCGAATCCTTGTTGCAGTCACACAAAAAGCACAAAACCACTAAAGCACGACCGTGTGCTTTAGTTTGCAAGGTGTCCTCTTGTGACCAGATAGGACAGTGGGCTACGGCCATACCGATTGTGATGTATCTACATTGTCGGGGGAAGTTACTGTGACATGTTTACTTATATATGTATAACTTCTGAAATTGACTTTTTGTCATTGTTATATTACATGTTAAAGCATATTATTTCAATGTTTAATAAAGTATATTTTATCCCCATTATTATTGAATCCTTGTTTTATGTTTTTAATTTACGGTGTTATTGTGTGCATTGCATAGACATTTTGACTTTGTCTTGAGGTCAAAAGATACTTTGGTTTTCCACATTCTGGATCGGACGGCACACAGTATACTAGGGCTGTCACGATTACTCGGTTTAATTTGATTACTCGATTACAAAATTTCAGAATCGACAAATCGAAAATAAGGCGGAAGTGGAGTGCGAGCACAACAACAAGAGGTGTCAGCTGTATGAGAGCTTCACTTTAGATTTAAAAAAACATTCAGGACCTAAAAAACTTCACTTCAGCAATGCAATAGAACTTGAAAAGATGATATCCAGTTTTTACAAACCCGCCGGGGACACACACCTGGTAAGCTCATCTGCATGCCATTGCGTGAGAAGTTGAGCCCTTCATCGCCACGTGGGACATGCTGAACTCAGCAAAAAACATTGGCATGTACTCTAAACCTATTTAGCTAAACAGTCGTTTCGCAATATAGGCTTTTGTGAAGTAACTTAAAATGATGTCACGACAAAGATGTCCTTCGGACTTGATTAAATTTACATACGCAGTTACAGATACACAAACACATTCTGTTCAATAAATCTGACTGAATCCAGATGATTTAAGAAGGTTATTTTCAGCAAATTATCGTTTGAGTTCTGTTCTGTGTAAATTAATTACCATTTGAATTAAATGCGATCTTTTTCCTCATGTAAATGATATTTCATGATTATTGTTTAAAAAATAGATTGCAATGCCCCACTTCCAATAAATATTTTATAGTTTATGGCCATTATTACAGGTAAAACTCAATGTGGGAATCCAGAGAACTTTATTTACTGAATAAAACTACAGATCTCTCTGAATGCTGTCAGTCAAGGCTCAACGTGATTCTGCTGTTAAAGCCACAGCTTCGTGTCTGGCATCCCACAGACGCAATATAAAACTTTGGGTTACCTGAGGGAGAAATGGATATCTCCGTATGTGAAATTATAAGATTTTACTCAGTAAAGAACTGAATGTCCAGATGCTTAAGGGCATTTTACAAGGTACGTGTAAAGTGACAATCTTTTGCGTTCTTCAGGTAGCACGCGCAACAATCCGTGAAGAGTGTTTGTAGGATGAGTGTGTGCATTGTGGAAGTCAGGAACAGATTCATAGAATCCTCCGTTGAAGCTTGTTGAGATGCAGAACAATGGCCAGCAGGGATGAGCAAACTTAACTCCCGACACGCGGGCAGAGACGAGGTATCCTCCATGGAAGGTCAGCTGACATGCAGCAATACTGGATGGCAACCACACACCCGACACGTGGGCAACCAACAGAGATACAAGACAGGACCATCTAGGCAGAGAGAGTGAGGTTAGTACTCAACATCAAACAACAATCTAGCAAAGACACTGAGAACACGACAGGCTTAAGAAAGGAGTGAATTAGGGGAGAACAGGTGCTGCTTGGCATGTTAAAAAGTAGCATAATCAGCGTTCCCCCTGGAACAATCAGTGTTCCCATGGAAATGCTGATCAAGCATGCCGACCTGAGGGAGAAAAAATGACAAAACATACAAAAACCAACAGAGCTGTGACAGACATTGGGGGGCCTCTGTCAGAAACCACATCGACCGGGAGGCTATGGATGTAGAAGACGTGGTTAATGACTGCTACCGCTGTCTCCCTCAATGAAGGTAATTTGGAGAGGGTAAAAAAATGAGCCGCCTTGGAAAACCGGTCCACTACAGTCCAAATGACTGTGTTGCCATGGAAGGGGGGAGACCAGTTACAAAATCCATGGCTATGTATGACTAGGGTCTCGAAGGGACAGGCAGCGGTTGGAGGAGCCCGGCTGGGGGTTCATAGGACATCTTATTAGCAAAAATGGCGCAAGCGGCTACGAATCAATTTACATCCTGTGCTAATGATGGCCACCAGAATCGCTGTTTAATGAGTGTCTGAGTGCGAGTCGCCCCTGGATGACAAGCGACTTTGGATGAGTGATTATGCAATATTTCGTAACACCGCACAGACTTTAGCCTCCACCTCCCAGGATACCATGCCTACCACACGAGTACCAGGTAGAATGGTATCCGGTGGGGCGGTGGAGGTCTCCATCTCAAAACATCGAAATAGGGAGTCGGGCTTGATGTTTTTAGAGTCCGGGCGATAAGACAGCATGAAGTTGAAATGTGTAAAAAATAGCGAGCCTGTCTAGAGTTTAGGCATTTGGCACTATGAATATACTCTAGGTTCTTATGATCTGTCCAGACCATGAAAAGTACCCCCCAAACGCTCTAACCAATGAGGCCACTTACCCTGGGCCAACCGGACAGCCAATAATTCTCGGTTGCCGACGTCGTAATTCCATTCATCTGGTGTTAAGTGGTGCAAAAAAAGCACACGGATGCATCTTTCCATCCGAGGGGGAGCACTGCAACAAGACTGCTCCGACACCAACCTCAGACGCATCCACCTCCTCCAAGAACTAACTTGCAGGATCAGGAGTAATGAGGATGGGTGCTGTAGAAAACTGCTCCTTTAATTTAGAAAAAAAGGCCTCAGCTTGCAAGGACCAACCAAAGTCAGTGTGTGTGGAGGTGAAGTCTGTCAGAGGTGCGGCGAGCTGGAGTTCCTTATAAACCTCCAATAAAAATTAGCGAAGCCCAGAAACCTCTGCAATGTCTTGCGAGAATCTGGGGTTGGCCAGTCAGAGATGGCTTTAACCTTAGTCGGGTCCATGCGCACTCCCTTGGACGAAACGACGAACCCCAGGAACGGAACCGACTGTGCATGAAAAGTGCACTTCTCTGCCTTGACGAACAGCTGATTCTCTAACAGTCACTGAAACACTGGCCTGGCGTGCTGCACATGGTCCTGGATATTCTGAGAGAAGATCAGAATATCATCAAGATAGACAAACACAAAACGATCGACCATGTCTCTAAGCACGTCATTCACAAGCCCCTAGAAGACGGCGGGGGCATTGACCAATCTGAAAGGCATAACCGAATATTCAATGTGCCCCCTATGGGTGTTAAAAGCCATCTTCCGGGGAGGGCCTGGGTAGCTCAGAGGGTATTGTCGCTGACTGCCACCCCTGGAGTTGCGATTTTGAATCCAGGGCATGCTGAGTGACTCCAGCCAGGTCTCCTAAGCAACCAAATTGGCCCAGTTGCTAGGGAGGGTAGAGTCACATGGGGTAACCTCCTTGTGGTCGCGATTAGTGGTTCTCGCTCTCAATGAAGCATGTGGTGAATTATGCTTGGATTGCGTAGAGTAGCATGAGCCTCCAGATGATAAGATGTGCTGATTGACTATCTCAGAA
Organism: Myxocyprinus asiaticus; assembly: GCF_019703515.2. NCBI lineage: Eukaryota > Metazoa > Chordata > Actinopteri > Cypriniformes > Catostomidae > Myxocyprinus > Myxocyprinus asiaticus. Next base: position 41,157,646 of record NC_059371.1, read on the forward strand.
GCTGATGCAACTGAGACTTGTCGTCCACCACCCAAATTGAGGTGAGTAACCGTGCCACAACAAGGACCTACTAAGTAGTGGGAATTGGGCATTACAAATTGGGAGAACAATTTTTTATTAAAAAAGTTGTCTTCCACTCATCCCCCTTCCTAATCCAGACAAGGTGATAAGCGTTGCGTAAGTCTAACTTTGTAAAGACGGACGCTCCCTGCAAGAGTTCAAAGGCTTAGGACATCAAAGATCAAGGATAGCAATTCTTCACCGTGATGTCATTCAGCCCCCAATAATCTCTACAGGGTCTAAGCGAGCCATCCTTCTTCTCCACGAAGAAGAACCCTGCCCCTGCCGGCAAAGAGGAAGGGCGAATGAGACCGGTTGCCAGAGAATCATTGATATACGTGTACATGGCCACCCTCTCGGGAGCCGAGAGTGAATACAGCCATTCCAGAGGTGGCGAGGAGGAAGGGTCATGGCGCAGGACTGGTTGAACACCACCCTCAAGTCATGGTATGTCAACGGTACTCCGGATAAGTCCACAGGTTCATCCTGCAATGGAACACAAGACTTGACAGGGGAAACAGCAGAGTTAAGACACAATAACAATATTGTTAATAACAATAAAGACTCCAAGCAAGAACAGTGTTGGTTGACCAATCTATGTGTGGCTTCTGCGTTACCAACCAAGGATGCCCCAACACTACCGGTAACGATGGAGATTGGATAAGGTAGAAGGACAACTGCTCCTTATGATTCCCAGAGACAAAGGTGACCAGCTTTGTGCATTGAGTGATAATGGACAGTGGCATGCCACTTAAGGTGTGGGTGGTGATGGGTCTTTCCAGCTGGACCATAGGAAGTCGTCTCTTAGAAGCCAATTCGAAATCCATAAAGTTCCCTTCAGCTCCGGAATCAACCAAGGCGGAAACCATGTGACAGATAGATCCATACTGCAGCCGGGCCGGGAGAAGTGTCTGAAGTTCAGGAGTTTTGTCAAAAGGTGCGCTTGCCAGTAACCCCTCTCCTACCAACAAGCTATGTCATTAAAGACACAGTCCATTAACGAGACATCACTGTTTCTCCCTGTGTGAGATCTGAGTTCTATCGACATGCATAGGCTCCGTGTCGGGCCAATACTGGCGAGTTTGCTGGAGAGGCAGAACGGGTAGGAGGATCAGCCACCAAGGTAGGTGGAAAGCGGCGTCGGCGATGGTGACTGCGTAGGGTCAGGCATTGATGGACTCGGATAGCCAAATCCACCAAGTCATCGAAGCACGGAGGCAAATCCAAAGAATAAATCTTGTCCAGAATGTCGTCGGAAAGACCATATAGAAATCGATCCCACATAGCGTGGTCATTCCACTCACAAGAAGCAGCAAGGGTGCGAAATTCAATCGCATAATCTGATACTTGTCGATCTCCTTAAGACAGTCCAGATAAAACCCTCTCCGCCTCCCGACCTTGAGCCGAGCAATCAAACACTCGGCAGAGCTCCGTGGTAAAGGCATGATAGGAAGTGCAGCAGGGATGTCTGTTGTCCCACATGGCAGTGCCCCATTTGCCAGCCCTTCCAGTGAGGAGCGAAATAACACAGGCCAACTTCATCATATCTGAAGCGAGAAAGGAGGGCTGTAATGTGAATAACAGGGAACATTGTGAAAGGAATGCACCGCAGGATTCGACCTCACCTGAATACGGGGCTGGAGGGGTAATGTGGGCTTCAAAGAATCCAGGAGCCAGAGGAACTGCGGTAAGGAAGCTTCCTGAGATGGGCTAGCATTAGGAGATGGTGGAGCTGCTGAACAAATGAGGTGAGCTTGGTGAGCTGCGAGACCATCACCTCCAAAGCCCGGTTCGAGGCAGCAATTTGATCCTGCTGATGTTCCATGCCTGCGAGACATGAGGGAGAGAAAATGACAAAACATACAAAACAAACGGACAAACTCACTGGAGCCGTGACACAGACATTGTTTCTGAAAATATAAAATATTGTATTTCCGTGGCCTGTTTTCCCATGTTTGAGTTCTAAACTAAAATGGGAGATCATGTTGAACTAGTTAAAGAAAAAAGTAGATCTTGCAGTTAAAAAGCTGGACACACCTGGAGAAGCCAATCTCTGTCAGCTTGAATATACATCTTTTTATATATTATAGATCTGCTTTGGATGTCTGTTGGCTTTACATATTGTTCGCACATTTGTTTTGTTGTTTTTATTCAATCCTAAAACACATCAAAGCTTAGGCTAATTAATGCATTTTAGCCAAACATGATTCGACAACTTTATGCAATCTGTGTTATTAAATAATTTTTCAGATTACTCGATTAATCGTCAGAATTTTTTTTCGATTACTCGATTACCAAAATAATCGATAGTGACAACCCTACAGTATACGTGATGCAAAGTTCATCATCAGCACAGTCTGCATGGACTGTCCGGATGGGGCACAGATTTTCTTGACACGTGGAGAGTCCTCATCTGTGCACTTAGTCAGTGCATGCACCTCCCCTTAACTTTACTAAGAGTATCACAAAGTAGTCGTATTGCTCATGCACCGAATGTGTTTGTATTCGCTCGCGGTCAATAGACTTAACATTGACAGGCTGATCAATCGACCGTGTGCGAGACAATTCGGCAGACAAAGGCCACACTTTTTAATTAAAAACACAGTAAAATTTGCAGCCAGAGGCGTCATGTTCATTCAAACATAATTGTTTTTTAAAACTAATGGAATTTCTAACCATTAAGTAACATTTCCAGAATATTGCAGGTCTGTTTTTGTGTTACAAACTAAAAAAGAACTTATGCAGAACGTTCTGCAATGGATATATTTAGGTTTTATTGTGCCATAAACTAACTTTCCCAAAACATTGCAGGGAGGATTTATGGGACAGTCTAGTAAGAACTTAAAACATTCTCTAATGGTTATTTTTAGGTTTTATATTTGATCATTTTGCGGAGAGGCTGATAGACAACAATCAATGACATTATTGCAGAACAGAATTTAAATCCCTAAAAAGGGCAAGCATATAAAGGTACCTCTTAATTGCTATTTTTCAACACATTAGGGCCCAAATACATTTCCAATAGCTTTTTTTTTTTTTTTTATTTACTTCTTTTAAATATATATTGCTTTTATTTTCAATGTTATAGCTTGTAGAAATCCTGAACATAACATTGAAAAGATAGGAGCATTTGCCTCGAGGTCAGCTGCCTTTAAAAAAAAAAAAAAAAAAAAAAAAAATGCTGCCTTTTTACATTTAGATAAAGGTTGTGAGTTGACGACAGACTTTATATAGAAAGTTGCATGTCCTCAGTATTTGCAGGGATCCCCTATTTAATATATTTCAGAAAAAAATGAACCGACTCACTCATTGCTCCTCTCCCAGCCTCTTAAATATTTGTATCCCTCAGTTTACAAAAACCTTTTGGGGTTTAATAAATGTTGAAGTAAAGATCAGAGTGTATGGGATTTGAAAGGATTAAAAAATAAAAATAAAAAAATAGATTTGAAAAACATACGATAATACGTGCTATCTTCCAGTCTTACTCGCTGCGTCTGATATACAAGCACGCGCATTTGATCCGCACGCGCTTTCATTCCTCTACAGGAATTCGCGCGCTTGCACAATTTAAAAATTAACGGTCATTCCGGTGGATCGACTCGCTGACAGACATTCATCGATTTCCTCAAAAGTACTTCAAGGTGTGGTATTAAATATAAATTTGACAAAGATTTGACTCATGTGAACGAAAAGAACATGATGTAAATGTGCACTGAGAAGTTTTTTTTTATTGACATCAAATGAAGAGGAGATGTCTCTGCTAAACTGTTCCCTTCAGTGGTAAGAAATGTATTTCACGTTGAATGTTTATTTTTTATTTTTTTTAATGTCTGTCAATAATTTTCTAATTGAAAAACACTCAACTGCATTGAATTAATTGGTGATTAGGAAGAATTTGCTTCAATATCTGCATTAATGTCCGGTGCTGAGCAGTGTTGGGTAAGTTACTCTAAAAAAGTACTCTGTCTGAAAAGTAATTGCTTTACTTATTCTAAAACCCTGATCAACCTTGACCAGATGAGAAATATAAGGATATACATGAAATTGTTCTTTTAATTCTTTCAAATAAACCATATAAAATCAAATAAATTATTCACGAACTGGCCAAAGAATTTAAGTGGGCTGCATTAAATTAAAAAACATACATTTTAACATTAGACGTTAAATTGCGATTGAATTCACTATTGTTTTATATAGAATTGTTTTATAGTCTATACAGTATTTAACACAGTTACATCAGAAGTAACTGTAATTACTTAAATTAAGAGTAATCCCTTTTTCCAATGAAAAAGTAATTTAACTACAGTAATTAATTACTTAGTAATGAATTACACCCAACACTGGTGCTGAGGTACAGTGTTTTATGAAACCCAAAATCAAGTTTTGAGGAGGACGTTTAGGCTCCCTTTGCATCATCTCTTGTAAAACATATTCTGACATTTACGTTCCGAATCTGTCATGTACGAGACACTATGGCAAAGAAGAAATGCTTTAGAAATGATGGTTTCGACGTCAGGAAGTGAGTGAAGTCGCGTACACGCAATGGAACACAGAGCGCCATAAACGCACCTGATGCTTAAAGTCCCTATTCAGAAAAACGCAACTTTCTTTATTGCTTTATGTGATGTCATGAAAGAACATATGTGTGCTGCAGAATATTTAGTGTGAACCCGCATACACTTAATAATGCGTTTTGTCATTGCTTTGTAGGTTCAAGCGAAGAGTATCATGTATAAACATACATACACACCACATCTCTGCGCATGAGCACAAGGTATTTTAAATACGATTGAGAAAGTAGTCGGATTCCATTGTTTACGTGGCTAATATTTTTCTTTTAATCTGATTATTTTAGGTCTACACCACTCCCTTCAATCGGATGGAAATTTAATACAAATCCAGCTCAGTCGGATCATTTTTGTGTTTACATGAAGGCTTTTCAATCGGATTAAGCTATCAGTCGATTCTAAACGGTTTATTTGGTTGCATGTAAATGTGGCCAGTGTGGTATTGGCATGACTTCAGGAGTTTATCATAATTTATGTTTCATAAGTGTTCATAAGAGTTTGTCCACAAATGACAATGAAGCTTAGGCATATCTATCTTTTTGTGACTGCTGAGGATGATTTTTATAAAGCTATACGAAAAGACAATAATAATAGCCTTAAAAATAATTGAGTTTACAAAACTCCTTATGGCATTTTAATGTGTGAACATCAGTCACATTTATTCTTATAATTAGAATTCATCTGCTGCATTGATGATCTCGCCAGTGTGAATTATTATTAGACAAAACTGCATTACAGATATCTTTCTAAAAAATAGTTTTGACGAGGCAAAAATAGTTAAAACGATGAACGCTTCGAGTTTTTCAGGCTAAATCATCTTGTGTGATTCACTCCAGTCCAGTAGATGACAGAAACGCACCGTGAGTTGTTTTCCAAACCACCATAAAACACGAGATGAACACGTGTTGTTTAATGTGTTTTTACATCATTTTATGTATTTATGTTGTGTGCACATCAAGATCTATGTTGATATGCTGTTTTCTCTCTTTGGCGTTTTAATGACAGTAAAAGAAGATTATTCCCCCAAAAGAGCAGCATCATCTAAGAGAATAACAAAGGACATTTGAAAAAGTGTTTTTGTAGGAATGCTTTTCTGTTATGTCTGGGCTAAATGTTTGTTTTAAACATTTAAATGATGCCACGGTTCAAATCACTGAGATTTTTTCCCCCATTCTAATGGTTGATGTGAACATTAACTGAAGCTCCTGACCCGTATCTGCATGATTTTATGCACTGCACTGCTGCCTCACGATTGGCTGATTAGATAATCGCTTGGATGATTGTTTGTGGCAGATGGGCTGTTTTGAGTATTTCTGTAACTGCTGATCTCCTGGGAATTTCACACACAACAGTCTCTAGAATTTACTCAGAATTATGCCAAAAACAAAAAACATCCAGTGGGCAGCACAGTGGACAGAAACACCTTGTTGATGAGAGAGGTCAACAGAGAATGGCCAGACTGGTTTGAACTGACAAAATCTACAGTAACTCAGATAACCTCTCTGTACAATTGTGTTGAGAAGAAGATAATCTCTGAATGCTATTCTGAGATGCGGGTTGGTGATGTTTTGGCGGCACAAGGGGGATCTACACAATATTAGGCAGGTGGTTTTAATGTTGTGGCTGATCGATGTGTGTGTGTGTGTGTGTGTGTGTGTGTATGTATGTATATATATATATATATATATATATATATATATATATATATATATATATATATATATATATATATATATATATATATATATATGTATGTGTATACAAAAACCCAGAAGTTTTCCCAGATATTTTCACACTCCAGTCCAGTATGAGGCGGAAAAGCGCCATAACCTCCATTAAACACGAGAAGATGGAAGAAGATCCCGCAGTTGGAGCTCTCAGTTCAGTATGTGTTTTATATATTTTACATCATTTGTGAGATTTTATTTATTTTGATGTGTATTTTGTCTGTGCATGTTGTTTTTCTCTCTTTTGACGTTTTAATGATCGTAAACGAAGCTTATCGCCGTATGTAACAGACTCTTCTAAATATTCAGTTTCAGGAGAAACAAGCAGAAATCTGAGAATATCATGTTTAATATCTAATATATGAGCTCGTTAAATCAAGAAGCAGATTGTAAATGAGTTTAATTAAAGCGATTATATTTTGAATAAAGCTTGTTAAAGGCTGATATCTGATAATATTCTGTCTATCAGGAAAATTAAACCAAACACAAAGCACACATTCATATTTATATCATCTCAGAAACAAAGTTATTTCAACAAATCTGTTCTTGTGTGTAATCATATAATAATGTTTTAGAGTTTGATGAATGTCAGTCCATTATAATGATGATGTTTTTGTGTTCAGATGTTCATCATGAGAGAGCAGGTGGATGTGATCTGCTGTAAATCAGTAGGAACTGATCTGTCCATGCTGGATATTAATGATTTCATCACAGAAATCTCTCAGCTAAACAAAGAAGTGACGTCACTGAAGAAAGAGGTGACGTCACTGAACGCAAAGCTGAAGGAGACAGAACTTGTTTCACACTGTACCTGTTTTGAGCGAGTTAAAGTTGAGATTGTAAGTAAGTTTCAAATGATGTGATATGACTGTGACTCTGTGATGATGAACGGTACAGATGTGATTGTGTTGTGTTTGTCAGGAGCTGGAAAAGGTTTCAGGTCAATCTTCAGTGTGTGTGACTGATGGGACCTCCACAGAATGTCAGGATTCAGTGTGGAGTGGCAGAGATCAGTCCACACCACAGCAGCTGCTGGACAAACTCTCTGAACAGAGATCCAGAGACACACAGGACTCACAGCTCACTTTACTCTGTTCTACTGATGCTCAGGAGAGTGTGTGTGACAGTAATCAGGGTGATCAAACCTCCACAGAGTCTCTGACTTCTGTCTGTAACGCTGGAGAACAGCAGATGCTGCAGACACCAGTGAAGATTGAAGTGAAGCAGGAGGAGATAAAAGAAAACACAGCAGAGGAAAAACAGAGTGATGAAGATGATAATGAACAGCAGATGCTGCAGACACTAGTGAAGATGTGTTCAGTGAAGCTGCTGGACTGCAGAAACCTGATGAAGATGAGAGGAGAAACCACAACAGAGGAACAACAGCGAGATGAAGATAATTTTATGCCTTCAGGTATGTTTCTTCCTTTTATGTTGTTTTACATTTTGACGACAATCAACTGTCATGTCAGCATGAAAAAGTTCCTCATTGTTTTTATTGTTGTTTTAGAAGTGTTCACTTGTCTTTTGTGCATTAAGGCCCCTGCAAATTTACCTACATCTGTATGATCATTCACATGGAGACATTTTCCAAGATCATGTTTTGCATTTTTTTAATCAGTCTAAAAAAGGAATCAAATACTCTTTAAGGGATAGTTTACCCAAAAATGAAAAATTCTTGCCATCCCAGATGTGTATGACTTTATTCAGCAAAATGCAAAGATTTTTAAAAGAATATCTCAGCTGTGTAGGTCCACATAATGCAAGTTGATGGTGATCAGCACTTTAAAGCTTCAAAGGAATACAAAAAGCACAGACAGTCAGCAAAAATGTAATCCACACAACTCCAGTGGTTAAATTAATGTCTTCCAAAGCTCTATGATTTTTGAATGATAAAGATATACATTAAGGTAGGCTTATAGCCTACTTTTACATATATTTTGGTGGAAAATTATTTAAAAACGTATGAAAAAAATAAGTTTTTTATTTTTTTTTTTTAAACAATTTCCAAAGTAGCCTAATAGTACACCTGTCATGTCCATTGAAATGGAAAAATCTTTCTCAATAAATAAATATTTAAATAATATTTGATCTTTTTTATTTTCTATGCATCATTTTTCAATCCAAGAGGGGGGAAAAAAAGACACTTCTCTGTAATTTAACTTCAGCATTTTTTTTTAATCTGGAGCAAACCCCTCCATCAGGTATTTTTGAATTTAGCCTTCCACTGGACACAGCAAAGCTTTTTGGCACCTATATAACCTAGTAGATATTAATACACGATTGACTAAGGTGTAATATATTTAATAATCCCTGTGGAATTTATTCGTCTCTCCATATTTGCAAAGGTAAAGATGCAGGTAGGAAAGCTTGATGGCGTCAGCAGCACTATAAAGAGCAGGGGGACTTTTAGCAGAGGGTCCATTTCACACCACAGTGCATGGTTGTGTACGTGTGTCAAAGAGCACTTTCATCCATCAATGTGAGAAAACGGCACCTTTAAATGCAAATGAGTTTGATTCGATTTGGTATCGTCCCACATTCTGTGTTCATATTTCTCCATGTTTGTCTATAAGTTATATGTGCAGCCAGGAGAAGCATCATACACACAGATATTTACATAACGTGATATACATGTATAGAGAAATCTCTACCGGTTGACATTTTATTCCATCTCCATCATAAATATCACCATAACGCCCATGTCATGTTTTGTAGCTTGTAATGTAAATGCTACAGCCTGATTGTGTTTGTGTGTTTTTGTATACTGTGCAGAATCGTAAAAGAGCCATTTGCTTAACGATATATTTATAGAGATGCCTTTTTGCAAATGTTTCCATAAGCACATGTAAACAAGCATATTTCACTCTGTCTGGCGGGCATGAGCACTGTTTTACGTACAGCGACGCTCGTTAAGGCTGGTTGTGTTTAATGTGAATGCATGAATCTCGCTTTCTGATCTAAAAGCTGAAGCCGTCCCCCTCTCCTCCCACTATACTTGTCAAGCAATTAGCAGGAATGAGGATCCAAATGCAGGAATGAGTGAAAATTAAATGAGTGAAGATTTTATTAAATAACAGAAAACAAACAAGTAAAGCAAAACTCATGGGGAGAGGAACAAACAAAACATACACTACCCCCCCTCCACGGCATGGTTTGCGCACAGCCATTTCTTTTTACAATTCAAAAGTCGCGTGAACAAATGATACTGCTATCGCTGTTGCTAACTTTAAAACTACTGGGTTGATGTCCCGTGTCGCAAATCCAGTGACGCTGGTAGTGACGATTCTCTCTGACCATTCAGTGATCTGCAGGGTTTTGACGTCACATTTAGTATCGGCTCGGCTCGCTTGGAACCTCGACTGAGGAGGTACTAAAAAAAGTACCAGGTACTGTCCACAGTGGAAAACCCCCCAAAAGCAAGCAGAGTTGAGTGGAGCTGTACCGTGCAGTGGAAAAGCCCCATAAAAGAGCATCACAAAGCAGTTGTAGTATGTATGCATCGAATGCGTCCGTCTGCACTCAAGATCAGTGGAGTATACTCAGGAAAGCAATGCGTTTTACCGAGCCCTCCCTTTCATCATCGTCGCCCCACCGACTTTCAACAGGCTCGCTACGGGTGTGGGCAGGAGAGAGCAGAGGTGCAATTTAATAAGCCTCATTTGGGCAGCGGAGGATGAAGCTCACCTGATTTTAATATAGCTTCATCACCGCTGCCATAAAAATGCAGAGTGTGTGAAAACATTGGGTCCTCACAGGTCAAGGAGCAGAGTGGGTAGGGAACTGGCCGAATTAGATGCTCCCTCTGAACCCCTGCGAGGTGTGGAGGAAATACTGCTCATATCGCGGCTGATGGGCATGGATCCCACTGAAGACAAGCCACTGCCTGCCCCTCGAAGCCGCTGTCCCTCATGCCACAGACAACTGAGGGAGTGCGTTGCGACCGCCAGACCCCACCCACATTCTGGAACATTCCTTTGGACACTCCGCATTCTTCACAAAGTGCCATCTCAACACGAGGATGCTAGATTCTCCTTTATTTTAGACACTCCCCCCATTAACACTTTAATCCTCCTTTTTTGGACATTTGAAGTTTATTATTGTTGCATTCTACGACCTTACTATTAAACTTACTTATCTAGGGGTACATTGTAGTTAGGGCTCGTACACCATTTATACAGTGCATCCGGAAAGTATTCACAGCGCTTCACTTTTTCCATATTTTGTTATGTTACAGCCTTATTCCAAAATGGATTAAATTCATTATTTTCCTCAAAATTCTACCAACAATACCCCATAATGACAATGTGAAAGAAGTTTGTTTGAAATCTTTGCAAATTTATTAAAAATAAAAAAATGAAAAAAATCACATGTATATAAGTATTCACAGTCTTTGCCATGACACTCAAAATTGAGCTCAGGTGCATCCTGTTTCCACTGATCATCCTTGAGATGTTCTACAACTTGATTGGAGTCCACCTGTGGTAAATTCAGTTGATTGGACATGATTTGGAAAGGCACACACCTGTCTATATAAGGTCTCACAGTTAACAGTGCATGTCAGAGCACAAACCAACCCATGAAGTCTAAGGAATTGTCTGAAGACCTCTGAGACAGGATTGTATCGAGGCACAGATCTGGGGAAGGGTACAGAAAAATTTCCACAGCATTGAAGGTCCCATTGAGCACAGTGGCCTCCATCATCTGTAAATGGAAGAAGTTTGGAACCACCAGGACTCTTCCTAGAGCTGGCCGCCCGGCTAAACTGAGCGATTGGGGGAGAAGGGCCTTAGTCAGGGGGGTGACCAAGAACCCGATGGTCACTCTGACAGAGCTCCAGCATTTCTCTGTGGAGAGAGGAGAACCTTCCAGAAGAACAACCGTCTCTGCAGCACTCCACCAATCAGGCCTGTATGGTAGAGTGGCCAGACGGAAGCCACTCCTCAGTAAAAGGCACATGACAGCCCGCCTGGAGTTTGCCAAATGGCACCTGAAGGACTCTCAGACCATGAGAAACAAAGATTGAACTCTTTGGCCTGAATGGCAAGCGTCATGCCTGGAGGAAACCAGGCACCGCTCATCGCCTGGCAAATACCATCCCTACAGTGAAGCATGTTGGTGGCAGCATCATGCTGTGGGGATGTTTTCAGCGGCAGGAACTGGGAGACTAGTCAGGATTGAGGGAAAGATGAGTGCAGCAATGTACAGAGACATCCTTGATGAAAACCTGCTCCAGAGCGCTCTGGACCTCAGACTGGGGCGAAGGTTCATCTTCCAACAGGACAACGACCCTAAGCACACAGCCAAGATAACAAAGGAGTGGCTACGGGACAACTCTGTGAATGTCCTTGAGTGGCCCAGCCAGAGCCCAGACTTGAACCCAATTGAACATCTCTGGAGAGATCTGAAAATGGCTGTGCACCGATGCTCCCCATCCAACCTGATGGAGCTTGAGAGGTCCTGCAAAGAAGAATGGGAGAAACTGCCCAAAAATAGGTGTGCCAAGCTTGTAGCCTCATACTCAAAAAGACTTGAGGCTGTAATTGGTGCCAAAGGTGCTTCAACAAAGTATTGAGCAAAGGCTGTGAATATTTATGTACATGTGATTTTTTTTTTTTTTTTTTTCTTGCAAAGATTTCAAACAAACTTCTTTCACGTTGTCATTATGGGGTATTGTTTGTAGAATTTTGAGGAAAATAATGAATTTTATCCATTTTGGAATAAGGCTGTAACATAACAAAATGTGGAAAAAGTGAAGCGCTGTGAATACTTTCTGGATGCACTGAATCTGTCCCAACGGTTTGCAAAATAACGTGAGAGTCAGTCCCAGGATGTGTGTGTGTGCGTTTGTGCCAGCTAGGGGATGCCCAGAAAGAGGCCACTCACCTGAATTGGCTTCACTCTGGACCAATAGCATGCCGCATGGCGGTCTGATTCCCCGGTCAAGCCCTGCCGTTGGTTGGTAGTGTTCAGTTTTTTTTTTCTCCCCAATTTGGAATGCCCAATTCCCAGTGCACTCTTAAGTCCTCGTGGTGGCGTAGTGACTCCCCTCAATCCGGATGGTGGAGGACGAATCACAGATGCCTCAGCTTCTGAGACTGCCAACCCGCGCATCTTATCACGTGGCTTGTTGTGCATGTTACCGTTGAGACATGCGCGTGTGGAGGCTTCACGTCATCCACCGCGGCATCCACGCACAACTCGCCACACACCCCACCGAGAGTGAACCACATTATATTGCCCACGAGGAGGTTACCCCATGTGACGCTACCCTCCCTAGCAACTGGGCCAATTTTGTTGCTTAGGAGACCTGGCTGGAGTCACTCAGCACGCCCTGGGATTCGAACTCACGAACTCCAGGGGTGGTAGTCAGTGTCTTTACTCGCTGAGCTACCCAGGCCCCCCGGTAGTGTTCAATTTTAAAAAGAGTTCCCGTGTAGTAATAGTGGTAGTAAGACAACAGTGATACTTTCCAACTGGAAAACAATCACTGTAGAAGAAAAGAGGAAGATCAGGCCACACAGAGCCGTATTTTCCCACACTCTTGACGGGCTGAGTTTCAAATTTAAAACTAATGGCCACCCCATCTGATGCATGTGTGCCTTTCTTATTCCCCACATATGAGTGACGCAATCTGGACTCCACCTTCTGTGTTTGTCAGTACTATCCCTAACTACCTCCTAACATTTATTATTTCAAATAAATGTCTCTCTGAGGCCTGACGCCACACCCGCTTTGTCTCTTGCTCACCCTGCCACAAGAAGGAGCATTCAGTATTCAGCCCAGAATACTTTATTCACGTAGAATTAAGTATTCTGCAGAACCCTGCCTTTTGCACAGCAAAAATCAAATAGGATTTGAACCAGCAGAGCACAGTTCTTGTGATGTCCAGAGTAGAGAGGGTGGAGAGGGACAGGAGGATCTGTTGGTTGACTGTGACAAAGGCTGCAGGCATTAGTTTTTTTAGACACACTTTGTAAATGTGAATTTAAATGCACAATCCAGAAATAATAATAGCCACATAATTTTGAAGGGTTGGCACTCCAAAGAGCATGCAATATTTCATTTGTATTCTTTGTCATTTTCATATTAATGAGGAAAACATGGTGTTGTTGACGTGACAGATGTAAGTGGCACATACTGTACATGATGAGGAGAAAACCACCCAAAACACTCTGAAACCTGCTGATTTTGACCTCTAAGATATCCATATGGTGTCTTTTAAGGCTGCTCGATTGATTGAATTAAGAACGAAATCACAAAATGTTCTTACACGATTACTAAACTGCAAAAGGTCTCAGTTCAGTGCTTTAGTCAGAGATGTGTGATCATGGGGCACCCTCTAGTGGTTACAGATGGCACATGTTGAGCAGTGCAGCAACATTAGATGATGGTTATCACATTACAATTTAAATCATCTTGTGCCGTCTTGCTGGACAGTGAAAAACGCATTTTATACTAGAGGCTGACAGATAGTGGATTTTACCGATACTGATAACCAAGTTGGGCAGTACTTGCCGATAACCGATTAATCAACCGATAGTTTGTAAAACTGATACTGAATGAAAAAATAACACACAATAAACAGTACTGACTGAACCATTAAAAGTGTATTGTAAATATTTTTTATGAAATAAATATATAAATATTAATATATATGAACTAATATTCAAATTTTAAAGTAGGCTGATTTTTAAATTGACGTTGTTTCCTTAGTCCACAAAAGGGCACAATAAATACATAAACCATTCAGCACCGTTATATTATTGCATAGAACATTCCTATCCTGGCTGTTAAAAAGCATTTCATTTTCAACTAATGTGCATATAATAAATAAATAGTTTAAGTCAGTCCATATTCTCAAATGTTTAGTCAAAAGTAAAATGAATGGGGGAAATACTTCAATAGACAGTTCACATGGTGTTACACTTGCTCTGATTCCTACTGCTCCAGCTTCATAATAACAGCGAAAAACCACATTGTTTTTTATTCAGTTCAGTTGTATGTAGAGTAGCAATTGTGGCAGCGGGGGCGTGGTTGAGCGTCCGTCCGGAGAGAAAGCGGTAAGGGCGCTTGTACCTGAGCTAGATTATGTGTAACACCTGCCTCTAATTCCAGTGAGCATGGAGAGAGTGACATATAAGCAGCCACACTACCAGCAGAGAGTGAGAGAGTCTGGCACAAGGAAGGCCACGGTGCTCCTTAAGCGGCTACGTTTAATCTGTTATGTTTGTGAAGCTGATGTGTTTAAGTTACTAGTGCCTGTGCAGCTAATGAGTTTAAGTCTACGTGCCTGTGAAGCTGACGAGTTTGTGAAGTTGTAAAGCATTGAAGTGGCTGAATAAAAGTCCTACCTGAGCCTGGAAAAACCTGCTTCCATATTCACAGATAGCAGTGTATTTGTGTGAACTCGGTGGTGAAGCAGCTTAGACTATGAGCCCAGGCCAGGGGCTGTTCAATCAGACGGAACATAACAGACTGGAAATGAATGCGTGAATCTCGAGAGACACATTTCCAAGTTGAACATCTTTCCTGACAAAGCATTTAAACAACTCATTGCATAATCTGAGAAACGCTGATAAGAGAGCAAGACGCAATGGCCAAAGACCTCCACCAACTGTAAGGGGCTGTTCACACCGAATGCTTTTGCAACCATCTATTAGTTTTTCTATGTAAACACTCGCTAGACAAACGTCTTTGTTTCCCTTGGTTTTTGTTTATTCAGTGTCTTGTGCAGAAGCGTTGTTTTTTTAGATGATGCGTCTAATTAAAAAGAACTTTAAGAGCATATTGAGATGCCTGCTTTCTGTTAAACTGTATTTGTTGTGCTGTGTCTAGCCTTTTTTAGCGCAAGAATGTGATCAATCTGAAGTCATCGTATTACAGTGAGGTTACATTTTCTAAATTGAAATCAGATGTGTTTCTGATTTGTTTATACGTTTCTCTCGGCTGCATAAAGATATTAATTTGCTTTCTCATGTCACTAGCTTTAAATATGCAACTTAGCTGGCTAACAAATGCATAAATGTGACCAGCAGGATATAAAATAACGCAAATAGATGGTAATATATGGTAACAATCGTGACATTTAAACATTTGGGTAGGACTTGCGTGTAGTTCTGTCACATTGTTCTTACCACTTGGTTAGCTTTAATGTTAGTTTCCTCTTAGCCTTGTTGGCAAACATATTGCTGTTCTCTACTAATGCAGCATCTAGTCAACAAATGAATTACTTTATAATGATATGAAAACATGTACCGTAGTGTACTGTATATGTACCTTTTCATTATTGATGTTTTAAATCTGCATTTGAAGTGTTCCACTCCATGCAGAGTGTAATCTCGTGTCAAAACAAACACCAAAAGGCATCAGTGAAGTTTTTATTTCACCTCTAGAGGTTGCTCTCATACTGTATAACGACAGTGGACCCATCCCAGCTGCTCCAGCACCAGACGCAATGGGGAAAAATTATCGGTGTGGATTTTTGCTGATAACCAATAGTTCCAAAAATCTCTTATCAGTGCCAGTTAATCGGCAAAACCGTTATGTCGGTCGACCTCTATTTGATACGTATCTGATTTTTTCCAATGTGCCTTTTAGTGTGAGCAGCCAGGTCAGATTGAATGATTTTTACATATATCTAATGGAACATTTGTCACTTGCACGCTTGATTTACCACAGAATATGCCTGTTATGACTTTAGATCTCAAGTCATATTGATACATGCAGTTCCTTTTTAAGAAAATAAAATAAAACTTTAGTCTTCAACAGTTGGGTTCAGTGGTTCATTTGAATTTCACATAGTAAAATATGTGCTTGAAAACATGCAGAGGTAGATTTAGCTGTGTAACACAGCTCTTTGCTCATGTCACCCGTGCAGAAAACAGTTTCTATATTTCTCAAACTGTATCAGAATGCAAGTAAATGGGAATCTGAAATAATTGCAAATAACTCTTCCCTTACATATATATAATGCTGTTTTTCCTGCTGTCCTTCGATTTAATGCCGTCTCGCTAATAATATTACATTCTTGAACTTCAGTGGTAATTCAATTCTACCATACGACTGCAAATGACTTAGTTTAAAATATCTTTATGCATCTGGTCTTTCATCACTTGCAGATATTTTATTAGGTAGTAATTAAGTGTTCTATTCTGGTAAAAAAAAAAACTTCTTTTATTATGCATATTAGAAGAATGAACATGTCTGTTTGTTATGCACATGCTCAGGGAGTGTTATACACATGCGGGTAAGTTAACGAGCATCGGCTGTTCAGACTAGTGTCTGGGCTAAATTCTCTTTAAAAAAAATCTGATTTGAGCAGAAAATCTGATTTGGGACACATACGTGTCTGAACATAGCCGCAATGGAAGTTTTCTTCACATTTCTCCCTCTTAAATTTATTTTTGTCAATTTACTGTGTTCATTGTAGAGCTGATGGAAGAGCAAGAGGAACATCAAGAGCTGAATGAAGTTGAGGAGAAACTTCAGTGTCAGAAACATCATGATTTAATAACTGGAGAAAAATCTTTGAGTGACTCAAAGACTAAGAAGAATTTCTCACTAAAGTCTCAAAGAAGAGCATCAAAAAATACTTTCACCTGCTCTCAATGTGGAAAGAGTTTCACATATAAAAGAGATCTTAGTATCCACATGAGAATTCATACTGGAGAGAAGCCTTACTTGTGCCATCAGTGTGGAAATAGTTTTTCATGTGCAGGCTCTCTCAAGATTCATCTCCTCCGTCACACTGGAGAAAGACCATTTGAATGTGATCAGTGTGGTAAAACATTTGTTGTGGCAGCGCACCTAAAAACACACCAGAAAACTCACACAAATGAGAAGTCTTACAAGTGTTCTTTTTGTGGAAAGAGTTTTGCATACCTGTCCTATTTTAAAGCACATCAGAAAATACATTATGGCATGGGTGCTCCAATGTGCTTTGAATGTGGGAAGACCTTTACAACAGCCAGCAACTTGAACAAGCATCAAAGAATTCATACTGGAGAAAAACTTTACAAGTGTTCACATTGTGAAAAGAGTTTCACTCAGTCAGAAAACCTGAAAACACACGAGAGAATCCATACTGGAGAGAAAGTTCACAAGTGTTCACACTGTGAAAAGAGTTTCACTCAGTCAGAAAGCCTGAAAAAACACAAGAGAATTCATACTGGAGAGAAACCTTATAAGTGCTCACACTGTGGAAAGTGTTTCACTCAGTCAGAACACCTGAAAAGACACAAGAGAATTCATACTGGAGTGAAACCTTACAAGTGCTCACACTGTGAAAAGAGTTTCACTCAGTCAGAAAGCTTGAAAACACACGAGAGAATTCATACTGGAGAGAAACCATAAGTGCTCTTCGTCTAGGAGTTTCAGAACAGCAAGTCATATGAAAAGGTGTTGCCCAAAGTAATCACAGAGAGAGGTCCCTTCTTCAGTTACAATGCTTCAAGTAAATAGTTGAAATTTCAGATAATCCCAAAGATGGAATTTCTTCCAAAAGAACAGCATCATCTAAGAAGTGTCATTTGCTAAAATCACCTGTTATTGTGAAGTTTGGCCTTGTTCAACATTGTATTAATGACCCAGTTCCACCTGATATTAAGATGGTGATCCGATCACAGGTGGTCTGCACTAAATACAGGTGGAAACGGGGTCCAGAACTCCATAGGGATCCGAGCAAGTGAGCATCGTCCAAAACAATGACGTAACGTACAAAGAGACTGAACGTGATTCACCGGCATCATGCTGACAGATGAGGTAGCATAATTAAAATTACAGTTATGATTGTTTTACTACAAACTTTGGGACTGTATATTATATTTGACTATCCAGTGCTGGAACAGGGCTAAAACAAAGTGTGGATATAGGTCTGACTATGCGAGACTGTAGTATGAAGTAATCACTTTTCTTTGCATGATACATTGACTGCATTTATACGATTTATACGATTGATAAAGCTAGCTAGCCAGCTTTATCAATAGCTGTTAGCTAAATTTGATGGATGATGACAGTAGCTGTTTATTTTATTTATGTGTGTTAAAATAGACTGTACATTATAAATATGTTGACACAATTCAGTATTGATGTGATTCCATCACAACTGTCATTTTGATATATCGATGCGCTATTGTTTTATAATAATAGAATGTTTATATTTTCTATATAACCTTATGTTACACTAATGAATGGGTCTTTTTGCATTATCTTGAACATTTGTATAGCATTCATTTCATGTGTTATTGTAGTTTAGCTAAAATTACACAGATCAATCCTTATGGCACTATATTTCACATGTTTTGCAGTTATGTAAGCTTACCTGTCCAATAAGAAGAATGCCAATTTAGGGTCGGTTTTGATCCCCAAAACTGAACGAAGGTCCCTTCAGGAATCAAATGCCCTGCCAATGTTCACTCTAGTTTTCGCTCGACCACGATCACGTTTCCAATTAGCCAGATGGGATTAAGTAGATGATGTTTTTTGTTTTGTTTTTTGGCTTACTCTGAGTTTGTGTAGGAGTCGGTGTTGTGCTGGGAGCCGGACGTTTGCTGGATTCCATCTCTAAGATAACGTTACCTAGTGTTGCAGTTTGTTGCAGTTTGTTGTCGCTGTTGAATAGCGGAAGAGAAGCTACTGTCTGAGGCAAAGCACTCGGTAGCATGCATAAACATCACATCCTTTGGATTTTCCCAGCAAAAGCAACCCGCACCCTTCACATGAAAATCAGTCTGCAGGCTTTAATAGGCAACCTATTCCACCTTTAAAGGTGCACTATGTAACAATTTTCATGTAATATTTGCCTTTTTTTTTGCCAGTGCCCTTCCCGACCTTCTTAGGTTGCCTATTAAAGCCTGCAGACTGATTTTCACCTTTAAAGGTGCACTCAGTATGTGACTAACCTCCCTAGCAACCGGGCCAATTTGGTTGCTTGGGAGACCTGGCTGGAGTTTGAACTCACGAACTCCAGGGGTGGTAGTCAGCGTCTTTACTAACTGAGCTATCCAGGCCCCCCAAGATCTTGAAAATATGAAATATGCTACCCTCAACTCACCAACCCCACTGCACTGTACTTGACAATTACAACTTTATATAAAGACAGGTATCGGTGAGTGCCAAACAAAGTACTGTAGTCATACGCAGTCTCTTAAAAAAATGTATCGGTGCATCTCTGACTTTCTGTTTATATAAATTAAATGTTTGAATGAAATATTTTTTCTTCATGCAGTTTGCACTCTACCAAAGGTTGTACTGTCTGCTAAGGTGTTTGACATTGTTGGGACAGAGATTTTCATAAGGGATGTGGTAGGCAGACTATCTTGGTTTAGGGCTAGTTTTATTGGTCATTGTGCTAGTGATGAATGATGAAAAATATTTTTGTATTATCTTATGGAAGAATCTTGTTATGAGACAATCACTTATGAGATTCAGATGGCAGAATAACTCGCATCAAGACTTTGATAGAGAATAAGGAGATCGCTTTCCTCTCAATTTATGCACCCTGTAGTCCTGATCTTACCTTTTTTCTTCAATTACATCTTATCTCAAACATGTCAGACACTTGGACAGTGATAGGAGCAGATATGAATGCTGTAATTTCCCACAATTTAGATGGATGCCAGGAAACTGGCAGGTCTATGTGTGGCCCGTTGTCTGTGTAGTGACACCCTTCATTAAATTTGTCAGGAATCCCATTTTTATTTTCCCCGCCATTGAGCCACAAGCGAGAGTGTTTCTTCTCCTCTAACACAGGATGGTTCGCCCTGTTTTTACCATTGTTGGCAACATGCTAGGAGACTGCCATGTCTTAACACAGAGATTTCAGGTTCCTCCATGTCACCTAGAAGCCCTCTTGCTTTCCCTGCTGTCGCAAGCCGGGAACAGGATTGTAGCGTGACGCAGGTTGCGTCTATGCTTGTTTTTACTGTTGTTGATGCCATGCCAGAAGACTGCCATGTCAAAAAAAATTCGATTTTATGCACCTACATGTTGCCTAGTAGCCATCTCACTTTCCCCACTGTCTCAGGCCAGGATCAAGTTTGTGGAGTGACACAGGTCACTTCGATGTCTGCCACTCACTTTCCCGGCATTAACGAGCCAGGATTGAGATCACAGTCACAGTGTGTTCACTGTTTCTGTTGCTGTTGGCTCTGTCCCATGGCTGTCATGTTCCAACAAGTTTTGAATCCTTGTTGCAGTCACACAAGGCACAAAACCACTAAAGCACGACCATGTGCTTTAGTTCACAAGGTGTCCTCTAGTGACCAGGTAGGACAGTGGGCTACGGCCATACCGATTTTGATGTATGTACATTGTCGGGGGAAGTTACTGTGACATGTTTACTTATATGTATAACTTCTGAAATTGACTTCTTGTAATTGTTATATTGCATGTTTAAGCATATTATTTCCATGTTTAATAAAGAATATTTCATCCCCATCATTATTGAATCCTCGTTTTATGTTTTTAATTTACGGTGTTGTTGTGTGCATTGCATAGACATTTTGACTTCATGTCTTGAGGTCAAAAGATACTTTGGTTGTCCGCATTCTGGATTGGATCACACACAGTATACTAGGGCTGTCACGATTACTCGGTTTAATTTGATTACTCGATTACAAAAATTAGTCCATTACAAAATTGCCGAATCGATAAATCGAAAATAAGGCGGAAATGAAGTGCGAGCACGGACGAGGGTGCGAACACAACAAGAGGTGTCAGCTGTGTGAGTGCTTCACTTTAGATTTTAAAAAAACATTCAGGACCTAAAAAACATCACTTCAGCAACGCAATAGAACTTGAAAAGATGATATCCAGTTTTTACAAACCCGCCGGACACACACCCGATAAGCTCATCTGCATGCCATTGCGCGAGAAGTTGAGCCCTTCATCGCCACGCGGGACATGCCTAACTCTAAACCTATTTACCTAAACAATCGTTTCGCGATATAGGCTTTTGTGAAGCAACTTAAAATAATGTCATGACAAAGATGTCCTTCGGACTTGATTAAATTTACACACGCAGTTACAGATGCAGAAACACATTGTTCAATAAATCTGACTGAATCCAGATGATCTAAGAAGGTTATTTCCAGCAAATTATTGTTTGAGTTCTGTTCTGTGTAAATTAATTACCATTTGAATTAAATGCTATCTTTTTCCTCATGTAAATTATATTTTGTGATTATTGATTAAAAAATAGATTGCCATGCCCCGCTTCCAATAAATATTTTATAGTTTATGGCCATTATTACAGGTAAAACTCAATGTGGGAATCCAGAGAACTTTATTTACTGAATAAAACCACAGATCTCTCTGAATGCTGTCAGTCAAGGCTCATCGTGATTCTGCTGTTAAAGCCACAGCTTCTCGTCTCGTACCCCACAGACGCAATATAAAACTTTGGGTTACCTGAGGGAGAAATGGGTACGTGAAATTATAATAAGTTTTTACTCAGTAAAGAACTGAATGTCCAGATCTAAAGGGCATTTTACAAGGTACGTGTAAAGTGACAAGCTTTTCCGATCTTCATGTAGCACACACGCAACAATGCCTGCAACTGCTGCAGCTCAACGCAAGAGTGAAAAAATGACATGAATACTGTTAATATTGTATTCTGTTTTGCATTCAAGTAACAGTTAATAAAACAACATACAAATAAAAAGGCTTTTATATCTCTATAAAATAGTTTGACCACATACATAATTTATCCTCAATAAACAAGATTGGTGGGCAGACTGTAACGAACGATAGTGAGACAAACAGACCCAAGAGCAGAGGAACAGTTCAAAGGATTTATTAACAGTAATAATGAGCAGTCACTGGGTTGAGGAATGTAGAAAATCCCGACACCGACTGCAGCAGCGGGAAGTGATCTCCAATGGCGTGCGCGTCGTATATGCGCAAGGGGCAATCCATGAAGAGTGTTCGTAGGATGAGTGTGCATTGTGGAAGTCAGAAACAGATTCATAGAATTCTCCGTTGAAGCTTAGTGAGATGCAGAACAACGGCCAGCGGAGATGAGCAAACTTAACTCCCGACACGTGGGCAGAGACGAGGTATTCTCCGTGGAAGGCCAGCTGACATGCAGCAATACTGGATGGCAACCACACACCCGACACATGGGCAACCAACAGATATACAAGACAGGACCAACTAGGCAGAGAGAGTGAGGTTAGTACTCGACATCAAACAACAATCTAGCAAAGACACTGAGAACACGACAGGCTTAAGAAGGGAGTGAATTAGGGGAGAACAGGTGTTGCTTGGCATGGTAAACAGTGGCATGATCAGCGTTCCCCTGGGAACAATCAGTATTCCCATGGCAATGCTGATCAAGCATGCTGATTGCACCTATGAGACATGAGAAAGAGAAAATGACAAAACATACAAAACAAACCGACAAACTCACTGGAGCCGTGACAGACACTGGGGGCCTCTGTCAGAAACCACATCGACCGGGAGGCCATGGATGTGGAAGACGTGGTTAATGACTGCTACCGCTGTCTCCCTCGATGAAGGTAGTTTGGAGAGGGGAATAAAATGAGCTGCCTTCGAGAACAGTCCACTACAGTCAAAATGACTGTGTTGCCATGGAAGGGGGGAAGACCAGTTACGAAATCCATGGCTATGTACGTCTCGAAGGGACAGGCAGCGGTTGGAGGAGCACGGGGTACACAGGATATCTTATTAGTTGCAAAAATGGGGCAAGCGGCTACGAATCAACGTACATCCTGTGCTAATGATGGCCACCAGAATCGCTGTTTAATGAGTGTCTGGGTGTGAGTCGCCCCTGGATGACAAGCGACTTGGAAGAGTGACCCCACTGTAGGACGTGTGTCTGGGCAGATACAGTTGTGCTCAAAAGTTTGCATACCCTGGCAAAAATCGTGAAATTTTGCCATTGATTTTGAAAATATGACTGATCTTGCAAAAAACTGTCTTTTATTTAAGGATGGTGATCATATGAAGCCATTTATTATCACATAGTTGTTTGGCTCCTTTTTAAATCATAATGATAACAGAAATAACCCAAATGGCCCTGATCAAAAGTTTACATACCCTTGAATGTTTGGTCTTGTACAGACACACAAGGTGACACACACAGGTTTAAATGGCAATTAAAGGTTAATTTCCCACACCTGTGGCTTTTTAAATTGCAATTAGTGCCTGTGTATAAATAGACAATGAGTTTGTTAGCTCTCATGTGGATGCACTGAGCAGGCTAGATACTGAGCCATGGGGAGCAGAAAAGAACTGTCAAAAGATCTGTGTAACAAGGTAATAGAACTTTAAAAAGATGGAAAAGGATATAAAAAGATATCCAAAGCCTTAAAAATACCAGTCAGTACTGTTCAATCACTTATTAAGAAATGGAAAATTCAGGGATCTCTTGATACTAAGCCAAGGTCAGGTAGACCAAGAAAGATTTCAGCCACAACTGCCAGAAGAATTGTTCAGGATACAAAGAAAAACCCACAGGTAACCTCAGGAGAAATACAGGCTGCTCTGGAAAAAGACAGTGTGGTTGTTTCAAGCAGCACAATATGATGATACATGAACAAATATGAGCTGCATGGTTGAGTTGCCAGAAAGAAGCCTTTACTGAGCCAGTGCCACAGAAAAGACCGGTTACAATATGCCTGACAACACCTTGACATGCCTCACAGCTTCTGGCACACTGTAATTTGTAGTGACAAGACCAAAATAGAGCTTTATGGTCACAACCATAAGCGCTATGTTTGGAGAGGGGTCAACAAGGCCTATAGTGAAAAGAATACCATCCCCACTGTGAAGCATGGTGGTGGCTCACTGATGTTTTGGGGGTGTGTGAGCTCTAAAGGCATGGGGAATCTTGTGAAAATCAATGGCAAGATGAATGCAGCATGTTATCAGAAAATACTGGCAGATAATTTGCATTCTTCTGCACGAAAGCTGCGCATGGGACACTCTTGGACTTTCCAGCATGACAATGACCCTAAGCACAAGGCCAAGTTGACCCTCCAGTGGATACAGCAGAAAAAGGTGAAGGTTCTGGAGTGGCCATCACAGTCTCCTGACCTTAATATCATTAAGCCACTTCTGGGGAGATCTCAAATGTGTGGTTCATGCAAGACGACCAAAGACTTTGCATGACCTGGAGGCATTTTGCAAAGACGAATGGGCAGCTATACCACCTGCAAGAATTTGGGGCCTCATAGACAACTATTACAAAAGACTGCACGCTGTCATTGATGCTAAAGGGGGCAATACACATTATTAAGAACTAAGGGTATGCAGACTTTTGAACAGGGATCATTTCATTTTTTTCTTTGTTGCCATGTTTTGTTTTTTGATTGTGCCATTCTGTTATAACCTACAGTTGAATATGAATCCCATAAGAAATAAAAGAAATGTGTTTTGCCTGCTCACTCATGTTTACTTTAAAAATGTTACATATATTACTAATTCTCCAAGGGTATGCAAACTTTTGAGCACAATTGTAGTGGAACAAATAACCGGCCCGCTGAGCACATGGCGGGGGCCGCAGTATTTCGTAACGCCATACGGACTTTAGCCTCCACCTTCCAGAATACCATACCCACCACGCGAGTGCCGGGTAGAATGGTATCCGGTGGGGCGGTGGAGGTCTCGACCTCAAAACATCGAGATTAGGAGTTGGGCTTGATGTTTTGAGGCAATAAGACAACATGAAGTTTTAAACGCGTGAAAAACAGTGCCCAGCAAGCCTGTCTAGAGTTTAGGCATTTGGCGCTATGAATATACTATAGGTTCTTATGATCTGTCCAGACCACAAAAAGTACCCCCGAATCCTCTAACCACTGAGGCCACTCACCCTAGGCCAACCGGACAGCCAATAATTCTGGGTTGCCGACATCATAATTCCATTCATCTGGTGTTAAACGGTGCAAAAAAAAGCACACGGATGCATCTTTCCATCCGAAGGGGAGCGCTGCAACAAGACTGCTCTGACACCAACCTCAGACGCATCCACCTCCACCAAGAACTGACTTGCAGGATCAGGAGTAACAAGGATGGGTGCGGTAGAAAACTGCTCCTTTAATTTAGAAAACACATCCTCAGCTTGCAAGGACCAACAAAAGTAAGTGTGTGTGGAGGTGAAATCCGTCAAAGGTGCGGCAAGCTGACTGTAGTTCCTTATAAACCTCCGATAAAAATTAGCGAACCCGGAAACCTCTACAATGTCTTGCGAGAATCTGGGTTTGGCTAGTCAGAGATGACTTTAACCTTAGTCGGGTCCATGCGCACTCCCTTGGACAAAACGATGAACCCCAGGAACGGAACTGACTGTGCATGAAAAGCGCACTTCTCCGCCTTGACGAACAGCCGATTCTCTAACAGTCACTGAAGCACCTGCCTGACGTGCTGCACAAGGTCCTGGATATTCTGGGAGAAGATCAGAATATCATCAAGATAGACAAACACAAAACGATTGACCTTATCTCTAAGCACATCATTCACAAGCCCCTGGAAGACGGTGGGGGCGTTGACCAATCCGAAAAGCATAACCGAATATTCAAAGTGCTCCCTATGGGTGTTAAAAGCCGTCTTCCGGGGGCGCCTGGGTTGCTCAGTGAGTATTGACGCTGACTACCACCCCTGGAGTCACAAGTTCGAATCCAGGGCATGCTGAGTGACTCTAGCCAGGTCTCCTAAGCAATCAAATTGGCCCGGTTGCTAGGGAGGGTAGAGTCACATGGGGTAACCTCCTCATGGTCGCGATTAGTGGTTCTCGCTCTCAAAGGGGTGCGTGGTAAGTTAATATACCTGTGCATGGCCTCCCTCTCAGGAGCCAAGTGCGAATACAGCCATCCCAGAGGTGGCGAAGTGCCAGGAAGCAGTTCAATCACACAGTCGTATGGCTGATGAGGAGGAAGGGTCGTGGCGCGGGACCAGCTGAACACCGCCCTCAAGTCATTGTATGTCAACGGTACTCCAGATAAGTCCACCGTGCATCTTGCAATGGAACACAAGACTTGACAGGGGAAACAGTAGAGCTAAGACAGTGCGAAAAACAATAAGGTCTCCAAGCAAGAACCCACAATCTATGTGTGGGTTGTGCATTACCAACCAAGGATGCCGCAACACTACTGGTACCGATGGAGATTCGATAAGGTAGAAGGACAACTGCTCCTTATTATTCCCAGAGACAAAGGTGACCGGCTTTGTGGATTGAGTGATAACGGACAGCGGCATGCCACTTAGGGTGTGGGCGGTGATGGATCTTTCCAACTGGACCATATTTAGTCGCCTCCTTAGAAGCAAATTCGAAATCCATAAAGTTCCCTTCAGCTCCAGAATCAACCAAGGCGGAAACCATGTGACGGATAGATCCATACTGCAGCTGGGCCGGGAGAAGTGTTCGAAGTCCAGGAGTTTTGTCCAAAGGTGCGCTTGCCAGTAACCCCTCTCCTACCAACAAGCTATGTCAGTAAAGACACAGTCCATTAATGAGACGTCACTGTTTCTCCCTGCATGAGATCTGAGTTCTATCAACATGCATAGGCTCCTTGTCAGGCCGATACTGGCGAGTTTGCTGGAGAGGCAGAACGGGTAGGAGGATCAGCCACCAAGGTAGGCGGAAAGCAGCGTCGGCGATGGTGACTGCGTAGGGTCAGGCATTGATGGACTCGGATAGCCAAATCCACCAAGGCATCGAGGCAAATCCAAAGAATAAATCTTGTCCAGAATGTCGTCGGAAAGAACATATAGAAATCGGTCCCACATAGCGTGGTCATTCCACTCACAAGAAGCAGCAAGGGTGCGAAATTAAATCGCATAATCTGATACTCGTCGATCTCCTTAAGACAGTCCAGATAAAACCCTCGCTGCCTCCCGACCTTGAGCCGAGCGTTCAAACACTCGGTGGAGCTCCGTGGTAAAGGCATGATAGGAAGCGCAGCAGGGATGTCTGTTGTCCCACATGGCAGTGCCCCATTTGCCAGCCCTACCAGTGAGGAGCGTAATAACACAGGCCAACTTCATCATATCTGAAGCGAAAAAGGAGGGCTGTAACGTGAAGAACAGGGAACATTGCAAATGGAATGCACTGCAGGATTCAGCATCACCTGAATACGGGGCTGGAGGGGTAATGTGGGCTTCAAAGAATCCAGGAGCCAGAGGAACTGCGGTAAGGAAGCTTCCTGAGATGGGCTAGCATCAGGAGATTGTGGAGCTGCTGAACAAAGGAGGTGAGCTCGGTGAGCTGCGAGGCCATCACCTCCAAAGCCCGGTTCGAGGCAGCGATTTGATCCTGCTGACGTACCATGCCTGCGAGACATGAGGGAGAGAAAATTACAAAACATACAAAACAAACCAACAAATTCACTGGAGCCGTGAGACAGACATTGTTTCTGAATAGATAAAATATTGTATTTCCATGGCCTGTTTTCCCATGTTTGAGCTCTAAACTAAAATGGGAGATCATGTTGAACTAGTTAAAGAAAAAGTAAATCTGGCAG
Source organism: Myxocyprinus asiaticus (assembly GCF_019703515.2). Lineage (NCBI taxonomy): Eukaryota > Metazoa > Chordata > Actinopteri > Cypriniformes > Catostomidae > Myxocyprinus > Myxocyprinus asiaticus. Next base: position 41,185,483 of record NC_059371.1, read on the forward strand.
TTAAAAAGCTGGACACACCTGGAGAAGCCAATCTCTATCAGCTTGAATATACATCTTTTTATATATTATGGATCTGCTTTGGATGTCTGTTGGCTTTACATAATGTTCGCACAATTGTTTTGTTGTTTTTGTTCAGTTGTAAAATATATCAAAGCTTAGGGTAATTAATGCATTTTAGCCAAACATGATTCGACAACTTTATGCAATCTGTGTTATTAAATAATTTTTCAGATTACTCAATTAATCGTCAGAAAAATTGTTAGATTACTCGATTACCAAAATAATCAATAGTGACAGCCCTACAATATATGTGATGCAAAGTTAATCATCAGATTTTGTTGACACGTGGAGAGTCCTCGTCTGTGCGCTTAGTCAGTGCATGCACCTCCCCTTAACTTTATTAAGAGTATCACAAAGTAGTCGTATTGCTCACGCACCGAATGTGTTTGTATTCGCTCGCGGTCAATAGAGTTTACATTGACAGGCTGAGCGATCGACCATGTGCGAGACATCGGCAGACAAAGGCCACAATTTTAACTAAAAACACAATAAAATTTGCAGCCAGAGGCGTCATGTCCATTCAAACAGTTTTTTTTTTTTTACAAAGTTGATTTTGAATGGCCTATCTGAACTTCCAAACGTATTTGTTACTTTCATAATTAAATAGAATGATTATTGCATGTAAAAACAATTTGTTTTCTAAAACGAATGGAATTTCTAACCATTAAGTAATGTTTCCAGAATGTTGCAGGTCTGTTTTTGTTACAAACTAAAAAAGAACTTATGCAGAACGTTCTGCAATGGTTATATTTAGGTTTTATTGTGACATAAACTAACCTTCCCAAAACATTGCAGGGAGGATTTATGGGACAATCTAGTAAGAACTTAAAACGTTCTCTAATGGTTATTTTTAGTTTTTATATTTGTTTCCCTTTTTGCATTTTTTTTTTATATTTGATCATTTTTCATAAATGTTGCGGAGAGGCTGATAGACAACAATGAATGACATTATTGCAGTACAGAATTTAAATCCCTAAAAAGGGCAAGCATATAAAGGTACCCCTTAATTGCTATTTTTCAACACATTAGGGCCCACATACATTTCCAATAGCTTACTTTTTTTTATTTATTTATTTACTTCTTTTAAATATATATTGCTTTTATTTTCAGTGTTATAGCTTGTAGAAATCCTGAACATAACATTGAAAAGATAGGAGCATTTGCCTCGAGGTCAGCTGCCTTTCAAAAAAAAAAAGAAAAAAAAAAATGCTGCCTTTTTACATTTAGATAAAGGTTGTGAGTTGACGATTATATATATATATAATAGATTTGAAAAGCATACGATAATTATATAATACGTGCTATCTTCCAGTCTTACTCGCTGCGTCTGATATACAAGAACGCGTATTTGATCCGCACGCGCTTTCATTCCTCTACAGGAATTCGCGCGCTTGCACAATTTAAAAATTAACGGTCATTCCGGTGGATCGACTCGCTGACAGACATTCATCGATTTTCTCAAAAGTACTTCAAGGTGTGGTATTAAATATAAATTTGACAAAGATTTGACTCATGTGAACGAAAAGAACATGATGTAAAAGTGCAACTGAGAAGTTTTTTTTATTGACTACAAATGAAGAGGAGATGTCTCTGCTAAACTGTTCCCTTCAGTGGTAAGAAATGTATTTCACGTTGAATGTTTATTCATTTTTTAATGTCTGTCAATAATTTTCTAACTGAAAAACACTCAACTGCATTGAATTCATTGGTGATTAGGAAGAATTTGCTTCAATATCTGCATTAATGTCCGGTGCTGAGCAGTGTTGGGTAAGTTACTCTAAAAAAGTACTCTGTCTGAAAAGTAATTGCTTTACTTATTACTAATGACTGTCTAAAACCCTGATCAACCTCGACCAGATGAGAAATACAAGGATATACATGAAATTGTTCTTTTAATTCTTTCAAATAAATCATATAAAATCAAATAAATTATTCATGAACTGGCCAAAGAATTTAAGTGGGCTGCATTAAATTAGAAAACATACATTTTAACATTAGACGTTAAACTGCGATTTTGAATTCACTATTGTTTTATATAGAGTTGTTTTATAGTCTATACAGTATTTAACAGTTACATCAGAAGTAACTGTAATTACTTAAAAATTAAGAGTAATCCCATACATTTTCCAATTAAAAAGTAATTTAACTACAGTAATTAATTACTTAGTAATGCATTACACCCAAAACTGTTGCTGAGGTACAGTGTTTTGTGAAACCCAAAATCAAGTTTTGAGGACGTTATGCTCCCTTTGCATCATCTCTTGTAAAACATATTCTGACATTTACTTTCCGAATCTGTCATGTACGATCGACTGTCACTATGGCAAAGAAGAAATGCTTTAGAAATGATGGTTTCGACGTCAGGAAGTGAGTGAAGTCGCGTACACGCAATGGAACACAGAGCGCCATAAACGCACCTGATGCTTAAAGTCCCTATTCAGAAAAACGCAACATTCTTTTTTGCTTTATGTGATGTCATGAAAGAACATATGTGCCCTGCAGAATATTTGGTGCGAGCCGCATACCCTTAATAATGTGTTTTGTCATTGCTTTGTAGGTTCAAGCGAAGAGTATCATGTATAAACATACATACACACCACATCTCTGCGCATGAGCACAAGGTATTTTAAATACGATTGAGAAAGTAGTCGGATTCCATTGTTTACGTGGCTAATATTTTTCTGTTAATCTGATTATTTTAGGTCTACACCACTCCCTTCAATCGGATGGAAATTTAATACAAATCCAGCTCAATCGGATCATTTTTGTGTTTACATGAAGGCTTTTCAATCGGATTAAGCTATCAGTCGATTCTAAACGGTTTATTTGGTTGCATGTAAATGTGGCCAGTGTGGTATTGGCATGACTTCAGGAGTTTATCATAATTTATGTTTCATAAGTGTTCATAAGAGTTTGTCCACAAATGACAATGAAGCTTATGCATATCTATCTTTTTGTGACTGCTGAGGATTATTTTTATAAAGCTATACGAAAAGACAATAATAATAGCCTTAAAAATAATTGAGTTTACAAAACCTCCTTATGGCATTTTAATGTGTGAACATCAGTCACATTTATTCTTATAATTAGAATTCATTCGCTGCATTGATGATCTCTCCAGTGTGAATTATTATTAGACAAATAAAAATAAATAAATACAAAATTACAGATATCTTTCTAAAAAATAGTTTTGACGAGGCAAAAATAGTTAAAACGATGAACGCTTCGAGTTTTTCAGGCTAAATCATCTTGTGTGATTCACTCCAGTCCAGTAGATGACAGAAACGAACCGTGAGTTGTTTTTCCAACCACCATAAAACACGAGATGAACACGTGTTGTTTAATGTGTTTTTACATCATTTTATGTATTTATGTTGTGTGCACATCAAGATCTATGTTGATATGCTGTTTTCTCTCTTTGGCGTTTTAATGACAGTAAAAGAAGATTATTCCCCCAAAAGAGCAGCATCATCTAAGAGAATAACAAAGGACATTTGAAAAAGTGTTTTTGTAGGAATGCTTTTCTGTTATGTCTGGGCTAAATGTTTGTTTTAAACATTTAAATGATGCCACGTTTCAAATCACTGAGATTTTTTCCCCCATTCTGATGGGTGATGTGAACATTAACTGAAGCTCCTGGCCTGTATCTGCATGATTTTATGCACTGCACTGCTACCACGCGATTGGCTGATTAGATAATCGCTTGGATGATTGTTTGTGGCAGATGGGCTGGTTTGAGTATTTCTGTAACTGCTGATCTCTTGGGATTTTCATGCACAACAGTCTCTAGAATTTACTCAGAATTATGCCAAAAACAAAAAACATCCAGTGAGCGGCAGTTCTGTGGACAGAAACACCTTGTTGATGAGAGAGGTCAACAGAGAATGATCAGACTGGTTTGAACTGACAAAGTCTACAGTAACTCAGATAACCACTCTGTACAATTGTGGTGAGAAGAAGATCATCTCTGAATGCTATTCTGAGATGCGGGTTGGTGCTGTTTTGGTGGCACGAGGGGGATCTACACAATATTAGGCAGGTGGTTTTAATGTTTTGGCTGATCGGTGTGTGTATATATATATATGTGATATATATGTGTGTATGTGTTTATGTATGTATGTGTATACAAAAACCCAGAAGTTTTCCCAGATACTTTCACACTCCAGTCCAGTATGAGGCGGAAAAGCGCCATAAGTTGTTTTGCAAACCTCCATTAAACACGAGAAGATGGAAGAAGATCCCGCAGTTGGAGCTCTCAGTTCAGTATGTGTTTTATATATTTTACATCATTTGTGAGATTTTATTTATTTTGATATGTATTTTGTCTGTGCATGTTGTTTTTCTCTCTTTTGACGTTTTAATGATCGTAAACGAAGCTTATCGCCGTATGTAACAGACTCTTCTAAATATTCAGTTTCAGGAGAAACAAGCAGAAATCTGAGAATATCATGTTTAATTTCTAATATATGAGCTCGTTAAATCAAGAAGCAGATTGTAAATGAGTTTAATTAAGGCGATTATATTTTGAATAAAGCTTGTTAAAGGTCAATATCTGATAATATTCCGTCTATCAGGAAAATTAAACCAAACACAAAGCACATATTTATATTTATATAATCTCAGAAACAAAGTTATTTCAACAAATCTGTTCTTGTGTGTAATCATATAATAATGTTTTAGAGTTTGATGAATGTCAGTCCATTATAATGATGATGTTTTTGTGTTCAGATGTTCATCATGAGAGAGCAGGTGGATGTGATCTGCTGTAAATCAGTAGGAACTGATCTGTCCATGCTGGATATTGATGATTTCATCACAGAAATCTCTCATCTGAAGAAAGAGGTGACGTCACTGAAGACAGAGCTGAAAGAACTCCGTTCATCCTGCACCTGTTATGAGCGAGTTAAAGTTGAGATTGTAAGTAAGTTTCAAATGATGTGATATGACTGTGACTCTGTGATGATGAACGGTACAGATGTGATTGTGTTGTGTTTGTCAGGAGCTGGAAAAGGTTTCCTGTCAATCTTCAGTGTGTGTGACTGATGGGACCTCCACAGAATGTCAGGATTCAGTGTGGAGCGGCAGAGATCAGTCCACACCACAGCGGCTGCTGGACAAACTCTCTGAACAGAGATCCAGAGACACACAGGACTCACAGCTCACTTTACTCTGTTCTACTGATGCTCAGGAGAGTGTGTGTGACAGTAATCAGGGTGATCAAACCTCCACAGAGTCTCTGACTTCTGTCTGTAACGCTGGAGAACAGCAGATGCTGCAGACACCAGTGAAGCTGCTGGACTACAGGAACCTGATGAAGATGAGAGGAGAAAACACAACAGAGGAACAACAGAGTGATGAAGATGAAGAAGATACATTAACAGAGAAAGAACAGAGCGATGAAGATGATGATGATTTTATTTCTTCAGGTATGTTTCCTCCTTTAATGTTGTTTTACATTTTAATGACAACAGACTATGTCAGAATCTGTTACCAGATGATTTTTGTCACTCAAAAGTCACACTAAAAAGTCCCTTGTTGTTGTTTTATTGTTCTTTTGAGAAGTGCTCAGTTGTCTTATAAAGGAACAGTTCGCCCAAAAATTCTCTCATCATTTACTCACCCTCATGCTATCCCAGATGTGTATGACTTTCTTTCTTGTGCAGAACACACACAAAGATTTTAAGAAGAATATTTCAGCTCTGTAGGTCATACAATACTAGTGAATGGTGACCAGAACTTTGAAGCGCCAAAAATCACAAAGGCAGCATAAAAGTAATCCAAATGACTCTAGTGACTAAATCTATGTCTTCAGAAGCGATATGATGAATGTGGGTGAGCAACAGATACAAATTTAAAGGAGACCTATTATGCTCCTTTTTACAAGCTGTAATATAAGTCTCAGGTGTCCCCAGAATGTGTCTTTGAAGTTTCAGCTCAAAATACCCCACGGATCATTTATTATACAATGTTGTAAATGCCTCTTTTTGGGTGGAATCAAAACACGCTGTTTTCGTGTGTGTCTCTTTAAATGCGAATGAGCTGCTGCTCCCCGCCCCCTTTCCGGAACAGAGCTGTGACTTTACAGCTCGTGCTTCAGATATTATAGCAACAACAAATCAGAACCAATATGACTGACACCGTAAATACTGGAGTTCAGCCATATATGTATGAGCAACCGTAAACGATGCATTTTGAGTTTGTGATAGTGCTTCTTATGTAGAAAATCACTTCCTGCCCTCCATCTGCATTTCACGCCACAGCAACGCAGTGACGTGACGTCATGTGCTAACAAGCTATAACAACATAGTTCTGGTCTCCGTGAATACAATCAGAGACAATGGTAACTTTAGCTGCATTAGCCGTGGAATCAGCTAACAAATACATTTGGAAAGGTGATTTGCAAACATTCACAAAATATAAAGTGCGATACTTACATCTTCAGGATATAAAGCTGGAACACGAACAGTAGGTACTGATCCATGCTTGAGAATCAAATATTTAGAAAAGCCTGCTTTATATTGACCCTCATTCACAAAACAGTCTGGTGTAAAATGATTTGCACAAACATACACAAGTTTTGGTATGTTTTGGGGCTCATTTTCTTTAAAAACAAAACTTGTCCACTGCATCTTCAGTGGCTCTGATGCCGGGAATACATGAAGACTCTTATGTTCACTTTTACAGCCAACAACAGAACACTTATGACGCTTACGAAGCTGAGACATATTCTTCTCACTGTAGCTGCTCCAGCGTGGAAAAAAATGGTGGACTGTCGATCACTCAGGGGAGGATCTATGATAATAGGGTGGAGTCCGTCACCAGTCGTGGGCGAGGCCTGCTCTAAAGTGACGTCACTTTAGAGCGGATACGAAAACCAGTCATTTTGAGACACTGTTTTTGATTAATAGAAATATAAGAAAGAGGAGTGGGTGGACTTTTAACATTGTAGGGTGGTTGTGTACACGCACTGCCGACTCACATTTATGTTCAAACACCATGTAAAAGTGAATTTTGCATAATAGGTCCCCTTTAAGTCTTTTTACTCTAAAAATCCACTTACACTTGCCTTCCTATGCGCATTCACTAGAGGTATTTTGTTTTTTGCCGATTCGTATTCTTCATTCATATCACCACCCTCTGAGCTGTTGTGGAAATATGATTTTTTTTTTATTATTTTCTTTTCTATTTCCTTCCTGCCCAGTAGTTCACACATTTAAGACGAAGATTGGTTGATTTAGCAGCCAATCAATGGGTGCATCCCTAATATTTTTATTTACATTTTTCCAAATTCCAAGTGATGTCATCGATGCGCATAAACATCGATGTATATATATTTTTAAGATGGCTGTTTGTTTTGACACTAATGCCAGCCACGAACGTACACATTTCCGTCAAGTGATGCAGCAACCTTATGATATTCACCTTGTTTTCTAAGCACTAAATATGCTTCTCATGTGGGACACGGATGCGCATGGAGTGATTAAAATCCTGAAGTTGCTCTCTGCTCTTTCTGTGCGTGTCAACAGGGCTGCGAGCTCCAGTGAAAGGATAGCGAAGAGTCGATCACGTGATTAAATCGAGTTTTCCTCAATATCGTTTTGCATTTGAATTTGACATGAGAATTATCTATTTTAAAGCGCTATGGAGCAATTCAACAATGTCAAACGACTGAACAGCCAAGATATTCTGAACAGCGCTGACAAGGGAAAGAGAAAACACCTGCCCTACACCAACATCAATTACAAGACTCACATCTTCATATCAACACCCTTACTAATATTTATCACAGTAAACTGTAACAGAATTTTTATTAAAAAAAAAGTGTAAGTTGTAGCCAAGAAAAAACAGGGATAACACATGCTCTCCTGTCATGGGAATGTAAGTATTCTGGATTGAAAGACTTGCTTGACTGTTGTAGAGATGACAGATTGTCACTCTAGTGTTTTCTTTATTCCACAAGGCAATGAGCTGTAATCAAACAATTGATGATCACATGATGGGACTTTATTTTTTTATATATTTATTTTTCTGTATTCTTTTTTCAACAACAGAAGTACCTTATTTTGTTGTGGATGTCCCAATGTGTATAATGGATTTGTACTTTTCAGAGTGCTCACAATATTCAAATTTTATTTTGGTTGCATTTGTGAACTATAAAAATATTAAATGAATGTGTAAAATAAGTACACAATATCGTAATATTGATCGCAGGCCCCTGAATCGAATAAAAATCATGTCGCAACAGACTTTGAAGTATCGGTATACATTGGATCTCTTGCTAAGAGAATAGATATAACATTGTATTGTGATAACTTGTAATTTACAACCCTAATGAAAGGAATAATCCACCCATAATTGCTAATTCTGTCATCATGGACTCACCCTTATGTTCTTTCAGACTTACTTTCTGTGAATGTTTCACACTCAATTTAAATGACTATAGTCAAGAAATGCACTATATTAATATAATTAATGGTATATATATAACTTTTGCACAGCAAAAATCACAAATTAGTATTAGGAATGGGGATAATAATAATCTCTTACAAACCGTGATTCTTGAGACAAATGATTTTTAAATTGTCTCCCTGATAAAAAAAACAAAACCCAGATTTAATTCATTTTAAAATAGAAATGTTTCGTTTAATATGCTGATAGATAGATAGTTGAAGAAGTTTACATACACTTAGGTTGAAGTCATTAAAACTCATTTTTTAACCGCTCCACAGATTTCATATTAGCAAACTATAGTTTTGGAAAGTCGTTTAGAACATCTGCTTTGTGCATGACACGAGTAATTTTTCCAACAATTGTTTACAGAAAGATTGTTTCACTTTTAATTGACTATATCACAATCCCAGTGGGTCAGAAATTTACATACACTAAGTTAATTGTGCCTTTAAGCAGCTTGGAAAATTCCAGAAAATGATGTAAAGCCTTTAGGCAATTAGCTTCTGATAGGCTAATTGGCTAATTAGAGGTGTAACTGTGGATGTATTTGAAGGCCTACCTTCAAACTCAGTGCCTCTTTGCTTGACGTCATGGGGAAAACAAAAAAAAATCAGCCAAGACCTCAGAAAAGAAATCTACAAGTCTGGATCATCCTTGGGAGCAATTTCTAAATGCAAGTAGTATGCAAGTATAAACACCATTGGACCACGCAGCCATCATACCGCTCGGGAAGGAGACGCATTCTGTCTCCTAGAGATGAACATAGTTTGGTGCAAAAAGTGCAAATCAATCCCAGAACAACAGCAAAGGACCTTGTGAAGATGCTGGAGGAAACAGGTAGACAAGTATCTATATCCACAGTAAAATGAGTCCTATATTGACATAAACTGAAAGGCTGCTCTGCAAGGAAGAAGCCACTGATCCAAAACCACTATAAAAAAGCCAGACTACAGTTTGCAAGTGCACATGGGGACGAATATCTTTTTGGAGTAATGTCCTCTGGTCTGATGAAACAAGTTGTAATTTTTGGCCATAATGACCATTGCTATGTTTGAAGGAAAAAGGGTAGGCTTGCAAGCCGAAGTACACCATCCCAACTGTGAAGCATGGGGGTGGCAGCATCATGTTGTGGGGGTGCTTTGCTGCAGGAGGGACTGGTGCACTTCACAAAATAGATGGCATCATGAGGAAGGAAAATTATGAGGATATATTGAAGCAACATCTCAAGACATCAGCCAGGAAGTTAAAGCTTGGTCACAAATGGGTCTTCCAAATGGACAGTGACCCCAAGCATACTTCCAAAGTTGTGGCAAAATGGCTTAAGGACAACAAAGTCAAGGTATTGGAGTGGCCATCACAAAGCCCTGACCTCAATCCAATAGAAAATTTGTGGGTAAAACTGAAAAATCATGTGCGAGCAAGGAGGCCTACAAACCTGACTCAGTTACGCCAGTTCTGTCTGGAGAAATGGGCCGAAATTCCAGCAGCTTGTGGAAAGCTACCCAAAACGCTTGACCCAAGTTAAACAAAAGGCAATGCTTACAAATACTAACAAAGTGTATGTAAACTTCTGACCCACTGGGAATGTGATGAAAGAAATAAAAGCCGAAAGAAATAATTTTCTCTACTATTATTCTGACATTTCATATTCTTAAAATAGTGATCCTAACTGACCTAAGACAGGGAATGTTTTCTACGATTAAATGTCAGGAATTGTGAAGAACTGAGTTTAAATGTATTTGGCTAAGGTGTATGTAAACTTCTGACTTCAGCTGTAGATAGATAGATAGATAGATTACTAGTTAATGTATAGTAGCTAATATACCAATTCACAATAATTTAAGAAATCGTAATACATATTGAATTGGCATTTCAATATCATTATATTGAATCAGGAAGCAATACCCACCCCTAATAAATACTGTTGTGTTCTGCCATTAAATTGGGGTTTAATTTTATTTCTTTTTACATTTGTCCCTCCGAAGTTGATTTTTGTCAATTTACTGTGTTCATTGTAGAGCTGAATGAATTGGAGGCGAAACTTCAGGATCAGAAACATCATGATTACACAACTGGAGAAAAATCTTTGAGTGGCTCAAACACTAAGAAGAATATCTCACCAAAAAAGCCTCAAAGAAGAGCAGCAAAAAATACTTTGACCTGCTCTCAATGTGGAAATAGTTTCTTATATAAATGCCAGCTTAATGTACACATGAGAATTCACACTGGAGAGAAACCTTACACATGCCATCAGTGTGGAAAAAGTTTTGCATCTGCTACCATATTCAAAAATCATCTCCGCTGTCACTCTAGAGAAAAAACATTTGAATGTGATGAATGTGGTAAAACATTTTTTCTGGCAAAGTACCTTAATCAACACCTGAAAACTCACACAAATGAGAAGTCTTACAAGTGTTCTTTTTGTGAAAAGAGTTTTGCATATCTGTCCTATTTTAAACAGCACCAGAACATACATTCTGGTGTGGGAGTTCATATGTGCTTTGAATGTGGGAAAACCTTTACTACAGCCGGCCACTTGAAACAGCACCAAAGAATTCATACTGGAGAAAAACCTTACAAGTGCTCACACTGTGGAAAGTGTTTCACTCTTACAGAACACCTGAAAAGACACAAGAGAACTCATACTGGAGAAAAACCATACAAGTGCTCACACTGTGAAAAGTGTTTCACTCTTCCAGAGTACCTGAAAAGACACACGAGAATCCATAATGGAGAAAAACCGTACAAGTGCTCACACTGCGGAATGAGTTTCACTCTACCAGACAAACTGAAAAGACACACGAGAATCCATAATGGAGAAAAACCATACAAGTGCTCACACTGTGGAAAGACTTTCACTCAGTCACAAAGCCTGAAAACACACGAGAGAATCCATACTGGAGTGAAACCATACAAATGCTCACACTGTGGAAAGTGTTTCACTCAGTCAATACACCTGAAAACTCATGAGAGAATTCATACTCGAGTGAAAACATACCACTGCTATTCATGTGGGGAAAGTTTCAGTGCGGCAAGTACTATACAGAAACATGTAACAAAGAATTGCTCAAGTTGTCACAGTGAGCAAAAATCATCCTCATGTCCAACGATATCAAGTAAATAGTTTGAAATTCAGATAAACTCAGATTTCTCCCAAAAGAGCAGCATCATTTAAAGCCCTATTCGGAGGGAACTAGTTTTTCCTGAGGAGGTAAGGGAAATCCGTGTTTCACAGACTTGATTTTAATCCCATCTGAATCTGACAAGTCTGTTTTTCTCACACAACCTCTGTAAAAATTTCAGAGCAAATCACCTAATGTGGACGTTTCTCCAAAAAGTAAGATCTTTGTCCCCATGTGCACTTGCAAACTGTAGTCTGGCTTTTTTTATGGTGGTTTTGGAGCAGTGGCTTCTTCCTTGCCGAGCAGCCTTTCAGGTTATGTTGATATAGGACTCGTTTTACTGTGGATATAGATACTTGTCTGCCTGTTTCCTCCAGCATCTTCACAAGGTCCTTTGCTGTTGTTCTGGAATTGATTTGCACTTTTTGCACCAAATTATGTTCATCTCTAGGATACAAAATGCGTCTCCTTCCTGAGCGGTATGATGGCTGCGTGGTCCCATGGTGTTTATACTTGCGCACTGTTGTTTGTACAGATGAACGTGGTACCTTCAGGCATTTGGAAATTGCTCCCAAGGATGAACTAGAATTGTGGAGGTCCAAAAAAAAATTTCTGGGGTCTTGGCTGATTTCTTTTGATTTTCCCATGATGTCAAGCAAAGAGGCACTGAGTTTGAAGGTAGGCCTTAAAATACATCCACAGGTACACCTACGATTGACTGAAATTAGCCAATTAGCCTGTCAGAAGCTAACTAGCTAATTGCCTAAATGCTTGACATAATTTTCTGGAATTTTCCAAGCTGCTTAAAGGAATTAACTTAGTGTATGTAAACTTCTGACCCACTGGAACTGTGAGATAGTCAATTAAAAGTGGAACAATCTGTCTGTAAACAATAGTTTCATGCACAAATTAAATGTCCTAAATGACTTGCCAAAACTATAGTTTGCCAATATGAAATCTGTGGAGTTTTAATGACTTAAACCTGAGTGTATGTAAACTTCTGATTTCAACTAAGTCTTTTATTCAAGTCGTAAATAAGTTGCATACATTTGTATTGTTTGGACATAAAGTTTTCAAAGGTGTGGGTTTCAAATTATGAGGGGATGGGAAGTAATGTGGGCTCATTTTAAACAATGGAAGGATGTGTTGTTTTTTTTTAAATGGATGTACTTAAATACGCCTTGTACGAGTTAATATCTTTAGAGAAAGATGGGGAGACTATGGAATATTTTTATTTAATCATTCAGTTAATCCATTATTGATAATTGAATTAATATGTATGAAATATGCAATGATCTAAAAATGACTGTGTAATCAATGTACTATGAATAACTGCATTATGAATGTTATTCAATATGTTAAATATTTAATCATTCATTTATTGATTTAATTATTTACTCAGTTTAATAATCAAGGTGCAAAACAATGGGAAAATTACAGCCTCTTTCTATCAAACTTTGTATGACACAAAGGAAGACCTGTGTGAGGATACTAAAAGGATAATTTAATGAGCAGAACTGGTGTCCAAAAAAGCCTGATGATATATGCTTGTTAATTAGTGCTAAAAATGACATGAAAAGCATGTAAACTTTATATGACTTTAAGGGAAATGTGTGTGGATGACTTAAGGTCAGAGACAGGAACTGCCTGGTGTCCAAAAAAGGCAGATGATGTATGTGCGCTAATTAATGCTAGAAATGAGATGAAACAAGTATGTGGGCAGACATAAAACTCTCCATTTTTAGGAATATGTGTAACCAACGACTGTAATAAGGGAAATCATTTAATATACTAATCACATTAATGCAGGAAGTAAGGATTGTTAGTCAATCTAAAATATGTAACCATATGAAGTGATTACAGTGTGTTTTATACATAGAAAATGAAATAGTCATGCTTTTGCCATCATTGAAGCAAGTTGAGGTCAAAGGTGTCCAGCTAGAAGGGAAGCGAAGATGAAACTAGGGAGGCATAAGATGATTTAATTGGATGAAGAGGCCATCACTCAAAGAGTTATGGGGAGCAGAAACTATAAAAATGTATGATTCTGAAGTGTAATTTTAGATGCTCCATGGACCACCTCGGCTTTGTTATTTTCATAATAATGTCTGTTTTTGGAATCAGAACTTTGCACCTTCGATAAATGTTTGACTCGACTGAGCTTCTATGGCTGTTGTGGGAAATCTGCCATGACAAAACTGATTTGACACCAATCTCCATTTGAAATTTTACTTTCCTATGTCTGATAACAAAAATAACTAATAAATTGACAGATTCTTGGCAAGTAAATTTGTATTTGGCTCCGTGACTTCACAACGGGGTAAAAGATATATTTAAAGTCTTCAATGTTCATCAACACCCAATTGTTCCTCCTAGTGATGAAGACTAGTAGCAGCAAGTTAAGAGTGTGCATTGCCACTATACTGCTTTTCCTGCAATGTCAGGTCGAATTTCCAACTGTCTTTGAACCACTGAAATATTAGAGAATTTGTAAAGCAAAATGGGCTCTTTATCACCCATCAGATAATAATGATGAAAAAAAGAATATTTTGAATGTGAATATTTTTAAATGAAGTTTTGTGCAAAATGTATTCAGTTGAAATATTCATAGCATAAATATACATTAATGTTAGTGTAGCTCCAAAAAATGCAAGCCCTGTTAATTCAATGTAGGGTTGTTGTTTTTTTTGTCTTTTTCTTATTTTTATTTTCTTCTTAAAGGATTTTTAAATGAACTTGTGTCTTTTATTTTCTTTATAATTTCAATGTAAAGCACTTTGAATTACCACTGTGTATGAAATGCGCTATATAAATAAACTTGCTTAGTGCAATTCAGCATGCTTATTTGTATCAAAGCAATTTGTCATTAGTACAGTTCCATAGAATATAACAATCTCTAATTACAGCAGAATTTAAATGCAGAAGAACACTATATTACATTTGTGTAATCAGATTGATTTATTTTTTTATTTTATTTATATATATATATATATATATATATATATATATATATATATATATATATATATATATATATATATTCAGATTCTTATTATTAGTGGTGTCTGCTAGGGAAAGTGTCGTTATCACTATCCATACTTTGGGAACCAAGTCATATCTAGAGACCAGAATATCAATAGTAAGACGCTAACAACCAACACCCTAGCAACTGCCCGACAACACCATAGTATCATGCTGGGGAGTTTTGTACTGGTAAGCACCATTAATATTTGCTTCAGAAAATGTTGAAATGAAACTGATAGGTGTGATGATCAGTGGAGTTGAGTTTTTACATTTATCATTATTACATGGGCTAAAATATGGAAAGAGTGTTTGAGTGAAAGACTGACCAGTGAAAGAGTAGACATGAGAGCTGGACTCCACATCATAAAAGGAGACCAGACCCTCCTCATTATCCACAAACACACACAGTGAAAGCTGAGGATTATCAGGCTTTATATTCATTCTCATTCCTCAGAATCACAGTCCAGAATCCATTCACTGGAGTCGCTGTGATCTCTCCCTTCCTGTTAATGGATTCTCTGGCCACTCCTAAATCCCAGTCAGTCTTTCCCTTCACCTGCACCTCAAAATAAAATCTGCCTGAGCTGATCATTTTTCATTTATTTTCAATCAATTTAATGCATCTTAGTCCCCCCAAACTAAAGTCCCCCCAGTGAATATCTGCCATTTCCACCACTGAATATATGTTGCATAAAGCTGTTACAATGTCTGGTAATATTCCTTCTTTCAGGAAAATGAAACCAAACACAAAGTACACATTTATATTTATACCAACTCAGAAACAGTTATTTTGTTTAACAGAGCTGTTCTTGTGTGCAGGTGTTGTGTCGAAGTCTGTTTCCCCGTCAGATTCTGTTTCTCCCTAGCCCCGCCCCCGTCCTAACGGCGAAGGAAGCCCGCATTCACAAAAAGCTCGCCCCGAGATGCTGTGCTCGTACCCCTGAGGTACTACAGAGAGCGCAAAGGCTCAAAACTAGAGTTTTGAGCGAGTTTTATCTGTAGAATGCTGTATTCTAGAAGTGAAAGGCAAATTGCTTGACTGTCTAGTTATATTTTGAAAATGGGGTAACAGAACCTATGTTTGTTGCGTTTTTTATGTCTTTATGAACACAACCACCTACTGTTCTTTCTATCAATAAATAATATAATATCTGTGAGAGTTTTCGTTTTGAATGTTGTAGACTTTTGGAATAAATGTGTGCTCACTCACATAACTGTGATTTTATAGGCTAAATATGCGACCACTCTCACAAGGCACAATAGGTTCTGGGAACGTGACGTCAGCAAAGCAATGCATGTTGGGACTTTAGGATATGGAAACAGTGGTGGATACTATGTTGTATTGGAAATAGATGGTATAGTTTGTATTATACAGATAAAATGCGTAACAATGGTGCATGCTTGTTGTGTAATTAACTGCCATGATCGCACTCACGACCGGCGTGGAAACCGTATTTCAAATGGAGTGTGATTTTTCAGCTTTCCCGCCTGGAAACAACACGTTGGTACTCAGGTCTCCGAGTTAACAAAAGCGGTGTTGCATGGCATGGGTAGCAGCAGAAAAACATCACCTTCAACAACATTCCCCGACACATATTTGTTTGTTTAACTGTTTTTGTTGTTACCACTAGCAATGCAAACATGGCGTAGAGTTGTTGCTACACCGCTAACTTTGCACTAGTAACTGGCTGCATAGCTACATAACTAATCAAATAAATTCGTTTTTTTCAAATTAAATTTCTTTTTAGGCAAACCAGCCTATGAAATGCTAGAGTGTGATCCTGACTGGGTACCATCATTACATCTCGGGCACACAAAAGTTAAAGCAACGCAGCAAGCTGTCACAGGAACTAACGCTGCACCTGCACCACTTGATCTAGCTGGCCAGAGACCGGAGATGGATGAAGCTGCAACACCAGATGGTGCTTCACAGATGGATGACACTGGTTCAAAAGACAACATTGCAAAACAGCAGGAATGTCTTTTTTGTAGCTGCAGGCGTGCCGAAATTAACCGCTTGTTTAAGGAGAATAGGAGACTCTCTCAAAAGAAGATGGATGAGGATTTTTTAAAAGATGATGACGTGAAGGTCAGGTACTACACTGGGCTTCCATGTTTTGCGGTTCTGATGGGTGTGCTGACACAGCTTCTTCCCTGCCTGCCACAGACCGGCCAAAAACTTTCACCTTTTCAGATGCTCCTCTCAACTCTGATGCGCCTGAGGCTGAATCTGCCGTGCGGTACCTCGTTAAGATCATTGGACCACACTTTGTGTTCATACGGATCGAGCCCGTTGATTATCTTGATTTTTTATAAGTACCGCAACTTTGCTTCCTTGCTGAGCTTTTCTCTATATAGAATCTTGCACTTGGTCTTCGTTCGGTCCATTATGTTTTTTTGTTTTTTTTTCCTGTTTATTATCACTGATAACTGATGAGCGTGTCCTAAAACATGGCGGCAACTACCCAGAATGCAATGCAAAGTGACATAGTTTCCCAAGCTCTATACCTGGACATATTGATCATATTTCACTTTTTCCCCTTAGCCAAGCTTTTTTTTTTTTTTTTTAAATGCAATTGCGTGATTTGCCCACAAGAGAGCTCCATTGTCCACTTTAGTTCAGCTGTTTGGAGTAAACTAAATCTGATGGTTTTCTGTCCCAACAAGTACACTCTCACCACAATTTACTGAGAAAAGTTCAAAACAAATTGTAGATAAAAAAAAAAAAAATAATATCACACAAGTTTTTAGGTTTTATATTTGTCTTAAAACCACCCCCATTATAGTGGGGGGAATGCATCCTGACAGCTGAAAACGTTACTGTCAGATACTGTTCCCCTGTGTTCAATAAGAAAGCAAGCACATACATGTGTCAAATTCATACTGCTGACTTGTTTCCCCACAACAGATAAGTCCTGTGATTTGTAGCCTGCTATACCTAAATTTGTCTATTATAGCAGGGGGAATGCATCCTGACAGCTGAGAACCCTAAACGAGGCATGGGTAAAGTTGAAAAACTGGAAAAGCAGCAGAAATGTATGTAAATAATGCTGTGGATGCATATCCAAACTCTTCATTAACTCTACCTCTTGTCCTTCAAGGCAAATGGATCCAGACATTTGCAGCGAAATTCTTAATTATCTATCATAGGGTAGCTTCACAGAAGGTGCTATATATATTTTATTTGTAATATTTCTTTAATTCCCACATTTTTAATGGTATATTGTTTTCTTAATTTTTTGTTTTTGTTTTTGTTAATGTGTTAAATATTGTCCATTTTGCCATTTAGTTTTGTATTTACTAAAATTTGTAGTGATATATAACAAATTATCACCATCTATAGCTTTTGTGAAAAAAATTTATACAGCAAGGCAAGCTGCTACCATGCTGGTTTCAACTAAAGTGAGCTGTATTGTATATTCTAAAAGTATGCACAATTTATTTTTTTAATGATATTTCAGTATTCCATGTAATACCTGTGTGAGCTTTCTTTCTTATTGAACACAGGGGGAACAGTATCTGACAGTAATGTTTTCAGCTGTCAGGATGTGTCCCCCCTGCTATAATAGACAAATTTAGGTATAGCAGGCTACAAATCACAGGACTTATCTGTTGTGGGGAAACAAGTCAGCAGTATGAATTTGACACATGTATGTGCTTGCTTTCTTATTGAACACAGGGGGAACAGTATGTGACAGTAACATTTTCAGCTGTCAGGATGCATTCCCCTCACTATAATGGGGGTAGTTTTAAGACAAAGATAAAACCTAAAAACTTGTGATATATATATATTTTTTTTATCTACAATTTGTTTTGACCTTTTCTCAATAAATTGTGGTGAAAGTGTACTTGTTGAGACAGAAAACCATCAGATTTAGTTTACTAGAAATATGATCAATATGTCCAGGTATTGTGCCTTGTGAGAGTGGTCGCATATTTAGCCTATAAAATCACAGTTATGTGAGTGAGCACACATTTATTCCAAAAGTCTATAACATTCAAAATGAAAACTCTCACAGATATTATATTATTTATTGATAGAATAACAGTAGGTGGTTGTGTTCATAAAGACATAAAAAATGCAACAAACATAAGTTCTGTTACCCCATTTTCAAAATATAACTAGACAGTCATGAAATTTGCCTTTCACTTCTAGAATACAGCATTCTACAGATCTCTAGTTTTAAAACTCTAGTTTTGAGCCTTAGCGCTCTCCGTAGTACCTCAGTGGTAGGAGCACAGCATCTCGGGGGCGAGCTTTTTGAGAATGCGCGCTTCCTTCGCCGTTAGGACGGGGGCGGGGCTAGGGAGAAACCGAATTCAACGGGGAAACAGACTTCGACACAACTCCTGCACTAAAAGCTAAATGTTTTTCATTTTGGTTCGTTCTAAGCAAAAACAGTATTTTTTTTTTGTTCCAGTTCAGAAGGTTGATCAGGGTTTTAGAAAGTAATTAGTAATAAGTAATGCAATTACTTTTCAGACAGATTAATTAGTACAGTAACCTAATTGCACTGTAGATGTAATTAGTAGTTAGTAATTAATTACTTTTTTAGAGTAACTTACCCAACACTGAGTTTAACCAGTACTTTTCCACACACTTTTGTGTATGAAAATAAAATATCAATATTTTATTTTCCCCAACCACCTAAGCCAAGTTATTTGTTTTATAGATTTAGCATGTTTAGAGAACACCCTGGGATTTTCAGTGTGGATTTTTAGTGAGTTTGGCCATGCTAAGTTCCTCTATAGAAACTTCTATAGAAATGTATGACATTTCAATTCAGCACATCTAATACAATAGTTTTTTTTTTTATAAAATCAATTATCATGTTTTTTATACACCAAAAACTATATTGACATTTGCTGTCTCAGGAGGTTATAATAAAATGGCCTCATAATAGCTTGTAATATAAAACCATGAGATCTTTATAATGACAGAGCAAGCTGCATATGTAAAAATAACTAGCTGTTCACACTTTAATATCTTAAAATATTCTGTCAGTATTTTCAAAGGTTTTTTTTTGTTTTGTTTTTGTGGTGGGCATGGATGTAATGATGATTAAGAGATATACCTCAAAACCCTGTTGTATGACATTTTATAAACACATTTTCAACACGATTTTTATATTAAATATTGTAAAAAAAAAAAAAAAAAAAAATTATCACACATTGCTTCAATTCCATAAATACTCAATTTGAATTATCAGTAGCAATATAAAGGTTATTGTTACTTTTACTCTATCAAAATCAGAAAAGATTTCACATCAAAAAGATAAGTGCATCACAACACGAAGGCAGCCATTTTGGAAATGAAATTACAAGGTCTTCTACTTCCAGAAGAGCACAGAATCTTTCACCAGGAGACAGTATACATCTAGTACACTGCATACAACAGGTTTATCAAGCAAAGTTTTTATCATGTTGATGATATAGAGGCTTTTTATGATACAAGCGCAGTTAAAGAGTGGCTAAATATATATTTTTTTTATTAGAAATGGAGGAAAAGGGGCTCTTTAAGACAGCTGGGGGCTGTCACAGGGCCTTGTCTAGGCTTTGGAGCCCACATAATTAAGCATCCATAATTCACCTATGATTGACAGGTGAAGATGATAGCAGGTGTACAGCTCTTCTGCAATTACAGCTACAGTACTGTTAATAATCATATACAAATACCAGAGACTGCATGGAAATAATAGACAAATCATATATTTTTGTAATCGTCTATTTATTTACAATAAGTCTCAGCAGTCCACTGATTTGTTTTATGCTTGATACATAATTGATCCTACTATGGTATGGGGAAGTCCCTGTCGTGTGGGCACTGAGGTAGGCATGATGTCATAACTTCATCTTTATCTTCACCATATTTGGAATGAACTTGTGCACCTTCTAGCTTCGTGGAGGTTTGGAAATCACCATATGAAACAATTACAGCATGTCAGCGGATCATATTGCATAATTTAGTGGAAAATGGACATAAATAATAATTCTTTATGAAGTAAATATGAGAATATATAAACATTTCCATAAATGTGCACACTGGTGGACTAAATGTTCTATTGGATGTTGTTCACTGAAGCCTGCTAGGGACAACTCAAAAGGAATTTACATCACTGAATAGGTACATGCGTCTTTATAACAGTTTCATTTTCATAACTCTCGCTTTGATATTTTGACATAAATTAAGAAATTACTCAGACAGTAACATTTCTATTGTGAAACATCTACTAAATATCAAAGCTGAAGTATTAGACATTTCTTATGATTTATAGTATGTCATGGTTAAATAAGAACTGAATGTTAATAGCATACAGTTAATGTAAACAATACCGATCGTAAGATCGCCAGCGATCCCTGCCAGTGAGCTACTTAATCTTAATTAATACTTAATTACTGCAGCAGGCAGTAATGCCAAGCAGGTTTAGACATTTACCTGTGCATCTGAGCTATTCATTCATGTACAGTCAATACTCTATACATTAGTGGACTTGCTAAGGAAATGCACAGCGTTTTAATGTAATTGACAATGTTACATTACAGATAGTAATGCTTCATTTCCTATTTAAGCATAATTTTCTGTAAAGCTTCTTTGAAATGATGTGAAAAGTGCTATAAAAATGACTTGACTTAATGTACTCTTTTAAGCAACCACATGGCCAGTCTGTTATCTTAATTGATTTTTGCAAATTAAACAGTAAGAAAATAGACACATTTTCATCCATATACGAGGTTTACCAATACTGGACTTTGCAGATACCGAAAACTATGAAAAAGAAAGCCATTGAAATTTAGCCTTGTTAATCAAGTTTTTAAATACATCCTATATATTCATTCACAAGCTGAACGTTTTGGTTTAATTCACCAGATTAATTTTTTATTATTATTCACCAGATGAAATTAAACACACAATGTATGTGCTAATGAGGCACGTGTACATTTACTCATATTTTTCTTTCCATGCCCTCGTTTCAATTTAGAACACTTGATTATCTAATCAAAATGAGAAAATATGCTTTAAAGTGAGGATAAATTATGGATGAATACAGTGAATGAGGACCAAGGCCATAACCATGTCTTGAACATTGGGTGGGGGACCAAACCATTTTGAAGGGTGGGGAGTCACGGGTGTCGAAGTCATAAAAACAATGGTACTATTTGGTCCTGAGTAAAAATGTTAAATGCAATAAAGGCCTGAGTACGGTGACGCCATGGGAGGGGTAGATGTGTGAGAGACAGCTCTGTGCACTTTGCTAATTTTTAAAATTATTTTCATGATATAATCCGGTGAAATTCGATACACCCAGTTACACATTTACTGTTTGAGGTAAACATGCAAAGAAGTCAAAATCATCAGGCTCTGGAGACATTAAAAGACACTTACGGGTTCAAGATGAAAGCCCAGACCGGGGACTCGATTTGGATGGTGCGGCGGGAGAAGGAATCCAGCATCAACTCTCCAACATGTCGGTGATGTTGACGAAGGTACTTGCGGACTTGGAGGATCTCGCTGTAATACGTCGATCGATTACGGCGATGGAAAAAAAATTCTCTGTGCTAGTCACAAGAGTGACAGATGTTGAAAAACGAATCGATTATTTGGAGTCATCAGAGAGGGAATTAGCTGCTAATCCGCCTGCGACCAAAGTTGATTTTGAACGTATTCTTGAAAAGCTTGAAGATCTTGAGAATAGAAGCCACAGGAATAACATTCGAATTGTTGGAATTCCTGAGCATGAGGAGGGCAGAGATATGGCGAAATTCCTTGACAAGCTTTTCCCGAGTCTGCTCGACATAACAGGCCACAAGCTGGAAATCGTGCGAGCTCACAGAGTCCCAGCTTACAGATCTGCTGAGGGAGGAAGGCCCCAATCGATTCTGGCCAAATTTTTGAGATCATCCGATAAAGATCTCGTGTTGCGCCAGGCGAGGAGCAAAGGAAAGCTTTCTTGGCAGAATTAAAATATTTTCTTGTTCCCGGACTTTGCGAACTCGACGAGAGAAACCTGATAGGTTTAAGGAATGCAAGAAACTCTTACATCAGCGGAAGATCACTTTTTGCTCTGATGTTTCCAGCCAGACTGAGAATAAACACCAAGGACGGCAGCAAAGTATTTACATGTCCCAATCAGGCAATGTCTTTTATTGAAACAATGGGTGAGTAACCATTGGGTGTTTTTCTTGTGAGTGGATTGACTCACTGTACATACTCTGGCTTTCGGAGGAAGCTGGGCACCATTTTTGTTTCCTTTTGCTTAGCTCCACCGAGTGGCTGGAGTTTGTTTTGTTTTGTGGATTAACACTTTTCCTTAAAGAAACTTTTGCATTGACGGAAGATCACTTTTACAATGAATGAATGACCGCAAAATATCTTCATGCCCACACAAAGGATGTCTTTTATAAAGTTGGCTGACTGTGTAAATCATGTGAAATACTTTTATGCGGCCTCCAAGTGAATTGGCTCTTGACCATCTGAGGAACCGGGATGCCTGTTTCGTTTCCTTTTGTGCTAGTTCCGCCTTGCGGTTGGAGCTTGTTTTTTTAAATAACATTACCTCGGGACAGTTTTGGATGAATCTGTCAGTTCCTTGTGCTTATGCCTCCTGTTGGCTGGAGTATGATTTGTGGAGTATTTTCGTGGGACATTGGAATGATTATGTCATCTGTTGCACTCATCAGCTGGCTCACTGAAGTTCCCTATCTGTCACTCACTCGACGTTGTGTCGATGTAGTGACACTAGGGGTCACTCTTGGAAGCCCGAGGCACCTTTGGTCTTTGAAATTGGCGAGTGATATTTGCATGCCACTCCCCCGGACATACGGGTATAAAAGGAGCTGGCGTGCAACCACTCATTCGGATTTTCTCTTCGGAGCCGAACGGTCGATGTCTACTGAGCTGACTGTTCATTCACATCTGCTGGATCTGACGGCGCATTTCAGCGGCTTCTCCCGCCTCTGCACTCTTGCACTGCAGAGAACGCCCCCTGGGCGCTTCGGCAGAAAAAAGAGAGTATATTTTCCTGAAAGAGTATACACACACGGAACATCTTTTTAAAGACGCGTCTTTTTAAAGATGCCTTTCCATTTGTGTGTTATTCCTGGTTGCGGTCGTTACCTCTCAACTTCAGATGGTCACGATCGCTGTCTTTCGTGTCTGGGCGCGACCCACATGGAGGCAGCGTTCGTGGATGGTTCATGTTCTCACTGTGAGAACATGACCATGGCAATGTTGCGGTCCCCAGCGGCTCCCCGCCTCGGTCCTTCTACCTATGGGTTTGAGGCCAGCACGGCTAGCACTGGGGGCGATTTGGGGACCCCAATGGGAACGCCTCCGCCAGGTATCCCCCCGCGGACCTCCCATTCCCCAGTACGCTCATCTGCCCCGATTGGGCTTCCGGATGAGTCCGCCGGCTCGTCTCATGGCGAGTTCAACCTCTTGTTCGGAGCCCGCGAAGCTGATGAGCTCTTGAGCGCAGCATCGGAGAGCGGGCTCGTCCAGTTGGACACAGAAGCCTCAGCTGGGCTCCCCCCTTCAGGGACAATTGCCCAGTCACAGGCTGATGCGGAGATGACGGACATGCTTTCCCGGGCGGCTGCGAGCGTCGGGCTAGAGTGGAACCCTCCGCTCTCCCCTGAACCCTCGCGACTCGATGATTGGCTCCTGGGCTCACGGCGCTGCTCAAAGCAGCCACGCCCCGCTCCAGTGCCTTTCTTCCCGGAAGTGCACGAGGAGCTGACAAAGTCATGGGAGGCACCTTTTACTGCCGGTCCTGATTTCTCAGTTCCCCCGCCCTCACTACCCTCAATGGCTATTCCCCCGGTGGATAAGGCGCTCGCGGTGCACTTATGCCCGCAGAGCACCACCACCTGGCGCGGACGCCCAAAGCTCCCGTCCGAGCCATGTAGGTTCACGTCGTCCCTGACGGCCGAAGCCTACAGTGCTGCTGGACAAGCCGCCTCTGCTCTGCACGCCATGGCTCTCCTGCAGGCCCACCAAGCCAAGGTGCTAAAAGAACTGCATGAGGGTAGTCCGCTCCAGATCTGATGCAGGAACTGCGCTCGGTGACCGACCTCGCTCTCCGAGCGACGAAGGTCATGGCGCGGACTCTTGGGCAGACGATGTCCACATTAGTGGTCCAGGAGCCCCACCTTTGGCTCAACCTGATCGAGATGGGTGAGGCCGACAAGACACGGTTCCTTGCTGCCCCTATCTCCCAGGCTGGCCTATTCGGCAACACAGTCGAGGACTTTGCCCAGCAGTTCTCGACGGTGAAGCAGCAGACGGAGGCTATCCAGCATATCCTGCCCCGGCGCGGCTCAAGATCCCGCACCCTGTCTGCTCATCGCCAAGGGCGTCCCCCTGCGGTAACAAAATATCAGTGTGTTACTGCATGGTAACAAACATCATAAAAATCATAAAAGACGAAAAAAGATGCAGCTGAAATTTATCTAAGCAAAACTGTAACATTTCAATCAGATGCTTCTCATCTGTAGAAGATCTGTGAAGTTTTTGTGCTTGTATATGTGTTTGCTTTTTCAAATATTCTGACCGGACGGTTATTTCCTTTTAAAGTCCCATGTGACCAGCACAGTTTAATTGATTAACACTGCTGTCCGAGATGCATTCAGGACGGATTAGTGTTTCACACCTCAATGCGATGCGGTCATATGCATTTTGACTGCCTCCGTATGTGGTTTCAGTGAACCGATAACAAAAAGTTCTGGACCCCATTTCCACCTGTATTTAGTGCAGACCACTTGTGATTGGATCACCATCTTAAGATCAGGTGGAATTGGGTCATTAATACAATTTTGAACATGGCCAAACTTCACCACAACAGGTGATTTTAGTAAATTACACTTCTTAGATGATGCAGTTCTTTTGGAAGAAATTCCATCTTTGGGATTATCTGAATTTTCACCTATTTCCTTGAAGCATTGTAACTGAAGAAGGACTTCTCTCTGTGATTACTTTGGGCAACACCTTTTCATATGAGAAACTACATCACTTGCTGTGCTAAAACTCCTCCCACATGAAAAGCACTGTATGCTTTCTCTCCAGTATGAATTCTCTCGTGTGTTTTCAGGTGTTGTGACTGAGTGAAACTCTTCTCACAGTGTGAGCACTTGAAAGGTTTCTGTAGAGCCGAGGAGGGTGAGGCCGGGCTGGAATGACGCACGCCCAGTCCCTAATCAGCCTGATGGGGCACGCAAGGGATAAAGGCGACCGGGGACGACAGTTTGAGAGAGAGAGAGAGAATTACAGGCAGTTGCCCTGCATGTGTTTGTGTGTTTTTTGGTTAAGTTGTTCATTAAACTATTATTTATATTCTCAAGCCGGTTATCGCCTCCTCCTTTCTATGAAACCCCCTTTACACTGGTGCCGAAACCCAGTAAGGAGGAGGAATGCCCGTCGCAGAGTCCTTGACACTGCCGTCCACCCAGGGGAGCGCCGCTGCCATCCACCAGGGGACGGAGTAGCCCGGCCACCCAGACGCGGGGAATGGCCGCCGTCCGCGAGGCGAGTGGACTGGACTCCCCGACCGCCTGGAGCGATGGAGCCGCTGCCAGGGGCGGAGGAGTGCCCTGCCATCCCCCAGAAATGCGGAGGGGTCGAAAAAAGACCGCCGTCCGTGAGGGGAGGAGGGAAGTGACTCCCCGACCGCCTGGAGCAGTAGGGCTACTGCCAGGGGTGGAGGAGTGTCCCCACGGGTCGCCGGGAATGCGGAGGGGCGTTCTGTCTGCTGGGGGTCGGAGGTCTGACTCCGGTCCGCCCGGGGAAGAGCTGCTGCCATCCACCTGAGAGGGTGAAGGAGTGATTGAGGACCACGTGACGGCGCATCAGAGAACCGGTGAGTGAGTTTATTTTTCTCTCTCTCTCTCTCTGTCGCTCTGTGTTGGCCTTTCCCTCGCCTATTTTGTTTTGTTGTTTTTTCCCCTCCTGTCTCCTCCCAGGTCGAGGAAGGCGGGGATGACCCGCCGGCAGTTGTGGCACAAGGCACCCCCCGGAGAGGAAGAGGGGATGTACGTCATGCTGGGGGCCTAACACCTGTTTCTAATTCCAGTGAGCATGGGGAGAGCGGCATAAAAGCAGCCACACAACCAGCAGAGGAGAGAGAGAGAGCCTGGGTCCAGAAAGTTATTGTTGTGAAGCTGAAGAGACAATTGTCAACTAAGAATTTATTATTGTGAAGCTGAAGAGAATAGTGTGTGAAGCTGTGAGTGCTGAAAAGTGGTCGTTAGAATCCTTACCTGTGAGTGGAGCAACCTGCCTCCCGTGTCCTCCTTATCGACCGCACACACACACACACACACACACACACATATATATATATACACACACACACACACACACACACACACACAAATAATAATAATAGATATTTACTTATCAGTGTAATGACTCCCCTGCTCTTACTTGGGCCAGCACTAAAGTAAACATGTCCACCCCATATCTTCCCAAATTTTCAGCTTCCTGCGGGGAAATATGCGTTTCTTGAAGAAAAACTATATCATATTTCTTACGTTTAAGACAATAAATAACCTTCCTTCTTTTATGGGGTGCCTCAACCCATTCACATTTCACATGGTGAGAGACAATCCACTCATATTAACATTTGACATATAAGAAAAAATAGATTGTGTGTCAAAACTAAAATTATAAAGACCACATTCCAAAATTAGTACAACAATTAACCCCAGAACTTTCCCCAGAACAAAACAAACAGAAAAAAGAAAAAGGTGCCCATTAACCCCGCGCACGACAGCACCAACTTGTGTCCATCCCTCTAAACTCAAACAGTCCATGTATGCCTACGAGAGCCCCTGCGACACTTTTGTTGTCAGATTGCTCAAGTCCGGTGCTTCTATACAAAAATTTGTAAGACAGAATTACGCAACAGAAGATAATCTAAAAAAACAAACTCCAGCCCATCAGCGGAATAAATAACCAAACAAAAAAATATGTAGATTCATCCACTTAATTTTCTCAAAGGTGTGTTCCTCCACAAAACAAGTTCCAGCCACTAGCAGAACCAGCACAAAAACACAAAAACAAAAAAAACAGGCCGTTCAGTTCTCCAGGCAGTCAAATTCACTCCAATGTCCTGCAAGAAATATTCAACAAAACCAATTCCAGCCAACAGGAGGCATAAGCACCCAAAACGAGCAGATTCATCCACAAGCTGTCCCGAAGAAACTATATTACACAAAACAAACTCCAGCCGCTTGGCGGAACCAGCACAAAATGAAACGAAAAAGGCACTCAGCTTCCTCAAACAGTCGAGTGTATGTTTAATGAGTCGGTCCACTAGGCAGCAACATTCACCAAAAGGCTTACTCACTCCATTGATTTTATGAAAGACAGTGCTTGCTGTGGGCATGTAAATTATCTACGTCCATTCTTAGTATCTATTCTCAGTTTGGCCAGGAACATCAGAGCAAAAGCGACCTTCTGTTGATATAAGAGTTTCTTGCATTCCTTGAATTGTTCACGTTTCTCTCTTGTCGAATTCGCAAAGTCTGGGAACAAGAAAATGCTGTGGTTCTTCCAAGAATGCTTTCCTTTGTTCCTTGCCTCACATAACACGAGATCTTTATCAGATGATCTCAGAAATTTGGCCAGAATTGATCGGGGCCTGTCTCCCTCAGCCAATCTGCGAGCCAGGGACTTCCAGCTTATGGCCTGTTATGTTGAGAGGACTCTGGAAGAGCCTTCCTCAGGCTCAGGAATTCCAACAATTCGGACGTTGTTTCACCAATTACGATTCTCCAAATCCTCCAGTTTTCCCAAACTCGTTGCAAGTCTGTCTTGCTCGCTAGTGGATTAGCAGCTAATTCCCTGTCCAATGACTCCTGATAATCGATCCATTTTACGACATCCGACAATCTTGAAACCAACTCGGAGAATTTAATCTCCATGGAAGTAACCAATCCATGTATTACAGCCAAATCCTCTAAGTCTGCAACAGCCTT
Source organism: Myxocyprinus asiaticus (assembly GCF_019703515.2). Classification (NCBI taxonomy): domain Eukaryota; kingdom Metazoa; phylum Chordata; class Actinopteri; order Cypriniformes; family Catostomidae; genus Myxocyprinus; species Myxocyprinus asiaticus. Next base: position 41,214,114 of record NC_059371.1, read on the forward strand.
CATCAGCATTGCCGACACTTTAATCAATTCACGCCAGATTTCTTTCAGTTCACCGTCCGAATTGAATCCGGGGCTTCCGGCCTGCCGCTGCAGGGAATCAGCTTGAGCATGTAAGTCTCCAGAGCCTGAGGATTTTGAATTTTTTGACATATTGTCTTCCTAGAACAGTTAAGAATCAGGGTGTATCAGATCTCACCAGTTTATGACACAAATAGCATTAAAACTAGCAAAGTGCGTAGAGCTTGCCGCTCACACGTCCACTCCTCGCACAGCGCCACGTGACTCATGTATTACGATTTCTTAAATTATTTTAAATTTATATATTAGCTGTGCTAACAAGTAATCTATCTATCTATCGTTTTAGCATATTAAGCTAAACGTTTCTATTTAAAATGAATTAAATTGTTTTGTTTGTTTTATCAGGGAGACAATTTAAAAATCGTCTGTCTCAGGAATCACAGTTTGTAAGAGCTGATTTTTATCCCCATTCCTAATATTAATTTGTGATTTTTGCTGTGCAAAATGTATATATTTATACCAGTAATTATGACTGATAGCTGCATTTCATGACGATAGTAATTTAGATTGAGTGTGAACCAATCACAGAAAGTCTGAAAGAAAGTTTGGAAGAACATGAGTGTGAGTATGTGGTAGGGCTGTCAAATAAATTGTTTAATTTGAATATTGGTCAAATGTAAGAAAAAAAAAGCACATTTGAATGCTAAAACTGTGTATTCAGATTTTGGATGTGTGCCAAGCACTGACGATGACTTCAGATCGATCGTACTAGTGCGTTTACATAGAAAAACAAATTTATGGTTGCAGAAGCGTTCGGTGTGAACAGCCCCTTACAGTTGGTGGAGGTACTTGGCCGTTGCAGCTTGCTCTCTTATAAGCGTCTCTCAGATTAAGCAGTGAGTTTTTTTAAGTGCTTTAGCAGGAAAGGAGTTCAACTTGGAAATGTGTGTTTCGAGATCCTTGCGTTCGGTTCCATTCTGTTGTGTTCCATTCTGTTGTGTTCCATCTGTTGTGTTCCATCTGTTGAACAGCCCCTGGTCTGGGCTTATAATCTGAGCCACTTCACCACCGAGTTCAGCTGAATACCTCTGCTATCTGGGAATATTGCTACTAGGGATGGGAACGAGTACTCGGACGTGGCAGCAATTATCAATCATGAAAATGATGATCGATGGTGATCATGCATGATGTGACTTCTCACTTCATTCGAAATTCAGTGACAATTACCTGACAACTAAACACAAACATGTCAAAGAGGGAGCTTATTTTTAATTTTGAGATGGCTTACGTTGTGATTTTGAGGGATACATTGATTGTCAGAGACGTCTCATAGCAACCAAACTGATATATTAAGCTGCAATGCTACCATTACGTTAATCAAAAGAGAGTGTAATTAACTGTGTTTTGAATGTTTTATTATCATTTAATGTAAGAACTTTGACTCATTAATGGATATTATTTAATAAAAGTGAATGTTTGTGACTGACTGTAAACCTCCCTGCCCTGGGTGATGTAACACACACCTGCATCTCGACGAAATGGGAGCTGAAGATTTCCGCACAAGTTTCAAAGATAGAAGTCCGATATGGTGTCATTCCAATACACTTTCCCCAGTTGAAAGGTGGAAATTCCGACTCTCTGAGTTGAATGGAACGCTTCATGAATCAACACAGCAACAACAAAATGGAGCATCGCAGCTTTCCCCACAGGAGCGAACACTTGGGGACACACACACACACACACACACACACCAAGTGTGTGGCAGTGGACTCAGCGTGCTGTGAGTGTTTCAAACAGCTAGACAGAGCACAGCTAAATGGAACAGAATGCAGCGTCTTCAAAACTGAACTTCAGCTTAACACGCATATTAAAACGCGATGGTTATGGTGTCTCCTGTTAAGCCAGCTGTGATTTGAAAATAGACAGTTCAGACAGTCACTAAAAAAACTGGTATGAGCTTACCAAGATGACTATGGTAACCTGAAGGAAGAACAGCCAGATGTGCGTTGTGCACATACTTTCATTGAGTTGAGCAGCGAATCTTCACATTATGACAAAATATGATGCATTATATTTTTATTATGCAATCTTTTGTACATTTTGAAACAGATTATTTTATAACAGCCTATAATAATGAATAGAGGTTACGCTGGAACAAGACCTTTAATATAAAAATTACAACCTATGCAATGCCACTGAAAACCAAAGTGACATGTTTCAGAGAATTTTTTATTTTTTTTTAAACTTAGAATAACTTAACTGCATAAGTGTGCACACCCTTTTATAATTGGGTATGTGGCTGTGTTCAGAATCAACCAGTCATCAAACTCATGTGAAATAGTACACACCTGTCTTCACCTGAAGTGACTCTGACTAACTCCAAATAAATCTCAGCTGTTCTTGTAGGATTTTTCTGACATCTCCTTGGTTGCATGCTACTACAAGAGCCATGGGCCACAAAGAGCTTACAAAGCATCAACGGGATCTTATTGTTGAAAGGTATCGCTCAGGTGAGGGCTACAATTTTTTTTTCCAAGGGATTAGATATACCATTGAACACAGTGAAGACAGTCATCAACAAGTGGAGATAGTATGGCACAACAGTGACATTATCAAGAACAGGACGTCCCTGCAAAATTGATGAGAAGACAAATAGAAAACTGGTCAGGGAGGCTGTCAAGAAGCTTACAGCAACATTAAATGAGCTGCAGCTCTTTCTGGCAAGTACTGGTCGCTCCCTACATGTGACAATTATCTCCCGTATTCTTCATCTGTCTAGACTATTGGGCAGGGTGGCAAGACACAAGCCTTTTCTGATGAAGCACATCAGCAAAAGAACACCATACCCACGTTGAGGCATGGTGGTGGCAGCATCATGCTTTGGGGCTGCTTTTCTTCAGCTGGTACTGGGGCTTTAGTGAAGGTGGAGGGAATCATGAATACCTCCATGTACTAGTCAATTTTGGCACAGAACCTTCTGGCGTCTGCTAGAAAGCTGAAAATGAAGAGATCTTTCACCTTTCAGCATGACAATGATCCAAAGCACACATCCAAATCCAAAAAAGAATGGCTTCAGCAAAAAAAAGATTAATGTTTTGGAATGGCCCAGCCAGAGCCCAGACCTGAATCCTATAGAAAATCTGTGGGGGGACCTGAAGAGGGCCGTACACAGGAGATGCCCTCGCAATTTGACAGATCTGGAATGTTTTTGCAAAGAAGAGTGGAAAAATATTCCCAAGTCAAGATGTGCCAAGCTAAAAGACTCTTATCCAAACAGACTGAGTGCTGTAATAAAATCAAAGGGTGCTTCAACTAAGTATTAGTTCAGGGATGTGCACACTCATGCAATTAGGTTATTCTAAATTTTTAATTTTTTTCACTTTTTGAGTCACTTTTTAGTTTTCAGTGGCATTGCATAGATTGCAATTTTTACATTAAAGGTGCAAAAATTCAGATATGATTTATCTTTGTTTAATTTTTTACATTAAAAAAACCTGCTGTTTTAACAGGGGTGTGTAGACATTTTATATCCTGTACTGTATACAGTAATGTACATGGCATTGCTCCTCGTGTACTCAGTAATTAGTCAGAGTACCTGAGTAGACAAAATAACCAAAATGCCCATCTCTAATTGCTACCCTCCATACAACTGTACTGAATAAAAAAACAATGTGGTATTTCACTGTTGTTATGAAGCTTGAGTCAAGGGAGTATACTGTGGCATTAGTGCAAGTGTAACACCATATGTACTGTATATTGAAGCATTTACCCCTCATTTTTCTTTTGACTTAACATTTGAAAATATGGACCAACTAAAACTCTTTTAGTTTATTTTATGCATATTAGTTGAAAATGGAATGCTGTTTTTTAACAGCCAGGAATGTTCTTTGCAATAATATAATGGTGTTGTATGGTTTATGTCAGGGGTTTTCAAAGTGTGGGGCACGCCTCCCAAGGGGGGTGCTAGAGCATGTCAGGGGAGGCGCAGAGAGAGTGGTAAAAAAACATTAAATAATTAATATACACTACCGGTCAAAAGTTTTGAAACACTTGACTGAAATATTTCTCATGATCTTAAAAACCTTTTGTTCTGAAGGCGTATGCTTAAATGTTTGAAATTAATTTTGTAGACAAAAATATAATTGGGCCAACATTAATTTATTTCATTATAGATCTAAAATTTAATTAAAAAAAAAAAAAAGTTTTTGAAATTGATGACTTGGACCAAATAATAAAGAAAAGCAGCCAATAAGTGCCCAACATAGATGGGAACTCCTTCAATACTGTTTAAAAAGCATCCCAGGGTGATACCTCAAGAAGTTGGTTGAGAAAATGTCAAGAGTACATGTCTGCAAATTCTAGGCAAAGGGTGACTACTTTGAAGATGCTAAAATATAACACAGTTTTGATTTATTTTGGATTTTGTTTACTCACAACATAATTCCCATAGTTCCATTTATGTTATTCCATAGTTTTGATGACTTTACTATTATTCTAAAATGTGAAAAAAAAAAAAAAAAATTAGAATAAAGAATGAAAAATTATAACAAAGAAGTGTTTCAAAACTTTTGGCCGGTAGTGTATGTATATATATATATTGAGTTTAACTATTATATTTAAATATAATTTAAACAATTCTGAAAATAATAAGCAAAAATTATTTATAAAGAATCTTTGTGAAGGTTCTCTGATATTTGTCAAGCCTGCCAACATAGCAGACGTGACTTATTACAATGGAGCTGTTTCTGAGACCACCAATTTGAATCCTTCAGTTTTAGGGGTCAAACCCAAAAGACGTCGATACGATGAGCAGTATTTAAGTTTAGGATTTACATGGATAGGATCAGTTGATGCCACATGACCTTTATGTGTCATTTGTCAGGAGACTTTAGCTAATGACAGCTGAGGATCGACAAATCCACTGATGTGGCCAGCAGCGCACAGCTGTTAACATATGTGAGGTACGTAGGGTTGCCACCCGTCCCATAAAATACGGGATTGTCCCGTACTTAAAGATTAAATTATGTGTCCTGTATCGAATCAATAAGGGAAGCGATTTGTCCCATATTTAAGCTGGTCAGATGGCACCACGGTGAAATCGTTCCAGATAGCTAATTTAACATTGATATAAATTGGAAATTTTGGAAGACCCATTTGCGACCAAGCTTTAACTTCCTGGCTGATGTCTTGAGATGTTGCTTCAATATATCCTCATAATTTTCCTTCCTCATGATGCCATCTATTTTGGGAAGTGCACCAGTACCTCCTGCAGCAAAGCACCCCAACAACATGATGCTGCCATCCCATGCTTCACATTGGGATGGTGTTCTTCGGCTTGCAAACCTCACCCTTTTTCCTCCAAACATATCGATGGTCATTATGGCCAAAAAGTTATATTTTTGTTTCATCATTGACATTTCTCCAAAAAGTAAGATCTTTGTCCCCATTTGCACTTGCAATCTGTAGTCTGGATTTTTTATGGCGGTTTTGGAGCAGTGGCTTCTTCCTTGCTGGGCAGCCTTTCAGATTATGTCGATATAGACTTGTTTACTGTGAATATAGATACTTGTCTACCTGTTTCCTCCAGCATCTTCACAAGGTCCTTTGCTGTTGTTCTGGGATTGATTTGCACTTTTCACACCAAACTATGTTCATCTCTAGGAGACAGAATGCATCTCCTTCCTGAGTGGTATGATGGCTGCATGGTCCCATGGTGTTTATACTTCCATACTATTGTTTGTACAGATGTACATGGTACCTTCAGGTGTTTGGAAATTGCTCCCAAGGATGAACTAGACTTGTGGTTCACAATTTGTTTTCTGAGGTCTTGGCTGATTTCTTTTGATTTTCCCATGATGTCAAGCAAAGAGGCACTTAGTTTGAAGGTAGGCCTTAAAATACATCCAAAGGTACACCTCCAATTCAGTACACCTCCTATCAGAAGCTAACTTGCTAATTGTCTAAAAATGGGCAGAAATGGCATCATGACGTTCCATGCACAATGACACACTTGCATCAGCGTAAAGAAGCAACAGTGGTGAACGGAGAAACACCTGTGAAACGACATCAATAAAAGCATCCAAACGTTGCTTTTGATCCATGCCAAGTGCCAGGAAAGTGTGTACATGTCTGAAATCAGCAGAAATGGTGCCAGATTTGACTTTCACAGACATTTAAACATTTTATTCACGATTCATCTCCATACGCCGGCCAGTCAGACGTGTGATCGGCGAGCACACACACCCAGCGGAATATCACCGTAAACATCTCTCATTCAGGAGTTACAAATGTTTGTGTTGTTTACTGGTCTGATTCGGTCACTATATTACTAAACGTCTGTGATGATCCCATCTATATGATAGTAAGATCTGCTTTTAGCTCATAAAGAGAACACAGAATGCAACCAAGGCAAACAAACCTATGCAAATTATTAATTATTACTATTGTGTTTTATTTATGTTGTGATGCGTATGTTGTCTCTTTTGTAGCGTAATGTAATTAATTTAAAAATATCCAGCATTTTCCATATCAACTTGCTGTTTAAATATTACTATTTTTACATTGTAATCTGGTGGCATGAATACATTGTGTAGTTTGCTAGTTCGAATCCCAGGGTGTGCTGAGTGACTCCTGCCAGGTCTCCTAAGCAACCAAATTGGCCCGGTTTCTAGAGAGGGTAGAGTCACATGGGTTAACCTCCTCGTGATCGCTATAACGTGGTTCGTTCTCGGTGGGGTGCGTGGTGAGTTGGGCGTGGATGCCGCGGTGGGTGGCACGCGCTATATCTCCGTGGTAACGCGCTCAACAAGCCACGATTGACTTGTTGTGAATTGCCACGATTCACAACAAGCCATGATAAGATGCGCGGGTTGACGATCTCAGACGTGGAGGCAGCTGGGATTCGTCCTCCGCCACCCGGACTGAGGCGAGTCACTACGTGACCAAGAGGACTTACAGCACATTGGGAATTGGGCATTCCAAATTGGGAGAAAAAGGGGAGAAAATCCTCCCCCCCAAAAAAAAAAAAAAAAAAAAAAAAACATCGACATGGCAAGTTGGTCATATGTGATTATCAATCCACAAAAGGCTGTGATTTAAAGACAGATAAACATGGGCAGTAGCGGTTTTAACCACCATGCAATTGCGTGGGGCCCCGGATGTTGAGAGGGCCCCCACCCCGGTAGGAAAGCTCAGCAAAAACTGCTTGAAGTGACATGTTCTTGGTACACACGCGAACACACAGTTGTCAGCACTCTCAGAGCGGTTCACATTAGAAGCTGCTGGGTTCAGGTCAGTAGGACTTTGTGTTTGTAATTTATGAAAAAATATATAGGCCTTCCGAACTTGTTTCATTCACACGCTCAGATACGTGCGAACGGATGAGTTAGGAGCCCAACGTGTTTTTGTGTGCATCTGCTCTGTTTTTTCATTGTTTTCCTATGTAAACGCACTGGACAAACATCCTTGACTGCTGCACCGTGTCTCGCTGTTTCTTCAGTATCTCACGCAGTGACTGGCACATTTTTAGACACTGTTTGAAGTTAATAAGAACTTCAGATTTAAAAAACGCATGTCGATACACCTGCATTCTGTTTCATTCATTGCACTGCGTCTAGATTGTTTTTTAGCGCAGGTGTCACAAAGATTTAACGTTCAGGTTGCAAAGAGGTGACTGTTACAATGTTTAACATTATTCCAGATTGTTCTGCACCAAGAAAAGTTTCAGCACTTGATAAACTGCAAAAAATGTCCCTTCTGCTCTAGTGTGCTGATGGGCCACAGTGCCTTGTGTGTTTACTGTTACTGTTAAGAATGTTGCCACGATGCCTACATAAAATACAGCCTTTTGCAACATGGTGAACAATACACTGCAGTGTCAGAATATAAGCTCCAGGTGAAAGTAAAGTAAATAAGACAGGCATATAATACTAATGTATAAAATAAATCCTCAAAGTAATAATAATAATACTGTATCATGTTATAATGACTAACTGGACAACAATAAATACTGTAATTGATGGGTTATGTTAATAAATACCAACTAATTTCCAAAATGTTACTGGGTGAAGTAGTAGGTTTCTGCACACACTGTTCACAAAAAAATTAAAAGAAAAGTGATTTGAAAAATATATGTAAGCTAGGTAAATATTGCTTTTTTACCTGTGGAAAATGTGCATTCATTATATTTAACTAGATTTTTATTTCATTAAACATTTTTAATGTACTTGGCCACAACATAGGATGAATTAAAAATTATGATTTAAAATAAATTTTACATAATTTGTTAAGCAAAAATTTTCAAAATGGGGCCCCGGGTTGGTCGGTTGCTTGGAGCCTCAGAAATCGTGAACCCACCCCTGAACATGGGCTGTGTGTGATTCAGAACAAACCGGTGACGCACTGATCTGTGTGCATGCACAAGGCGATGCTCTCAGGTCAGTTCACGTGCACTGTGAAATCAAAGTAATGCAGGTTCAAGCATTCACGCAATTCCAAACATTAGTGACCACTACAATATATTATACAAATCTACAAACTCAGCACCGTATAACAGAAAAGGAGGAGATTACAGCGTTATTGGAAATGCAGAACATTGTAAACTGTCAAATACACATTGCCTTTTCTGTCCCCGTCTCATGTTGTGAATCAGCATACACAAATTCGGGCACTGGCAAGGGTGTTCATCCACTGAACATTGGGACACTTAAGACTCAATCACCCGTGAAACAGAAACGAGCTTGCGCATTGAAGCTCAGCTGTTATTAATCAGCACCGTTGATGTATAAATGGCACTATCATTCACTGTCGTTGAAGATATTCAAAGTACAGTTTTATTATAACAGAAAAATGGCCAAAGAAATAAAATATAAAGGAGTGTATTTTAAACCTTCTTTTAAGATTGTTTCACTTTCATGGTAATTATGAATGAAAGACATTACAAAAAACATCTCTTTTAAAGAGAAAATAAGGTTTAGACTTAATAGTTTTACACTTGTGCTCATCATCTAACGACTTGAGAGACTTCAGACAACATGATGATGTTTCCGGTAAGGGAACATAGTGAGCAACGATGCTCCCTGATTTTTACGGTGCATTATGGGATTTTTTAGGGAGCAAACTTTTTAGTGCACTGGAATGATTTTGCGATTGAAACAGCCCTAAAAATGGCCAACTCCCTGATCAGTGCCCTGACTACTGAACTAGGGAGCTGACTGAGACCATAGACTGTCTATGACTGAGACGCACCTTGTGTTGAAATAAAAGCTTCTTGTGAAGTTGAAGTAAATACAACAGCATTTTCAGTGTCAAAATTAAATCCCCAGGTGGAGGTGAAGTAAACTGGACAGAAATATATTACTTTTGTATAACGTAAATCTAATAATCAGAATCAATCCAGATCGATGGATCGTACACCCCACAAAAAAAATTAAGTCTTTAAGCAGAAACTCTAATCCAGTGTCCCTGACACTTCAGAACTGTTATGAATTTGGAAAAATGTAAATAAAAACATTAGGGATGCACCGATCGATCGGCTGCTAATCAACCAAACTTTGTCTTAAATCTGTGATCGGCACTGCCAACTACTGGGCAGGAAGGAGATAGAAAAAAAGAATAAAAATAAAAACAGCTCAGAAGGTGGTGATATGCATGAAGAATGTAAATTGGCAAAAAACAAAATACCTCTCGTGAATGCGCATAGGACGACAAGTGTAAATTTATTTTTATAGTAAAAAGACATAAATATGTATCTGTTGCTTACCCACACCCATCATATCGCTTCTGAAAACATAGATTTAGTCACTGGAGTTGTTTGGATTACTTTTATGCTGCCTTTGTGATTTTTGACGCATTAAAGTTCTGTCCACCATTCACTTGTATTGTATGGACCTACAGAAATGAACTATTCTTCTAAAAATCTTTGTGTTCTGCACAAGAAAGTAAGTCATACACATCTGGGATAGCATGAGAGTGAGTAAATGATGAGAGAATTTTCATTTTTGGGTAAATTGTTCCTTTAAAAGACAACTGAGCACTTCTCAAACAACAATAAAAAACAACTAGGGACTTTTTAGTGCGACTTTTTGACGGCCAAAGCCTACAGTGCTGCTGGACAAGCCGTCTCTGCCCTGCACCCCATGGAACTCCTGCAGGTCCACCAAGCCAAGGCGCTAAAAGAACTGCACAAGGGTAGTTCCGCCCCAGATCTGATGCAGGAACTGCGCTCGATGACCGACCTCGCTCTCCGGGCGACGAAGGTCACGGCGCGTTCTCTCGGGCAGGCAATGTCCACATTAGTGGTCCAGGAGCGCCACCTTTGGCTCAACCTGGTCGAGATGGGTGAGGCCGACAAGACACAGTTCCTTGCTGCCCCATCTCCCAGGCTGGCCTATTCGGCGACACCATCAAGGACTTTGCCCAGCATTTCTCGACGGTGAAGCAGCAGACGGAGGCTATCCGGCATATCCTGCCCCGGCGCGGCTCAAGATCCCACACCCCGCCTGCTCGTTGCCAAGGGCGTCCCCCTGCGGTGACTGCACTGGCTCCACCGCAGCCCACCCCTTCGACCCGGCCCTGGTGTGGAGCCCACCGCAGGAAGCAGACGCCACCTGTCTCACGGCCGGCCACCAAGAACCCACGAAAGGCTTCAAAGTACCCCTGAGACGGGCAACACAGGGTCGAAGAAACCCAACAGTTCAGCAAAAGATCGGTTTCCTCGTTCCCTGGGTCATATACCCGGTGTGCACGGCCGTCATCACGGCCACCGTCCACCTTTTTACCCTTGCAGGATTGGCGGTCCAGCAGTGGTCTCCCCGCCCCTGCGCGCCCAGCTGTGGCACAGATCCGCCCCTGATGTGACAGTCTCCAAGGGTTGCAAGGACAGGCCTCTTCCTCCCCCATCCCAGGCTGTTCCGGGGGTGGTCACAAGGAGCCAGGTAAGTGCTTCGATGTCCCTAAACTCAGCACGGCTATGACATGGTGTGGCACCTCGAGCTCCGCCCCGCCGCGAGGCCCCACCTGCCGGTACGTCCGAGGTTGTCCCTTTGGTCCCCTTCGTGCGAAGCTTGGATGCATGGCTTGCGCTTTCCAATCCGTCGCGATGGCTGATCCGGACCGTCCAACTCAGCTACGTGATTGTTCGCCAGGCATCCGCCCAGGTTCAGCGGTATCCACTTCACCTTGCTGAAGGACGAAAACGCTGCTACCTTGCATGCGGAGATCACCACCCTCCTACGGAAGGGTGCGATAGAACCTGTCCCTCCGGCCAAGATGAAGAAGGGGTTTTACAGCCCCTACTTCATCATACCGAAAAAAGGCGGTGGGTTGCGGCCAATCTTGGACCTGCGAGTACTGAACCGGGCTTTACACAGACTCCCATTCAAGATGCTGATGCAAAAACATATTCTGGCGAGCGTCCGGCATCAAGATTGGTTCGCGGCAGTAGACCTGAAGGACGCGTACATTCACATTCTCCCTTTTGGTCTGTCCTTGTCCCCTCGCGTCTTCACAATGGTCGCAGAGGCAGCTCTTGCCCCATTAATGGAGGTGGGCATTTGCCCACTCAACTATCTCGATGATTGGCTAATCCTAGCTCACTCTCAGGACATGTTGTGTGCACACAGGGACTTGGTGCTCTTGCACCTCAGCCAATTAGGGCTTTGGGTCAACTGGGAAAAGAGCAAGCTCCTCCTGGTTCAGAGCATCTCTTTTCTCAGTTTGGAGTTGGAGTAATTCTCATTGACAGCACGCCTCACGAACAAGTGCACACAGTCGGTGCTGGCCTGTTTGAAGGCGTTCAAACAGAAAACAGCAGTTCCACTGAAACTCTTTCAGAGGCTCCTGGGGCATATGGCATCCTCAGTGGTGGCCACCACGCTTGGGTTGATGCATATGAGACCGCCTCAGCACTGGCTTCAGACTCAAGTCCCGAGATGGGCATGGCGCCACGGGACACATCACGTGGTCATCACGCCGGTCTGTCACCGCCTCTTCAGTCCTTGGACCGACCTCACGTTTCTATGGGCAGGCGTTCCCCTAGAGCAGGTCTCCAGGCACGTCGTGGTCATGACAGATACCTCCAAAACAGGCTGGGGTGCTGTTTGCAACAGGCACGCAGCCGCCGGCTTATGGACGGGCCCGCAGCTGCGTTGGCACATCAACTGCCTCGAGTTGCTGGCAATTCTGCTCGCCCTGCAGAGGTTCTGGCCGTTGATCCAGGGCAAGCACGGGTTAGTCTGGACAGACAACACAGCAATGGTATCATATGTCAACCACCAAGGCGGTCTGCGCTCTCGTTGTATGTCACAACTCGCCCGCCGTCTCCTCCTCTGGAGTCAGCAGCACCTCAAGTCGCTGCGAGCTGCTCACATCCCGGAGGACCTCAACACTGCAGCGGACGTGCTGTCATGGCAGGTTACCCTCAGGGGAGAGTGGAGACTCCACCCTCAGGTGGTCCAGCTGATCTGGAGTTGATTCGGACAGGCACAGGTAGACCTGTTCGCCTCCCAAGAATCCTCCCACTGCCTGCTCTGGTACGCCCTCACCAAGGCACCTCTCGGTATAGACGCGCTGGCACACAGCTGGTCCCCTGGCCTGCGCAAATATGCGTTTCCCCCAGTGAGCCTACTTGCACAGACCCTGTGCAAGGTCAGGGAGGACGAGTAGCAGGTTGTCCTGGTAGCACCCTACTGGCCCACCCAGACATGGTTCTCGGACCTCACACTCCTCGCAACAGCCCCCCCCCCCCCCGCCGAATTCCCCTGAGGAAGGACCTTCTTTCTCAGGGACGGGGCACCATCTGGCACCCGCGACCAGATCTCTGCAATCTCCATGTCTGGCCCCTGGACGGTACGTGGAAGACTTAAGCGGCCTACCACCCGCGGTGGTAGACATGATCACTCAGGTAAGGGCCCCCTCTACGAGGTGCCTGTATGCCTTGAAGTGGCGTCTGTTCGCTAAGTGGTGTTCCTCTCGACGCGAAGACCCCCAGAGATGCGCAGTCGGATTGGTGCTTTCCTTCCTGCAGGAGAGGTTGGAAGGGCAGCTGTCCCCCTCCACCTTGAAGGTGTATGTAGCTGCTATAGCGGCACACCACGACACAGTGGACGGTAAGTCCTTAGGGAAGCACGACCTGCTCATCAGGTTCCTGAGAGGCGCCAGGAGGTTGAATCCCTTCAGACCGCGCCTCGTTCCCTCATGGGACCTCTCTGTAGTTCTTCAGGGTCTATGGAGAGCCCCCTTTGAGCCCCTGCAGTCAGCTGAGCTTAAGGCACTCTCTTTGAAGACTGCCCTCCTGACTGCGTTCACTTCCATCAAGAGGGTAGGAGAACTGCAAGCGTTCTCTGTCAGCGAAACCTGCCTGAAGTTCGGTCCGGGCTACTGTCACGTGATCCTGAGACCCCGACCGGGCTATGTGCCCAAGGTTCCCATGACCCCTTTTAAGGACCAGGTGGTGAACCTGCAAGTGCTTCCCCAGGAGGAGGCAGACCCAGCCCTGACGTTGCTGTGTCCGGTGCACGCTTTACGCATCTATTTGGATCACACGTAGAGCTTTAGAGTCTCTGAGCAGCTCTTTGTCTGATTTGATGGACAATGGAAAGGAAGCACTGTCTCCAAGCAGAGGATCACCCACTGGCTCATTGACACCATAACAATGGCATATCACGCCTAGGACGTGCCGCCCCCGGCAGGGCTACGAGCTCATTCTACCAGAGGTGTAGCGGCCTCCTGGGCCTTGACCAGTGGCGCCTCTCTAACAGACATTTGCAGAGCAGCAGGCTGGGCAACACCCAACACCTTTGTGTGGTTCTACAATCTCTGGGTGGAACCGGTTTCGTCCTGTGTAGTGGCAGGCACAAGCAGGTAAGTCCGGGATGGCTGGCCAGGTGTATTACTTGCGCATAGCGCCTTTCACCTCCCCTGAGCTGAAGACGTGCGCTGTTGACTCCCAGTAGTGATCACAAACTGTGTTCCCTGGATGATTTTCTCCGAGCCCTGTGGCAGACAAGTTTGCGGAGAAATTCGCTGCCGGCTCAGTACATGTGCTAACTAAGCCCTGTACTGGGGTAGGTGCTCTGCATGTGGTGGTTCCCCATAGGTAACCCCATGCGATGTATATCTTCCGCTAATTCATTTCCCTGTTGGTAAACTGCATCTTCCTTGGGCAGAGGCCCCTCTGCCCCAGTCACCATGCTTATAGAAACTCCTCTCCTGTAGGGTAGGACCTACCATGGGACTTCTCCACATGACATACTTCTGACAAAGCTCAGCAAGACCATGTGACATATTTCCACTCAAATACCCCCCCTCTCTCTGGGCAAGGTGTGGTCTCCGCCGTGTCTTCCCCTTGGGAGGGACACCTCTCGATGTAGACCTGCTGGCCCCAGTCAGTTAATTCCTTTTTTGGGGGGGGGGGGGAGAGGAAAAGAGGCCACGACTGGGCTAGCCTGTCTCTATCTTTTGGGCAGTCGACTTGTCCCCGAACGGCCGTTCGACACTCATAACAGCGTTGGGGGAGCTTACGTGTCGGCCTGGTTCGCTGGCTACGAGGCACACAGTGGTCTGCCCATCACACACCACCAGTTCACGTAACACAGTTCAGCCAGTTGTTGCGTTTCGTATAGAGACCCCTTGTGTCACTTCATCGACACAACGTCGAGTGAGTGACAGAAAGGGAACGTTCTGGTTACTTGCGTAACCTCCGTTCCCTGATAGAGGGAACAAGACATTGTGTCCCTCCTGCCACAACGCTGAACTACCCGCTGAAATGGCCGGGACCTTGTCTCGGCTCCTCAGCACAAAACCTGAATGAGTGGTTGCATACCAGCTCCTTTTATACCTGTATGTCCGGGGGAGTGGTATGCAAATACCACTCATCAATTTTCATTGGCTTTTTATCAAGACCAGAGGTGTTTCAGGCTCCCAAGAGTGACCCCTAGTGTCACTACATCGACACAACGTCTCGTTCCCTCCATCAGGGAACGGAGGTTATGCAAGTAACCAGGACGTTTTGTCATTTTCTCTCCCACATGTCTCACAGGCACGGTCGGCATGCTTGATCAGCGTTTCCATGGGAACGCTGATCATGTCACTGATTAGCGTGCCAAGCAACACCTGTTCTCCCCTAATTCACTCCCTTCTTAAGCCCGTCGTGTTCTCAGTATCTTTGCTAGATTGTTGTTTGATGTTGAGTACTAACCTCACTCTCTCTGCCTAGTTGGTCCTGTCTTGTATATCTGTTGGTTGCCCGCATGTCGGGTGTGTGTGGTTACCTTCCAGTATTGCTGCATGACAGCTGGCCTTCCACGGAGGATACCTCATCTCTGCCTGCGTGTCGGGAGTTAAGTTCGTTCATCTCTGCTGGCCGTTGTTCTACATCTCACTAAGCTTCAACAGAGGATTCTATGAATCTGTTCCTGACTTCCACAATGCACACTCATCCTACGAACACTCTTCATGGATTGCCCCTTGAGCATCTATGACGCCATGGGAAATCGCTTCCCGCTGCTGCAGCCAGTGTCGGTATTTTCTACATTCCTCAACCCAGTGACTGCTCATTATTACTGTTAATAAATCCTTTGAACTGTCCCTCTGCTCTTGGGCCTGTTTGTCTCACTATCGTTCGTATCTTGTTTATTGAGGATAAATTATATATGTAGTTAAACTATTTTATAGAGATATAAAAGCCTTTTTATTTGTATGTTGTTTTATTAACTGTTACTTGCATGCAAAATGGAATACAATATTAACAGTATTCACATAATTTTTCCACTCTCGCGTTGAGCTGCAGCAGTTGCGGGCATTATTTCGCGTGTGCTACATGAAGATCGCAAAAGCTTGTCACTTCACACTTACCTTGTAAAATACCCTTAAGCATCTGGACATTCAGTACTTTACTGAGTAAAAACATATTATTATTTCACATAGGGAGATATCCATTTCTCCCTCAGGTAACCCAAAGTTTTATATTGCGTCTGTGGGGTGCGAGACGCGAAGCTGTGGCTTTAACAGCAGAATCATGTTGAGCCTTGCCTGACAGCATTCAGAGAGATTTGTGGTTAGGTTCTCTGGATTCCAGAGAGTTTTACCTGTAATAATGCCATAAACTATAAAATATTTATTGGAAGTGGGGCATTGCAATCTATTTTTTAAACAATAATCACAAAATATAATTTACATGAGGAAAAAGATCACATTTAATTCCAATGGTAATTAATTTATACAGAACAGAACTCAAACGATAATTTGCTCAAAATAACCTTCTTTGATCATCTGCATTCAGTCAGATTTATTGAACAGAATGTGTTTGTGCATCTGTAACTGCTTGTGTAAATGTAATCAAGTCCGAAGGACATCTTTGTCATGACATTATTTTAAGTTGCTTCACAAAAGCCTATATTGCGAAACGATTGTTTAGATAAATAGGTTTAGAGTGCATTCCAATATTTTTCAGCATGTCCCGCGTGGCGATGAAGGGCTCAACTTCTCTCGTGCGGTGGCATGCAGATGAACTTACCGGGTGTGTGTCTGGCGGGTTTGTAAAAACTGGATATCATCTTTTCAAATTCTATTGCATTGCTGAAGTTATGTTTTTTAGGTCCTGAATGTTTTTTTAAATCTAAAGTGAAGCGCTCACACAGCTGACACCTCTTGTTGTTGTGTTCGCACCCTCGTCCGTGCTCGCACTCCACTTCCAACTAATTTTGGATTTGTCGATTCTGCAATTTTGTAATCAAGTCATTTTTTTAATCAAGTAATCAAATTAAACAGAGTAATCATGACAGGCCTAGTATACTGTGTGCGATCCGATCCAGAATGCGGAAAACCAAAGTATCTTTTGACTTCAAGGCATGAAGTCAAAATGTCTATGCAATGCACACAACAACACCGTAAATTAAAAACATAAAACGAGGATTCAATAATGATGGGGATGAATATTCTTTATTAAACATGGCAATAATATGCTTAAACATGCAATATAACAATTACAAGAAGTCAATTTCAGAAGTCATACATATAAGTAAACATGTCACAGTAACTTCCCCCGACAACATGGATACATCCCAATCGGTATGGCCGTAGCCCACTGTCCTATCTGGTCACTAGTGGACACCTTGTGAACTAAAGCACATGGTTGTGCTATAGTGGTTTTGTGCCTTGTGTGACTGCAACAAGGATTCGAAACTTGTTGGAACATGACAGTCATGGGACGGAGGCAACAGAAACAGTGAACACACTGTGACCGTGATCTCAATCCTGGCTCGTTAATGCCGGGAAAGTGAGTGGCAAACAGTGACCTGTATTACACCACAAACTTGATCCTGGCTTGAGACAGTGGGAAAAGTGAGATGGCTACTAGGCAACATGTAGGAGCCTAAAATCTCTGTGTTAAGGCATGGCAGTCTCCTAGCATGTTGCCAATAACGGTAAAAACATCCTGTGTTAGAGGAGATTAAACACTCTTGCTTGTGGCTCACAATGGCGGGGGAAATAAAAATGGAATTCCTGACAAATTTAATGAAGGGTGTCACATTACAGACAACGGGCCACACATAGACCTGCCAATTTCCTGGCATCCATCTAAATTGTGGGAAATTACAGCATTCATATCTGCTCCTATCACTGTCCAAGTGTCTGACATGTTTGAGATAAGATGTAATTGAAGAAAAAAGGTAAGATCAGGACTACAGGGTGCATAAATTGAGAGGAAAGCTATCTTCTTATTCTCTATCAAAGTCTTGATGTGAGTTATTCTGCCATCTGAATCTCATAAGTGATTGTCTCATAACAAGATTCTTCCATAAGTAATTGGAATAATAATAATAATAATACACAAACATTTTTCATCATTCAGCACTAGCACAATGACCAATAAAACTAGCCCCTAACCAAGCCAGTCTGCCTACCACATCCCTTATGAAAATCTCTGAAGGGCTTTACTGGTTGTTTAGATCAGTGTTACTATCAGAAATAATTAATAATTATTTCTTTAGTTATTAGTTAATATTTAAATTAATTAATTGTACTTGTATTAATTAACCTTATTAATTGAATCTAACCATTAAAACCTTATATGGGCTCCAGTAAATGTAGTGCGCTACGTTTAAGAGCGGGTTTGGTTATTAGCAATAATTAATAAATATCAAAGATAATTATTAATTATTAAAATCAATAGAACATTGATGAGAATCAATGTTAGCTTTTTTAATCCTTTAAATCAACAATTATCAAAGATAATCACCAATCATTAACATCTATGATACATTAATTAAAATTAACACTAGCTTATTGATCCTTCAAAATCAACAATCGTCAAAGATAATTATCAATTATCAAAAATCAATAGAATATTAATAAGGATTAACATTGACGGGGCACCACCCTGGAATCAGGGACTAATAACCAGATAGTATAACAGTCTCAATATTAGATTGTTTTCTTAGGAAAATCGACATCCGAAGAATATCGATTTTCGGAAAAAAAAAACAATGAATTAAGGCTTGAATCCGAGCACTGACATCCCGTCAGCATGACACAGGTGTATGCAAAACAAACCAAAACACTTTTCTTTGTAATATAACAAAGTTTATTTATGCAGTAATATCAATTAATAATTAATACAATGCAGTCAATAAACTTCCGACTTACAACTACAAACTAAACAGTGATATGATTAGATATGGAAATCAAAATAATCCTATAACACATGAGGGTGTGTGTGTGTGTGTGTGTGTGTGTGTGTGTGTGTGTGTGTGTGTGTGTGTGTGTGTGTGTAAGGAGGAACGTGCACAAAATGGCGGACGTGACTCTCGTGGAGAGTATGTCACGCGAGACTTCCAGCCAGAGAATATGGCCACGAATGTGGGCGGAGAGAAACCAGTAAATGGTAGCTTAGGGACAAAGCTGAGCTTTATCACAAAGCTATCTACTAGCCAAAAATATGTGCGAGAATGTTTGTGAGGGATCACGCACGTGCGTTCGTGCGTGAGTAAGAGAGAGAGAGAGAGAGAGAATTAAGTGATGGCCCCAAAGCCGATTTCACGATCGTGGGAGAGAAAGCTCGTAAACCGTCCCGCGGTCTTTGATTCTTTAATGGATAAACTCAGTGTGCCGGTCTCACCCGCGATGGTGGAAATGCTCAACAGTCCAATGTGGTTGGACTACAATACAACAAATCTCATTCGTGATAAATAATACCCCGAGTATTAATAATGAGCGGACTCGGTGGTCTGTAAACTGTACAAGCAATAACCTTGATACACAAGAATAACACACTATAATATTCTATCTCTGCCCAGACGTAAACCTCTTACTTGAATCGCATGAGGACGCAGAATGTGTGTTCATCCATCCTTTAACTCAGACTCGGTTCCACGAGGCTTGGGTGATGACGGGAGGCCGTTTCCTCTCTCTGTCGGCGGGCGGTACGGCTGCTGATTCTCAGCGGGCTGGCGGAGAAATCGGCAACGTCGACTTGATTGAAGATGGAAGAGAAATCTTTTATCTCTTCACTTCTGCAGGCAAACGGATGAAGATGCGGATTGCTCGGCGGTCTCCTTCGGATCCATTAGAGTGTTCGGTGAAACACAGAGTAATCTCAACTCGTCCAGCGAGACGGAGATTGTATGGCCACAGTTTCAAGTCGGATGTTACTTCCTTGTGCCACGAGGCTGCACCTGAGAGCAGCGATGAGCTGTGTCTACGCACGGCGAGCAAAGTTGCTGGAAGCAAATCCCGGAAGCATTTCAGAGGTATTTCTACCTGATGATGTCATGGTTGAGGTGCGTTCTGTCGTGCGCCTCATCCAATAGGAGTTGAGAGTTCGATCCTTTAGTGAGCAAGGCTTCATGGGATTTGTAGACTGTTTTGGACTCCCTTTGTTTGATTTTGGCACGGTTTTTATCAGTACGATTTATGACTTGTTATGTGAGGGCCTGAGTTAGGTTTTTACGACTGTGTTAGGCCTGCCTTTGTCTTCTATCTGAATACATGAGGCCCAACATCTCTGTCCCTACAATGTCAAACACCTTAGCAGACAGTACCACATTTGGTAGAGTGCAAACAGGATAAAGCAAAATAATTCATTCAAGCATTTATGATAAATCTTTTCAGAGACTGCATGTGACTACCAATACTTTGTTTGGCACTGACCTATACCTGTCTTTATATAATGTTGTAATTGTCAAGTACAGTGCAGTGGGGTTGATGAGTTGAGGGTAGCATATTTACAGTGTTGGGGAAGTTACTTTGAAACTGTAGTTTGACAAGCTACAAGCTACTCATAATTTTAAGTAGTGAAGCTACAGTCAAGCTACTCTTTTGAAAAAGTAGTTAGCTACACTACAAGTTACTATCAAAAGTAGCTAGCTACATTGAAGCTACTTAATGAGGCAATATTTTTTTTTAATGTTACTATCAAACCAATAATATTAATAACAAAATTTACACTAATGACATTTATTAATTAATGTATTAATTAAATACATTTAATGTGTTTAAATATATTAAATTTATTTAATATATTTACAGTTAATAATGGCCATAAAATAAAATACAATAGTATAAAATGAAAACAAAAAAGATCAGACGCCATTAAAAAATCTTTATTATACTTCACACTTTTCAGTCCTGCTGTGGCCAAGTGTAGCCTACTTCCCTAAAGATCAAATTTTTATGACAAACTCTCCTTGGGCTGGCATTTTTTGTTCTTGTCACATAATATTTAGTGTGTATAATATGTGAATAAAGACTCAGGGCTTTCTCCCCTCACCTGTGTTCGTGCTCATTGTATTTTCTGACTTTTTTGCCATTGACATGCAAGTGCCAGCTTTACAGGTCACATACAGATGTTGCTCTACAAATATTTGTTCGTTTTGTTCAGGTCCAAAAAAAGTGGACGGATGGTCATTCTAGATTGTTGCATAATAATACATGCCATAAATTATTTCTTTTACCAATCATTTTATTTATTTTACATGAAAATAATAGTTAATTAAATGCTAAGAAATTGAGAAATCAAATAGTTCTGCATGATAGTAATTGTTATAATAATATATACTGTATATTTATAAATATTATAATAATAATTAACTCGCTGCTCCCAATAACGCACAGATGATGAGAAGCGAAATAAACATATTTAGAACAGAAACAAAATATGCTGTTCTGTGATCTATTAAGAACAATGTGTCTGAAGCATTCGTTTCATACAAGAATAAAATGGTGTTCGTTCATCGTTTTCAGATTTACCTGCCCCTGTACGTCTTGTAAAGGTAAACAAACTGTGGTTGCTCACTTTACATAACCATCAGACAATCTCTTCTTATCCAAGTGAGCTGTAATGAGCTCTCAGTAGATGCCAGTAATTCACTATTTTTGTTTGTGATCTGCCATTACAAAAGAAGACAATGACGCTGCCTGATCTGATCAGCAGACAGAAATATGCTGCCAGATCGTCTGACGTTTTGCCGGTAAAAGTTTGGCTTCTACGCAACAAGGAAGGCTATTAGTTATAATCTGACCAACATTATGTAGCGTTTGGTCACGCTACACCGCTACTTGCTGGAAAAAGTAGTTCGCTACTATAAAAGCTACTCTGTTTTAAAAGCAGCTGAGCTACTGTCAAGCTACTGAAAAATTTAGTTAAGTTAGTAGCATCACTACATGAATCAAGTTCTGTTCTTTTTGTTGTGTTGTTTGTACAACTGGTAAAGTTAATCCTGTTCAGTTGCAGCAGTAAAGTCAGAATGTTAAATGATGTCTTGCAAGTTCAATAAATACAATTCAATTTGTTCAAAATGCAGCAGCCAGAGTGCTAACTAGAACCAAGATATATGATCATATCAGCCCTATTTTATTGTCGTTACATTGGCTACCAGTTAAATTTCGTATTAACTTTAAAATCCTGTCTCCGCAGTACTTAAGTGACCTTCTACCACATTATATTCCATCCCGTTCATTATGATCGCAAAATTCTGGCCAATTAATAGTTCCTAGAATATCAAAATCCACAAAAGGAGGTAGATCCTTTTCCTATTTGGCTCCTAAACTATGGAATAGTCTCCCTAGCACTGTTCAGGATGCAGACACACTCAGTTTAAGTCTAGACTAAATAATCATCTATTTAGCCAGGCATACACCTAATTTATCCATCAACTCACAATTATGCTGCATTAGTTCGGTCTGCCGGAACCAGAAACATATCTCATAATCTATAACTCTGCAATAAATTGAATGGCATATACGCTAATATTATTATTTTTGTTTCCCTCTCTCAACCTCGGAATTCATATCCCGAGGTTACCAGAGCCGGCCAGATCCAGCTCCGTTCCTGCTTTGTGTTGGACTCCAAATCAAATCAAATAAAATTAAATCAAATCAAAATCAAATCACTTTATTGTCACTTAACCATATACACAAGTGCAACAGTGGGCGAAAATCTTGGGTGCAGTTCCGAGCAACATAGCAGTCATGACAGTGATGAGACATATACCAATTTAAAATAAACATCAGATTTACACAACACAATTTACATATCTAATATACACATAATTACACAACACAATATACAATAATAATATACAATTTACAGTATACAATACACACAATATAGAATACACAATATACAATAAAAATAGTATATATAATATACAGTAAGTTGTATTGTGCTGTATTGACATTCAGGCTGTCGGCTGATAGTCAGTTGCCAGTATTGTTAAGAGAGAATATAATTTATGATAGTCCAGTGTAAGATAATAAGATTAATAAAGTGCAGTGCTGATGTATATTGATCATGAGAGATCAAGAGTTCAAAAGTCTGATTGCTTGGGGGAAGAAGCTGTCATGGAGTCGGCTAGTGCAGGTCCTGATGATGCGATACCGCCTGCCTGATGGTAGCAGTGAGAGCAGCCCATGGCTCGGGTGGCTGGAGTCTCTGATGATCCTCCGAGCTTTTTTCACACATCGCCTGGTATAAATGTCCTGGAAGGAGGGAAGCTCACCTCCGATTATGTGTCTGGCAGTTCGCACCACACTTTGCAGGGCTTTGCGGTTGAGGGTGGTGCTGTTGCCATACCAGGCAGTGATGCAGCCAGTCAGGATGCTTTCTACAGTGCTGGTGTAGAACCGTGTGAGGATGTGGTGGTTCATTCCAAACTACCTCAGCCGTTTCAGGAAGAAGAGGCGCTGGTGAACCTTCTTCACAATGGCCTCAGTGTGGACGGACCATGTGAGTTCCTCAGTGATGTGGACACAGAGGAACTTGAAGCTGCTGACTCTCTCCACCGGTGCTCCATTGATGGTGATGGAGCTGTGTTCTCTGTCTTTTCTCCTGAAGTCCACCACATGCTCCTTGGTCTTACTGACATTGAGGGAGAGGCTGTGCTTCTGACACCAGTGTGTCTGAGTGTGCATCTCCTCTCTGTTTCATCATTGTCAGTGATCAGACCTACCACCATCGTATCATCAGCAAACTTAATGATGGCATTGGAACTGTGTTTTGCCACACAGTCATGTGTGTACAGGGAATACAGGAGTAGGCTTAGAAAACAGCCCTGCGGGGCTCCAGTGTTGAGGGTCAGTGATGAGGAGATGTTGCTGCCCATTTGAACCACCTGGCATCTGCTTGACAGGAAGTCCAGGATCCAGCTGCACAGCAAGCTGCTTAAGCCCAGAGCCCGGAGTTTCTCATCAAGCTTGGAGGGCACTATGGTGTTGAATGCTGAGCTGTAGTCTACAAACAGCATTCTCACATTTGTGTTCCTTTTTTCCAGGTGGGAGAGAGCAGTGTGTAGTGTAGATGCAATGGCATCATCAGTGGAGTGGTTGTTGTGGTATGCAAACTGCAGTGAGTCCAATGAAGTGGGCAGCACAGAGCAGATGTTATCTCTGATTAGTCTCTCAAAGCATTTGCTGATGATGGGGGTCAGAGCAACAGGATGCCAGTCATTTAAGCAAGTGATTTTGGATTGCTTTGGTACAGGCACAGTGGTGGACGTTTTAAAGCATGTGGGGACCACAGACAAGGAGAGGGAAAGGTTGAAAATGTCTGTAAAAACACCAGCCAGTTGGTTTGCGCATGCTCTGATGACGCGGCCCGGAATGCCGCCTGGACCCGCAGCTTTACGGATATTCACCCGTCGGAAGGATCGGGTTACATCCGCTACAGAGATGAAGAGTGAACTAACCTCTGTAGCTTCGGCCGCGAGAGCTCCCTCCGCGAGGGCGGTGTTATTTCCCTCAAAACTAGCATAAAAAGTATTAAGCTCATCCGGGAGAGAGGCAGCTGTGTGCATGGCAGAGTTTTTATTCCATTTGAAGTCTGTGATGATATTAATTCCCTGCCAAATGCTTCTAGAGTCAGTTTTGAACTGTCCTTCAATCTTGTCCCTGTACTGGCATTTGGCTATTCTGATAGTTTTGCGGAGGGCATAACTGGCTTGTTTATGCTCCTCCGTGTTCCCGGAATTAAAAGCAGAGGTCCGTGCATTAAGTGCCACACGGACATCGCTATTAATCCATGGTTTCTGGTTCGGGTAGATCTGTATAGTTTTGGTCAGTACAATGTCCTCTATGCACTTACTGATGAAACACGTTACGGTATCAGCGTAAACCTCGATGTCATCAGAGGCGGACCGGAACATCTCCCAGACCGCATGATCAAAACAGTCTTGTAGCACAGAATCTGATTGGTTCTACCAGCCCTGGATCGTTCTGAGGGCAGGTGCTTCCTGTTTCAGTTTCTGCCTATAAGCGGGCAGAAGCAGAATGGAAGAGTGGTCTGATTTGCCAAATGGTGGGTGGGGGAGGGATTTGTAGCCATCCCGGAAGGGAGAGTAGCAATGGTCCAAAATCCGGTCCCCTCGTGTGTTGAAACTGATGTGTTGGTAGTATTTCGGTGCGATTGATTTGAAATTGGCTTTGTTAAAGTCCCCAGTCACAATGAACGCGGCCTCAGGGTGCGTGGTTTCCTGCTCACTTATACACTACAGTTCCTTGAGTGCCCAGTCTGTGTCGGCTTGTGGCGGGATGTACACAGCTGTGATAATGACCGCTATGAATTCCCTCGGTAGCCAGAATGGTCGACACAGAAGCATGAGAAATTTCAGATCAGGAGAGCAGAAAGACTTGATAGAATGTACATTCCTCTAATCACACCATGATTTGTTGATCATAAAACATACACCACCACCTCTGCTTTTACCTGAGAGGTCTTTCGCTCTGTCCACTCAGTGCACGGAGAACCCTGTGGGTTTGATGGCCGAGTCTGGAATCTCTGCAGACATCCAAGGCAGATAATGCAGCAGTGCCTCGTCTCCCGTTGGAAAGAGATTCACGCTCTCAGCTCACAGAGCTTGTTGTCCAGAGACTGAACATTTGCCAGTTGAATACTTGGTAGCGGGGGTCGATTTGCGTGACGTCTTAGTCTGATGTGAACGCCTGCTCTCCTTCCCCTATTCCGGTTACGTTTCCGCAGCCGGGCGGCTCAGACAAAGGGATCCACTGGTGTGTTTGTAAACAGCGGGTCGGCACTGAGGAATTTAAAGTCCAGTTTTCGGTGTGCTATTGCAGAACCGATGTCCAAAAGTGTTTGTCTATCGTAGATGATAAGGCAGACAACATCCAAGACAAAAAACATAAGAATCGTAGACAAAACAAAAAAAAACTGCAATGTTGGGTCAGAGCTCGCAACGCAGCAGCCATACCCGGCACCATCTTGAGCATCTTTTCACTGCTATGTGTCATGAGTCATGATGACTAACTGCAGCTGGTGTCAGCCAGACATTACTTCAGTCTATTACGATGGACTTCAGAGGATGAACTGATGCCTACTCCAACCATAAGACATGGGATACTTCATATGCCACTGCCTGAACCTTGGTTTAGGATGGACTCCACTGAACCTCACTGAACTGACCTGCAGGTTGAACTGTGAAGCACCTCACTGATTTCTACCTGTATGACCTTGGCCTATTGATGAACTGCACTACACAAAATGGAATACATAGACTATAAATTAATTGCCAATAAAAGCCTTTAACAGCCAACTAACAAAGGACAATGCATCTATGTGAACTTCAGCAGTTAATCCAGGATGGACTTCAAAGACATTAGTCATTAACCTTACAGTTCATACAAAATCTTTTTTTTTTAACACTGACCCTCAACACTTATTTAGTTTACCCATTTTAAACTATGACTTGCACTGCACACAAATAACTAATATTGGCATTATATTCATGCAGTTTAGCCAGAGGGGAACTGGCCCCCACAGTGAGCCTGGTTTCTCCCAAAGTTATTTTTCTCCATTAACCAACATCTTATGGAGTTGTGTGTTCCTTGCCACAGTCACCTTCAGCTTGCTCACAGGGATTCTAAATACAATTATTATTTAATTTTATACACAATTTACAATCATATTTAATCAAACTACACAACATTTTCTGTTAAAGCATGATTTTATTTAAAGTTGCTTTGAAACGATGTGTGTTGTGAAAAGCGCTATACAAATAAAAATTACCTTACTTGGTAAACAACTATGTTTGTAATCTCATACATAGGTGGTCCTTTTTTATTCCAATAACCTTCGGTTTGAACGGTGGGTGTTCCAATGTTCCTCACGCTTCAATGATGTCATAGCATTATGGTATCACATCACATTTTTCCTCCATATCATGCAGCCCTAATTAATACCTTACCAACAAGGGCAATTTAAGTGTATTTGACTGTTCAGGCGCATATCTGAGTGTTTTCAGAGCACACAAGCATGTTCAGCACACACACATAAGCTGTCTGTCAGTCAAGTAATGCACAGCTATAACTAGATCTAGCCCTGTATTAGCAGTAGTATAAGTATTTTTCATTTAGCTTACCAATACATTTTTATTACATTTATTTATCCTTCAATCTTACTTTGTGAATTTATCATCATTCTCAATGCCTCAACTGACATGACCACACGCCCCCTGGGGAAGCACACCTCCCAGTTTGAAAACCATGGGTCAAAACCAATAAATCAGTCAAACTCTAATCCACATTGTGAGTTGTGGACAGGTAGCACTCTTTCAGTGTAAGAAAATCTTTTCAGTCAACAGCAAAGACAATGAAAAATTAATAAACACAGTAAATATAAATGCATCTCTTAGATGCTGCTCTTTTAGAAGAAATTACATCATTGGGATTATCAGAATTTCGAGCTATTTACTTGAAGCATTGTTCCTGAGGATGGACATCTCTCTGTGATTACTTTGCAAAAACACCTTTTCACACGAGTCTCGAGACTGCTTGCTACATTGAAGAGCAGTGGCATGGTTTCTCTCTAGTATGAATTTTATCATGTATTTTTAGTTGTTGTGACAGAGTAAAGCACTTTCCAGTGTGAGCACTTGTATGCTTTTTCTCCAGTATGGATTTTCTTGTGTGTTTTCAGATTTTCTAACTGAGTGAAACTCTTTTTACTGTGTGAGCACATGTATGGTTTCTCTCCAGTATGGATTCTGTCATTATGTTTAAAGTTATTCGCCCAAGTGAAAGTATTTTTACAATGCAAACACTTCTATGGTTTTTCTCCAGTATGAACTCTTTGGTGCTGTTTCAAGTTGACGGCTGTTGTATAAGTCTTCCCACACTCAAAGCACATATGAACCCCAACACCGGTATGCATTTTCTGGTGGTCTTTCAAATTGGACAGGTGTGCAAAACTCTTTACACAAAAAACAAACAAAAAAAAAAAAACACTTTTAAGGCCTCTCATTTGTGTGGAGTTTCAGATTATTTTTTAGGTATGCTGCAAGAACAAATGTTTTACCACACCGATCACATTCAGATGGCCTTACTCCAGAGTGAGAGTGGAGATGATTCTTGAAATGGTTTACATATGCATAACATCTCCCACACTGATGGCATGAGAAAGGCTTCTCTCCAGTATGGATTCTTTTGTGCACTTTAAGAGATTATTTTTGTTTGAAACTCTTTCCACACTGATGGCATGTGTAAGGTCTCTCTACAGTGTGAACTCTCATGTGAATATTAAGTTAACATTTCCAAACTGAGAGCAGGTGAAAGATTTATTGGCTGCTCTTCTTTAATGCTTTTTTGGTGAGAAATTCTTTGCCTTCCTCCATTCAGTTCTTGACTTTCCTCCTGGACTTACACAGTCTACACAGATCTAAAAGATCTACACAGTAAATTTACAAAACTTCAAGAGAGACACATGTAAAAAGAATTTAAATTGAGCCCTATTTTAATGGCATAACATATAATTTTATGTTCAGCATTTATTTGTGATTTTTGCTGTGCAATAGGTATGTATAACATAAATTCTGGCTGTTTACTCCATTTTCTGAATATATGTATCCATTTATACCAATTATTGTATAAATGGATACATTTATACAATACGAGAAAATATATATCATTAATAATCACATACCACGTTTTTAATATAACTACAATAATAATAGGCTAAATAAATTGACAACGTCTGATGTTTTCAAACAGAGAACAAATAAACGAGTCTACCAACATTGCATGAATGTAATCTTCCATTTTAAACCACAGTTGTAAAAGGTTTAGGTGTTGTTTAATAGGATCAAGGCAAATAGTTAATTGGAGTAAGTAAATATTCTCAGGAATGTAAAAAATAAATAAATAAATAATACATTGCTGCAATTACAGAATACATCCCAAACGGCATCAGAATTATTAATGTTTTGTTGGTCTCTAGATTATAGCAGCTGACTAATAAAATACCTGCAGACAGAGCTGACATGTATTGTTTTACAGTGAGCAGCGTGTCTGCATTCTATCTGGCAGCAAATGCCATATAAATCTTATCAATTCTCTCATTGTCATCTGGCACAAAACAATTTCATGTTTATTGTGACACCAGTATTTTGCCCCATGAATGTCCCATGAAAATTTTACATGAACAGTGTAGTGAGATTTAATTTCCACAGAGCTGTAATCATGTAGATCAGTGAAACTGGTTTTGCTTTGGAATCCAGATTTTACATTGGACATCAAGTGGTGACCCACCATAATAAAAAAACGTAACCTGTATTAGTTTTGTTCAATGGTTTTCAAGTATAAGGGGATGAATTAAGTATACTATTTTTGTTGCTGATGTCAACAACAAAAGATACAGGTATTTTTCTCTCCCCCTTTTAAAAATTGAAGAGCCTACTTATTTATATGAGCCCATTATATTAATTATCCTGTTTATTTTCAAATTTCAAACATCATTCAAACAGAATATATATTACACAGAAGGAAAACGTAATAATTAACTAAACTTGGGGTCCTGGGTACCACAGCAAGTAAAGACGCAGACTACCACACCTGGAGTCACAAGTTCGAATCCAGGGCATGCTGAGTGACTCCAGTCAGGCATCCTAAGCAACCAATTGGCCCAGGGGCTAGGGTGGGTAGTGTCACATTGGGATAACCTCCTCCTGGTTGCTATAATGTGGTTCTCGCTCTCGGTGGGGCATGTGGGAGTTGTGCGTGGATGCCGCGGAGAATAGCGTGAGCCTCCACACGCACTAGGTCTCCGCAGTAACGCGCTCAAGCCACGTGATAAAATGCATGGATTGACAGTCTCAGACGCGGAGGCAACTGAGATTCGACCTCCACCACCTGGATTGAGGTGAGTCACTACGCCACCACGAGGACTTAGAATGCATTAGGAATTGGGCATGCCAAATTGGGGTGAAAATGAAAAATAAATCAATAAAAAAAAATTGCTAAACTTAAATGACATATGCACAGGTAAGACCATGGATGGCTCTTCATTACTGTGGTTAGGTCAGTGTAGCTAGTCTTAAATAATAAATTATGGTATTTATGAAGTGGTTAGTGGTTCTCTCTCTCAATGGGGCGTGTGGTAAGTTGCGCATTACAGACATTACAGCTGATTTTCTGTAAAGCTGCTTTGGAACAATGTGTATTGGGAAATGCACAACAAATTATATAAATAAAAATTATTTGACTTTTATATTACAATGTTTTTTTCTACTTTGGCAACAAAATATCAATGTTCTCTCTTTGCACTGTCAAACAAACAAGCAATAGCCAGTGCTTAAATATTTTACCAATCACAAATTAGCATAAATAATTCAGATTTAAAAATAATGGCCAGCATTATCCAATCCCTGCCAACCATGTTAAAATAAAATGTACCATTATAAATTCAAATGGCTGGAAGTGAACATTTTTAGTAAAAAAAAAAGTTTTAAATATTGACCTATTTCTTACACCCCTAGATGTGAGGAGGAGTGGGGGCATGGCCGGGCCGAGAGGATTCACGCCCGGCGCTAAGTTGTCCAATCAGTGGGAGAGAGACAAAAGGAGGAGCTGGGGATGCAAGAAAGAGACAGAGAGAGAGAGAGAGAGAGAGAGAGATGCATGCAGCAGTGTTTTGTGTGTGCACTTTTATGTTTCAGTTCAGTGTTTTATGTTGAATTTAAAAAAATTTGATTGTAAATCTGCTTCCTCCTTTCCCGAACTGCCACACTGGTGCCGAAACCCGGGACTGGAGGAAGACGTGCCGTCAGAGAGCCACTGATGGAGGATCGCGATGCCGAGGAGAGGTGTGGTTTGATGGTACCGGAGCAGTCCGCCAGGAGATGGAGGAGCGGCTGCCATCCGCCAGGAAGCGGAGGAGCCGTTGCCGTCCACCAGAGGACTGAGGAGTTGCTGCCATCCACCAGGAGGCAGAATCCAGTTCCATCGCCCGGCGTCATGAAGCATCGCTGGACAGCTAGCTGAGGACCGAATGGCGGCATGGTCGGAAACCAGAGTTTTTTCTTTTCTCTCTTTCTCTCTCTGTATCTCCCACTATCTTTCTCTCTCCCTTTCCCTCCCATTGTCCTACCCAGGTATCCAGGAGGCAGGGAAGACCAGCCGGTGATGGAATGGCCAAAGGAGAAACTCGACCCCTCCAGGAAGGGGGGGGGTGTAAGTCAGTCCGGAGAGCTGAAGAGTTCAGTCATATCAGTAACCTTATAAAAGCACTTTTATTCTAAATGGGGTGGGGGCTCCTCGTGGGGGCAGTAATGTTAGCATCACATGATATTATGATATTATCTCATTAACCGCCCTGTTATTGGACTCTTTTCACTCATGGATTAAAATAATCCTGGTTTACTGTGTATAGTGAATTTCTACAATGGCCTTGGTAAATGAAAACTACTGTTTGAATGATGCAGCATCCAGGCCACTAAGTGTCAGCGTAAGCCTCATTATACTTCAAAAACATACTGAGTGCACCTTTAAGAAAACTTTAAGAAAGCACTTTTTTTGGTTTGCCAGCATCTTCTGCACAATTAAGTTCTTCCCAACAGTGGCTATATGTTGCCGACATCCATTTTTTGATTGAGGGACTCCATCAAAATACACAACGATTACAAAAGGTGCAAACATTCATTGATGCTCAAGAAGGCAACACACTACAGTGCATAGAGATGATCACTTTGAATTAAACACCCTGTGCTGTTGCTCTTCTTCTCTGCTTTGCGTTGCATTCAACTTCTGGGTTAAATATACGTTGTGCGGCACCTCTGTTTCTTTTCAGAATATGCCAATAATGTCCAGGCCAATTGTGGTCCGATTGATGTGTAGCGTCATATTTAATTTTTAACAGGAATGAAAAGGAGGCTGTGAGGGATAGACATACCATCTCTTCAATGGCATGCACAGTATGAAGCTGTATAAACCTCCAAGATCCCATCTGATCTTCCACAACTCATGTTGTCTTGAGTTTCTGGTCTACTGTTTGTCTTTGAAAGTAATTTTTTCAACATTTTGTTCACGGAGCAATCCTTATAACTTTAAACTGCAGTACAGCTCATTGAAGAGACTGTATGCTTATCACTCACAGCTTCACTATAATGCCCGTCAAAAATCAAAGATGGCGCTGCTGTGAATAAGGTCTATACATGCTCGACAGGGCAAAGCTACAATCACATTATCTAGGTCTGTTACATTCAATTTTGCAAAAAACGTACTTGTTCACTTTATGTCTGACTAACGCATTCACATGACATTTAAAAAAATATATATTATTGCTTTAGTCTGACTGAAATCAAACTTTTAAAATGCATGTAACAAACTGTGACAAATACAACACGAAAAAAAGATGCAGCTGAAATGTAATCTGAGCACAACTGTAGCATTCAGATCAGAATTCTATTTATTTTATTAAACTGAGTTTCAGATGTTCATGTTCTTCTGTAGAAGATCCATGAAGTTCTTGTGCTTGTATATATGTTTGCTTTTTCAAATAATCTGACTGGATGGTTATTTCCTTTTAAAGTCGCACATAAGAGCACAGTTTAACTGACTGACACTGCTGACAGAGATGCATTCAGGACAGATTAGCATTTCACACCTCAATGCGATGTGGTCATATGCATTTTCACTACCTCCGTATGTGTTTTCAGTGATTCGATAACTAAATGTTCTGGACCCCGTTTCCACCTGTATTTAGTGCAGACCACCTGTGATCGGATCACCATCTTAATATCAGGTGGAATTGTGTCATTAATACAATTTTGAACAAGGCCAAACTTCACCACAACAGGTGATTTAAGCAAATGACTCTTCTTAGATGATGCTGCCCTTTTGGAAAAAATTCCATCTTTTGGATTATCTGAATTTTCAACTATTTACTTGAAGCATTGTAACGGAAGAAGGACTTCTCTCTGTGATTACATTGGGCAACACCTTTTCATATGAGAAACTACATGACTTGCTGTGCTGAAACTCCTCCCAGACGAAGAGCACTTTTATGGTTTCTCTCCAGTATGAATTCTCTCATGTCTTTTTAGGTGTTGTGACAGAGTGAAATGCTTTCCACAGTCTGAGCACTTGTATGGTTTCTCTCCAGTATGGATTCTCTTGTGTGTTTTCAAGCTTTCTGACTGAGTGAAACTCTTTCCACAGTGTGAGCACTTGTATGGTTTCTCTCCAGTATGGATTCTCTCGTGTGTTTTCAGGTTTTGTGACTGAGCGAAACTCTTGTCACAGTGTGAACACTTGTAAGGTTTCTCTCCAGTATGAATTATCTCGTGTTTTTTCAGGTTGTATGACTGAGCGAAACTCTTTCCACAGCGAGAGCACTTGTAAGGTTTCTCTCCAGTATGAATTCTCTCGTGTTTTTTCAGGTCTTGTGACTGAGCGAAACTCTTTCCACAGTGTGAGCACTTGTAAGGTTTCTCTCCAGTATGAATTCTCTTGTGTGTTTTCAGGTTTTGTGACTGAGTGAAACACTTTCCACAGTGTAAGCACTTGTAAGGTTTCTCTCCAGTATGAATTCTCTCGTGTGTTTTCAGGCTTTGTAACAGAGTGAAACCATTTCCACAGTGTGAGCACTTGTAAACTTTCTCTCCAGTATGGATTCTCTCGTGTGTTTTCAAGTTTTCTGACTGAGTGAAACTCTTTTCACAGTGTGAACACTTGTAAAGTTTTTCTCCAGTATGAATTCTTTGGTGCTTGTTCAAGTTGCCGGCTGTTGTAAAGGTCTTCCCACATGCAAAGCACATTGGAGCACCCATGCCTTTATGTATTTTCTGGTGTTCTTTAAAATAGGACAGGCATGCAAAACTCTTTCCACAAAAAGAACACTTGTAAGACTTCTCATTTGTGTGAGTTTTCAGGTGTGTTTTTAGGTATGTTGCCACAACAAATGTTTTACCACACTGATCACATTCAAATGGTTTTTCCAAGCAGAGATGATCTTTGAGATAGCCTGCACATGAAAAACTTTTCCCACACTGATGGCACAAGTAAGGCTTCTCTCCAGTATGAACTTTCATGTGGACATTAAGATCTCTTTTATATGTGAAACTCTTTCCACATTGAGAGCAGGTGAAAGTATTTTTTGATGCTCTTCTTTGAGACTTTAGTGAGAAATTCTTCTTAGTCTCTAAGTCACTCAAAGATTTTTCTCCAGTTATTAAATCATGATGTTTCTGATACTGAAGTTTCTCCTCAACTTTATTCAGCTCTTGATGTTCCTCTTTCACTTCCATCAGCTCTACAATGAACACAGTAAATTGACAAAAATAAATTCAAGAGGAAGAAATGTGAAGAACCCCCCCCCCCCCAATTTAAATGGCAGAACACAACAAATATCCATTATAGCTATGTTCAGACACACGCAGCTGAATGTGTCCCAAATCAGAATTTCATATTTTTAAAGATTGTTCACACAAGATTTTAAATTTAGCCCATATCAGACACTAGTCTGAACAGCCGACGCTCGTTAACTTCCCGCATGTGTATAACACTCCCTGAGCACGTGTATAACAAACACAGACATGTTCATTATTTTAATATGTATGATTAAATTAACTTTTTATTTCAGATTTCCATTTACTTGCTTGCATTCGCATTTTGATACAGTTTGAGAAATACAGAAACTGTTTTCTGCACGGGTGACATGAGCAAAGAGCTGTGTTACATAGGCTAAATTTACCTCTGCATGTTTTCATGCACATATTTTACTATGTGAAATTCAAATGAACCACTGAACCCAACTGTTGAAGCCTAAAGTTTTATTTTGTTAAAAAGGAACTGCATGTATCAACTAGTAAAGATATGTAGTTTTAAACCATAACAGGCATATTATGTGGCAAATCAAGCGAGCAAGTGATGAATGTTCCATTAGATATATGTAAAAATCATAATCCTGGCTCCTCACACTGAAGGCACATCGGAAAAAAATCAGATACGTATCAAATAGAGGTCGACCGATATATTTGTGCGTTTTCTACTACACCGATAGTTTTTCCCTATTGTGTCCGGTACTGGAGCAGCTGGGAAGGGTCCACTGTCGTTATACAGTATGAGAACGACCTCTAGAGGTGAAATAAAAACTTCACTGACGCCTTTTGGTGTTTGTTTTGACACGTGAGATTACACTCTGCATGGAGCGGAACACTTCAAATGCGGATTTAAAACATCAATAATGAAAAGGTACATATACAGTACACTACAGTACATGTTTTCATATCATTATAAAGTAATTCATTTGTTGACTAGATGCTGCATTAGTAGAGAACAGCAGTATGTTTGCCAACAAGACTGAAAGGACACTAACATTAAAGCTAACCTCAAGTGGTAAGAACAATGTGACAGAAATACACGCAAGTCCTACCCAAATGTTTAAATGTCACAATTGTTATCATCTATTACCATCTATTTGCATTAGTTTATATCCAGTTGGTCACATTAATCCATTCGTTAGCCAGCTAAGTTGCATACTTAAAGCTAGTGACGTGAGAAAGCAAATTAATATCTTCATGCAGCTGAAAGAAACAAGTAAACAAATCAGAAACACATCTGATTTCAATTAAAAAATTTTATCCTCACTGTTATACGATCACATTCTTGCGCTAAAAAAGGCTAGACACAGCGCAACAAATACAGTTTAACAGAAAGTAGGCATCTCAATATGCTCTTAAAGTTCTTTTTAATTAGAAAACAGCGATTCTGCACAAGATGCTGAATAAACAAAAACAAAGGGAAACAAAGACGTTTGTCTAGCAAGTGTTTACATAGAAAAACAAATGGATGGTTGCAAAAGCATTCGGTGTGAACAGCCCCTTACAATTGGTGGAGGTCTTTGGCTGTTGCGTCTTGCTCTCTTATAAGTGTTTCTCAGATTAAGCAATGAGTTGTTTAAATGCTTTGTTAGGAAAGATGTTCAACTTGGCAATATGTGTCTCGAGATTCTCGCATTCATTTCCTGTCTGTTGTGTTCCTTCTGACTGAACAGCCCCTGGCCTGGGCTCATAGTTTGAGCCGCTTCACCACCGAGTTCAGACGAATACCACTGCTATCTGTGAATATTGCTACACTACATACAACTGTACTGAATAAAAAACAATGCAGTTTTTCACTGTTATTATGAAGCTTGAGTCTGGAGTAGTAGAAATCAGAGCAAGTGTAACACCATGTGAACTGTCTATTGAAGCGTTTTCCCCCCCTCATTTTACTTTTGACTTAACATTTGAGAATATGGACTGACAAACTTTTTATTTCTTTATTTTTTGCACATTAGTTGAAAATGAAATGCTCTTTTTAACAACCAGGATAAGAAAGTTCTATGCAATAATATAACGGTGCTGAATGGTTTATGTATTTATTGTGCCCTCTTGTGGACTAAGGATACAACGTCAATTTAAAAATCAGCTGACTTTAAAATTTGAATATTAGTTCATATATATTAATATTTATATATTTATTTCATTTAAAAAAGTACAGTACATTTTCATGGTTCAATCAGTACTGTTTATTTTTGTAGTAAAGTTCAGCACTATTTTACTTTGGGTGTTATTTTTTTCATTCAGTATCAGTTTTAAAACTATCGGTTGATTAATCGGTTATCGGCAAGTACTGCCCAACTTGGTTATCGGTATCGGTAAAATCCTCTATCGGTCGACCTCTAGTATCAAATGCGTTTTTCACTGTCCAGCAAGACGACACAAGACGATTTAAACTGTAATGTGATAAACATCTTCTAATATTGTTGTGCTGCTCAACATGTGCCATCTGTAGTCACTAGAGGGTGTCCCATGATCACACATCTCTGAATAAAGCACTGAATGGAGACCTTTTGCCGTTTAGTAATCGTGTAAGAACATTTTATGATTTTATTCTTAATTCAATCAATCGAGCAGCCTTAAAAGACACCATATGGATATCTTAGAGGTCAAAATCAGCAGGTTTCAGAGTGTTTTGGGTGGTTTTCTCCTGATGTGCAGTAAGTGCCACTTACAACTGTCACGTCCGCAACACCATGTTTTTCTCATTAATGTGAAAATGACAAAGAATACAAATTAAATATTACATGTTCTTTGGAGTGCCAACCCTTCAAAATTATGTGGATATTATTATTTCTGGATTGAAGTGCATTTAAATTCACATAGATTTTACAGAGTGTGTCTAAAAAAAACTAATGTCTGCAGCCTTTTTCAACATTTCCTCCCGTCCCTCTCCAACCACTCTACTCTGGACATCACAGGAACTGTGCTCTGCTAGTTCGAATCCTATTTAAAAACCAATTGAAGAGAGACAAATGTGAAGAAAAACAAAAACAAATGCAATGGCAGAACACACCAAACGTCCATTATATACAGTATTTGTGATTTTTGCTGTGCAAAAGGCAGGGTTCTGCAGAATACTTAATTCTGCATGAATGATGTATTCTGGGCTGAATACTAAATGCTCTCTCTTGTAGCAGGGTGAGCAAGAGACAGACAAATTAGGTGTGGCACCAGGCCTCAGAGAGGCATTTATTTGAAATAATAAATGTTAGGAGGTAGTTAGGGATAGTACTGACAAACACAGAAGGTGGAGTCCAGATTATATCACTCATATGTGGGGAATAAGAAAGGCACACATGCGTCAGATGGGGCAGCCATTAGTTTTAAATGTGGAACTCAGCCTGTCAAGAGTGTGGGTAAATATGGCTCTGTGTGGACTGATCTTCCTCTTTTCTTCTATAATGATTGTTTTCCATTTGGAAAGTATCACTGTTGTCTTACTACCACCGTTACTACACAGGAACTCTTTTTAAAACTGAACACTACCGACCAATGCCAGGGCTTGACCGGGAAATCATACCGCCACGTGACACGCTATCGGACCAGAGTGAAGCCAATGCAGGTGAGTGGCCTCTCTCTGGGCATCCCCTAGCTGGCACACACGCGTACACAAACATCCTGGGATTGACCCACTTTATTTTGCAAAACGTTGGGACAGATATACAGTGCATCCAGAAAGTATTCACAGTGCTTCACTTTTTCCATATTTTGTTATGTTACAGCCTTATTCCAAAATGGATTAAATTCATTATTTTCCTCAAGATTCTACAAACAATACCCCATAATGACAACGTGAAAGAAGTTTGTTTGAAATCTTTGCAAATTTATTAAA
This sequence comes from Myxocyprinus asiaticus, assembly GCF_019703515.2. Classification (NCBI taxonomy): domain Eukaryota; kingdom Metazoa; phylum Chordata; class Actinopteri; order Cypriniformes; family Catostomidae; genus Myxocyprinus; species Myxocyprinus asiaticus. The sequence goes on from NC_059371.1 coordinate 41,252,067, forward strand.
AATAAAAAACAACTTGATTGGAGTCCACCTGTGGCAAATTCAGTTGATTGGACATGATTTTATAAAGGCAAGCACCTGTCTATATAAGGTCCCAAAGTTAACAGTGCATGTCAGAGCACAAACCAAGCCATTAAGTCCAAGGAATTGTCTGTAGACATCCGAGACAGGATTGTATCAAGGCACAGATCTGGGGAAGGGTACAGAAAAATGTCTGCAGCATTGAAGGTCCCAATGAGCACAGTGGCCTCCATCATCCATAATTGGAAGAAGTTTGGAACCACCAGGACTCTTCCTAGAGCTGGCCGCCTGGCCAAACTGAGCGATCGGGGGAGAAGGGCCTTAGTCAGGGAGGTGACCAAGAACCTGATGGTCACTCTGACAGAGCTCCAGCATTTCTCTGTGGAGAGAGGAGAACCTTCCAGAAGAACAACCTTCTCTGCAGCACTCCACCAATCAGGCCTGTATGGTAGAGTGGCCAGACGGAAGCCACTCCTCAGTAAGAGGCACATGACAGCCCACCTGGAGAATGCCAAAAGGCACCTGAAGGACTCTCAGACCATGAGAAACAAAGATTGATCTCTTTGGCCTGAATGGCAAGTGTCATGTCTGGAGGAAACCAGGCACTGCTCATCACCTGGCCAATACCACCATGGTGGTGGCAGCATCATGCTGTGGGGATGTTTTTCAGCGGCAGGAACTGGGAGACTAGTCAGGATTGAGGGAAAGATGAATGCAGCAATGTACAGAGACATCCTTGATGAAAACCTGCTCCAGAGTGCTCTGGACCTCAGAGTGGGGCGAAGGTTCATCTTCCAACAGGACAACAACCCTAAGCACACAGCCAAAATAACAAAGGTGTGGCTCCGGAACAACTCTGTGAATGTCCTTGAGTGGCCCAGCCAGAGCCCAGACTTGAACCCGATTGAACATCTCTGGAGAGATCTGAAAATGGCTGTGCACCAACGCTCCCCATCCAACCTGATGGAGCTTGAGAGGTCCTGCAAAGAAGAATGGGAGAAACTGCCCAAAAATTGGTGTGCCAAGCTTGTAGCATCATACTCAAAAAGACTTGAGGCTGTAATTGGTGCCAAAGGTGCTTCAACAAAGTATTGAGCAAAGGCTGTGAATACTTATGTACATGTGATTTTTTTTCATTTTTTATTTTTAATAAATTTGCAAAGATTTCAAACAAACTTCTTTCACATTGTCATTATGGGGTATTGTTGGTAGAATTTTGAGGAAAATAATGAATTTAATCAATTTTGGAATAAGGCTGTAACATAAGAAAATGTGGAAAAAGTGAAGCGCTTTGAATACTTTCCGGATGCACTGTAAATGGTGTACAAGCCCTAACTAGAGTGTAACCCTAGACAAGTAAGTTTACTAGTAAGGTCGTAGAATGTAACAATAATAAACTTCAAATGTCCAAAAAAGGAGGATCAAAGTGTTAATGGGGAAAGTGTCTAAAAAAAAAAGAGAGAGAATCTGTCATCCTCGCATTGAGATGGGGCTTTGTGAAGGATGAGGAGTGTCCAAAGGAATGTTCCAGGAGGCGGGTGGGGTCCGGCGGCCGCAACGCACTCCCCTCATTTGTCTGTGGCGTGAGGGACAGCGGCTACGAGGGGCAAGGCAGTGGCTTGTCTTCAGTGGGGCCATGGCGAGTGTGAGGGGAAGGCGGCACGGCATCCGTGCCCGTCAGCGTTATTTCCTGCACACCTTGCAGGGGTTCCGAGGGAGCATCTAATTCAGCCAGTACCCTACCCACTCTGCTCCTAGACCTGTGAGGACCAAATGTTTTCACACGCTCTGCATTGTTATGGCAGGATCTATATTCAAATCAGGTGAGCTTCATCCTCCACTGCCCATACAAGGCTTATCAAATTCCTCCTCTGTTCTCTCCTGCCCACACCTGTAGTGAGCCTGCTGAAAGACGGTGGGGATGATGATGATGAAGGGAGGGCTCGGTCGACTGCGTTGCTTTCCTGAGTATACTCCATTGACCCTGAGTGCAGACTGATGCGTTCGATGCATGCATACTATGACTGCTTTGCGATACTCTTTTAGTAGAGTCAATGGTCGACACATTCGCCAACGATGCACACAGACGATGACCGCATCCACTGGTCAAAAAAAGCTGGGTGGGCGTGGTCAGGCTGTGCAGACTGGCTGATGCTGAAATTTACCAATCCAAGAGCTCTATTAACTCTGGGCACCATGACCAGTTGGGCCATTCTGGCGCAACCAGCAATACTGTTTCCTTGTTCTCCCAAATTTTGCACAATACTTGAAGTAGACGGGAAGGAATGCATTGCAGGGCCATCCTTAGGGCGGTGCAGCTGGTGCGGTCGCACCAGGCCCCGGAGGGCCCCATGGAAATCTCTAACCAGATGCCGGTGACACCCAATCACCCCCCCCCCCAGTGACTGTTACTGGGGGTGACTTCCAAAGGCAGCGATCGCTACTGCGGGGATCACAAAACGCGATTGCTTACGACGGGATGAGGAACATGCACGACAGCAACGTGCATCTCACCACCACACCACACATTCTTGACCCTCCCAACAATGGACAGCAAAAGGCCCTGATGCTCCAAATGAGCAAGTAACAGGTCTGCAAGCTTGTTTCTTCTGAAAGTGCTAAGAGCAAACAGTCATTGAGGTAATTCATAATGTGCTCAGCCTCAACGGAGTGAGCTCCAAATCAACACATTTTGTGAATGTACAAGCAGCCAGGGATAAGCCGAAGAGCAGGACTTTGGTAAGCAGTCCCCTTGAAGGCGAATCTCAAGAATGGCCTGTGATGAGGGGTTATGTGCACATCAAAGTGACTTTTAGGTTAATTGACACAAGCCAGTCTATAGGGCGAACATGAGACAGAATCTGCTTCCGGGTAATCATTTTGAACTGAAACTTGTGAGTGTCAGATTCAAGCACCTCAGATCCAAAATGGGAATTTATCAGCAGCCACCTCACAAACTGTAGTGCATAGTCGTGCGTGTGTTGCAACTTAGGCAGTCTCCTGTGTGTTGCCAACCATAGTAAAAACGGGGAAAATTGTTCTGCGTTACAGAGGAAATGACAATCTGTTCCCGGCTCACAACGGTGGGAGAAACAAGAAGCTTGTTTAATAAGCACCATAAGGCAACAGCGCCAGATACCTGAAAATCTTACTGAATAGGGAAAACGCCATGACATAATAAGCTGCTCATGCAGCTCTGGAAAGAAAGGCACAATGACAACAGTGACAATTTATCCTCAACTTTTCCGTGCTCTATATCCCGTCCTCACGCGTCTCCCTCATGCAGTCCCTCAGGAGCCGCAGAAGGAGTGTGGCTAGAGGAGAGGACCAGTTTTGACTTTCAAACCAAAAGCTGAGAGTAAAGCGTTGAGATTTATGTGCCCACCAAAAATGCAATCAAACTCGGTAAGCACTTTGTCGGCGTGGGCTCTGCCCAGGCAATCACAGCACTTGTGTTGAATGGAGCCTGATGTGGAGAAGATGTGGCATGCCAGCCTGAGCCGGTGATAAATCCCCCTCAAATCTCCATGCTCTATTCCCCATACTCAGTATTGTCAGGAAACTGTCACTTTGTCAGACATGCTTATAGTGGTGACAGGATCCTGGCACCCAGGTTCTGTGTTTGTGTTTCCTGTTCAGAGCATGGTGTCTGGGTCCTGACTCTTCAGCCTAATTCTTTTTCTGTTCTGGGTTGGGATCCGGACACTCATGATCCATGTCTCATCTTTTGTGAGCGCATGGCTTTGGTTTCAGTCCTCTTGTCATGCGCTCTTCTGTCAGTCTTGTGTGTTGTGCAAGTGCACATGGCTTTGTTTGGTCCTTCATCACCATGTGTACTCTTGTCTGTTGTAGCATGTGTTAGCACATGGCTTTGTGTTCGTCTGCCATGTGCTTCCCTGACCCTGCCTCCTCGTTACCCTCATCACTCTCCCTATTTTAGTCCTTATGTTAATTGCCTTCACCTGTTCCTCATGTGCTTTGCCTCTATATATTTTGCCCTCTTCCCTCTTGTATTTGTCAGATCATGTTGCGAGTTTGTTTGTTTCTGTTGTGTTCCTGTTTCTGGAGGTTACTCTCTTGCCATTACAATCAAGTTGGCCATGAATTTGGATGAGTTTATCTAAGCCTCTGCCTCAGAGGACTTCCTTCCTTCATCCCAGCCCGAGGACAATGATACTCCCTCACTGGCATTGGATGGGGTGGCCGCTCGGAAGAAAAGCACCCAGACTTGCTGCTGACCGCCAGGAGGCGGAGGAGCCCCCTGCGGACCGCCAGGAGGGGTCAGAGTCCGCTGCAGCACCCCTGGAGGGGTACAAGTCTGCTGCTGTTCTCTTGGCGGTCAATAATATCCCTTCACCTGTTGCAATCGACGAGTCTGTCCAGTTCCCCACGGCCATCGACGAGCCTGTCAAGTTTGCCTCGGCTGTCAATGAGCCTGTCCAGTTCCCCACGGCCATCGATAAACCTGTCCAGTCAGTCTCCACACCAACGGCCGCCATCCAGTCTGACCCCTACCCAGCAGCCTGCATCCACACTGACCCCTGCCCAGCAGCCTGCACACACACTGACTACCGTTCAGTGATCGCCGTTCTACCTGACCCATTCAGCGGCCACTGTCCAGTCTGACCCCTCACCAGCAGCAGCCACCCAGCCTGACCCCGCGCCAGTGGCCACCACCCAGCCCGACCACACTCCAGTGGCCGCTGCCCAATCTGACCCGACACCAGCGTCAGCAACCCAACCCTTGTCCAGCGGCTGGCATCCAGACTGATCCCGGTTTTGCGGCCACTGTCCAGTCTGACCTCAAACCAACGGCTACCGCCCATTCTGACGCCACACCAGAGGCCACCATGGACCTCACCCTTTGCCCAGCAGCCACCAAAAACCTCACTCTCTGCCCAGCTGCGGCCAACGAACAGTCTGCCCAGCCCTCTGGGGTCCCTGCCCAGTCCGTCTGGCCCTTCGGGGTCCCTGCCCGATCTGTCTTGTCCTGTGCCACCACCGATCTCTGTCCAGCAGCCACCACAGCCCAATGGTCCAGGACAATCCTAAGTTGAACCCAGCTGCTCGGACCTTGCCTTGGCCTCTAGGTTCTCTTCCTGATCCATCCAGTCCTCCTGGTCCATTTCTAGCTCCGCCACTGGCCTCCCGGTCCATCTTGGCATCCGGATTCCCCTCCAGTTCCACCCTGGCCTTGTGTGTCACCCTGTTCTCCCGGTCTAATCTATGACATTTGTCATCCTACTTCCTGGACTAAGCCATCCCCCCTGGTTTCCCCCACCCTCCCTCCCTCCCTGGTCTGCCTGGGCCATTCCATTTCCCCGGCCTCCTGACCCTGCCCCATACTTGAAGCCATCCCCCTAGTTTCCCTCCCTTGGTTGGTACTTCTTGTTCCTCCGGTCCTGCCCTGGTCTGTGCTTCCTGTCTCACCCTGGTCTGTGCCTCCAGCCCCACCTTAGTTTGTGTTTTTGTCTGTTCTGTTTTCTGTTCCCCTTTTTTGATGGGGGGAGGGTAGTTTTTTTTTGTTGTTGTTCCTCTAACCATGAGTTTTGCTTTATTTGCTTGTTTACTGTTATTTAATAGAATAATTTAATTTTCACTCATTCCTGCATTTGGATCCTCATTCCTGCTAATTGCTTGACAAGTATAGTGGGAGGAGAGGGGGAGAGATTCATGCATTCACATTAAACACAACCAGCCTCGACGAGCGTCACTGTACATAAAACAGTGCTCATGCCTGCCAGACAGAGTGAAATATGCTTGTTTTCATGTGCTTGTGGAAACATTTGCAAAAAGACATCTCTATAAATACGTCATTAAGCAAATGGCTCTTTTACAATTTTGCACAGTATACAAAATACACACAAACACAATCAGGCTGTAGCATTTACGTTACAAGCTACAAAACGCGACAAATAAGCCCCTTGCTGGGTGTTATGGTGATATTTGTCATGGAGATGGAATAAATTGTCAACCGGTAGAGATTTTTCTATACGTCTATATCGCATAATGTAAATATCTGTATGACACTCCTCCTGGCTGCATGCGAGACTTATAGCGAAAGATAAACATGGAGAAATATGAACACAGAACGCGGGATGACTCTAAATCAAGTCAAACTCATTTGCATTTTCTCACATTGATGGATGAAAGCGCTCTGATGCGCGTGCACAGCCACGCACCGTGGTGTGAAATTGACCCTCTGCTAAAAGCCCCCCTGCTCTTTATAGTGCTGCTGATGCTGTCAAGCTTTCCTACACGCATCTGTACCTTTGCAAATATGGAGAGACAAGTGACTGCACTGAGTAAATTCCCACAGGGATTATTAAATATATTACACCTTAGTCAACCATGCATTAATATTTAGTAGGCTATATAGCTGCCAAAAAGCTTTGCAGTGTCCAGTGGAAGGCTAAATTCAAAAATACCTGATGGAGTGGTTTGCTCCAGAATAAAAATGCTTAAGTTAAATTACAGAGAAGCCTCTTTTTTTCCCCTCTTGGATTGAAAAACGGTACATAGAAAATAAAAAAGATCAAATATTATTTAAATAATTATTTATTGTTAAAGTTTTTCCATTTCAATAGACATGACAGGTGTACCATTAGGTTACTTCAGAAATTGTAAAAAAAAAACTATAAGCCTACCTTAATGTATATCTTTATCATCCACAAATCGTATCGCTTGGGAAGACATTAATTTAACCACTGGAGTTGTGTGGATTACTTTTATGCTGACTGTCTGTGCTTTTTGTGTTGCTTTGGAGCTTTAAAGTGCTTATCACCATCAACTTGCATTGTGTGGACCTTCACAGCTGAGATATTCTTTTAAAAATCTTTGCATTCTTCTGAAGAATGTCAGTCATACACATCTGGGATGGTATGAGGGTGAGTAAATGATGAGAGAATTTCATTTTTGGGTAAACTATCCCTTAAAGAGTATTTGATTCCTTTTTTCACGTATATCTTCTCCTTCGTAATGAATATTATCCATAACAAGCTAAATAAACATTAAACATGATTGAAAACAGAGGGCGAAATGCAACTATCATATCCGCAGATTGGAGACGATGAAATGGGGTGTTTTTGCCTGTCAGTCATTGACGCTCTATGAGAGGTTGGGCATACTGAGATGGCCACTCGAACACTTTCAGTGGCTTCACCTCCTGCTGGCAGTTTAACGTTGCATCACCGATCCAGTTCTATTTATATATCAATGGTCACACCATGCAATGACGTGGACCAATGGCAGTAAGAAGGTGTTTTGCAGCCGGTAAGAAGTTTGCCCAGGGAAGTTGTTACGAACCATCGATTGAACTCAAAAACACCTTTGTATTGGCCAGATTTTGATCTAAATGACGTCACACACGTTTATTCTTCGATTTCGTAGGAAGTGTGCAGGTGCCTTAATGCACAAAAGACAAGTGAACACTTCTAAAACAACAAAACAATGAGGAACTTTTTCATGTTGACATGACAGTTGATTGTCTTCAAAATGTAAAACAACTTAAAAGGAAAAAACATACCTGAAGGAATAAAATTATCTTCATCTCGCTGTTGTTCCTCTGTTGTGGTTTCTCCTCTCATCTTCATCAGGTTTCTGCAGTCCAGCAGCTTCACTGAACACATCTTCACTGGTGTCTGCAGCATCTGCTGTTCATCATCATCTTCATCACTCTGTTGTTCCTCTGCTGTATTTTCTTCTTTTACCTCCTCTTGCTTCACTTCAATCTTCACTGGTGTCTGCAGCATCTGCTGTTCTCCAGCGTTACAGACAGAAGTCAGAGACTCTGTGGAGGTTTGATCACCCTGATTACTGTCACACACACTCTCCTGAGCATCAGTAGAACAGAGTAAAGTGAGCTGTGAGTCCTGTGTGTCTCTGGATCTCTGTTCAGAGAGTTTGTCCAGCAGCCGCTGTGGTGTGGACTGATCTCTGCCGCTCCACACTGAATCCTGATATTCTGTGGAGGTCCCATCAGTCACACACACTGAAGATTGACAGGAAACCTTTTCCAGCTCCTGAAAAACACAACACAATCACATCTGTACCGTTCATCAGCACAGAGTCACAGTCATATCACATAATTTGAAACGTACTTACAATCTCAACTTTAACTCGCTCAAAACAGATACAGCGTGAAACAAGTTCTGTCTCCTTTAGCTTTGCATTCAGTGACGCCACCTCTTTCTTCAGCTGAGAGATTTCTGTGATGAAATCATCAATATCCAGCATGGACAGATCAGTTCCTACTGATTTACAGCAGATCACATCCACCTGCTCTCTCATGATGAACATCTGAACACAAAAACATCATCATTATAATGGACTGACATTCATCAAACTCTAAAACATTATTATATAATTACACACAAGAACAGATCTGTTAAACAAAATCTGTTTCTGAGATAGTACAAAAAAATAAACGTGTGCTTGTGTATGACAGCAGGAATATTATCAGCTGTTATAACAGGATATAAACTGTAAAGTATATTATCACCTACAGTGAACTCGTTTATAAACAGCCGCTGTATTTAAAGAGCTGATATATCAGAAATGAAACGTGATATTCACAGATTTCTGCTTGTTTTTCCTGAAACTGAATATTTTAAAGCGTCCGTCACAAAACAATGCTCCATGTGGAGATAATAATCTTCTTTTACTGTCATTAAAACGCCAAAGAGAGAAAACAGCATATCAACATAGATCTTGATGTGCACACAACATAAATACATAAAATGATGTAAAAACACAATAAACAACACGTACCTGCGCGCTCAAACTGTCTGCAGCTCTTGTTTCATCTCGTGTTTTATGGTGGTTGGAAAAACAACTCACGGTGCGTTTCTGTCATCTACTGGACTGGAGTGAATCACACATGATGATATAGCCTGAAAAACTCGAAGCGTTCATCGTTTTAACTATTTTTGCCTCGTCAAAACTATTTTTTAGAAAGATATCTGTAATTTTGTATTTATTTATTTTTATTTGTCTAATAATAATTCACACTGGAGAGATCATCAATGCAGCGGATGAATTCTAATTATAAGAATAAATGTGACTGATGTTCACACATTAAAATGCCATAAGGAGGTTTTGTAAACTCAATTATTTTTAAGGCTATTATTGTTGTCTTTTCGTATAACTTTATAAAAATCATCCTCAGCAGTCACAAAAAGATAGATATGCCTAAGCGTCATTGTTATTTGTGGACAAACTCTTATGAACACTTATGAAACATAAAGTATGGTAAACTCCTGAAGTCATGCCAATACCACACTGGCCACATTTACATGCAACCAAATAAACCGTTTAGAATCGACTGATAGCTTAATCCGATTGAAAAGCTTTCATGTAAACACAAAAATGATCCGATTGTGCTGGATTTGTAATTAATTTCCATCCGCTTGAAGGGAGTGGTGTAGACCTAAAATAATCAGATTAACAGAAAAATATTAGCCATGTAGACATTTGAATCTGACTACTTTCTCAATCGTATTTAAAATACCTTGTGCTCATGAGCAGAGATGTGGTGTGTATGTATGTTTATACATGATACTCTTCGCTTGAACCTATAAAGCAATGACAAAACACATTATTAAGGGTATGCGGGTTCACACTAAATATTCTGCAGCACACATATGTTCTTTCATGACATCACATAAAGCAAAAAAGAAAGTTGCGTTTTTCTTAACAGGGACTTTAAGCATCAGGTGCGTTTATGGCGTTCCGTGTTCCATTGCGTGTACGCGACTTCACTCACTTCCTGACGTCGAAACCATCATTTCTAAAGCATTTCTTCTTTGCCATAGTGACAGTCGATCGTACATGACAGATTCAGAAAGTAAATGTCAGAATATGTTTTACAAGAGATGATGCAAAGGGAGCCTAACGTCCTCAAAACTTGATTTAGGGTTTCATAAAACACTGTACCTCAGCACCAGTGTTGGGTGTAATGCATTACTAAGTAATTAATTACTGTAGTTAAATTACTTTTTCATTGGAAAAAGTAAGGGATTACTCTTAATTTTTAAGTAATTACAGTTACTTCTGATGTAACTTAAATATTGTATAGACTATAAAACAACTCTATATAAAACAATAGTGAATTTAAAATCGCAATTTAACATCTAATGTTAAAATGTGCGTTTTCTAATTTAATGCAGCCCAGTTAAATTCTTTGGCCAGTTCGTGAATAATTTATTTGATTTTATGTGATTTATTTGAAAGAATTAAAAGAACAATTTCATGTATATCCTTGTATTTCTCATCTGGTCAAGGTTGATCAGGGTTTTAGAATAAGTAATGCAATTACTTTTCAGACAGAGTACTTTTTTAGAGTAACTTACCCAACACTGCTCAGCACCGGACATTAATGCAGATATTTTAGCAAATTCTTCCTAATCACCAATGAATTCAATGCAATTGAGTGTTTTTCAATTAGAAAATTATTGACAGACATTAAAAAATGAATAAACATTCAACGTGAAATACATTTCTTACCACCGAAGGGAACAGTTTAGCAGAGACATCTCTTCATTTGATGTCAATAAAAAAAACTTCTCAGTTGCACTTTTACATCATGTTCTTTTCGTTCACATGAGTCAAATCTTTGTCAAATTTATATTTAATACCACACCTTGAAGTACTTTTGAGTAAATCGATGAATGTCTGTCAGCGAGTCGATCCACCGGAATGACCGTTAATTTTTAAATTGTGCAAGCGCGCGAATTCCTGTAGAGGAATGAAAGCGCGTGCAGATCAAATGCGCGTGCTTGTATATCAGACGCAGCGAGTAAGACTGGAAGATAGCACATATTATATAATTATCGTATGCTTTTCAAATCTATTTTTTATAATCCTTTCAAATCCCATACACTCTGATCTTACTTCAACATTTAATAAACCCCAAAAGGTTTTTGTAAACTGGGGGATACAAATATTTAAGAGGCTGGGAGAGAAGCAATGAGTGAGTCAGTTCATTTTTTTCTGAAATATATTAAAAAGGGAGTCCCTGCAAATTCTGAGGACATGCAACTTTGTATATAAAGTCACACAAGCTCACAACCTTTGACTGTGTCTCGTTTCGAAGGCTGCGGACGTGTCCTTTGAAGGATGCAGTATACCGAGTGTCCTCCTTTAAACAAGCCTAGTTTAAAGGAGACGGCCTTCTTAGGACAAACGGAAACGGAACGTAACATGGTTGCTATGACAGCATGCCACTCTTTAAAGCGCGGGCGCTTTAAGTGAGAAGGGAACACAGTCCCTCTGGAAGGGAATGTATGAGGCAAATTTTAGGAGCGTTATAAAAGATTTAAAAATAGATTTTACAGGTGTAATTTTAGTCTAATACTTTATTTTGATTATATATTAATATAATAATACATATTATATACTCTGCACCCTTCTACTGAGGTACTTCAACTTGGGAATTAACATTCCTTGCGTTTGAACATCATATTTACGGGCAAATTGGCGTCATTTTATTTTAATTGTTAGACATTTCCGTTGAAGCTAAGAAATGTGGGTTTTGAGTGCCCACGAAGGATACACCTCATGCATCCTCCGAATTCTCGTGAATGAAGGCTGCATTCGGAGTGTCCTACTCGCTTTTTTTAAACGAGACAGCCATTTTTTATTTTTTATTTTTTTTTTAAAGGCAGCTGACCTCGAGGCAAACACTCCTATCTTTTCAATGTTATGTTCAGGATTTCTACAAGCTATAACATTGAAAATAAAAGCAATATATAAAAATAAAAATAGTTTAAAAAAGTAAGCTATTGGAAATGTATTATGTGGGCCCTAATGTGTTGAAAAATAGCAATTAATAAATTTTCAGTGGTACCTTTATATGCTTGCCCTTTTTAGGGATTTAAATTCTGTACTGCAATAATGTCATTCATTGTTGTCTATCAAACTCTCCGCAACGTTTATGAAAAAATGATCAAATATACAAAAAAACTATGCAAAAAGGGAAACAAATATAAAACTTAAAAATAACCATTAGAGAATGTTTTAAGTTCTTACTAGGTTGTCCCATAAATCCCTCCCTGCAATATTTTGGGAAGGTTAGTTTATGGTACAATAAAACCTAAATATAACCATTGGAGAACGTTCTGCATAAGTTCTTTTTCATTTGTAACACAAAAACAGACCTGCAACATTTTGGAAACATTAGTTAATGGTTAGAAATTCCATTTGTTTTAGAAAACATAATTACATTTTTACATGCAATAATCATTCTATTTAATTATGAAAGTAACAAATATGTTTGGAAGTTCAGATAAGCCATTCAAAATCAACTTTGTAAAAAAAACTGTTTGAATGGACACGTCTGCCGAATTGTCTCGCAATACGACTACTTTGTGATACTCTTTTAGTAAAGTTAAGGGAAGGTGCATGCACTGACTAAGTGCACAGACGAGGACTCTCCGCGTGTCAAGAAAATCTGTGCCCCATCCGGACAGTCCATGCAGACTGTGCTGATGATGAACTTTGCATCACGTATACTGTAGGGCTGTCACTATCGATTATTTTGGCAATCGAGTAATCTAACAACTTTTCTGACGATTAATCGAGTAATCTGAAAAATTATTTAATAACTCATAGTGCATAAAGTTGTCGAGCCATGTTTGGCTAAAATGCATTAATTAGCCTAAGCTTTTATGTATTTTACGATTGAATAAAAACAACAAAACAATTGTGCGAACAATATGTAAAGCCAACAGACATCCGAAGCAGATCTATAATATATAAAAAGATGTATATTCAAGCTGATAGAGATTGGCTTCTACAGGTGAGTCCAGCTTTTTAACTGCAAGATCTACTTTTTTCTTTAACTAGTTCAACATGATCTCCCATTTTAGTTTAGAACTCAAATATGGGAAAACAAGCCATGGAAATACAATATTTTATCTTTTCAGAAACAATGTCAGCGAGTTTGTCGGTTTGTTTTGTATGTTTTGTCATTTTCTCTCCCTCATGTTTCGCAGGCATGGGACGTCAGCAGGATCAAATCGCTGCCTGGAGGTGATGGCTTCGCAGCTCGCCGAACTCACCTCCTTTGTTCAGCAGCTCCACCATCTCCTGATGCTGGCCCATCTCAGGAATCTTCCTTACCGACTCTGGCAGTTCCTCTGGCTCCTGGATTCTTTGAAGCCCACATTCCCCCTCCAGCCCCATATTCAGGTGAGGCTGAATCCTGCAGTGCATTCCTTTCGCAATGTTCCCTGTTCTTCACATTACAGCCCTCCACTTTCGCCTGAAGGTGGCCTGTGTTATTACGTTCCTCACTGGAAGGGCTGGCAAATGGGGCACTGCCATGTGGGACAACAGACATCCCTGCTGCGCTTCCCATCATGCCTTTACCACGGAGCTCCGCCGAGTGTTTGATTGCTCGGCTCAAGGTCGGGAGGCGGCGAGGGTTTTATCTGGACTGTCTTAAGGAGATCGACAAGTATCAGATTATGCGATTTAATTTCTTCAATGTGACTCGCACTCTTGTGAGTGGAATGACCACGCTATGTGGGATCGATTTCTGCATGGTCTTTCCGATGACATTCTGGACGAGATTTATTCTTTGGATTTGCCTCCGCGCTTCGATGAGTTGATGGATTTGGCTATCTGAGTCAAACATCGCCTGACCCTACGCAGTCACCATCGCCAACATCGCTTTCCACCTACCATGGTGGCTGATCCTCCTACCCATTCTGCCTCTCCAGTAAACTCGCCAGTATCACGGCCCGACACGGAGCCAAAGCACGTCGATAGAACTCAAATCTCACGCAGGGAGAAACAGCAACGTCTCATTAATGGACTGTGTTTTTACTGTGCTGCTTCTGATCATCTCTCTGCTTCCTGTCCAGTAAAAGACATAGCTTGTTGGTAGGAGAGGAGTTACTGGCGAGCACAACACCTTTGGACAAAACTCCTGGACTTCAGACACTTCTCCTGGCCCGACTGCAGAATGGATCTACCCATCACATGGTTTCCCCCTTGGTTGATCCCGGAGCTGAAGGGAACTTTATGGATTTCGAATTGGCTTCTAAGAGGTGACTTCCTATGGTCCAGTTGGAAAGACCCATCACCACCCACACCCTAAGGGGCATGCCGCTGCCATTATCACTCAATCCACAAAGCCGGTCACCTTCGTCTCAGGAATCATAAGGAGCAGTTGTCCTTCTACCTTATCCAATCTCCATCGGTACCGGTAGTGTTGGGGCATCCTTGGTTGGTAACGCACAACCCACACATAGATTGGTCAACCAAAACTGTTCTTGCTTGGAGTCCTTATTGTTTGTCACACTGTCTTAACTCTGCTGTTTCCCCTGTCAAGTCTTGTGTTCCATTGCAGGATGAACCGGTGGACTTATCCGGAGAACCGTTGACATACCATGACTTGAGGGCGGCGTTCAGCCGGTCCCGCGCCACGACCCTTCCTCCTCATCAGCCAGACGACTGTGTGACTGAACTGCTTCCTGGCCCTTTGCCACTTCTGGGATGGCTCCCAAGAGGGAGGCCATGAACAGTTATATCAATGATTCTCTGGCAACCGGTCTCATTCGCCCTTCCTCTTTGCCGGCAGGGGTGGGGTTCTTCTTCGTGGAGAAGAAGGATGGCTCGCTTATCAGGGGCTGAATGACATCACGGTGAAGAATCGCAATCCTTTACCTTTGATGTCCTCAGCCTTCGAACTCTTGCAGGGAGCGTCCGTCTTTACAAAGTTAGATTTACGCAACGCTTATCACCTTGTCTGGATTAGGAAGGGGGATGAGTGGAAGATGGATTTACATTTTTTAATTATTTTTATCCCCTTTTCTCCTAATTTGTAATGCCCAATTCCCACTACTTAGTAGATCCTTGTTGTGGCACGTTTACTCACCTAAATCCGGGTGGTGGAGGTCAAGTCTTAGTTGCATCAGCTTCTGAGATTGTCAATCCAAACATCTTATCATGTGGCTCATTGTGCATGACACCGCGGACACTCCTAGCATGTGGAGGCTCATGCTACTCTCCGCGATCCAAGCACAACTTACCACATGCCCCACTGAGAGCGAGAACCACTAATCACGACCACGAGGAGGTTACCCTATGTGACTCTACCCTCCCTTGCAACTGGGCCAATTTGGATGCTTAGGAGACCTGGCTGGAGTCACTCAGCATGCCCTGGATTTGAACTCACGACTCCAGGGGTGGTAGTCAGCGTCAATACTCGCTGAGCTACCCAGGCCCCCCGAAAGACGGCTTTTAACACCCATAGGGGGCACTTTGAATATTTGGTTATGCCTTTCAGATTGGTCAACGCCCCGCCGTCTTCCAGGGGCTTGTGAATGACATGCTTGGAGACATGGTCGATCATTTTGTGTTTGTCTATCTTGATGATATTCTGACCTTCTCCCAGAATATCCAGGACCATGTGCAGCATGTCAGGCAGGTGCTTCAGCAACTGTTAGAGAACCGGCTGTTCGTCAAGGCGGAAAAGTGTGCTTTTCATGCACAGTCGGTTCCGTTCCTGGGGTGCATCGTTTCGTCCAAGGGAATGCGCATGGACCTGACTAAGGTTAAAGCCGTCTCTGACTGGCCAACCCCAGATTCTCGCAAGACATTGCAGAGGTTTCTGGGGTTCGCTAATTTTTAATCTGAGATTTATAAGGAACTACAGTCAGCTCGCCGCACCTCTGACGGACCTCACTTTCACACACACTGACTTTTGTTAGTCCTTGCAAGCTGAGGCCGTGTTTTCTAAATTAAAGGAGCAGTTTTCTACCACACCCATCCTAGTTACTCCCGATCCTGCAGGTCAGTTCTTGGTGGAGCTGGATGCGTCTGAGGTTGGTTTGTTAGAGGGTTCGGGGGTACTTTTTTCATAAGAACCTAGAGCAGTGTTTCCCAACCTTTTTTCTGCCATGGCACACTTTATACGACTAAAAAATTTTACGGCACACCACTATCCCACAAAGCTTACCATCGTCAATATTTTCCTTTTCAAGAACTTGTCCATGTTTTCTGTCCGTCTTAGTAGCATGTTTACTTGTAATGTTTGAAATTTGGTGGCAAGAGCGCTAAATGGGAAATGAAAAAACAAAAAATGTGCTTCTTTTCTAATCTGTAGATTTGCCACAACAAATTACAGGGATGCAAACTCATGAGGGGCGAAAAAGGTAAGACTGGTCCACAAAATTTTTTTCTGGGGATATTTTTTTTAAAATATAAAATATAATATTTAAAAGCACCAATTCCAGTTATTTTAGTGATTCAAGTTTATTCAAGTTTACAATTGTGCAGAATTAGCTGCAAAATAAAGAGTATTTTGGTGAGGCTAGCTTCTGTTTCACAAATTTGTTCAATTTTATTTGTTCAGTGATCCCTTCTGGAAGTGTCACTAGGTGGCGACAAATGAGCGTCTTATGTGCTATGAGTGAGTCAGTGAATCATTTTGAGTCCTTCATGACTGAAATCTACCAAGAGACTTTATAGTGTTTAAGCATTAAAAGATCAAAGCAGATCTATAGTCTTCCTTCAGTCTGAGCATTATTTTTCATCCAAAAAGACAACAATAATAGTCTAATAATGAGTATCAATGACGTCCTTACCATCTCCTTTATTAAAACTTGCATGGCTACAAATCTACTGACTTCAGTATAAGAATTATAAACGCAAAGCAGATCTACAGTATCATTTTCCTACAGTAACCTATTTAAACTGCTGAGCAAGGCTTTTATCAGAAAAGACCACAATAATAGACAAATAATAATAATTTTGAGTTTCAGTAATGTTCTTTCGTCATTGTAAAGTGTCGCTGAAAGCGTCACAGAGGTGCGATTTTGTGAGTTTGCCACATAAAAAAGCAGGAGGTGTGCACAATAAACATTGAAAACATGTATTTGGAAGAGAGAAAAAAAACCTTGCAGTTGCTTTGATAGCAGAAAGTAATAAAAGGACTCATTTATGTTTAGGTCTAAGAGTTTTCTTGGTGAATTTAAATTAGTTGAATAACTGGGGTCTCTGATATTCGTAAACGATAAGGTAATATTTAATTAAAAGAAATTATGAGACATTCAATGTCTCTTCAAAATTTGGACAGTTTTAAAATATTTCTTGTTGCTTAGTACTCTTAAAAACATTGGTGAAGCAAAAATGTGTGTGTGAAAAACACTGGTGTAAAGTGCCGTCATTTCATAGACTTCAATGTATTCTGAAGTACTGACGTGAGTCATGTGAAAGACCCTTAATGCGTATAAATATCAGTCACTTTTGCACATTAATCATTTCTCTTCACAATCACAAAAGTGACCGATTATGGTTTCAAAATGGCAAATTGCTCCAAAAGGTGAGGAGTTTGGATCCCTGAAATTATTATTATTTTTCATGCATTTATTTATTTTGTGGAATTTAATAATTTTCCACGGCACACTAGTTGGGAAACACTGACCTAGAGTATATTCATAGTGCCAAATGCCTAAACTCTAGACAGGCTCGCTGGGCACTATTTTTCACGCGTTTCAACTTCATGCTGTCTTATCGCCCGGGCTCTAAAAACATCAAGCCTGACACCCTCTCTCGATGTTTTGAGGTCGAGACCTCCACTGCCCCACCGGATACCATTCTACCTGGCACTTGTGTGGTGGGCATGGTATCCTTGGAGGTGGAGGCTAAAGTCTGTGTGGTGTTTACGAAATACTGCGGCCCCCGCCACGTGCCCAGCGGGCCGGTTATTTGTGCCACTATCTGTCCGGACACACGTCCTACAGTGGGGTCACTCATCCAAAGTCGCTTGTCGACTTGCACTCAGAGACCCATTAAACAGTGATTCTGGTGGCCATCATTAGCGCAGGATGTACATTGATTCGTAGCCGCTTGCCCAATTTTTGTGACTAATAAAATGTCCTGTAAAACCCCCAGCCAGGCTCCTCCAACCGCTGCCTGTCCCTTCGAGACCCTGGTTGTACATAGCCATGGATTTCGTAACTGGTCTCCCCACTCCCAAGGCAACACAGTCACTTTGACTGTAGTGGACCGGTTCTCGAAGGCGGCTCATTTTATTCCCCTCTCCAAATTACCTTCATCGAGGTAGACAGCAGTAGCAGTCATTAACCACGTCTTCCGCATCCATGTGGTTTCTGACAGAGGCTGCCCCCAATGTCTGTCACGGCTCCAGTGAGTTTGTTGGTTTGTTTTGTCATTTTCTCTCCTTCATGTCTCGCAGGCGTGGTTGGCATGCTTGATCAGCGTTTCCATGGGAACACTGATTGTTCCCGGGGGAATGCTGATCATGCCACTGATTAGCATGCCAAGCAACACCTGTTCTCCCCAATTCACTCCCTTCTTAAGCCTGTCGTGTTCTCAGTGTCTTTGCTAGATTGTTGTTTGATGTTGAGTACTAACCTCACTCTCTCTGCCTAGTTGGTCCTGTCTTGTATATCTGTTGGTTGCCATCCAGTATTGCTGCATGTCAGCTGGCCTTCCACGGAGGATACCTCGTCTCTGCCTGTGTGTCGGGAGTTAAGTTTGCTCATCTCTGCTGGGTGTTGTTCTGCATCTCACTAAGCTTCAATGGAGGATTCTATGAATCTGTTCCTGACTTCCACAATGCACACACTCATCCTACAAACACTCTTCACAGATTGCCCCTTGCACATCTATGATGCGCACACCATTGGAGATCGCTTCCCGCTGCTGCAGCCGGTGTCGTGATTTTCTACATTCCTCAACCCAGTGACTGCTCATTATTACTGTTAATAAATCCTTTGAACTGTTCCTCTGCCCTTGGGCCTATTTGTCTCACTATCGTTCGTTACAGTCTGCCCATCAAACTTGTTTACTGAGGATAAATTATATATGTAGTTAAACTATTTTATAGAGATATAAAAACCTTTTTATTTGTATGTTGTTTATTTAACTGTTACTTGCATGCAAAACGGAATACAATATTAACAGTATTCATGACATTTTTTGATCCGCAGCAGTTGCGGGCATTGTTGCGTGTGTGCTACATGATGATCGCAAAAGCTTGTCACTTTACATGTACCTTGTAAAATGCCCTTAAGCATCTGGACATTCAGTTCTTTACTGAGTAAAAACGTATTATAATTTCACATACGGAGATGTCCATTTTTCCCTCAGGTAACCCAAAGTTTTATATTGCGTCTGTGGGGTGCGAGACGAGAAGCTGTGGCTTTAACAGCAGAATCACTTTGAGCCTTGACTGACAGCATTCAGAGAGATCTGTAGTTTTATTCAGTAAATAAAGTTCTCTGGATTCCCACATTGAGTTTTACCTGTATTAATGGCCATAAACTATAAAATATTTAATGGAAGTGGGGCATTGCAATCTATTTTTTAAACAATAATCACGAAATATCATTTACATGAGGAAAAAGATCGCATTTAATTCAAGGATTAGAGTGCATTCCAATGTTTTTTGGAAAACAATGGCATGCAGATGAGCTTACCGGGTGTGTGTGTCCAGCGGGTTTGTAAAAACTGGATATCATCTTTTCAATTTCTTTTGCATTGCTGAAGTGAAGTTTTTTAGGTCCTGAATGTTTTTTTTAAATCTAAAGTGAAGCGCTCACACAGCTGCTCATCCGTGCTCGCACTCCACTTCCGCCTTATTTTTGATTTGTCGATTTGGCAATTTTGTAATAGAGTAATTTTTGTAATCGAGTAACCAAATTAAACCGAGTAATCGTGACAGTTCTAGTATACTGTGTGCGATCTGATCCAAAATGCGGAAAACCAAAGTATCTTTTGACTTCAAGACATGAAGCCAAAATGTCTATGCAATGCACACAACAACACCGTAAATTAAAAACATAAAACGAGGATTCAATAATGATGGGGATGAAATATTCTTTATTAAACATGGAAATAATATGCTTAAACATGCAATATAACAATTACAAGAAGTCAATTTCAGAAGTTATACATATAAGTAAACATGTCACAGTAACTTCCCCCGACAATGTACATACATCACAATCGGTATGGCCGTAGCCCACTGTCCTACCTGGTCACTAGAGGACACCTTGCAAACTAAAGCACATGGTCGTGCTTTAGTGGTTTTGTGCTTTGTGTGACTGCAACAAGGATTCGAAACTTGTTGGAACATGACAGTCATGGGATGGAGCCAACAGCAACAGAAACAGTGAACACACTGTGACCGTGATCTCAATCCTGGCTCGTTAACGCCGGGAAAGTGAGTGGCAGACATCGAAGTGACCTGTGTCACGCCACAAACTTGATCCTGGCTTGAGACAGTGGGGAAAGTGAGATGGCTACTAGGCAACACATAGGCGCCTAAAATCAACAAATTTTCGACATGGCAGTCTTCTGGCATAGCATCAACAACAGCAAAAACAAGCATAGAAGCAACCTGTGTCATGCTACAATCTTGTTCCCAGCTTGTGACAGCAGGGAAAGCAAGAGGGCTACTAGGCGACATGGAGGCACCTGAAATCTCTGTGTTAAGATATGGCAGTCTCCTAGCATGTTGACAACAATGGTAGAAACAGGGCGAACTATCCTGTGTTAGAGGAGAAGAAACACTCTCGCTTGTGGCTCACAACGGCGGGGAAAATAAAAATAGGATTCCTGACAAATTTAATGAAGGGTGTCACTTCACAGACACCGGGCCACGCATAGACCTGCCAATTCCTGGGCATTCATCTAAATTGTGGAACATTACAGCATTCATATCTGCTCCTATCACTGTCCAAGTGTCTGACATGTTTGAGATAAGATGTAATTGAAGAAAAAAGGTAAGATCAGGACTACAGGGTGCATAAATTGAGAGGAAAGCTCTCTATCAAAGTCTTGATGTGAGTTATTCTGCCATCTGAATCTCATAAGTGATGTCTCATAACAAGATTCTTCCATAAGAGAATAATAATAATAATAACAAAACACAAATTTTCATCATTCAGCACTAGCACAATGACCAATAAAACTAGCCCCTAACCAAGCCAGTCTGCCTACCACATCCCTTATGAAAATCTCTGTCCCTACAATGTCAAACACCTTAGCAGACAGTACAACCTTTGGTAGAGTGCAAACTGCATAAAGCAAAATATTTCATTCAAACATTTAATTTATATAAACAGTAAGTCAGAGATGCACCGTAAAAATTTTTTAGAGACTGCGTATGACTACAGTACTTTGTTTGGCACTCACCGATACCTGTTTTTATAAAATACTGTAATTGTCAAGTACAGTGCAGTGGGGTTGGTGAGTTGAGGGTAGCATATTTAATATTTTCAAGATCTTGGGGGGCCTGGGTAGCTCAGTTAGTAAAGACGCTGACTACCACCCCTGGAGTTCGTGAGTTCAAATCCCAGGGCGTGCTGAGTAACTACAGCCAGGTCTCCCAAGCAAAAAAATTGGCCCAGTTGCTAGGGAGGTTAGAGTCACATACTGAGTGCACCTTTAAAGGTGCAATATGTAACAATTTTCATGTAATATTTGCCTTTTTTTTTTTTTGCCAATGTGTGAACGGCATGTAACACAACTTAAAAAACGAGCCCTTCCCGGACTTCCTAGGTTGCCTATTAAAGCCTGTAGACTGATTTTCATATGAAGGAAGTGGGTCGCTTTTGCTGGTAAAATCCAAAGGATGTGACATTTATGCATGCTACCAAGAGCTTTGCCTCAGACAGTAGCTTCTCTTCCACTATTCAACAGCGACAACAAACTGCAACACTAGGTAACGTTATCTTAGAGATGGAATCCAGCAAACGTCCGGCTCCCAGCACAACATCGACTCCTACACAAACTCAGAGTAAGCCAAAAAACAAAACAAAAAACATTTATCTACTGAATCCCATCTGGCTAAGCGGAAACGTGATCGAGCGAAAACTAGTGTGAACATCGGCAGGGCATTTGATTCCTGGAGGGAACTTCGTTTGGTTTTGGGGATCAAAACCGACCCTAAATTGGCATTCTTCTTATTGGACAGGTAAGCTTACATAATTGCAAAACATGTGAAATATAGTGCCATAAGGATTGATCTGTGTAATTTTAGCTAAACTACAAAAACACATTAAATGAATGCTAGACAATGTTCACGATAATGCAAAAAGACCCATTCATTAGTGTAACATAAGGTTATATAGAAAATATAAACATTCTATTATTATAAAACAATAGCGCATCGATATATCAAAATGACAGTTGTGATGGAATCACATCAATACTGAATTGTGTCAACACATTTATAATGTACAGTCTATTTTATAAACAGCTACTGTCATCATCCACCAAATTTAGCTAACAGCTATTGATAAAGCTGGCTAGCTAGCCAACGCCGACATAGGCTATCATATAAATGCAGTCAATGTATCATGCAAAGAAATGTGATTACTTCAAACTACTGTCTCACATAGTCAGACCTATATCCACACTTTGTTTTAGCCCTGTTCCAGCACTGGAGAGTCAAATATAATATACAGTCTCAAAGTTTGTAATAAAACAATCATAACTGTAATTTTAATTATGCTACCTCATCTGTCAGCATGATGCCGGTGAATCACGTTCAGTCTCTTTGTACGTTACGTCATTGTTTTGGACGATGCTCGCTTGCTCGCTTCCCTATGGAGTTCTGGACCCCGTTTCCACCTGTATTTAGTGCAGACCACCTGTGATCGGATCACCATCTTAATATCAGGTGGAACTGGGTCATTAATACAATGTTGAACAAGACCAAACTTCACCATAACAGGTGATTTTAGCAAATGACTCTTCTTAGATGATGCTGTTCTTTTGGAAGAAATTCCATCTTTGGGATTATCTGAAATTTCAACTATTTACTTGAAGCATTGTAACTGAAGAAGGGACTTCTCTCTGTGATTACTTTGGGCAACACCTTTTCATATGAGAAACTACATGACTTGCTGTGCTGAAACTCCTCCCACATGAAGAACACTTATGTTTTCTCTCCAGTATGAATTCTCTCGTGTGTTTTCAAGATTTCTGACTGAGTGAAACTCTTTTCACAGAGTGAGCACTTGTAAGGTTTCTCTCCAGTATGAATTCTCTCGTGTTTTTTCAGGTTTTGTGACCGAGCGAAACTCTTTTCACAGTGTGAGCACTTGTAAAGTTTCACTCCAGTATGAATTCTCTTGTGTCTTTTCAGGTTAAATGACTGAGTGAAACTCTTTTCACAGTGTGAGCACTTGTAAGGTTTCTCTCCAGTATGAATTCTCTCGTGTGTTTTCAGGTTTTCTGACTGAGTGAAACTCTTTTCACAGTATGAGCACTTGTGAACTTTCTCTCCAGTATGGATTCTCTCGTGTGTTTTCAGGTTTTCTGACTGAGTGAAACTCTTTTCACAATGTGAACACTTGTAACGTTTTTCTCCAGTATGAATTCTTTGGTGTTTGTTCAAGTTGCTGGCTGATGTAAAGGTCTTCCCACATTCAAAGCACATATGAGCCGCCACACCGGTATGTATTTTCTGGTGTTCTTTAAAATAGGACACACGTGCAAAACTCTTTCCACAAAAAGAACACTTGTAAGACTTCTCATTTGTGTGAGTTTTCAGGTGTGTTTTTAGGTACGCTGCCACAACAAATGTTTTACCACACTGATCACATTCAAATGGTCTTTCTCCAGTGTGACGGAGGAGATGAATCTTGAGATCTTGTGCATATGTAAAACTTTTCCCACACTGATGGCACAAGTAAGGCTTCTCTCCAGTATGAATTCTCATGTGGACATTAAGATCTCTTTTAGATGTGAAACTCTTTCCACATTGAGAGCAGGTGAAAGTATTTTTTGATGCTCTTCTTCGCGACTTTAGTGAGAAATTCTTCTTAGTTTTTGAGTCACTCAAAGATTTTTCTCCAGTTATTAAATCATGATGTTTCTGATCCTGAAGTTTCTCCTCAACTTCATTCAGCTCTTGATGTTCCTGTTGCTCTTCCATCAGCTCTACATTGAACACAGTAAATTGACAAAAATAAATTCAAGAGGGAGAAATGTGAAGAAAACATCCATTACGGCTATGTTCAGACACATGTAGCTGAATGTGTCCCAAATCAGATTTTCTGCTCAAATCAGATTTTTTTAAGAGAATTTAGCCCATATCAGACACTAGTCTGAACAGCCGATGCTCGTTAACTTACCCGCATGTGTATAACACTCCCTGAACGTGTATAACAAACACAGACATGTTCATTATTTTAATATGCATAATAAAATAACTTATTACCATTTTTATTAGTAGTTTTTTTTTTTTTTTAACCAGAATAGGACACTTAATGACTACCTAATAAAATATCTGCAAGTGATGAAAGACCAGATGGATAAAGATATTTTAAACTAAGTCATTTGCAGTTGTATGGTAGAATTTAATTACCATTGAAGCTCAAGAATGTAATATTATGAGCGAGACGGCATTAAATCGAAGGACAGCAGGAAAAACAGCATTATATACTATATTGGCAAAAGTATTCGCTCTGCCTTTAGACGCATATGAACTTAAGTGACATCCCATTCTTAATCCATAGGGTTTAATATGACGTCGGCCCACCCTTTGCAGCTATAACAGCTTCAACTCTTCTGGGAAGGCTTTCCACAAGGTTTAGGAGTGTGTTTATGGGAATTTTTGACCATTCTTCCAGAAGCGCATTTGTGAGGTCAGACACTGATGTTGGACGAGAAGGCCTGGCTCGCAGTCTTCACTCTAATTCATCCCAAAGGTGCTCTATCGGGTTGAGGTCAGGACTCTGTGCAGGCCAGTCAAGTTCTTCCACACCAAACTCGCTCATCCATGTCTTTATGGACCTTGCTTTGTGCATTGGTGCGCAGTCATGTTGGAACAGGAAGGGGCCATCCCCAAACTGTTCCCACAAAGTTGGGAGCATGGAATTGTCCAAAATCTCTTGGTATGCTGAAGCATTCAGAGTTCCTTTCACTGGAACTAAGGGGCCAAGCCCAGCTCCTGAAAAACAACCCCACACCATAATCCCCCCTCCACCAAACTTCACAGTTGGCACAATGCAGTCAGACAAGTACCGTTCTCCTGGCAACCGCCAAACCCAGACTCGTCCATCAGATTGCCAGATGGAGAAGCATGATTCGTCACTCCAGAGAACGCGTCTCCACTGCTCTAGAGTCCAGTGGCGGCGTGCTTTACACCACTGCATCCGACACTTTGCATTGCACTTGGTGATGTATGGCTTGGATGCAGCTGCTCGGCCATGGAAACCCATTCCTTGAAGCTCTCTACGCACTGTTCTTGAGCTAATCTGAAGGCCACATGAACTTTGGAGGTCTGTAGCGATTGACTCTGCAGAAAGTTGGCGACCTCTGCGCACTATGCGCCTCAGCATCCGCTGACCCCGCTCTGTCATTTTACGTGGCCTACCACTTCGTGGCTGAGTTGCTGTCATTCCCAATCGCTTCCACTTTGTTATAATACCACTGACAGTTGACTGTGGAATATTTAGTAGTGAGGAAATTTCACGACTGGACTTGTTGCACAAGTGGCATCCTATCACAGTACCACGCTGGAATTCACTGAGCTCCTGAGAGCGGCCCATTCTTTCACAAATGTTTGTAGTAGCAGTCTGCATGCCTAGGTGCTTCATTTTATACACCTGTGGCCATGGAAGTAATTGGAACACCTGAATTCAATTATTTGGATGGGTGAGCGAATACTTTTGGCAATATAGTGTATATGTAAGGTAAGAATTATTTGCAATTATTTCAGATTTCCATTTACTTGTATTTGCGTTTTGATACAGTTTGAGAAATATAGAAACTGTTTTCTGCATGGGTGACATGAGCAAAGAGCTGTGTTACACAGCTAAATCTACCTCTGCATGTTTTCATGCACATATTTTATTATGTGAAATTCAAATGAACCACTGAACCCAACTGTTGAAGCCTAAAGTTTTATTTTATTTTCTTAAAAAGGAACTGCATGTATCAATATGACTTGAGATCTAAAGTCATAACAGGCATATTCTGTGGTAAATCAAGCGTGCAAGTGACAAATGTTCCATTAGATATATGTAAAAATCATTAAATCTGACCTGGCTGCTCACACTGAAGGCACATCGGAAAAAATCAGATACGTATCAAATAGAGGTCGACCGATATATCGGTTTTGCCGATTAATCGGCACTGATAACAGATTTCTGGAACTAATGGTTATCAGCAAAAATCCACACAGATAGTTTTTCCCCATTGCGTCCAGTGCTGGAGCAGCTGGGAAGGGTCCGCTGTCGTTATACAGTATGAGAGCAACCTCTAGAGGTGAAATAAAAACTTCACTGATGCCTTTTGGTGTTTGTTTTGACACGTGAGATTACACTCTGCATGGAGAGGAACACTTCAAATGCGGATTTAAAACATCAATAATGAAAAGGTAAATATACAGTACACTACGGTACATGTTTTCATATCATTATAAAGTAATTCATTTGTTGACTAGATGCTGCATTAGTAGAGAACAGCAGTATGTTTGCCGACAAGGCTGAGAGGAAACTAACATTAAAGCTAACCAAGTGGTAAGAACAATGTGACAGAAATACACGCAAGTCCTACCCAAATGTTTAAATGTCACGATTGTTACCATTTATTACCATCTATTTGCATTATTTTATATCCTGCTGGTCACATTTATGCATTTGTTAGCCAGCTAAGTTGCATATTTAAAGCTAGTGACATGAGAAAGCAAATTAATATCTTCATGCAGCCGAGAGAAACGTATAAACAAATCAGAAACACATCTGATTTCAATTTAGAAAATGTAACCTCACTGTAATACGATGACTTCAGATTGATCACATTCTTGCACTAAAAAAGGCTAGACACAGCACAACAAATAGTTTAGCAGAAAGTAGGCATCTCAATATGCTCTTAAAGTTCTTTTTAATTAGACACATCATCTAAAAAAACAACGCTTCTGCACAAGATGCTGAATAAACAAAAACAAAGGGAAAAAAGACAAAGTTTGTCTAGCGAGTGTTTACATAGAAAAACCAATGCATGGTTGCAAAAGCATTTGGTGTGAACAGCCCCTTACAATTGGTGGAGGTCTTTGGCCGTTGCGTCTTGCTCTCTTATAAGCGTTTCTCAGATTAAGCAATGAGTTGTTTAAATGCTTTGTTAGGAAAGATGTTCAACTTGGAAATGTGTGTCTCGAGATTCATGCATTCATTTCCTGTCTGTTGTGTTCCATCTGATTGAACAGCCCCTGGCCTGGGCTCATAGTTTGAGCTGCTTCACCACCGAGTTCAGACGAATACCACTGCTATCTGTGAATATTGCTACACTACATACAACTGTACTGAATAAAAATCAATGTGGTTATTATGAAGCTTGAGTCTGGAGTAGTTGGAATCAGAGCAAGTGTAACACCATGTGAACTGTCTATTGAAGCACCCCCCCCCCCCACACATTTTACTTTTGACTTAACATTTGAGAATATGGACTGACTTAAACTTTTTGTTTATTTATTTTATGCACATTAGTTGAAAATGAAATGCTCTTTTTTAACAGCCAGGATAGGAATGTTCTATGCAATAATATAACAGTGCTGAATGGTTTATGTATTTATTGTGCCCTCTTGTGGACTAAGGAAACAACGTCAACTTAAAAATCAGCTGACTTTAAAATTTGATTATTAGTTCATATATATTAATATTTATATATTTATTTCATTAAAAAATTACAATACATTTTCATGGTTCAGTCAGTACTGTTTATTGCGTGTTATTTTTTCATTCAGTATCAGTTTTACAAACTATCGGTTGATTAATCGGTTATCGGCAAGTACTGTCCAACTTGGTTATCAGTATCGGTAAAATCCACTATCTGTCAACCTCTAGTATAAAATGCGTTTTTCACTGTCCAGCAAGACCGCACAAGACGATTTAAATGGTATTGTGATAAACATCATCTAATGTTGCTGCACTGCTCAACATGTACCATCTGTAGCCACTCACACCATGGGTGCCCCATGATCACACATCTCTGACTAAAGCACTGAACTGAGACCTTTTGCCGTTTAGTAATCGTGTAAG
Source organism: Myxocyprinus asiaticus (assembly GCF_019703515.2). Classification (NCBI taxonomy): domain Eukaryota; kingdom Metazoa; phylum Chordata; class Actinopteri; order Cypriniformes; family Catostomidae; genus Myxocyprinus; species Myxocyprinus asiaticus. The sequence goes on from NC_059371.1 coordinate 41,280,113, forward strand.
AACATTTTGTGATTTCATTCTTAATTCAAGCAATCGAGCAGCCTTAAAAGACACCATATGGATATCTTATAGGTCAAAATCAGCAGGTTTCAGAGTGTTTTGGGTGGTTTTCTCCTCATTATGTTCAGTAAGTGCCATTTACAACTGTCACGTCCGCAACACCTTGTTTTCTTCATTAATATGAAAATGACAAAGAATACAAATTAAATATTACATGTTCTTTGGAGTGCCAACCCTTCAAAATTATGTGGCTATTATTATTTCTGGATTGTGCATTTAAATTCACATTTACAAAGTGTGTCTAAAAAAACTAACGTCTGCAGCTTTTGTCACAGTCAAACAACAGATCCTCCTGTCCCTCTCCACCCTCTCTACTCTGGACATCACAAGAACTGTGCTCTGCTGGTTCAAATCCTATTTAAAAATCAATTCAAGAAAACAAAAAAACAAATTTAATGGCAGAACACCCCAAACGTCCATTATATACAGTATTTGTGATTTTTGCTGTGCAAAGGGCATGGTTGGATATAATACTTAATTCTACATGAATGAATTATTCTGGGCTGAATACTAAATGCTTCTTGTGCAGGGTGAGCAAGAGAAAAAGTGGGTGTGGCGTCAGGCCTCAGAGAGACATTTATTTGAAATAATACATGTTAGGAGGTAGTTAGGGATAGTACTGACAAACACAGAAGGCAGAGTCCAGATTATATCACTCATATGCGGGGAATAAGAAAGGCACACATGCATCAGATGGGGCGGCCATTAGTTTTAAATTTGGAACTCAGCTCGTCAAGAGTGTGGGAAAATACAGCTCTGTGTGGACTGATCTTCCTCTTTTCTTCTACAGTGATTGTTGTCCAGTTGGAAAGTATCACTGTTGTCTTACTACCACTATTACTACACGGGAACTCGGGAGGGTAGCGTCACATGGGGTAACCTCCTCGTGGTCGCTATAATGTGGTTCGCTCTTGGCGGGGCGCGTGGTGAGTTGTGCGTGGATGCCGCTGTGGATGGCGTGAAGCCTCCACACGCACTATGTCTCTGCGGTAACGTGCACAACAAGCCACGTGATAAGATGCGCAGGTTGGCGGTCTCAGACGCGGAGGCAACCAAGATTCATCCTCCACCACCCAGATTGAGGGGGTGTCACTACGCCACCACGAGGACTTAAAGCGCATTGGAAACTGGGCATTCCAAATTGGGGAGAAAAAAAAACTGAACACTAACAACCAACGCCAGGACTTGACCGGGGAATTAGACCGCCACGCGACATGCTATCGGACCACAGTGAAGCCAATGCAGGTGAGTGACCTCTCTTTGGGCGTCCCCTAGCTGGCACAATCGCACAGACACACATCCTGGGACTGACTCTCATGTTATTTTGCAAACCGTTGTGACAGATATAAACAGTGTATGAGCCCTAACTACAGTGTACCCCTAGACAAATAAGTTTACTAGTAAGGTTGTAGAATGAAACAATAATAAACTTCAAATGTCCAAAAAAGGAGGATCAAAGTGTTAATGGGTGAAAGTGTCTAAAATAAAGGTGAATCTGGCACCCTTTTGTTTTGTCAACTTGCATTGTGTGGATCTACACAGCTGAGATATTCTTTTAAAAATCTTTGCATTTTGCTGAAGAAAGTCATACACATCTGGGATGACATGTATGTATGTACATCCCGATATATTGGCATGTACATCCCTACAACGCAAACGTCCTACACATGTAATTATTTATTTATTTAAAGCCGGGAATTTTTCCTGTTTCTTGAAAGCCCGAACGAGTTATGTACAGTATATCTATATCAAACAGTATCCACCTCTAACAAACTTCATCAGCGAACAGATCAGCTGAATGTAAACAAGTTCACTGAAATGGAGGTAAGATACAAACAGACATTTTCAGACTTATTTATTGTGATCATAGAAGTGTTTGTTCAGAGTTATTTGTTTTATGTTTTTTTTTCACCCAATTTGGAATGCCCAATTCCCAATGCGCTTTTTAAGTCCTCATGGTCGTGTAGCGATTCGCCTCAATCCAGGTGGCAGAGGATGAATCCCAGTTGCCTCCGCATCTGAGACCATCAACCCGCGCATCTTATTACGTGGCTTGTTGAGCGCATTGCCACGGAGACATAGCGCGTGTGGAGGCTTCATGCCATCCACCACGGCATCCGCTCAACTCACCACGCGCCCCACCGAGAACGAACCACGTTATAGTGACCACGAGGAGGTTACCCCATGTGAATCTACCCTCCCTAGCAACCAGGCCAATTTGGTTGCTTAGGAGACCTGGCTGGAGTCACTCAGCACACCCTGGGATTCGAACTACCGAACTAGCGAACTCCAGGGGTGGTAGCCAGCATCTTTAACCACTTTTACCCATTTTATGTTAAAAAGTGCCTTTTTCTCAAGGTCACTTGAATAACAGCACGTGCTCTCTCATTCTATCGTACGTGCAGCGAGCACAGAGATTGAGGGAGACACGCAAAGCAAAGCTGGTTAAAATTAAACTGATATGGGTCAACTGGAGGACAATGAATTTAACTGACTACAGAGATCACTTCAATGTGAAACCAAGCAAATACAGGGCATTTAAGGTGATTTAGAAATCCCAGTCTGACTTTTTTAAAGTCCCTTTCGGAGTTAAGGACATTTTGTCACCCTAAACAATCAGATATTACAGCTTTTCCTACTTACATTACAACCTGTGGACAGTTTTCCCGCTTTCTTTGGTGATCGTTGTGCTGCACTGATAGACTTAACACCAGGGCAGGTGAATGCTCTGACATCGCGATCCACGTATATCTTCTCCCTCGTAATGAATATTATCCATAACAAGCTAAATAAACATTACACATGATTTTAATGAACATGATGACAGAGGGTGAAATGCAACTGTCGTATCCGCAGGTCGGAGAGGGTGAAATGGGGGCGTTTTAGCCTGTCAGTCATTGATGCTCTATGAGAGGTTGGGCATACTGAGATGGCCCGCTCGAACACTTCCGGTGGCTTCACCTCCTGCTGTCAGTTTAACGTTGCATCACCGATCCAGTTCTATTTATATATCAGTGGTCAAACCTAGCGATGACGTGGACCAATGGCAGTAAGAAGGTGTTTAGCAGCCGGTAAGAAGTTTGCCCAGGCGAGTTGTTACGAACCATCGAGTGAACTCAAAAACACCTTTGTATTGTCCAGATTTTGATCTAAATGATCAAGTGTGCAGGGGCCTTAATGCACAAAAGACAAGTGAACACTTCTAAAACATCAATAAAAACAAGGAGGAACTTTTTCATGCTGACATGACAGTTGATTGTCATCAAAATGTAAAACAACTTAAAAGGAAGAAACATACCTGAAGGAATAAAATTATCTTCATCTCGCTGTTGTTCCTCTGTTGTGGTTTCTCCTCTCATCTTCATCAGGTTTCTGCAGTCCAGCAGCTTCACTGAACACATCTTCACTGGTGTCTGCAGCATCTGCTGTTCATCATCATCTTCATCACTCTGTTGTTCCTCTGCTGTGTTTTCTTTTATCTCCTCCTGCTTCACTTCAATCTTCACTGGTGTCTGCAGCATCTGCTGTTCTCCAGCGTTACAGACAGAAGTCAGAGACTCTGTGGAGGTTTGATCACCCTGATTACTGTCACACACACTCTTCTGAGCATCAGTAGAACAGAGTAAAGTGAGCTGTGAGTCCTGTGTGTCTCTGGATCTCTGTTCAGAGAGTTTGTCCAGCAGCCGCTGTGGTGTGGACTGATCTCTGCCGCTCCACACTGAATCCTGACATTCTGTGGAGGTCCCATTAGTCACACACACTGAAGATTGACAGGAAACCTTTTCCAGCTCCTGACAAACACAACACAATCACATCTGTACCGTTCATCATCACAGAGTCACAGTCATATCACATAATTTGAAACTTACAATCTCAATTTTAACTCGCTCAAAACAGGTACAGCGTGAAACGAGTTCTCTCTCCTTCAGCTTTGCATTCAGTGACGTCACCTCTTTCTTCAGTGACGTCACCTCTTTCTTCAGCTGAGAGATTTCTGTGATGAAATCATCAATATCCAGCATGGACAGATCAGTTCCTACTGATTTACAGCAGATCACATCCACCTGCTCTCTCATGATGAACATCTGAACACAAAAACATCATCATTATAATGGACTGACATTCATCAAACTCTAAAACATTATTATAATTACACACAAGAACTGATTTGTTTAAATAACTTTGTTTCTGAGATTATATAAATATAAATATGTGCTTTGTGTTTGGTTTAATTTTCCTGATAGACGGAATATTATCAGATATTGACCTTTAACAAGCTTTATTCAAAATATAATCGCCTTAATTAAACTCATTTACAATCTGCTTCTTGATTTAACGAGCTCATATATTAGAAATTAAACATGATATTCTCAGATTTCTGCTTGTTTCTCCTGAAACTGAATATTTAGAAGAGTCTGTTACATACGGCGATAAGCTTCGTTTACGATCATTAAAACGTCAAAAGAGAGAAAAACAACATGCACAGACAAAATACACATCAAAATAAATAAAATCTCACAAATGATGTAAAATATATTAAACACATACTGAACTGAGAGCTCCAACTGCGGGATCTTCTTCCATCTTCTTGTGTTTAATGGAGGTTTGCAAAACTTATGGCGCTTTTCCGCCTCATACTGGACTGGAGTGTGAAAGTATCTGGGAAAACTTTTGGCTTTTTGTATACACATACATACACATATATATCACATATATATATATATATATACACACACACCGATCAGCCAAAACATTAAATCCACCTGCCTAATATTGTGTAGATCCCCCTCGTGCCGCCAAAACAGCACCAACCCGCATCTCAGAATAGCATTCAGAGATGATCTTCTTCTCACCACAATTGTACAGAGTGGTTATCTGAGTTACTGTAGACTTTGTCAGTTCAAACCTGTCTGATCATTCTCTGTTGACCTCTCTCATCAACAAGGTGTTTCTGTCCACAGAACTGCCGCTCACTGGATGTTTTTTGTTTTTGGCACCATTCTGAGTAAATTCTAGAGACTGTTGTGTGTGAAAATCCCAGGAGATCAGCAGTTACAGAAATACTCAAACCAGCCCATCTGGCACCAACAATCATCCAAGTGATTATCTAATCAGCCAATTGTGAGGCAGCAGTGCAGTGCATAAAATCATGCAGATAAGGGTCAGGAGCTTCAGTTAATGTTCACATCACCCATCAGAATGGGGGAAAAAAAATCTCAGTTATTTGAACCGTGGCATCATTTAAATGTTTAAAACAAACATTTAGCCCAGACATAACAGAAAAGCATTCCTACAAAAATTATTTATTAATACAAACACTTTTTCAAATGTCCATTGTTATTCTCTTAGATGATGCTGCTCTATTGGAGGAATTCCATCAGCTCTTTAATTGATGTCCTTGGACCTGAAGATGATTTTTGCTCGCTGTGAATACTTGGGCAATACTTTGTTACATGTCTATGTAGATTACCTGATTGTTTGAAACTCCTCCCACAAGAAGAGCAGTGGCAAGGTTTCTCTCCAGTATGAGTTATCTTGTGTTTTTTCAGGTATTGTGAATGAGTGATATTCTTTCCACAGTGTGAGCACTTGTATGGTTTCTCTCCAGAATGAATTATTTGGTGCTGTTTCAAGCTGCTGGCTGTAATAAAGGTCTTCCCACATTCAAAGCACATATGAGCACCGGTATGTATTTTCTGGTGTTCTTTAAAACAGGACACATGTGCAAAACTCTTTCCACAAAAAGAGCACTTGTAAGGCTTCTCATTTGTGTGAGTTTTCAGATGTTGTTTTAGGAATGAATTCAATGCAAATGTTTTATCACACTTATCGCATTTAAAAGGCCTTTCTCCAGAGTGACAGCAGAGATGATTCTTGAATTGGCATGCATATGCAAAACTTATTCCACACTGGTGGCACATGTGAGGTCTCTCTCCAGTGTTGAATGTCATGTGTATGTCAAGGTTTCCTTTAATAGTAAAATGTAACTATATCGTGATATATAACATTATCGTGATGTAACATACTCATATCATGATATAGGATTTTGGTCATATCACCCACCCCTAATGACACAGAAATCTATCCATCTATCTATCTATCTATCTATCTATCTATCTATCTATCTATATCCATCCATCCATCCATCCATCCATCAAATCATTTGATCTTATATAGGTTCGTGGGGTGAACTCGGCTGCATACATTTTCTTAATTTAAAAGTGCGCTTTCCCTTTAATCTCGCGCAGGCCCGGTTCCAGATCAAAATCACTGAGGGTGCTTCTGAAAATAGTGGGGGTGCTCTGTATAAAGTGGAGATGTATCATAATTACACATTTAAAAAAATGTTTAAATGCTACTAAAACAACTTAAATAACAGTTATGTACAAAACATTTATTGCTTCGTTTTTTTTCACAAGATCTGTCGCAGAAAATGACAGCAAAATGCAGATTAGGACATACTGATTTGCACAATCATACACGTTTATAACTTTTTATGCAGCAATTGTGTGTTCACAAAAAGTTTGCTGGGATTCAAGGAAATATGCTTGCCAATTTACAGTATTAGTCTTACATATTCAATTGAGCAGAGGTGTGCACTTGTTTTGGTACAGGGGCCTCATCAGCTGTTAAGTAGAACATGGAAGAGAGAAGATAAAAAGTTTTACATAGTTGTATCTTTTAAGCCCAGAAGTTGAAGTGCACTCATGCACTCAGTGAATGATGCACACTTTTCTGAAGTGTATACTGATGGGACCATTCTGCGATTGCTTGAAGTTTTGCTGCTACATTTCTATTACGTGTTAGTAAAACTGAATTAAGACTGTTTATTTTACCATACTTCAATGTAGTGGTAATTTAGTATTCAATTTACACACTACATCAGGAGTCTGGTTTAATAGTAAAATAAAATATTCTGAAATTATAGATTCTTAAGGCTTATTTTAATGTTGGCCGCAAAGTGGACACATTTGTTTTATTCTCAGAAGATTATCAACCTGTTTACACACTCATGGGTCATGATGTGAGTATCATCAATGGTTTATTTGGCATCCCATTCAGCACATAACTGAATAAAACAGGCTGCATGATACTGATAAATGATTGCTGCCAGAGTAACATTCACATACAGGTGTGAGGGACTTCAGCATTTCACAAATAACACAAAGATCAAACATATTCTTCTCTCACTTGGTTTTACTCGCGTGTCCCCTTTGTATGCGAATGATGCGAAGATCTATTGGGATTTTACTAAAGTTCATCACTGAAAAGGTTTGCTCGCAGACTTGGCACTAAACAGCACATGCAGCCTCACGAATGGACACGGAGTGACTGCATCACACTTTTCTTTGAGCAGAATATTGCACTGTTGAGCACTTTATGTTTTTTTTTTTTCCGAAGAGGAGAGAGAGTGCGCGCACTCGCATGCATGGTTGCCAGATTGCATAAATTAAGTATGACATGAGGCGAAATATTTCCTATTTGTGCATGTATAAATCTCTGATTGTGGTGTTGCATCTATTATCTGTCAACTCTGAGCATATTTTAAGCTTGTGGATGCGCGATAGGTCCAAAAGCCAGATAAATGAAAGATCTAATAAAAAACATTCATGATAAATTGACCCGCGGGCAGTTTTCCCTGGTCTGCAATTGAGAGTGCTCTAAGTTTCGTCTGAGATTGCTTAGCACCCTCAAGCACCCCCGTAGAACCGGGACTGCACTGACCAGACTTAGTTTCCCGATTTGTCTTTCCTGGTTGATTTTATTATCTTAGTTTTTCATCAGATGGCAAAAATCTACATCTACATTGAAAGGCGTGCAGCAGGCAGAAGATTGGTGCACAAAAGAACTTCAAAACAAGTCTTAACGGTAGTTCATGTTGGTCAAATACTTGAGAAGAAATGTAAAAAACGTAATAATCAGCAAATCACAGATATTTACTTTCGGACAGGATTAGATTTCTCAGAGGACCCTTGAGTTAGTCAAAAAAAAAAAAATACATTAGATAATTTACTCTGAAATGTTTACAGAGGTTGTGTGAGAAAATTGTCAGATTCGGATGGGAATAAAAGTCTGTGAAACTTGGATTTCCTGAACCTCCTCAGGAAAAACTTGTCCCATTCGAACAGGGCTTTACATGATGCTGCCCTTTTGGGAGAATTCTTTACGTTTATCTGAATTTCAAACTAATTACTTGATATCGTTGGACATGAGGATGTTTTTTGCTCACTGTGACTACTTGAGCAATTCTTTTTTTACATGTTTCTGTATAGTACTTGCTGCACTAAAACTTTCCACACATGAAGAGCAGTGGTATGGTTTCACTCCCGTATGAATTCTCTTGTGTGTTTTCAGGTGTACTGACTGAGTGAATGAATCTTTGATGCTTGTTTAAGTTGCTAGCTGTAGTAAAGGTTTTCCCACATTCAAAGCACATATGAACCCCCACATATGTATTGTCTGATGCTGTTTATAGGACACACGTGCAAAACTCTTTCCACAAAAAGAACACTTGCAAGGCTTCTTGAGATGGCACGTGTAAGGCCTCTGTCCAGGGTGAATTCTCATGTGTACATTAAGCTGGCTTACATATAAGAAACTATTTCCACATTGAGAGCAGGTGAAATTATTTTTGGCTGCTCTTCTTTGAGGCTTTTTTGGTGAGAAATTCTTCTTAGTGTTTGAGCCACTCAGAGATTTTTCTCCAGTTGTGTAATCATGATGTTTCTGATCCTGAAGTTTCTTCTTCACTTCATTCAGCTCTTGATGTTCCTCTTTCATTTCCATTAGCTCTACATTGAACACAAAAATCAATTATAGAGGGACAAATATAAAAAGAAATCAAATAAATTTTTTATTAGGGGTGTGAATTGCCTCCTCATTCGTTATACTGACATTGAAATGTCAAATCAATATGTATTACGATTTCTTAAATTATTGTGAATTGACATTAGCTGTGCTAAATAGTAATCTATCTATCTATCTATCTATCTATCTATCTATCTATCTATCTATCTATCTATCGTATTAGCATATTAAGCTAAACATTTCTATTTTAAAATGAATTAAATTGTTTTTTTGTTTTTTTATCAGGGAGACAATTTAAAAATCGTTTGCCTCAAGAATCACAATTTGTAAGATCTGATTTTTATCCCCATTCCTAATATTAATTTTTGTATTTTTGCAGTGCAAAATGTATATATTTATACCAGTAATTATGACTGATAGCTGCATTTCATGATGATAGTAATTTAGATTGAGTGTGAACCAATCACAGAAAGTCTGAAAGAAAGTTTGGAAGAACATGAGGGTGAGTCCATGATAGGGCAGTCAAATAATTTTTTCACTTAAAGCGTCATTGTGTCACTCAAGGCCAGCTAGAAGGCCTCGACCGAGACATCCTGAAGATCACACCCAGCAAGAACAAATAAATCAATCGGATTGGCTGATGAATCTGACAATCTGACATTAGATGCAGATTAATTTGCACTGTTGAGGGATTCTGTGGAAATTCTGAAGGCCTGACGGGGTGCAGCTCAGACTCACACGCTGGTTCGGCTTCGGGCATGTGATTTGTGAAACAGTTGTCCACTTCTTGTAAGCATCAATGAATAAATTCTGACTGGATAAACTTTTCATTTTTCTCTATTTGTTTGTAGATTAATTAAGAGTGGAAAGCGATTAAAAATACATAGGCAAAAAAGGTGACTGAGAATGAAAGGATGAAAAAGTATGTATTCATTTGTCATGTTAGGCCAGCAGAGAAAGCTTTGCTGACCCTGAGAATTCGCACTGTATATATATATATATATTCATGAAGGTTTTGGGGCAATTGATTCCAAGGCTTTGGTGCAGTAACACTGAAAGCCCTACCACCGACAATAGGCAATTTGAACTTGGGTATGACAAGCAAGTTTGCAGCACTAGATCTAAGAGTGCAGACGGGAACATAAGAATGTTTTAGTTCTCTCAGATATGAGGGTGCTAATCCATAAAAGGCCTTAAAGACTAAAACAAGAATTTTGAACTGTATGCGACAGGCAATTGTGACCCAGTGCAGTCTGTGAAGGATAGGAGTGATGGGAGTTGATTTCTTGTTATGTGTGAAAGCACGAGAAATCGTATGTGTTGTTTAATGACAATTTTTGTATACTGTATAGCCTACAATTAAATATACACTGTATTGTGACGTTATAATGCTTTTATACAATATGTTACAATTGTCACACATCTTACACGGTCATGTTATTATATATTTAAGTGTCCTCTTCATCACTGGTTGACTTTGTGATTTTGGCTCTGGTATGTGAGCAGCAGTATCACTTTATTAAGCTTTATAAATAGAAACAAAAGTTTTGCTTTTGTCGCATCCCACAGCTCAGCACACAGACGATATGTGGAGTTTTGGCAATATACTGTACTGTATGTGACAGCGAGGTCATATAATGCTATCACATGAAACAGGTAAATAGAACCAACCTCTTGGCTCAATTCAAAGGCTGTATATTTCAAAGATGTTTTTATTGTTGCTGGAAAACGAGTAGATGGTATATTTGAACATTTTGAATGTCATATTTTTTGTTATTTATGATGTATTGATTAGCAGTTCTGATCTGATGCTTGATACATATAAACACTCAATCCGAATAAACTTTATGTAGCGTTCATGTAAACAGTATGTATGGAATCATCAATCGGAATGATTTCATTCTGATTAAAACAAAAAGTGTCCATGTAAACGCAGCTAATGTCAATGGAAATGTCGTAATGGGAAGAGACCAGGGATTTTGGGCCATCTAACAAAATTTCGGTTTTGTCAGTGTTCAGTTTTAAAAACTTTGCTGCCATCCAGACTTTAAGATCTTGGAGGCAAGCAGTAATGGAAGTGGGTGCAAGAACAGATTTGGACTGGGAGGTGATGTAGATTTGTGTGTCATCAGCATAACTATGAAAACTAAGACCATGGAGACGAATGATCTGGCCTGACAGAATCATGTAGATTAGAAAAAGAAGCGGACCAAGAACCGATCCTTGATATAAGGATGTGAGTCTTGTAATTGATGTTGGTGTAGGACAGGTGTTTTCTCTTTCCCTCTTCAGTGCTGTTCAGAATATCACAGCCGTTTAGCCGTTTGACATGGTTGAATTGCTGCATTGCGCTTCAAAATAGAAAATTATCATGTAGAATTGAAATGCACCACGATATCAAGGGAAGCTCGATTTAATCGTGCATGTGATCGGCTCTGCGCTATCCTTTCATTTTGTTGACGATGTAAAATTGACCAATATTGTGAATATCGTGATGATTTTAATGTGCTTTCATTTGGCCATTACGTTTCATCAAGAGCGCATCAGTAGACAAATTTCACGATCCTTCAGGGCTGCACAATTAATCAAAATAACATCAACACGGCGAGTTGGTCGGAGGGCCTGGGTAGCTCAGTTGTAAAAGACGCTGGCTACCACCCCTGGAGTTCGCTAGTTCAAATCCCAGGGTGTGCTGAGTGACTCCTAAGGTCTCCAAAGCATCCTAAGGGAGGGTAGATTCACATGGGGTAACCTCCTCGTGGTCACTATAATGTGGTTCGTTCTCAGTGGGGCGTGTGGTGAGTTGAGCGCGGATGCCGCGGTGGATGGCGTGAAGCCTCCACATGCGCTATGTCTCCGTGGCAACGCACTCAACAAGCCATGTGATAAGATGCACGGGTTGGCGGTCTCAGACACGGAGGCAGCTGGGATTCGTCCTCCGCCATCCTTTTTGAGGCGAATCACTTGGCGACCACGAGGACTTACGTGCATTGGGAATTGGGCATTCCAAATAGGGTGAAAAAGGGGAAAAATCATAAAAAAAAACAAACAAAAAAAAAACATTGCAAGTTGGTCATATGTGATTATCAATCCACAAAAGGCTGTGATTTAAAGACAGATAAACATGGGCTGTGTGTGATTCAGAACAAACCGGTGACGCACTGATCTGTGTGCATGAACATGGCGATGCTCTCAGGTCAGTTCACGTGCATTGTGAAATCAAAGTAATGCAGGTTCAAGCATTCACGCAATTCCAAACATTAGTGACTGCAACAATATATTAAACACATCTACAAACGCGGCACCGTATAACAGAAAAGGAGGAGATTACAGCATTACAGGAAATGCAAAACATTGTAAACTGTCAAATACACATTGCCTTTTCTGTCCCCGACTCATGTTGTGAATCAGCATACACAAATTCAGGCACTGGCAAGGGTGTTCATCCACTGAACATTGGGACACTTAAGGGGAACATAGTGAGCAACAATGGTCTCTGGTTTTTATGGTGCATTGTGGGATTTTTTAGGGAGCAAACTTTTTAGTGCACTGGAATGATTTTGCGATTGAAACAACCCTAAAAATGGCCAACTCCCTGATCAGTGCCCTGACTACTGAACTAGGGAGCTGACTGAGACGCACCTTGTGTTGAAATAAAAGCTTCTTGTGAAGTTGAAGTAAATACGACAGCATTTTCAGTGTCAAAATTAAATCCCCAGGTGGAGGTGAAGTAAACAGGACAGAAATATATTACTTTTGTATAACGCAAATCTAATAATCAGAATAAAAATTATACTTCAACATTATATTATAATAATAATTAGTATTATGCAATGTTCAACTAGGGTTTCAAAAATAAGTCAGTGAAGTAGCTTTGCACACCCTGTTCATTCACAAAAATATATTAGTAAAAACATCTGAAAGTAAATAATGCTTTTTATTAAGCTACTATGTATCATTGTAGATGCAATATATATATAAAGTGCAAATCAATGAAAAGTATTACATTTCATTCTCCCTTGTGTTTATTTAATGAAAAACTAATTATTATATTTTAATGTCTTTAAAATATTGAATCTACTTTGCTACGATGGCTGTTTGGATGAAATGATGGTTCCTCTGATTACAAAAAAAAACAAAAAAACTTTTGAGCCATTTTAGAACAAATACATAATTATCGAGATATATATTGAATATTGTCAATTTGCTGAAAATTATCGAGATATAATTTTATAAGACATATCGTCCAGCCCTAGTCCCACATGAAAAGCATATTTAGTGTTTATAAAACAAGATGAATATCATAAGGTTGCTGCATCACCTGACGGAAATGTGTACGTATGTGGCTTGCATTAAAGTGTCAAAACAAACGACCATCTTAAAAAAATATATACATAGATGTTTACGCGTTGCATCAATGACATCACATCGTTGGTTATTTGATAGATGCATCAGTCCAGATCGATGGATCATACACCCCTACCTTTCATAACATAATAATAATAAAAAATAAATAAATAAATAATTAAAAAAATTAAGTCTTTAAGCAGAAACTTTAATCCAGTGTCCCTGACACTTCAGAACTGTTATGAATTTGGAAAAATGTAAATAAAAATATTAGGGATGCACCCGGCTGCTAAATCAACCAAGCTTCGTCTTAAATTTGTGATAGGCCCTGCCAACTACTGGGCAGGAAGGAAATAGAAAAGAAAAAGAATTTAAAAAATCATATTTGCACAACAGCTCAGGATGGTGATATGAATGAAGAATATGAATCGGCAAAAAACAAAATACCTCTTGTGAACGCGCACAGGAGGGCAAGTTTAAATTTATTTTTATAGTAAAAACACTTGTGTCTGTTTCTCACCCACACCCATCATATCGCTTCTGAAGACATAGATTTAGTCATTGGAGTCGTTTGGATTACTTTTACGCTGCCTTTATGTGATTTTTGGCACTTCAAAGTTCTGTCCACCATTCAGTTGTATTGTATGGACCTACAGAAATGAACTATTCTTCTGCACAAGAAAGAAAGTTCATACACATCTGGGATAGCATGAGGGTGAGTAAATGATGAGAGAATTTTCATTTCACTTATGAAACATAAAATTATGATAAACTCCTGAAGTCATGCCAGTACCACACTGGCCACGTTTACATGCATCCAAATAAACCGTTTAGAATCGACTGATAGCTTAATCCGATTGAAAAGCCTTCATGTAAACACAAAAATGATCCGATTAAGCTGGATTTGTAATTAATTTCCATCCGATTGAAGGGAGTGGTGTAGACCTAAAATAATCAGATTAAAAGAAAAATATTAGCCATGTAAACATTTGAATCCGACTACTTTCTCAATGGTATTTAAAATACCTTGTGCTCATGCGCAGAGATGTGGCGCGTATGTATATTTATAAATGATACTCTTCACGTGAACCTACAAAGCAATGACAAAACGCATTATTAAGGGTATGCAGGCTCGCACTAAATATTCTGCAGCACACATATGTTCTTTCATGACATCACATAAAGAAAAAAGAACGATGCGTCTTTCTTAACAGGGACTTTAAGCATCAGGTGCGATTACGGCGTTCTGTGTTCCATTGCGTGTACGCGAAACACTTACCTCAGCACCAGTGTTGGGTGTAATAATTGTGCAAGCGCGCGAATTCCTGTGGAGGAATGAAATCGCGTGCAGATCAAATGCGCGTTCTTTTATATCAGACGCAGAGAGTAATATCGGAAGATAGCACATATTATATAATTAACGTATGCTTTTCAAATCAATTTTTTTTATTTTAATTTTTTAATCCTTTCAGATCCCATACACTCTGATCTGTACAACATTTAATAAACCCCAACAGGTTTTTGTAAACTGGGGGATACAAATATTTAAGAGGCTGGGAGAGGAGCAATGAGTGAGTCGGTTCATTTTTTTCTGAAATATATTAAATAGGGGGTCCCTGCAAATACTGAGGACATGCAACTTTGTATATAAAGTCTGTCGTCAACGCACAACCTTTATCTAAATATAAAACGAGGCAAACACTCCTATCTTTTCAATGTTATGTTCAGGATTTCTACAAGCTATAACATTGAAAATAAAAGCAATAAAAAATAAAAAAAAAATAAAATAAAAAAAAGAAGTAAAAAAAGTCAGCTATTGGAAATGTATTTAGGCCCTAATGTGTTGAAAAATAGTAATTAAGAGGTACTTTTATATGCTTGCCCTTTTTAGGGATTTAAATTCTGTACTGCAATAATGTCATTCATTGTTGTCTATCAGCCTCTCTGCAACGTTTATGAAAAATGATTTAAAAAAAAAACTATGCAAAAAGAGGAACAAATATAAAACCTAAAAATAACCATTAGAGAACGTTTTAAGCTCTTACTACATTGTCCCATAAATCCTCCCTTCAATGTTTTGGGAAAGTTAGTTTATGGCACAATAAAACCTAAATATAACCATTGGAGAATGTTCTGCATAAGTTCTTTTTTAGTTTGTAACACAAAAACAGACCTGCAACATTCTGGAAACATTAGTAATGGTTAGAAATTCCATTCTTTTTAGAAAACATAATTAAATTTTTACATGCAATAATCATTCTATTTAATTATGAAAGTAACAAATACGTTTGGAAGTTCAGATAGGCCATTCAAAATCAACTTTGTAAAAAAAAAAAAAAAAGGTTTGAATGGACATGACGCCTCTGGCTGCAAATTTTATTGTGTTTTTAGTTAAAAAGTGTGGCCTTTGTCTGCCGAATTGTCTCGCACACAGTCGATCGCACAGACTGTCAGTGTAAACTCTTTTGACCGCGAGCGAATACAAACACATTCGGTGCATGAGCAATACGACTACTTTGTGATACTCTTAGTAAAGTTAAGGGGAGGTGCATGCACTGACTAAGTGCACAGACGAGGACTCTCCCCGCATTTCAAGAAAATCTGTGCCCCATCCGGACAGTCCATGCAGACTGTGCTGATGATTAACTTTGCATCACTTATACCGTAGGGCTGTCTCACAATTTTTCTGACGATTAATCGTGTAATCTGAAAAATTTAATAACACAGATTGCATAAAGTTGTCGAGTCACGTTTTGCTTTAATTAGCCTAAGCTTTGATGTATTTTATGATTGAATAAAAACAACAAAACAATTGTGCGAACAATATGTAAAGCCAACAGACATCCAAAGCAGATCTATAATATATAAAAAGATGTATATTCAAGCTGATAGAGATTGGCTTCTCCAGGTGTGTCCAGCTTTTTAACTGCAAGATCTACTTTTTACTTTAACTAGTTCAACATGATCTCCCATTTTAGTTTAGAACTCAAATATGGGAAAACAGGCCATGGAAATACAATATTTTATCTTTTCAGAAACAATGTCTGTGTCACGGCTCCAGTGTGTTTGTCAGTTTGTTTTGTATGTTTTGTCATTTTCTCTCCCTCATGTCTCATAGGAAACAGTATGTGTGAGCTAGGAATTAATTTAAACTGTCCTTATTCTACATCAAGTAAGGCAATTTATAATGGAATTAGTCACGTTCGACAACCATTATAAGCAAGATAAATTACAAATAACTAGATTATTTGTCTGAATAAAATTCTCCACCATTAATATCATAATACGTCTCGTTGTATCTGCTCACAATTTCTATTGTAAGGAATTAGTTTTAATAAGGGAATTATGATTAATTCACTTAGTGGAGTAATATTATTCTCATGGCTTATTGAAAATAATATCACACATATTTAGGTATAGCTTTGAAGTGAAATCTTTTAAAAACAGGGATGAGATTATTTTTTTTAAATATACCACAGTCAAATTATCTTTGAATACAAACAAACTTTTTTGCTAAACATAAAACTAATCTAATACATACAACATGAAACAGGTTGGTGAGTAGTGACAGAATGTGAAATAAATGATCAATACAGAGAAAATGAACATTATGGAGTCTGTACACAAAGCCTTAAGGACCATTCATCCTTCTTTGAGTCTAAATCGATTTGCAATCAGATTACCAAAAGTATTTAACTAATACACCAGCACTTTGAGCAAAAGTCTGGAGATGTACTTGCGTGTCCTTGCATTTCCTTGGGTTGCGTTTCCTTGTGTTGCTTGGTTCTTTGGCGTTTGAAGAAAGTTCGTTCCGTCGATGATCGCGGATAGTTATTGTGTGTATGCATGATGAGGTGGGCTTTGAAACGAGGCCTTCTGCAAGGAAGACTCGCGACTCCCTTTGGGTATGTGAACCATAGAGCAGAGAGTGAGAGGCTTCCTAGGGACTTTGGGACCCGAGGTTCCTTGGACTCTACATGGCATGGAGGAGTGAAAAGCAAGAGAGCCGACCAAGAGAAGAGAACCACAGAGCCAGTTCCAAGAGATGAGTTCTAAGAGAGTAGTTCTAAGAGGGAGTTCTTCCTTGGTAGGGATCTTTTGAACTGAAACTGGCTGCACCCCAGAGGTGTCCAGAGCCAATCAGAAGTGGCTTTTCAGAGTCACATGGTCAACTGGTCTGCCCTTTTCGAAGTTGATTTACAATCCTTTGTGTGGAGGATTCTTACAAACTTCCCGCTCATACTAGTGAATGTTTAATCATGAACTTTTATATCTTGAAAACAGTGCAAGATACATGACATTCGTTGTCATCAACATTCTCTAGTAAACAAGCAAGCATTTACGTACTAAATGTGACATACTTTCATGACTATTATACGTGTAAGTAACAAAACATGAAAATCCTAACATACTGGTTAATTCATTGGTTTTACAACATGGATAAAACATTACACGTTATGAGAAACCTGATTGTCAGGGTATAATATCAGGTTAAGCCTTGAATAGTTAACATTCTTAGTAGAATGAGATGAATAATACAAGATAAAAGATTATAATCGTCGATTTGTCAGTTATAAGTGATAACAAATCACTACAAATATTTTAAAAAGGTATATCAGGCTATAATCATTCATTTGTCAGTTATACAACTAATCACAGGTCAAAGTAATTTTCAGAAACATCTAGCAAGGCTAGGTACATTCCAGCGGGTTAACTCAGCAAAGTACAACATTCATGGATTCTTTTTAGATGCTGTTTGCAGGATGATAATCACGATGTTTCGTGATCTGATGAGTAAGTGTAGCAAATTGGTTTATATCGGAGGACAAAACAGAGTGTGTTTTGAGCCTTTCCTGGGAATTCCAGGTAGTGTGTTCTCTGTCTTTTATTGCCTGTGACCTCTGCCCTTGAAGCAGTGGGGTTTCTTCAGAAACATGAAGTTCTCAAGTCATGCGTAATCTGGACAAGACTCCTTTGTTAGTTTTATTGGCCAGATGTGAGACTTCTTGGTGCCTGGTCCTTTAATTTATGACGTTGAGGAATTCCAGGATTAAAAGGTTGAGTTTTCAAGATTCAAGTCATATTGCTGCAATTGTTTGCTTTTCTGCATCTAATATCCTACATCTCGCAGGCATGGGACGTCAGCAGGATTAAATCGCTGCCTCGAACCGGGCTTTGGAGGTGATGGCTTCGCAGCTCACCGAACTCACCTCCTTTGTTCAGCAGCTCCACCATCTCCTGATGCTGGCCCATCTCAGGAAGCTTCCTTACCAGCTCTGGCAGTTCCTCTGGCTCCTGGATACTTTGAAGCCCACATTCTCCCTCCAGCCCCGTATTCAGATGAGGCCGAATCCTGCAGTGCATTCCTTTCGCAATGTTCCCTGTTCTTCACGTTACAGCCCTCCTTTTTCGATTTGGATATGATGAAGGTGGCCTGTGTTATTACGCTCCTCGCTGGAAGAGCTGGCAAATGGGGCACTGCCATGTGGGACAACAGACATCCTTACTACGCTTCCAATCATGCCTTTACCATGGAGCTCCGCCGAGTGTTTGAACGATCGGCTCAAGGTCGGGAGGCGGCGAGGGTTTTATCTGGACTGTCTTAAGGAGATCGACGAGTATCAGATTATGCGATTAAATATTGCACACTTGCTGCTTCTTTTGAGTGGAATGACCACGCTATGTGGGATCGATCTTTGTATGGTCTTTCCGACGACATTCTGGACAAGATTTATTCTTTGGATTTGCCTCCACGCTTAGATGACTTGGTAGATTTGGCTATCCGAGTCAATCAATGCCTGACCCTACGCAGTCACCATCGCCGACGCTACTTTCCATCTACCCTGGCGGCTGATCCTCCTACCCGTTCTGCCTCTCCAGCAATCTCGGCAGTATCACGGCCCGACACAGAGCCTATGCAAGTCGATAGAACTCAAATCTCACGCAGAGAGAAACAGCGACGTCTCGTTGATGGACTGTGTCTTTACTGTGCTGCTTCTGATCATCTCTCTGCTTCCACTCTGGTAAAAGACATAGCTTGTTGGTAGGAGAGGGATTACTGGCAAGCGCAGCACCTTTGGACAAAACTCCTGGACTTCGGACACTTCTCCTGGCCCAGCTGAAGTATGTATCTGCCTGTCACATGGTTTCCGCATTGGTTGATTCCAGAGCTGAAGGGAACTTTATGGATTTCGAATTGGCTTCTAAGAGGTGACTTCCTATGGTCCAGTTGGAAAGACCCATCACCACCCACACCCTAAGTGGCATGCCACTGTCCGTTATCACTCAATCCACAAAGCCGGTCACCTTTGTCTCTGGGAATCATAAGGAGCAGTTGTCCTTCACCTTATCCAATCTCCATTGGTACCGGTAGTGTTGGGGCATCCTTGGTTGGAAACGCACAACCCACACATAGATTGGTCAACCAACACTGTTCTTGCTTGGAGTTCTTTTTTCACACTGTCTTAACTCTGCTGTTTCCCCTGTCAAGTCTTGTGTTCCATTGCAGGATGAACCGGAGGACTTATCCGGAGTACTGTTGACATACCATGACTTGAGGGCGGTGTCCAGCCGGTCCTGCGCCGTGACCCTTACTCCTCATCAGCCAATTGACTGTGTGATTGAACTGCTTCCTGGCACTTCGCCACCTCTGGGATGGCTGTATTCACTCTCGGCTCCCGAGAGGGAGGCCATGTACAGATATCAATATCAATGCCAAAATTTCACAATTTCTGCCAGGGTATGCAAACTTTTGAGCACAACTGTATATCAATGATTCTCTGGCAACTGGTCTCATTTGCCCTTCCTCTTCGCCAGCAGGGGCAGGGTTCTTCTTTGTGGAGAAGAAGGATGGCTCGCTTAGACCCTGTATAGATTATCGGGGGCTGAATGACATCATGGTGAAGAATCGCTATCCTTTACCTTTGATGTCCTCAGCCTTCGAACTCTTGCAGGGAGCGTCCGTCTTTACAAAGTTAGACTTGCACAAAGCTTATCACCTTGTCTGGATTAGGAAGGGGGATAAGTGGAAGATGGCTTTTTTTTAATTAATTTTTTTTTATCCCCTTTTCTCCCAATTTGTAATGCCCAATTCCCACTAATTAGTAGATCCTTGTTGTGGCGCAGTTACTCACCTCAATGCGGGTGGTGGAGGACAAGTCTCAGTTGCATCAGCTTCTGAGATAGTCAATCCACACATCTTACCATGCGCCCCATTGAGAGCGAGAACCACGAGGAGGTTACCCCATGTGACTCTACCCTCCCTAGCAACCGGGCCAATTTGTTTGCTTAGGAGACTTGGCTGGAGTCACTCAGCATGCCCTGGATTCGAACTTGCGACTCAAGGGTTGGTAGTCAGCGTCAATACTCGCTGAGCTACCCAGGCCCCCCGGAAGGTGGCTTTTAACACCCATAGGGGGCACTTTGAATATTCGGTTATGCCTTTCAGATTGGTCAACGTCCCCGCCGTCTCCCAGGGGCTTGTGAATGACGTGCTTAGAGACATGGTTGATCGTTTTGTGTTTGTCGACCTTGATGATATTCTGATCTTCTCCCAGAATATCCAGGACCATGTGCAGTACGTCAGGCAGGTGCTTCAGCGACTGTTAGAGAATCAGCTGTGCTTTTCATGCACAGTCGATTCCGTTCCTAGGGTTCATCGTTTCATCCAAGGGATTACGCATGGACCCGACTAAGGTTAAAGCCATCTCTGACTGGCCAACCACAGATTCTCGCAAGACAATGCAGAGGTTTCTGGGGTTCGCTAATTTTTATCAGAGGTTTATAAGGAACTACAGTCAGCACGCCGCACCTCTGACGGACTTCACCTCCACACACACTGACTTCTGTTGGTCCTTGCAAGCTGAGGCCGTGTTTTCTAAATTAAAGGAGCAGTTTTCTACCGCACCCATCTTCGTTACTCCTGATCCTGCAAAACAGTTCTTGGTGGAAGTGGATGCATCTGAGGTTGGTTTCGAAGCAGTCTTGTTGCAGTGCTCCCCCTCGGATGGAAAGATGCATCCGTGTGCTTTTTTTCACACTGCTTAACACAAGATGAACGGAATTACGATGTCAGCAACCGAGAATTATTGGCTGTCCGGTTGACCTAGGGTGAGTGGCCTTCGGGGGTACTTTCCGTGGTCTGGACAGATCATAAGAACCAAGAGTATATTCATAGCGCCAAATGCCTAAACTCTAGACAGGCTCGCTGGGCACTATTTTTCACGTGTTTCAACTTCATGCTGTCTTATCGCCCGGGCTCTAAAAACATCAAGCCTGACTCCCTATCTAGATGTTTTGAGGTCAAGACCTCCACCACCCCACCGGCTACCATTCTACCTGGGATTCGCTTGGTGGACATGGTATCCTGGGAGGTGGAGGCTAAAGTCCATGCGGCATTACGAAATACTGCAGCCCCCGCCACGTGCCCAGCGGGCCGTTTATTTGTTCCACTATCTGCCTGGACACACGTCCTACAGTGGGGTCACTCATCCAAAGTTGCTTGTCATCCAAGGGCGACTCGCACTCAGACACTCATTAAACAGCGATTCTGATGGCCATCATTAGCACAGGACGTACGTTGATTAGTAGCCGCTTACCCCAGCCGGGCTCCTCCAACCACTGCTTGTCCCTTCGAGACCCTGGTCGTACATAGCCATGGATTCTGTAACTGGTCTCCCCCCTCCCATGGCAACACAGTCTTTTTGACTGTAGTGGACCGGTTCTCCAAGGCGGCTCATTTTATTCCCCTCTCCAAATTACCTTCATCGATGGAGACAGCGGTAGCAGTCATTAACCATGTCTTCCGCATCCATGGCCTCCCGGTCGATGTGGTTTCTGACAGAGGCCGCCCCCAATGTCTGTCACGGCTCCGGTGAGTTTGTTGGTTTGTTTTGTATGTTTTGTCATTTTCTCTCCCTCATGTCTCACAGGCGTAGTCGGCATGCTTGATCAGCGATTCCATGGGAACACTGATTGTTCCCGGAGGAACGCTGATCATGCCACTGATTAGCATGCCAAACAACACCTGTTCTCCCCTAATTCACTCCCTTCTTAAGCCTGTCGTGTTCTCAGTGTCTTTGCTAGATTGTTGTTTGATGTTGAGTACTAACCTCACTCTCTCTGCCTAGTTGGTCCTGTCTTGTATATCTGTTGGTTGCCATCCAGTATTGCTGCATGTCAGCTGGCCTTCCACGGAGGATACCTCGTCTCTGCCTGCATGTCAGGAGTTAAGTTTGCTCATCTCTGCTGGGCGTTGTTCTGCATCTCACCAAGTTTCAATGGAGGATTCGATGAATCTGATCCTGACTTCCACAATGCACACACTCATCCTACAAACACTCTTCACGGATTGCCCCTTGCGCATCTACGACGCGCACACCATTGGAGATCGCTTCCTGCTGCTGCAGCCGGTGTCGGATTTTCTACATTGCTCAACCCAGTGACTGCTCATTATTACTGTTAATAAATCCTTCGAACTGTTCCTCTGCTCTTGGGTCTGTTTTTCTCACTATCGTTCGTTACAGTCTGCCCAACAACTGTTTATTGAGTATAAATTATATATGTAGTTAAACTATTTTATAGAGATATAAAAGCCTTTATATTTGTATGTTCTTTTATTAACTGTTACTTGCATGCAAAACGGAATACAATATTAACAGTATTCATGTCATTTTTTCACTCTCACGTTGAGCTGCAGCAGTTGCTGGCATTGTTGCGCGTGTGCTACATGAAGATCGCAAAGCACGTACCTTGTAAAATGCCCTTAAGCATCTGGACATTCAGTTCTTTACTGAGTAAAAACGTATTATAATTTCACATACGGAGATATCCATTATTCCCTCAGGTAACCCAAAGTTTTATATTGCGTCTGTGGGGTGCAAGACGAGAAGCTGTGGCTTTAACAGCAGAATCACTTTGAGCCTTGACTGACAGCATTCAGAGAGATCTGTAGTTTTATTCAGTAAATAAAGTTCTCTGGATTCCCACATTGAGTTTTACCTGTAATAATGGCCATAAACTATAAAATATTTATTGGACGTGGGGCATTGCAATCTATTTTTTAAACAATAATCACGAAATATAATTTACATGAGGATAAAGATCGCCTTTAATTCCAATGGTAATTAATTTACACCGAACAGAACTCAAACGATAATTTGCTGAAAATAACCTTCTTAGATCGTCTGGATTCAGTCAGATTTATTGAACAGAATGTGTTTGTGCATCTGTAATTGCATGTGTAAATTGAATCAAATCCGAAGGACATCTTTATCGTGACATTATTTTAAGTTGCTTCACAAAAGCCTGTATTGCGAAACAATTGTTTAGGTAAATAGGATTAGAGTGCATTTCAATGTTTTTTGCAGAGTTCAGCATGTTCCGCATGGCGATGAAGAGCTCAACTTCTCGGGCAATGGCATGCAGATGACCTTACCGGGTGTGTGTGTCCGGTGGATTTGTAAAAACTGGATATCGTCTATTCAAGTTCTATTGCATTACTGAAGTGAAGTTTTTTAGGTCCTGAATGTTTTTTTTAAATCTAAAGTGAAGCGCTCACACAGCTCTCGTTGTTGTGTTCACACCCTCGTCCGTGTTCGCACTCCACTTCCACCTTATTTTCGATTTGTCGATTGGGCAATTTTGTAATAGAGTAATCAAATTAAACAGAGTAATTGTGACAGCCCTAGTATACTGTGTGTGATCCGATCCAGAATATGGGAAACCAAAGTATCTTTTGACCTCAAGACATGAAGTCAAAATGTCTATGCAATGCACACAATAACACCATAAATTAAAAACATAAAACGAGGATTCAATAATGATGGGGATGAAATATTCTTTATTAAACATGGAAATAATATGCTTAAACATGCAACATAACAAATTACAAAAAGTCCATTTCAGAAGTTATACATATAAGTAAACATGTCACAGTAACTTCCCCCGACAATGTAGATACATCACAATCGGTATGGCCGTAGCCCACTGTCCTATCTGGTCACAAGAGGACACCTTGTGAACGAAAGCACATGGTCTTGCTTTAGTGGTTTTGTGCTTTGTGTGACTGCAACAAGGATTCAAAACTAGTTGGAACATGACAGTCATGGGACAGAGCCAACAGCAACAGAAACAGTAACACTGTGACCGTGATCTCAATCTTGGCTCGTTAACGCCGGGAAAGTGAGTGGCAGACATCAAAGTGACCTGTGTCACGCCACAAACTTGATCCTGGCTTGAGACAGTGGGGAAAGTGAGATGGCTACTAGGCAACATGGCAGTCTTCTGGCATGGCATCAACAACATCAAAAACAAGCATAGAAGCAACCTGCGTCACACTACAATCTTGTTCCCGGCTTGTGACAGCAGGGAAAGCAAGAGAGCTATTAAGCGACATGGAGGCACCTGAAATCTCTGTGTTAAGACATGGCAGTCTCCTAGCATGTTGCCAACAATGGTAAAAACAGGGCGAACCATCCTGTGTTAGAGGAGAAGAAACACTCTCGCTTGTGGCTCACAATGGCGGGGAAAACTATGATTTTAATTATGCTACCTCATCTGTCAGCATGATGCCGGTGAAACACGTTCAGTCTCTTTGTACGTTACGTCATTTTTTTGGACGATGCTCGCATCCCTATGGAGTTCTGGACCCCGTTTCCACCTGTATTTAGTGTAGACCACTTGTGATCTTAATATCAGGTGGAATTGGGTCATTAATACAATGTTGAACAAGGCCAAACTTCACCATAACAGGTGATTTTAGCAAATGACTCTTCTTCGATGATGCTGTTCTTTTGGAACAAATTCCATCTTTGGGATTATCTGAAATTTCAACTATTTACTTGAAGCATTATAACTGAAGATGGGACTTATCACTGATTACTCTGGGCAACACATTTTCATATGAGAAACTACATGACCAGTGTTGCCAACTAGTTTCAATTGAAAGTAGCTAAAGCCTGCTCAAAGTTGCTAAATGTCGCTAGATGACGTCATATGCTAATTAGCATATTTGTGACATCATCGCATCTCATTTGCATTTTGCATAGTGTCCGCGCTTTACATGTGTTTGCTTCTCTGTGCTTACCGTACATACTGTAATACCCTATTAATTCCCTAATCTATCATTTAAAGAGAAAGTTAGAAGCGACAGAAATGTTCTTATCTTTTCTCACACACAACACTCAGTCATAACAAACCACTATGTGCATATTTACACAAACTGCATATTTACAAAAAATGATGTGCATGTTTAGAAAAAGAAATGTGCTGCTCCGCCTTCTCACCTCTCTCTCTGTCAGTCTCACTGAACAGAGTAGACGCACAGAGAGGTGTGCCTCCGAGTCTGGGCAGAAGCAAGACCACACGCTCGCGGGGCAGTACTGGTGACTTTCTTCTACGGAAGGTAGCTAAGGTTTGTCCAAAAAGTCGCTAGATTTGTTGCTAGGCGCTTTTTTGAATAAAAGTCGCTAAAGAGGTCTGAAAAGTCGCTAAATCTAGCGACAAAGTCGCTAAGTTGGCAACACTGTACATGACTTGCTATGCTGAATCTCCTCCCACACGAAGAGCACTTAGGTTTTCTCTCCAGTATGAATTCTCTTGTGTCTTTTCAGGTGTTCTGACTGAGTGAAACACTTTCCACAGTGTGAGCACTTGTAAGGTTTCTCTCCAGTATGAATTCTCTCGTGTTTTTTCAGGCTTTCTGACTGAGTGAAGCTCTTTTCACAGTGCGAGCACTTGTGAACTTTCTCTCCAGTATGGATTCTCTCGTGTGTTTTCAGGTTTTCTGACTGAGTGAAACTCTTTTCACAGTGTGAACACTTGTAAAGTTTTTCTCCAGTATGAATTCTTTGATGCTTGTTCAAGTTGCTGGCTGATGTAAAGGTCTTCCCACATTCAAAGCACATTGGAGCACCTATGCCATAATGTATTTTCTGATGTGCTTTAAAATAGGACAGGTATGCAAAACTCTTTCCACAAAAAGAACACTTGTAAGACTTCTCATTTGTGTGAGTTTTCTGGTGTGTTTTTAGCTGCGCTGCCACAACAAATGTTTTACCACACTGATCACATTCAAATGGTCTTTCTCCAGTGTGACGGAGGAGATGAATCTTGAGAGAGCCTGCACATGTAAAACTTTTCCCACACTGATGGCACAAGTAAGGCTTCTCTCCAGTATGAATTCTCATGTGGATATTAAGACCTTTTTTATGTGTGAAACTCTTTCCACATTGAGAGCAGGTGAAAGTATTTTTTGATGCTCTTCTTTGAGACTTTAGTGAGAAATTCTTCTTAGTCTTTGAGTCACTTAAAGATTTTTCTCCAGTTATTAAATCATGATGTTTCTGATACTGAAGTTTCTCCTCAACTTCATTCAGCTCTTGATGTTCCTGTTGCTCTTCCATCAGCTCTACAATGAACACAGTAAATTGACAAAAATAAGTTCAAGAAGGAGAAATGTGAAGAACCCCCACCCCAATTTAAATGGCAGAATGCAACAAACATCCATTATGGCTATGTTCAGACACACGCAGCTGAATGTGTCCAAATCAGATTCTTTTAAGAGAATTTAGCCCATATCAGACACTAGTCTGAACAGCCGATGCTCGTTAACTTACCCGCATGTGTATAACACTCCCTGAAGGTGTATAACAAACACAGACATGTTCATTATTTTAATATGCATAATAAAATAACTTGTTAAAATTTTTATTAGTAGTTTTTTTTTTTTTTTTAACAGAATAGGACACTTAATGACTACCTAATAAAATATCTGCAAGTGATGAAAGACCAGATGGATAAAGATATTTTAAACTAAGTCATTTGCAGTTGTATGGTAGAATTGAATTACCACTGAAGTTCAAGAATGTAATATTATGAGCGAGACGGCATTAAATCGAAGGACAGCAGGAAAAACAGCATCATATATATGTAAGGTAAGAATTATTTGCAATTATTTCAGATTCCCATTTACTTGCATTCTGATACAGTTTGAGAAATATAGAAACTGTTTTCTGCACGGGTGACATGAGCAAAGAGCTGTGTTACATAGGCTAAATTTACCTCTGCATGTTTTCATGCACATATTTTACTATGTGAAATTCAAATGAACCACTGAACCCAACTGTTGAAGCCTAAAGTTTTATTTTATTTTCTTAAAAAGGAACTGCATGTATCAACTAGAAAAGATATGACTTGAGATCTAAAGTTTTAAACTATAACAGGCATATTATGTGGTAAATCAAGCGTGCAAGTGACAAATGTTCCATCAGATATATGTAAAAATCATATTATATCTGACCTGGCTGCTCACACTAAAAGGCACATCGGAAAAAATCAGATACGTATCAAATAGAGGTCGACCGATATATCGGTTTTGCCGATTAATCGGCACTGATAAGAGATTTCTGGAACTATTGGTTATCAGCAAAAATCCACACCGATAGTTTTTCCCCATTGCGTCCGGTGCTGGAGCAGCTGGGATGGGTCCACTGTCGTTATACAGTATGAGAGCAACCTCTAGAGGTGAAATAAAAACTTCACTGATGCCTTTTGGTGTTTGTTTTGACACGAGATTACACTCTGCATGGAGCGGAACACTTCAAATCCGGATTTAAAACATCAATAATGAAAAGGTACATATACAGTACACTACAGTACATGTTTTCATATCTTTATAAAGTAATTCATTTGTTGACTAGATGCTGCATTAGTAGAGAACAGCAGTATGTTTGCCGACAAGGCTGAGAGGAAACTAACATTAAAGCTAACCTCAAGTGGTTAGAACAATGTGACAGAAATACACGCAAGTCCTACCCAAATGTTTAAATGTCAAGATTGTTACCATATATTACCATCTATTTGCATTATTTTATATCCTGCTGGTCACATTTATGCATTTGTTAGCCAGCTAAGTTACATATTTAAAGCTAGTGACATGAGAAAGCAAATTAATATCTTCATGCAGCCGAGAGAAACGTATAAACAAATCAGAAACACATCTGATTTCAATTTAGAAAATGTAACCTCACTGTAATACGATGACTTCAGATTGATCACATTCTTGCGCTAAAAAAGGCTAGACACAGCACAACAAACAGTTTAACAAAGTAGGCATCTCAATATGCTCTTAAAGTTCTTTTTAATTAGACACATCATCTAAAAAAACAACGCTTCTGCACAAGACACTGAATAAACAAAAACCAAGGGAAACAAAGACGTTTGTCTAGCGAGTGTTTACATAGAAAAACTAAGAGATGGTTGCAAAAGTGTTCGGTGTGAACAGCCCCTTACAATTGGTGGAGGTCTTTGGCCATTGTGTCTTGCTCTCTCATAAGCGTTTCTCAGATTATGCAATGAGTTGTTTAAATGCTTTGTCAGGAAAGATGTTCAACTTGGAAATGTGTCTCTCGAGATTCACGCATTCATTTCCAGTCTGTTGTGTTCCATCTGATTGAACAGCCCCTGGCCTGGGTTCATAGTTTGAGCCGCTTCACCACTGAGTTCAGACAAATACCACTGCTATCTGTGAATATTGCTACTCTACATACAACTGTACTGAATAAAAATCAATGTGGTTTTTCGCTGTTATTATGAAGCTTGAGTCTGGAGTAGTAGGAATCAGAGCAAGTGTAACACCATGTGAACTGTCTATTGAAGCACCCCCCCCCCCCATTTTACTTTTGACTTAACATTTGAGAATATGGACTGACTTAAACTTTTTATTTATTTATTTTATGCACATTAGTTGAAAATTAGTTGATTAATCGGTTATCGGCAAGTACTGCCCAACTTGGTTATCAGTATCGGTAAAATCCACTATTGGTCGACCTCTAGTATAAAATGTGTTTTTCACTGTCCAGCAAGACGGCACGAGACGATTTAAATTGTAATGTGATAAACATCATCTAATATTGCTGCACTGCTCAACATGTGCCATCTGTAGCCACTAGAGGGTGCCCCATGATCACACATCTCTGACTAAAGCACTGAACTGAGACCTTTTGCAGTTTAGTAATCGTGTAAGACCATTTTGTGATTTCATTCTTAATTCAATCAATCAAGCAGCCTTAAAAAGACACCATATGGATATCTTAGAGGTCAAAATCAACAGATTTCAGAGTGTTTTGGGTGGTTTTCTCCTCATCATGTACAGTAAGTGCCACATACATCTGTCACGTCAACAACACCGTGTTTTTGTCATTAATATGAAAATGACAAAGAATACAAATTAAATATTACATGTTCTTTGGAGTGCCAACCCTTCAAAATTATGTGGCTATTATAATTTCTGGATTGTGCATTTAAATTCACACAGTTTTTACAGAGTGTGTCTAAAAAAACTAACGTCTGCAGCCTTTGTCACAGTCAAACAACAGATCCTCCTGTCCCTCTCCACCCTCTCTACTCTGGACATCACAAGAACTGTGCTCTGCTGGTTCAAATCCTATTTAAAAATCAATTCAAGAGAGACAAATGTGAAGAAAAACAAAACAAAAACAAATTTAATGGTAGAACACCCCAAACATCCATTATATTCAGTATTTGTGATTTTTGCTGTGCAAAGGGCATGGTTGGATATAATACTTAATTCTACATGAATGAATTATTCTGGGCTGAATACTAAATGCTCTCTCTTGTGGCAAGGTGAGCAAGAGATGAAGTGGGTGTGGCGTCAGGCCTCAGAGAGGCATTTATTTGAAATAATAAATGTTAGGAGCTAGTTAGGGATAGTACTGACAAACACAGAAGGTGGAGTCCAGGACCTGGGTAGCTCAGTGGTAAAATACGCTGGCTACCACCCCTGGAGTTCGCTAGCTCGCTAATTCGAATCCCAGGGCGTGCTGAGTGACTCCAGCCAGGTCTCCTAAGCAACCAAATTGGCCTGGTTGCTAGGGAGGGTAGAGTCACATGGGGTAACCTCCTCGTGGTCGCTATAATGTGGTTCGCTCTCGGTGCGGCGCGTGGTGAGTTGTGCTTGGATAGCGTGTGTGGAGGCTTCACGGCATCCACCGCGGCATGTCTCCGTGGTAACGTGCACAACAAGCCACGTGATAAGATGCGCGGGTTGACGGTCCTCCACCACCCAGATTGAGGGGAGTCACTACGCCACCACGAGGACTTAAAGTGCACTGTAAATTGAGGGGAGGAATAAAGGGAAGAAAAAAAAACAACAAAACACTACTGACCAACACCAGAGCTTGACCGGGGAATCAGACCGCCATGCGACATGCTATCGGGCCAGAGTGAAGCCAATGCAGGTGAGTGGCCTCTCTCTGGGCGTCCCCTAATAATAATTAATAATAATTGTATTTATTTATCACACATTATACATTTGCGCATACACAGTGAAATTCTTTTTTTTTTTACATATCCCAGCTAAGCTGGGGTCAGAGTGCAGGGTCAGCCATGATACGGTGCCCCTGGAGCAGATAGGGTCAAAGGCCCAACAGTGGCTTCTTGGCAGTACTGGGGCTTGAACCCCTGACCTTCTGATCAGTAACCCAGAGCCTTAACCGCTGAGCCACCACTGCCCACAAGAAGAAGCTAGCTGGCACAAATGCACACAAACACATCCTGGGACTTACTCTCACATTATTTTGCAAACCATTGGGACAGATATAAATGGTGTACAAGCCCTATCTACAGTGTACCCCTAGACAAATAAGTTTACTAGTAAGGTCGTAGAATGTAACAATAATAAACTTCAAATGTCCAAAAAAGGAGGATCAAAGTGTTAATGGGTGAAAGTGTCTAAAATAAAGGTGAATCTGGCATCCTCATGTTGAGATGGGGCTTTGTGAAAGATGCGGAGTGTCCAAAGGAATGTTCCAGAATGTGGGTGGGGTCTGGCGGCCGCAACACACTTCCTCAGTTGTCTGTGGAGTGAGGGACAGCGGCTTCGAGGGGCAGTCAGTGGCTTGTCTTCAGTGGGATCCATGCCCATCAGCTGTGACATGAGCGGTATTTCCTGCACAGCTCACAGGGGTTCCGAGGAAGCATTTAATTTGGCCAGTTCCCTACCCACTCTGCACCTTGACCTGTGAGGATGCAATGTTTTCACACACTCTGCACTTTTATGGCAGCGGTGATGAAGCAATATTCAAATCAGGTGTGCTTCATCCGACGCTGCCCAAATGAGGCTTATTAAATTGCACCTCTCCTCTCTCCTGCCCACACCCGTAGTGAGACTGCTGAAAGACGGTGGGGCGACGATGATGAAAGGGAGGGCTCGGTCGACCGCGTTGACCCTGAGTGCAGATGGACATGTTCGACGCATGCATACTACGACTGCTTTGTGATACTCTTTTAGTAGGGTCAATGGTCGGCGCATTCGCTGACGATCCACACAGACGATCTGAGTGGGGTGTGGTCAGGCTGCACGGACTGGCTGATGCTGAAATGTATCAATCCAAGAGCTCTATTAACTCTGGGCACCATGGCCGGTTGGGCCATTCTGGCGCAACCAGCAATACCATTTCCTTGTCCTCCCAAATTTGGACAATACTTGAAGTGGATGGGAAGGAATGCATTGCAGGGCCATCCTTAGGGTGGTGCAGCCGCCTGTGGCGATCTCTAACCAGATGCCAGTGACGCCCAATAACCGTATATCGGTGAAAGGCTAATATCAGTCGGCCGATAATATCGGTCGGGCACTAGTTAAAATTAAACTGATACGGGTCGACTGGAGGACAATTAATTAAACTGATTGTTGGAAAAACAATGCTCTGACATCGCGATCCACGTATTATCTTCTCCCTCGTAATGAATATTATCCATAACAAGCTAATTAATCATTAAACATGATTTTAATGAACATGATGACATAGGGCTAAATGCAACTGTCGTATCCGCAGGTCGGAGAGGGTGAAATGGGGGCGTTTTCTCCTGTCAGTCATTGACGCTCTATGAGAGGTTGGGCATACTGAGATGGCCCGCTCGAACACTTCCGGTGGCTTCACCTCCTGCTGGCAGTTTTACGCTGCATCACCGATCCAGTTCTAATTATATATCAGTGGTCACACCTAGCGATGACGTGGACCAATGGCAGTAAGAAGGTTTTTAGCAGCCGGTAAGAAGTTTGCCCAGGAGAATTGTTACGAACCATCGAGTGAACTCAAAAACACTTTTGTATTGGCCAGATTTTAATCTAAATGACGTGACACACATTTGTTCTTCGATTTTCTAGGAAGTGCGCAGGAGCTTTAATGCACAAAAGACAAGTGAACACTTCTAAAACAACAATAAAAACAAGGAGGAACTTTTTCATGCTGACATGACAGTTGATTGTTTTCAAAATTTAAAACAACAGGAAGAAACATACCTGAAGGAATAAAATTATCTTCATCTCGCTGTTGTTCCTCTGTTGTGATTTCTCCTCTCATCTTCATCAGGTTTCTGCAGTCCAGCAGCTTCACTGAACACATCTTCACTGGTGTCTGCAGCATCTGCTGTTCATCATCATCTTCATCACTCTGCTGTTCCTCTGCTGTGTTTTCTTTTATCTCCTCCTGCTTCACTTCAATCTTCACTGGTGTCTGCAGCATCTGCTCTTCTCCAGCGTTACAGACAGAAGTCAGAGACTCTGTGGAGGTTTGATCACCCTGATTACTGTCACACACACTCTCCTGAGCATCAGTAGAACAGAGTAAAGTGAGCTGTGAGTCCTGTGTGTCTCTGGATCTCTGTTCAGAGAGTTTGTCCAGCAGCCGCTGTGGTGTGGACTGATCTCTGCCGCTCCACACTGAATCCTGACATTCTGTGGAGGTCCCATCAGTCACACACACTGAAGATTGACAGGAAACCTTTTCCAGCTCCTGACAAACACAACACAATCACATCTGTACCGTTCATCATCACAGAGTCACAGTCATATCACATCATTTGAAACTTACTTACAATCTCAACTTTAACTCGCTCAAAACAGGTACAGTGTGAAACGAGTTCTGTCTCCTTCAGTTTTGCGTTCAGTGACGTCACCTCTTTCTTCAGTGACGTCACCTCTTTGTTCAGCTGAGAGATTTCTGTGATGAAATCATTAATATCCAGCATGGACAGATCAGTTCCTACTGATTTACAGCAGATCACATCCACCTGCTCTCTCATGATGAACATCTGAACACAAAAACATCATCATTATAATGGATTGACATTCATCAAACTCTAAAACATTATTATAATTACACACAAGAACAGATTTGTTGAAATAACTTTGTTTCTGAGATTATATAAATATAAATGTGTGCTTTGTGTTTGGTTTAATTTTCCTGATAGACATAATATTATAAGATATCAGCCTTTAATCAGAATCAGAATCAGCTTTATTGCCAAGTATGCTTACACATACAAGGAATTGGTCTTTGTGACAGGAGCTTCCAGTGTAAAACAATACAAAAACAGCAGCAAGACATAGATGCTAATAAAAAATAATTATACACATATGTACATACACACACAGAGACACACACATACATACATACATACATACACACACGTAGTGCAAATCTAATAAAAATCTGTTATCTGTTATGTACAGTGTAAATGTTTTTTTTTTTGTTGTTGTTGTTTTTTTTTTTCTCAGAGGAATGAAATGGCAGAAGATTTTGGATGTCTTGGATAAAAAAAAAAAAAATTAAAAAAAAAAAACTGTGCATTGCAGTTATTGCTCAATAGGGCAATTTATCTGTTCATGAGATGGATATCCTGAGGGGAAAAAAACTGTTCCTGTGTTTAACAAGCTTTATTCAAAATATAATCGCCTTAATTAAACTCATTTACAATCTGCTTCTTGATTTAACGAGCTCATATATTAGAAATTAAACATGATATTCTCAGATTTCTGCTAGTTTCTCCTGAAACTGAATATTTAGAAGAGTCTGTTACATACGGCGATAAGCTTCGTTTACGATCATTAAAACGTCAAAAGAGAGAAAAACAACATGCACAGACAAAATACACATCAAAATAAATAAAATCTCACAAATGATGTAAAATATATAAAACACATACTGAACTGAGAGCTCCAACTGCGGGATCTTCTTCCATCTTCTCGTGTTTAATGGAGGTTTGCAAAACAACTTATGGCGCTTTTCCGCCTCATACTGGACTGGAGTGTGCAAGTATCTGGGAAAACTTTTGGGTTTTTGTATACACATACATACATAAACACATACACACATATATATCACATATATATATATATATATATATATACACACACACCGATCAGCCAAAACATTAAATCCACCTGCCTAATATTGTGTAGATCCCCCTCGTGCCGCCAAAACAGCACCAGCCCGCATCTCAGAATAGCATTCAGAGATGATCTTCTTCTCACCACAATTGTACAGAGTGGTTATCTCAGTTACCGTAGACTTTGTCAGTTCAAACCAGTCTGATCATTCTCTGTTGACCTCTCTCATCAACAAGGTGTTTCTGTCCACAGAACTGCTGCTCACTGGATGTTTTTTGTTTTTGGCATAATTCTGAGTAAATTCTAGAGACTGTTGTGCATGAAAATCCCAGGAGATCAGCAGTTACAGAAATACTCAAACCAGCCCATCTGGCACCAACAATCATCCAAGTGATTATCTAATCAGCCAATCGTGTGGCAGCAGTGCATAAAATCAGGCAGATACAGGTCAGGAGCTTCAGTTAATGTTCACATCACCCATCAGAATGGGGGGAAAAATCTCAGTGATTTGAACTGTGGCATCATTTAAATGTTTAAAACAAACATTTAGCCCAGACATAACAGAAAAGCATTCCTACAAAAACACTTTTTCAAATGTCCTTTGTTATTCTCTTAGATGATGCTGCTCTTTTGGGGGAATAATCTTCTTTTACTGTCATTAAAACACCAAAGAGAGAAAACAATTTCATGTATATCTCATCTGGTCAAGGTTGATCAGGGTTTTAGAATAAGTAATGCAATTACTTTTCAGACAGAGTACTTTTTTAGAGTAACTAACCCAACACTGCTCAGCACCGGACATTAATGCAGATACTGAAAAAAAGACATAAAAAAATGAATAAACATTCAGTGTGAAATACATTTCTTACCACTGAAGGGAACAGTTTAGCAGAGACATCTCTTCATTTGATGTCAATAAAAAAAAACCTTCTCAGTGCACATTTACATCATGTTCTTTTCGTTCACATGAGTCAAATCTTTGTCAAATTTATATTTAATACCACACCTTGAAGTACTTTCGAGGAAATCGATGAATGTCTGTCAGCGAGTCGATCCACCGGAATGACCGTTAATTTTTAAATTGTGCAAGCGCGCGAATTCCTGTAGAGGAATGAAAGCGCGTGCGGATCAAATGCGCGTGCTTATATATCAGACGCAGCGAGTAAGATTGGAAGATAGCACATATTATATAATTGTCGTATGCTTTTCAAATCTATTTTTTAATCCTTTCAAATCCCATACACTCTGATCTTTACTTCAACATTTAATAAACCCCAAAAGGTTTTTGTATACTGGGGGTAAATGAGTGAGTCGGTTCATTTTTTTCTGAAATATATTAAATAGGGGATCCCTGCAAATTCTGAGGACATGCAACTTTGTACATAAAGTCTGTCGTCAACTCACAACCTTTATCTAAATGTAAAAAGGCAGCATTTTTTTTAATTTTTTTTTTTTAAAGGCAGCTGACCTTGAGGCAAATGCTCCTATCTTTTCAATGTTATGTTCAGGATTTCTACAAGCTATAAAATTGAGAATAAAAGCAATATATATATATATACAGTGCATCCGGAAAGTACTCACAGTGCTTCACTTTTTCCACATTTTGTTATGTTACAGCCTTATTCCAAAATGGATTAAATTCATTATTTTCCTCAAAATTCTACAAACAATACCCCATAATGACAACGTGAAAGAAGTTTGTTTGAAATCTTTGCAAATTTATTAAAAATAAAAAAATCACATGTACATAAGTATTCACAGCCTTTGCTCAATACTTTGTTGAAGCACCTTTGGCACCAATTACAGCCTCAAGTCTTTTTGAGTATGATGCTACAAGCTTGGCACACATATTTTTGGGCAGTTTCTCCCATCCCATTCTTCTTTTTCAGGACCTCTCAAGCTCCATCAGGTTGGATGGGGAGCATCAGTGCACAGCCATTTTCAGATCTCTCCAGAGATGTTCAATCGGGTTCAAGTCTGGGCTCTGGCTGGGCCACTCAAGGACATTCACAGTGTTGTCCCGGAGCCACTCCTTTGTTATCTTGGCTGTGTGCTTAGGGTCATTGTCCTGTTGGAAGATGAACCTTCGCCCCAGTCTGAGGTCCAGAGCGCTCTGGAGCAGGTTTTCATCAAGGATGTCTCTGTACATTGCTGCATTCATCTTTCCCTCGATCCTGAATAGTCTCCCAGTTCCTGCCATTGAAAAACATCCCCACAGCATGATGCTGCCACCACCATGCTTCACTGTAGGGATGGTATTGGCCAGGTGATGAGCGGTGCCTGGTTTCCTCCAGACATGACGCTTGCCATTCAGGCCAAAGAGTTCAATCTTTGTTTCTCATGGTCTGAGAGTCCTTCAGGTGCCTTTTGGTAAACTCCAGATGGGCTGTCATGTGCCTTTTACTGAGGAGTGGCTTCCGTCTGGCCACTCTACCATACAGGCCTGATTGGTGGAGTGCTGCAGAGATGGTTGTTCTTCTGGAAGGTTCTCCTCTCTCCACAGAGAAATGCTGGAGCTCTGTCAGAGTGACCATCGGGTTCTTGGTCACCTCCCTGACTAAGGCCCTTCTCCCCGATCGCTCAGTTTGGTCGGGCAGCCAGCTCTAGGAAGAGTCCTGGTGGTTCCAAACTTCTTCCATTTACAGATGATGGAGGCCACTGTGCTCATTGGGACCTTCAATGCTGCAGACATTTTTCTGTACCCTTCTCCGGATCTGTGCCTCGATACAATCCTGTCTCGGAGGTCTACAGACAATTCCTTGGACTTCATGGCTTTGTTTGTGCTCTGACATGCACTGTTAACTGTGGGACCTTATATAGACAGGTGTGTGCCTTTCCAAATCATGTCCAATCAACTGAATTTACCACAAGTGGACTCCAATCAAGTTGTAGAAACATCTCAAGGATGATCAGTGGAAACAGGATACACCTGAGCTCAATTTTGAGTGTCATGGCAAAATCTGTGAATACTTATGTACATGTGAATTTTTTAGTTTTTTATTTTTAATAAATTTGCAAAGATTTCAAACAAACTTCTTTCACATTGTCATTATGGGGTATTGTTTGTAGAATTTTGAGGAAAATAATGAATTTAATCCATTTTGGAATAAAGCTGTAACATAACAAAATGTGGAAAAAGTGAAGCGCTGTGAATACTTTCCGGATGCACTGTATATATATATAAAGAAGTTAAAAAAAAGGTAAGCTATTGGAAATGTATTTAGGCCCTAATGTGTTGAAAAATAGCAATTAAGGGGTACCTTTATATGCTTGCCCTTTTTAGGGATTTAAATTCTGTACTGCAATAATGTCATTCATTGTTGTCTATCAGCCTCTCCGCAACATTTATGAAAAATGATCAAATATAAAAAAAAAACTATGCAAAAAGGGGAACAAATATAAAACCTAAAAATAACCATTAGAGAATGTTTTAAGTTCTTACTAGATTATCCCATAAATCCTCCCTGCAATGTTTTGGGAAGATTAATTTATGGCATAATAAAACCTAAATATAACCATTGCAGAACATTCTGCATAAGTTCTTTTTTAGTTTGTAACACAAAAACAGACCTGCAACATTCTGGAAACATTACTTAATGGTCAGAAATTCCATTCGTTTTAGAAAACAATTTGTTTTTACATGCAATAATCATTCTATTTAATTATGAAAGTAACAAATACGTTTGGAAGTTCAGATAGGCCATTCAAAATCAACTTTGTAAAAAAAAAAAATTAAAAAAATACTGTTTGAATGGACATGACGCCTCTGGTTGCAAATTTTATTGTGTTTTTAATTAAAAAGTGTGGCCTTTGTCTGCCGAATTGTCTCACACACGGTCGATCGCTCAGCCTGTCAATGTAAACTCTACTGACCGCGAGCGAATACAAACACATTCGGTGCATGAGCAATACGACTACTAAGTGATAAGCTTTTAGTAAAGTTAAGGGGAGGTGCATGCACTGACTAATTGCACAGATGAGGACTCTCCACGTGTCAAGAAAATCTGTGCCCCATCCGGACAGTCCATGCAGACTGTGCTGATGATGAACTTTGCATCACGTATACTGTAGGGCTGTCACTATCGATTATTTTGGCAATCGAGTAATCTAACCATTTTTCTGAAGATTAATCGAGTAATCAGAAAAATTATTTAATAACACAGATTGCATAAAGTTGTCGAATCATGTTTGGCTAAAATGCATTAATTAGCCTAAGCTTTGATGTATTTTACAATTGAACAAAAACAACAAAACAATTACATGTCTCGTTTAGGGTTCTCAGCTGTCAGGATGTCCCCCCCCCTGCTATAATAGACAAATTTAGGTATAGCAGGCTACAAATCACAGGACTTATCTGTTGTGGGGAAACAAGTCAGCAGTATGAATTTGACACATGTATGTGCTTGCTTTCTTATTGAACACAGGGGGAACAGTATGTGACAGTAACATTTTCAGCTGTCAGGATGCATTCCCCCCACTATAATGGGGGTGGTTTTAAGACAAAGATAAAACCTAAAAACTTGTGTGATATTATTTTTTTATCTACAATTTGTTTTGACCTTTTCTCAATAAATTGTGGTGAAAGTGTACTTGTTGAGACAGAAAACCATCAGATTTAGTTTACTAGAAATATGATCAATATGTCCAGGTATTGTGCCTTGTGAGAGTGGTCGCATATTTAGCCTATAAAATCACAGTTATGTGAGTGAGCACACATTTATTCCAAAAGTCTACAACATTCAAAATGAAAACTCTCACAAATATAATATTATTTATTGATAGAATAACAGTAGGTGGTTGTGCTCATAAAGACATAAAAAACGCAACAAACATAGGTTCTGTTACCCCATTTTCAAAATATAACTAGACAGTCAAGAAATTTGCCTTTCACTTCTAGAATACAGCATTCTACAGATAAAACTCGCTCAAAACTCTAGTTTTGAGCCTTAGCGCTCTCCGTAGTACCTCAGTGGTACGAGCACTGCATCTCGGGGGCGAGCTTTTTGAGAATGCGCGCTTCCTTCGCCGTTAGGACGGGGGCGGGACTAGGGAGAAACAGAATCCGACAGGGAAACAGACTTCGACACAACTCCCACACACAAGAACAGCTCTGTTAAACAAAATAACTGTTTCTGAGTTGGTATAAATATAAATGTGTACTTTGTGTTTGGTTTCACTTTCCTGAAAGAAGGAGTATTACCAGACATTGTAACAGCTTTATGCAACATATATTTAGTGGTGGAAATGGCAGATATTCACTGGGGGGACTTTAGTTTGGGGGGACTAAGATGCATTAAATTGATTGAAAATAAATGAAAAATGATCAGTTCAGGTAGATTTTATTTTGAGGTGCAGGTGAAGAGAAAGACTGACTGGGATTTAGGAGTGGTCAGAGAATCCATTAACAGGAAGGGAGAGATCACACTGACTCCATTGAATGGATTCTGGACTGTGATTCTGAGGAATGAGAATGAATATAAAGCCTGATAATCCTCAACTCTCACTGTGTGTGTTTGTGGATTATGAGGAGGGTCTGGTCTCCTTTTATGATGTGGAGTCCAGCTCTCATGTCTACTCTTTCACTGGTCAGTCTTTCACTCAAACACTCTTTCCATTTTTTAGCCAATATCATATTTATAAAGGTATAAACGCAACTCCACTGATCATCACACTTATCAGTTTCATTTCAACATTTTCTGAAGCAAATATTAATGGTGCTTACCAGTACAAAACTCCCCAGCATGATACTATGGTGTTGTTGGGCAGTTGCTAGGGTGCTGGTTGTTAGCGTCTTACTACTGATATTCTGGTCTCTAGATATGGGTCCCAAAGTATGAATAGTGATAACGACACTTTCCCTAGCAGACACCACTAATAATAAGAATCTGAATATATATTTTATAAATATATATTATAAAGCCCATTTTGCTTTACAAATTCTCTAAAATTTCAGTGGTTCAAAGACGGTTGGAAATTCAACCTGACATTGCAGGAAAAGCAGTATAGTGGCAATGCACACTCTTAACTTGCTGCTACTAGTCTTCATCACTAGGAGGAACAATTGGGTGTTGATGAACATTGAAAACTTTAAATATATCTTTTACCGTGTTGTGAAGTCACGGAGCCAAATACAAATTTACTTGCCAAGAATCTGTCAATTTATTAGTTATTTTTGTTATCAGACATAGGAAAGTAAAATTTCAAATGGAGATTGGTGTCAAGTCAGTCTTGTCGTGGCAGATTTCCCACAACAGCCATCGAAGCTCAGTCGAGTCAAACATTTATCGAAGGTGCAAAGTTCTGATTCCAAAAACAGACATTATTATGAAAATAACAAAGCCGAGGTGGTCCATGGAGCATCTAAAATTACACCTCAGAATCATACATTTTTATAGTTTCTGCTCCCCATAACTCTTTGAGGGATAGCCTCTTCATCCAGTTAAATCATCTTATGCCTCCTTAGTTTCATCTTCGCTTCCCTTCCAGCTGGACACCTTTGACCTCAACTTGCTTCAATGATGGCAAAAGCATGACTGTTTCATTTTCTATGTATAAAACACACTGTTATCACTTCATATGGTTACATATTTTAGATTGACTAACTATCCTTACTTCCTGCATTAATATGATTAGTATATTAAATGATTTCCCTTATTACAGTCGTTGGTTACACATATTCCTAAAAATGGAGAGTTGTATGTCTGTCCACATACTTGTTTCATCTCATTTCTAGCATTAATTAGCGCACATACATCATCTGCCTTTTTTGGACACCAGTTTTTTTGTTCCTTTATTTATTTTTGTCCTTTTTTTCTTTTTTGTTCATCCACACACATCTCCCTTAAAGTCATATAAAGTTTACATGCTTATCATGTCATTTTTAGCACTAATTAACAAGCATATATCATCAGGCTTTTTTGGACACCAGTTCTGCTCATTAAATTATCCTTTTAGCATCCTCACACAGGTCTTCCTTTGTGTCATACAAAGTTTGATAGAAAGAGGCTGTAATTCTCTATAGAGAAGCCAAGCTGCATTTTCCCATTGTTTTGCACCTTGATTATTAAACTGAGTAAATGATAATTAAATCAATAAATGAATGATTAAATATCAAATATATTGAATAGCATTCATAATGCAGTTATTCATAGTACACTGATTACACACTGTCATTTTTAGATCATTGCATATTTCATACATATTAATTCAATTATCAAAAATGGATTAACTGAATGATTAAATAAAAATATTCCATAGTCTCCCCATCTTTCTCTAAAGATGCTAACTTGTACAGGGCATATATAAGTACATCCATTTTAAAAAAAACAACACATCCTTCCATTGTTTAAAATGAGCCCACATTACTTCCCATCCCCTCATAATTTGAAACCCACACCTTTGAAAACTTTATGTCCAAACAATACAAATGTATGCAACTTATTTACGACTTGAATAAAAGACTTAATTGAAATCAGAAGTTTACATACACTTAGGTTTAAGTCATTGAAACTCCACAGATTTCATATTAGCAAACTATAGTTTTGGCAAGTCATTTAGGACATTTAATTTGTGCATGAAACAATTGTTTACAGACAGATTGTTCCACTTTTAATTGACTATATCACAGTTCCGGTGGGTCAGAAGTTTACATACACTAAGTTAACTGCCTTTAAGCAGCTTGGAAAATTCCAGAAAATTATGTCAAGCCTTTAGGCAATTTAGGCTTCTGATAGGCTAATTGGCTAATTTGAGTCAATCGTAGGTGTACCTGTGGATGTATTTTAAAGCCTACCTTCAAACTCAGTGCCTCTTTGCTTGACATCATGGGAAAATCAAAAGAAATCAGCCAAGACCCCAGAAAATGTTTTTTTGGACCTCCACAAGTCTAGTTCATCCTTGGGAGCAATTTCCAAATGCCTGAAGGTACCACGTTCATCTGTACAAACAATAGTACTTAAGTATAAACACCATGGGACCACGCAGCCATCATACCGCTCAGGAAGGAGACGCATTGTGTGTCCTAGAGATGAACATAGTTTGGTGCAAAAAGTGCAAATCAATCCCAGAACAACAGCAAAGGACCTTGTGAAGATGCTGGAGGAAACAGGTAGACAAGTATCTATATCCACAGTAAAAACGAGTTCTATATCGACATAACCTGAAAGGCTGCTCAGCAAGGAAGAAGCTACTGCTCCAAAACCACCATAAAAAGCCAGACTACAGTTTGCAAGTGCACATGAGGACAAAGATCTTACTTTTTGGAGAAACGTCCACATTAGGTGATTTGCTCTGAAATATTTACAGAGATTGTGTGAGAAAAACAGATATGTCAGATTCACATGGGATTAAAATCAAGTCTGTGAAACACGGATTTCCCTTACCTCCTCAGGAAAAACTAGTCCCCTCCGAATAGGGCTTTAAATGATGCTGCTCTTTTGGGAGAAATCTGAGTTTATCTGAATTTCAAACTATTTACTTGATATCGTTGGACATGAGGATGATTTTTGCTCACTGTGACAACTTGAGCAATTCTTTGTTACATGTTTCTGTATAGTACTTGCTGCACTGAAACTTTCCCCACATGAATAGCAGTGGTATGTTTTCACTCGAGTATGAATTCTCTCATGAGTTTTCAGGTGTACTGACTGAGTGAAACACTTTCCACAGTGTGAGCATCTGTATGGTTTCACTCCAGTATGGATTCTCTCATGTGTTTTCAGGCTTTGTGACTGAGTGAAAGTCTTTCCACAGTGTGAGTACTTGTATGGTTTTCCTCCATTATGGATTCTCTTGTGTCTTTTCTGTTTGTCTGGAAGAGTGAAACTCATTCCACAGTGTAAGCACTTGTACGGTTTTTCTCCATTATGGATTCTCGTGTGTCTTTTCAGGTACTCTGGAAGAGTGAAACACTTTTCACAGTGTGAGCACTTGTATGGTTTTTCTCCGGTATGAGTTCTCTTGTGTCTTTTCAGGTGTTCTGTAAGAGTGAAACACTTTCCACAGTGTGAGCACTTGTAAGGTTTTTCTCCAGTATGAATTCTTTGGTGCTGTTTCAAGTGGCCGGCTGTAGTAAAGGTTTTCCCACATTCAAAGCACATATGGACTCCCACACCAGAATGTATGTTCTGGTGCTGTTTAAAATAGGACAGATATGCAAAACTCTTTCCACAAAAAGAACACTTGTAAGACTTCTCATTTGTGTGAGTTTTCAGGTGTTAAGGTACTTTGCCAGAAATAATGTTTTACCACATTCATCACATTCAAATGTTTTTTCTCTAGAGTGACAGCGGAGATGATTTTTGAATATGGTAGCAGATGCAAAACTTTTTCCACACTGATGGCATGTGTAAGGTTTCTCTCCAGAATTCTCATGTGTACATTAAGCTGGCATTTATATAAGAAACTATTTCCACATTGAGAGCAGGTCAAAGTATTTTTTGCTGCTCTTCTTTGAGGCTTTTTTGGTGAGATATTCTTCTTAGTGTTTGAGCCACTCAAAGATTTTTCTCCAGTTGTGTAATCATGATGTTTCTGATCCTGAAGTTTCACCTCCAATTCATTCAGCTCTACAATGAACACAGTAAATTGACAAAAATCAACTTCGGAGGGACAAATGTATAAAGAAATAAAATTAAACCCCAATTTAATGGCAGAACACAACAGTATTTATTAGGGGTGGGAATTGCTTCCTGATTCAATATAATGATATTGAAATGCCAATTCAATATGTATTACGATTTCTTAAATTATTGTGAATTGGTATATTAGCTACTATACATTAACTAGTAATCTATCTATAGTGA
This sequence comes from Myxocyprinus asiaticus, assembly GCF_019703515.2. Taxonomy (NCBI): domain Eukaryota; kingdom Metazoa; phylum Chordata; class Actinopteri; order Cypriniformes; family Catostomidae; genus Myxocyprinus; species Myxocyprinus asiaticus. The sequence goes on from NC_059371.1 coordinate 41,324,321, forward strand.
TCTATCTATCTATCTACAGCTGAAGTCAGAAGTTTACCTACACCTTAGCCAAATACATTTAAACTTTTTCACAATTCCTGACATTTAATCATAGAAAACATTAGGTCAGTTAGGATCACCACTTTATTTTAAGAATGTGAAATGTTAGAATAATAGTAGAGAGAATGATTTATTTCAGCTTTTATTTCTTTCATCACATTCCCATTGGGTCAGAAGTTTACATACATTTGTTAGTATTTAGAAGCATTGCCTTTATATTGTTTAACTTGGGTAAAATGTTTTGGGTAGCCTTCCACAAGCTTCTCACAATAAGTTGCTGGAATTTTGGCCCATTCCTCCAGACAGAACTGGTGTAGCTGAGTCAGGTTTGTAGGCCTCCTTGCTCGCACATGCTTTTTCAGTTTTGCCTACAAATTTTCTATCAGATTGAGGTCAGGGTTTTGTGATGGCCACTCCAATACCTTGACTTTGTTGTCCTTAAGCCATTTTGCCACAACTTTGGAGGTATGATTGGGGTCAATGTCCATTTGGAAGACCCATTTGCGACCGAGCTTTAACTTCCTGGCTGATGTCTTGAGATGTTGCTTCAATATATCCACATAATTTTCCTTCCTCATGATGCCATCTATTTTGTGAAGTGCACCAGTCCCTCCTGCAGCAAAGCACCCTCACAACATGATGCTGCCACCCCAATGCTTCACGGTTGGGATCGTGTTCTTCGGCTTGCAAGCCTACCCTTTTTCCTTCAAACATAGCAATGGACATTATGGCCAAAAAGTTACAATTTGTTTCATCAGACCAGAGGTCATTACTCCAAAAAGATATTTGTCCCCATGTGCACTTGCAAATTGTAGTCTGGCTTTTTTATGGTGGTTTTGGAGCAGTGGCTTCTTCCTTGCTGAGCAGCCTTTCAGGTTATGTCGATATAGGACTCATTTTACTGTGGATATAGATACTTGTCTACCTGTTTCCTCCAGCATCTTCACAATGTCCTTTGCTGTTGTTCTGGAATTGATTTGCACTTTTTGCACCAAACTATGTTCATCTCTAGGACACACAATGCGTCTCCTTCCTGAGCGGTATGATGGCTGCATGGTCCCATAGTGTTTATACTTGCGTACTATTGTTTGTACAGATGAACGTGGTACCTTCAGGCATTTGGAAATTGCTCCCAAGGATGAACTAGACTTGTAGAGGTCCACAATTTTTTTTTCTGAGGTCTTGGCTGATTTCTTTTGTTTTCCCCATGACGTCAAGCAAAGAGGTACTGAGTTTGAAGGTAGGCCTTGAAATACATCCACAGTTACACCTCTAATTAGCCTATAAGAAGCTAATTGCCTAAAGGCTTGACATCATTTTCTGGAATTTTTCAAGCTGCTTAAAGGCACAGTTAACTTAGTGTATGTAAATTTCTGACCCACTGGGATTGTGATATAGTCAATTAAAAGTGAAACAATCTTTCTGTAAACAATTGTCAGACAAATTACTCATTTCATGCACAAAGCAGATGTTCTAAATGACTTTCCAAAACAATAGTTTGCTAATATGAAATCTGTGGAGTGGTTAAAAAATTAGTTTTAATGACTTCAACCTAAGTGTATGTAAACTTCTTACTTCAACTCTGTCTATCTATCTATTAGCATATTAAACAAAACATTTCTATTTTAAAATTAATTAAATCTGGGTTTTTTGTTTTTTTTTATCAGGGAGACAATTTAAAAATCATTTGTCTCAAGAATCACGATTTGTAAGAGATGATTTTTATCCCCATTCCTAATATTAATTTGTGATTTTTGCTGTGCAAAAGTTATATATATATATATATATACCATTAATTATATTAATATATTGCATTTCTTGACTATAGTCATTTAAATTGAGTGTGAAACATTCACAGAAAGTTTGGAAGAACATGAGGGTGAGTCCATGATGACAGAATTAGCAATTATGGGTGGATTATTCCTTTCATTAGGGTTGTAAATTACAAGTTATCACAATACAATGTTATATCTATTTTCTTAGCAAGAGATCCAATGTATACCGATACTTCAAAGTCTGTCACGATATGATTTCAATTAGATTCAGGGGCCTGCGATCAATATTACGATATTGTGTGCTTATTTTACACATTCATTAAATTTTTTTATAGTTCACAAATGCAAGCAAAATAAAATTTGAATATTGCGAGCACTCTGAAAAGTACAAATCCATTAAACACATTGGGACATCCACAACCAAATAAGGTACTTCTGTTGTTGAAAAAAGAATACAGAAAAATAAATATATAAAAAAATTAAAGTCCCATCATGTGATCATCAATTGTTTGATTACAGCTCATTGCCTTGTGGAATAAAGAAAACACTAGAGTGACAATCTGTCATCTCTACAACAGTCAAGCAAGTCTTTCAATCCAGAATACTTACATTCCCATGACAGGAGAGCATGTGTTATCCCTGTTTTTTCTTGGCTTCAACTTACACAGTTGTTTTGAAAAAATTCTGTTACAGATTCTCTATGGGGTTCAGGTCTGGTGAGTTTGCTGGCCAGTCAAGCACACCAACACCATGGTCATTTAACCAACTTTTGGTGCTTTTGGCAGTGTGGGCAGGTGCCAAATCCTGCTGGAAAATGAAATCAGCATCTTTAAAAAGCTGGTCAGCAGAAGGAAGCATGAAGTGCTCCAAAATTTCTTGGTAAACGGGTGCAGTGACTTTGGTTTTCAAAAAACACAATGGACCAACACCAGCAGATGACATTGCACCCCAAATCATCACAGACTGTGGAAACTTAACACTGGACTTCAAGCAACTTGGGCTATGAGCTTCTCCACCCTTCCTCCAGACTCTAGGACCTTGGTTTCCAAATGAAATACAAAACTTGCTCTCATCTGAAAAGAGGACTTTGGACCACTGGGCAACAGTCCAGTTCTTCTCCTTAGCCCAGGTAAGACGCCGCTGACATTGTCTGTGGTTCAGGAGTGGCTTAACAAGAGGAATACGACAACTGTAACCAAATTCCTTGACACGTCTGTGTGTGGTGGCTCTTGATGCCTTGACACCAGCCTCAGTCCATTCCTTGTGAAGTTCACCCAAATTCTTGAATCGATTTTGCTTGACAATCCTCATTAGGCTGCAGCTCTCTCGGTTGGTTGTGCATCTTTTTCTTCCACACTTTTTCCTTCCACTCAACTTTCTGTTTACATGCTTGGATACAGCACTCTGTGAACAGCCAGCTTCTTTGGCAATGAATGTTTGTGGCTTACCCTCCTTGTGAAGGGTGTCAATTATTGTCTTCTGGACAACTGTCAGATCAGCAGTCTTCCCCATGATTGTTTAGCCTAGTGAACCAAACTGAGAGACCATTTTGAAGGCTCAGGAAACCTTTGCAGGTGTTTTGAGTTGATTAGCTGATTGGCATGTCACCATATTCTAATTTTTTGAGATAGTGAATTGGTGGGTTTTTGTTAAATGTGAGCCAAAATCATCACAATTAAAAGAACCAAAGACTTAAACTACTTCAGTCTGTGTGCACTGAATTTATTTAATACACGAGTTTCACAATTTGAGTTGAATTACTGAAATAAATGAACTTTTCCACGACATTCTAATTTATTGAGATGCACCTGTATATACATCGATGTTTATGCGCATCGATGACATCACTTGGAATTTGGAAAAATGTAAATAAAAATATTAGGGATGCACCCATTGATCGGCTGCTAAATCAACCAATCTTCGTCTTAAATGTGTGATCGGCCCTGCCAACTACTGGGCAGGAAGGAAATAGAAACGAAAATAATTTAAAAAATCATATTTGCACAACAGCTCAAAGGGTGGTGATATGAATGAAGAATACGAATCGGCAAAAAACAAAATACCTCTCGTGAATGCGCATAGGAGGGCAAGTGTAAGTGGATTTTTAGGGTAAAAACACTTAAGTCTTGAGTTCTTTCAGCACTGCGTTCAGTGACGTCACCTCTTTCTTCAGCTGAGAGATTTCTGTGATGAAATCATCAATATCCAGCATGGACAGATCAGTTCCTACTGATTTACAGCAGATCACATCCACCTGCTCTCTCATGATGAACATCTGAACACAAAAACATCATCATTATAATGGACTGACATTCATCAAACTCTAAAACATTATTATAATTACACACACAAGAACAGATCTGTTAAACAAAATCTGTTTCTGAGATGGTACAAAAAAATAAACGTGTGCTTGTGTATGACAGCAGGAATATTATCAGCTGTTATAACAGGATATAAACTGTAAAGTATATTATCACCTACAGTGAACTCGTTTATAAACAGCCGCTGTATTTAAAGAGCTCATGTATCAGAAATGAAACGTGATATTCACAGATTTCTGCTTGTTTTTCCTGAAACTGAATATTTTAAAGCGTCCGTCACAAAACAATGCTCCATGTGGAGATAATAATCTTCTTTTACTGTCATTAAAACGCCACAGAGAGAAAACAGCATATCAACATAGATCTTGATGTGCACACAACATAAATACATAAAATGATGTAAAAACACATTAAACAACATGTACCTGCGCGCTCAAACTGTCTGCAGCTCTTGTTTCATCTTGTGTTTTATGGTGGTTGGAAAAACAACTCACGGTGCGTTTCTGTCATCTACTGGACTGGAGTGAATCACACAAGATGATTTAACCTGAAAAACGTATTATATTACAAGGTGACGTTATGCATGTAATCAAAAAAAGAAAGAAAAAACATTTGCTGAATCCTGCTCAAACTCATAAAAAAATAGATTTTCATAACACCCATTGCACACTGTGTATTAAGTAATGTCTATTTGTCTGTGCCAGTGCTGTGCAGCCCTTAAAAACCCATGTACATAGGGTGACCAGACGTCCCGATAAAATCGCCTTTTGTCCCAATAAGCAGTCTTAGCCTAATATTTTACAAAAATGATCATCACTGTGCTTCGTGCTTTTTCTGTATTGAAAAACTTGTGACGAATAATGAGAGAATTGTTCATTCCCACAGTCTCAGTATCAGCGGTGATTTTTTTTCCACTTTGCTGAACTTTCCCCTTGATTATTACCCCCTCCCAAAACAAAAGTCCCCATTCTAATACCATCAGTAAAATTGCAACCCTGTATCAACGAGCAGGGGTGGACTGGGAAGAGAATTCGACCCTGGATATTACAGAGAAACCGGCCCAAAATTTGTTGAGGGGGGCACTTTTGCAAGCCTGCCGGGAAAACTCCCAGTTCTCCCTATGGCCAGTCCGCCCCTGTGTGATGTCATAAACCACTATATGGACGGGATTCATTTTATGTGGGGCTAACTATGATTGCCAGAGTTTCTCATTTATTTTAATCCCATCCAAAACAAGCATATGCCTGAAAGACATTATTAACTTCAAGACACCATTCCCCAACACTGTAGGGAACCAACAACTGGCTGACGACTTGAATATGTTTTACTGTAGATTTGAAAAGTGCAGTCTCACACCTCACACCTGCTCTGGCCTTCACTTCACACAAACAGGCTATCCGTCTCATGAACAGCTAAAAACTATACTATAATTACGTGCAATACAAAGTCTAGTCAGTTATATTGCTTAACATATCCTCTTCTGCATTACATTCCCATGCATTTTATGTAACTGATTTTTATTTGTACATACTATATGTATATTTTTGTCTTATTATATTTTTATTCACTTTTTATTTTTTTCTATTTTTAATTAATATTATTATCTCTATCTTGTTGTTGTATTGTTTGTGCACTGGAAGCTTCTGTCACCAAGAAAAAATCCTTGTGTAAGCTTACTTGGCAATAAAACTCTTTCTGATTCTGATATTGCATATATACAGTATACTGAAATATGAACTAATTTGTATTATTTACAAGTTTTTACTCAGATATGTAGAACAAGCACTAAAATGGTACTGTCTCTTTAAGACCTGTGGCAGGGACTTTGACAATTGGGTTTGTTTGGGTCAGATAGCTTCTTTACAGCATTCATGTTATGTGTGATTAGAATAAAAATTTATTTAGTTGTTTTTGATAAATAACTGACTTAACATAAAAGGATATTAAAAAAAATTGTCTCCCCTTTTCTCCCCAATTTGGAATGCCCAATTCCCAATGCGCACTAAGTCCTCGTGGTGGCGTAGGACGAATCTCAGTTGTCTCCACGTCTGTGACTGTCAATCCGCGCATCTTATCACGTGGCTTGTCGAGCGCGTTACCGCAGAGGTGTTGCGTGCGTGGAGGCTTCACGCTATTCTCCGCAGCATCCATGCACAACCCACCACGTGCCCCACCAAGAGCGAGAACCACATTATAGCGACCACGAGGAGGTTACCCCATGTGACTCTACCCTCCCTAGCAACCGGGCCAATTTGGTTGCTTAGGAGACCTGGCTGGAGTCACTCAGCACATCCTGGATTCGAACTCGTGTCTCCAGGGGTGGTAGTCAGCGTCAATACTCACTGAGCTACCCAGGCCCCCTAAAATAGACATTATTAAACAACAAATGGTTTGCTTGGATCTAGTCTTTGAAATCATATTACACAGAGTCAAAACGTTTACTTTTTTAGTGAAAATATCTCAGTGCTGAACTTCTAAGCCAATACACCGATCAAACACTGGTGAGTGAAATCTAAAAAATGACCTGCCAGTGGATAATCACAGACATTTTTTGTAGCAAATGGGAAGTATTAACACACATCTGATTTTTGGGGATTCCAGATAGAAAGAAAGCGTGATCTTGGCATGTTAAGAATCGACATTTGGATCGTAGAAAGTCAATATTTTTGCCCGGCCCTAGATCGAAATGCATGAGAGAGTACCAGCATGTCCATGAGAGAAACTTTGTCTCTTTTGTGCCTCATAGAAGCGTCTCTGACTGCTCTGAAATTATCACGATATATATCGATGCATTTAATCTAAGTATCGAAACAATATTGTGAAAAAAGTATCACAATATATCGATATTCGATTGTATCGAGTATCGACACAGCCCTAGTTTATACTGTTTATATATTTATGTATTTATATTTTTATATATATATTTGAGGTGTTGTTTATGCCCTGTTAATAATATGTAACACATTCCTTTAGCTTTTGGTGTGTTACTCACTTTTGTACATATTCTGTAATGAGTAAAATTTATGGTTGAATTTGTTAACATAACTAAACATAATTATAAAGATAATTTTGTAAAAATCCAAATAACATTACAGATCTTTATTGTAAAGGGTTTAAACAATGTTTTCCATGCTTGTTCAATGATCCATCAACAATTAATGAACATGCACCTGTGGAACAGTCGTTAAGACACTAACAGCTTACAGACGGTAGGCAATTAAGGTCACAGTAATAAAAACGTAGGACCCTAAAGAGACCTTTCTACTGACTCTGAAAAACACCAAAAGAAAGATGCCCAGGGTCCCTGCTCATCTGCGTGAACGTGCCTTAGGCATGCTGCATGGAGGCATGAGGACTGCAGATGTGGCCAGGGCAATAAATTGCAATGTCCGTTCTGTGAGATACCTAAGACAGCGCTACAGGGAGACAGGAAGGACAGCCGATCGTCCTCGCAGTGGCAGACCATGTGTAACAACACCTGCACAGGATCGGTACATCCGAATATCACACCTGCGGGACAGGTACTGGATGGCAACAACAACTGCCCGAGTTACACCAGGAATGCACAATCCCTCCATCAGTGCTCAGACTGTCCGCAATAGGCTGAGAGAGGCTGGACTGAGGGCTTGTAGGCCTGTTGTAAGGCAGGTCCTTACCAGACATCACCGGCAACAACATCGCCTATGGGCACAAATCCACCTTCGCTGGACCAGACAGGACTGGCAAAAAGTACTCTTCACCGACGAGTCACGATTTTGTCTCACAGGGGTGATGGTCGGACTCGCGTTTATCGTCGAAGGAATGAGCGTTACACCGAGGCCTGTACTCTGGAGTGGGATCGATTTGGAGGTGGAGGGTCCGTCATGGTTTGGGGCGGTGTGTCCCAGCATCATTGGACTGAGCTTGTTGTCATTGCAGGCAACCTCAACGCTGTGAGTTACAGGGAAGACATCCTCCTCCCTCATGTGGTACCCTTCCTGCAGGCTCATCCTGACATGACCCTCCATCATGACAATGCCACCAGCCATACTGCTCGTTCTGTGCGTGATTTCCTGCAAGACAAGAATGTCAGTGTTCTGCCATGGCCAGCGAAGAGCCATTTCTTTTTTTGCTGAGTTTACATGTTTGTCAGTAATTTCACTGACAGAACTTGTATTCAGTGTGGCAGGAAACATCGTAACCCCAGACAGACAATAATTATAAACATCTGACAATTATAAAGCTTTCAGCCAAGGTTGGGCTGAACCATTTAATTATTGTTCAGCTGTTTAATGATATTTAGTCTGTTTAATATTCGAATATAGCTATATTAAAAGATTTTGAGGTTCTGGGATATTTTTACCCACTGATGTTAATGATGTAAGAGGCTTGGTTCAGTGTTTTAAACATTTTCTTATGTTAATATTGGTGTTTTATATTATATGATATTTTACAAAGGGTTTAATTTTTATTCTGTGTGTTCAGTGATGCACTTTTTTAAGGGTTGAGCGACAATCAACATGTAATTTGTGCACACTTCAATCTTACACTTTTTTACTCTGCATGTATGTGCGCAACAACTCAATTCTGAAAATATAGTAGAAAATATAGTAGAAAATTATGTCCCTGACAATCTCTTTTGGAGCCATTTTATGACACAAAAATGTATGAGATTTGTGTTGAACTTTATAGAGGCCATGGTTTATTTTTCAGTTATAATTATGTTTATATTTACAATTGCTGGTAAAAGAAATTGAAGAGTTTAAAATGTTTGGATTTGGGTAGTTAAAAATCTAGGATTTTTTTTTTTTTTTTTACCAATTCGATATTGTGATTATATTTTCGTTTGAAGTATAATTATAATTTTGAAATATTTTTGCTTTTCGTGTTTCTACTAATGAATTTTATTTTTAAAATTTTTCAAAATTGACTAGTTGAAGTGAAATGCGTGCAAGCAAACAACTGACGAGGGTTGAGCTTCCTGAAAACGATGAAACATAAGCTTTTACCCTGATAGCACACTTAAATCACCCAGACGTCTATTTGATGTGCGTGTTTACATCTGGAATACGCATGCTTTAGGTTGTTTGCTCATCTGCAATACATCTATAAGATGTTTCTTCTCGGATGTCAATAAGATGTCTTTGAGACGTTTATGATTTAGAATGTTTATAAATCTGATCTTTTTAAGATGTTTAGCAGATGTTAATTAGATGCAATGCTTTCCAGATGAAAAGATCTAAAACAGACATCTCAAGAGACGTACTTGTGCTATCTGGGTACGGTCATCTTAACTAACGTCGGCTGGGTTTCCCGAGGCTCTAAGTTGAAGGTTAGTAGCACTTATGTAGAACTTAATCTCTAAGTCGTGTTTCACAAAAGCATTGTTTTCTAAGTCGTTCGTAAAAACGTTCGTAAATTAATGAGAGCTTCGAACTCCATTAAGAGCAACTTAAATGTATCTTTCTGGCATCTCTCACAGATCATCAAAGACAATGGGAAATTTAATAAATAGTATTAATAAATTTTGATCACTGAAAAGCCACTGGAATCTATATCAGAAGATAAAATATGTGTTGAAAAAATCGTTATGAAATCAATAGGCAGTCTCCGCATGACAAAAACATATTATTTAAGAAGACATACACTGGCGGCCAAAAGTATGGAATAATGTATAAATTTTGCTGTTTAGGAAGGAAATTGGTACTTTAATTCACCAAAGTGGCATTCAGCTGATCACAAAGTATAGTAAGGACATTACTGATGTAAAAATACAACACCATCACTCTTTGAAAAAAGTCATTTATGATCAAATCTAGACAGGCCCCATTTCCAGCAGCCATCACTCCAACACCTTATCCTTGAGTAATCATGCTAAATTGCTAATTTGGTACTTGAAAACCACTTTCCATTATATCAAACACAATTGAAAGCTATTTGGTTTGTTAAATGAAGCATTAAGGTCCAGTGTTTAAAAAAAAAATAAAAAATTTATGAACTGCAAGATTAATGACTAATATCTTTGAAGTCCATCCTGGATTAACTGCAGAAGTTCACATAGATGCATTGTCCTTTGTTAGTTGGCTGATGAAGGGTTTTGATGGCAATTAAATGATGGTCTATGTGTTCCATTTTAAGAGTGTAGTCCATCAAAAGACAAAGGTGATGCAGGCAGAGATCAATGAGGTGCATTGCAGTTCAACCAGCAGGTCATTTCGGTGAGGTTCGGTGGGGTCCATTCTAAATCCAAGGTTCAGGCAGTGGCATATGAAGTATCCGATGTCTTACAGTTGGAGTTGGCATCATTTCATCCTCTCAAGTCCATTGTAATAGACTGATGTCTGGCTAGCACCGGCTGTAGTTTGTCATCATCACTGAGTGACACGTAGCAGTGGAGTCCGACACCAAGCAGGAACAAAGCTGGATCTGGCCGGCCCTGGTAACCTCGGGATATGAATGGAAACAAATAGAATAATATTAGCATAGATGTCATTAAATTTTATGCAGTTGTAGATCATGATAGATGTTTCTGGTTCCGGCAGACCTAACTAAAGCAGCCTAATTGTGAGTTGATTGATAAATTAGGTGTATGCCTGGCTAAATAGATGAGTCTTTAGTCTAGTCTTAAACTGAGTGAGTGTGTCTTTGTCCCGAACAGTGTCAGGGAGACTATTCCATAGTTTAGGAGCCAAATATGAAAAGGATCTACCTCCTTTTGTGGATTTTGGTATTCTAGGAGCTATTAACAAGCTAGAATTTTGCGATCATAGTGAACGTGACGGAATATAGCATGGTAGAAAATCACTTAAGTACTGTGGAGCTAGACCATTAAAAGCTTTAAACGTAGTTAACAGAATTTTAAAATACTGTTGCCAGTGTCCGTATGGGCCAGGGGTGTGTCAGTGCCCATGGCATGGGTAACTCGCACATCTGTGAGAACACCATGAATGCAGACAGATATGTACAAATATTGGAGCAACATATACTGCCATCCAACACTGTCTATTCCAGGGACGTCCCTGCATCTTCCAGCAGGACAACTTCAAACCACATACCGCCCGGATTACAAGTGCATGGCTGTGTAAGCAGAGAGTGCGAGTGCTAAATTGGCCTGCCTGCAGTCCTGACCTGTCTCCAATTTTGGAGAAATATGAGAAACAGGCAGGAGTCAAAACACAGGGAAAACAGGATGGGTAAATAATGCTCAGAAATGTTGACAAGGCAAACAAGACTTCGCACTGAATGCGAGAAAACAGGGAACTTAAATAACCAGAGTTAATGTGAACCAGATGTGAGAGTAATCAGTCTGAGCGGAGGATTATGGGAATCGTACAGGAGAGATAGCAGGTGCTGCAGGTGTAACAGAGCCCCCCCCCCATGAACGGCTCCTGACGTGAGGAGGTTGTCTACGTCGGGGTCTATCTCGATCTCTGGGAGCGGGACGATTAGGAAAACTGTGGTGGAATTCAGCGATAAGAGCAGGATCTAGAATGTCCTCCGAGTTCCTCCAGGAACACTCCTCAGGGCCGTAGCCCTCCCAGTCCACCAAGTATTGAAGTGTCCGATCCCGGCGCCAAGATTCCAGGAGCTTGTGTACCCAAAAGACTTCCTCTCCATCAATGAGGAATGGAAGGGGTCTCTGGGGGTCTTGAGGGTCCTCTCTCGGGGGTGCCACGGGTTTAAGCAGAGAAACATGAAAGGTAGGGGAAACACGGTAATTAGCAGGGAGCTGAAGTTTAAATGAAACTGGATTGATTTGACGAAGAATCTTGAAAGGACCCACATACCTGGGACTTAGTTTCTTGCACGGGAGTTGCAGATGAAGATCTCGGGTAGATAGCCAAACCCATTGTCCAGGAGCATAGTTAGGGCCAGGGCGCCGATGGAGATTGGCCTGTTCACTCTGTTGGCGAATGGCATGCTGTAAGTGGACGTGAGCTTGATCCCAGATAGCCTCGCTGCGCTGCATCCAGTCGTCGACTGCAGGTACATCGGATGGCTCCCCGGACCAGGGAAAGAGTGGGGGTTGAAAACCTAGGATACACTTGAATGGCGTGGTTCCGGTAGCTGGTGTGAATAGTGAGTTCTGAGCATATTCTGCCCAGGGTAGGAAACGGATCCAGTCGTGCTGGTTGACTTGACAGTAGGCCCAGAGGAATTTACCAAGGTCTTGATTTAGACGTTTGGCTTGACCATTGGATTGAGGATGGTAACCAGAGGTTAGACTCACATTGACGTTGAACAGTTTGAAGAATACAGACCAGACTCAGGAGGTGAGTTGGGGACCACGGTCGGAGACAATGTCTTCGGGTAGGCCATAAAAGCGGAAGATGTACTGAAACAGATTCTCAGCACATTCCACTGACGAGGGGAGCTTGGGCAGAGGGATGAATCTATATGCCTTAGAGAAGCGGTCCACCATGGTTAAGATGGAAGTAAAACCTTGAGAGTTGAGACCAAGGACGTCGAGGGGCAGGTAGAGGCTGAAGGAGATCAGACTGGAGCTGTCGAATAGATTTAGAGGTAGCACACACATTGCAGTTCTTGCTAGGTTCTCCCACCAAAACCGGTTTTGCACTAATCTGCAAGTAACTTGAGTGCCTGGATGTCCCGAGTCATGAACCCACTGTAGAACTCTGTTGCGTAAGGAGTTGGGAACAAAAATCTTATCTGGAGGGCAGTCAGCGGGAGTGGGTTCTTGGTTCTGAGCTTGGGTGATGTCTGCCATTATGTCCCATTGTACGGAAGCGACAATGAGAGTGGGTGGAATAATGGAAGTCACAGGGTTGTTGCCAGTAGTGGACCCATGAATGCGGGACAGGGCATCAGCTTTGGTGTTCTTGGAGCCAGGTCGAAAGGTGATGGTGAAATCGAACCTGGAGAAGAGAGACCATCGAGCTTGACGAGGATTTAAGTGTTTAGCAGATTGAATGTACTCTAGTTTATGATGATCAGTGATCACCAGAAAAGGATGATGAGCTCCCTCTAGCCAATGTCTCCACACCTCGAAAGCCACCTTCTTGGCTAAGAGTTCTCGATTGCCGACATCGTAGTTTCTCTCGGCCACAGATAACTTGCGTGGGTAGAAGGCACAGGGATGGAGTTTGGCAGGAGATCCTTGTCGTTGGGAGAGTATCGCACCAACACCTGAATCAACTTCCAACACGAAGGGTCAAGTGGGGTCTGGATGAAGAATGGGTGCAGTAGTGAAGTGCTGTTTAAGGTCATCAAAAGCTTGACGAGCAGGGAGGTGTCCAGTTTAGTTTTTGGGCTTTACCTTGGAGCAATGAGGTGAATGGGGCCGCCACCGAGCTATAACCTCGGATGAATAGTCTGTAGAAGTTGGCAAAACCAAGGAAGGGCTGTAATTCTTTGACTGACACAGGCAGTGGCCACTGCAGTATGGCTTGTACCTTGGAAGAGTCCATGGAGACCCCCTCAGAGGAGATGACATAACCCAGGAAAGAGATGGTAGACTGATGAAACTCACATTTCTCCATCTTGGCATAAAGCTGATGTTGGATGAGGCGGTTGAGCACCACTCCGACATGTTGAATGTGCTCATCAAGGGAAGAAGAGTATATCAAAACATCATCAATGTAGACTATAACCCATTTACCAATGATATCATGAAAAATGTCATTTACAAAGGCTTGGAAGACAGATGGACTGTTGGAAAGTCCGAAAATCGTTACCTAGTATTCGTAGTGGCCGGTGTGTGTGTAGAAAAGGCTGTCTTCCCGGATGTGGATTAAATTGTGTTACGAAGATCCAATTTGGTGTAGATTTTGGCATTTCGTAACTGCTCCAATGCTGCTGGTACCAGGGGAAGGGGACAGCGATACTTGGTGACAGTGTTCAAGCCTCGGTAGTCAATACATGGACGAAGACCCCCATCCTTCTTTCCTACGAAGATGAAGGCAGCAGAAGCAGTGGATGGTCGAATGAAACCTTTTTCAAGGGACTCCGAAATGTACTCCTCCATTGCTTTAGTCTCTGGTTCGGATAAGGGGTATATCTGTACACATGGAGGAGAGGAGCCTGGCAGAAGGTCAATTGGACAATCACAGGAACGGTGAGGAGGAAGCTGTGTAGCCTTTGATTTGCTGAAAGCCTCCTGGAGATCAGAATAACAATGTTGTAGGATCTAAATCTCCTTGTCAGGGAGAATCGTCGTGGTGCTTACAGGAGGGAGAGATGGGTTCAGGAAGGTTGAGGCAAGACTGGAAACAGGAAGTACTCCAACGAGTGATTTGTCCATCTCTCCAGGAGATCTCTGGGTTGTGAAGTCTCAGCCATGGCAGGCCAAGAACAATCAGATTCTTAGGAGAGTGAATGACAAGGATCTGAATCTCCTCATGGAGGATTCCAACTTGAAGACAAATGGTTTGAGTGATCTGTAGAATCTTGCCAGAGCCTAGGGGTTGTCCATCTAGCGCTGAGACATGTAGACAAAAAGACAAAAACAAATTTAGATTTGTGGCGAGACCCAGGTCAATAAGTTACCTGCAGCCCCTGAATCTAAGATGGCAGACAATTGATGTTCACTATTTTGAACATGCAATGTAACAAAAAGTTCAAACTGTTCAATAATAATAGTGTTTGAAATTTCTGAACTCAGGCAACCAGTAAATGTACCGACTGTCTGCAGTAAATATACAATCTCTCTCGAAGACGGCGTCATCGTTCCTTGGAGGAGAGAGAAGAGTGACCCACATGCATGGGCTCGTGATGACTGGTTACAACGATATCAGAGTGAAATGTCTGAAGGGGACTGACTGGACGATGGGCTCTGATTAGATTATCCAGGCAAATGGCTAGTTTGATGAATTCATCAAGAGATCTCCCCTCATCACGACATGCTAGCTCAGTCAGAAGATCAGGATTTAACCCCTGACGGAACAACAGCTTCAATGTGTCCTCTACCCACACAGTTTGCGCTGCTAGTCTGCGGAAGGATAAGGCGAATTCAGCAGCAGACCTATTCCCCTTTTTTAAACTCAATAGAAGTTCTCCCGGGACCTTCCTACCCTCAGAGTGCTCAAAAACCTCCCGTAAACGAGCAAGAAAGTGAGACAGGGACCCCTTTAGTATGTTCTCACGACTCCAAACTGACATAGCCCAGTCTAGTGCTTTTCCTGACAGCAGTGATACGATGAAGGAAACACGAGCTTCATCATTGGGATGCATGAGAGGTAGTTGAGACAGAAAAAGCTCACATTGTAAGAAATCCTCTACACTTACTGGGTGATCCATCAAACTTCTCTGGAAGTGAGAGTCGAGGATTGACAACAGCTGAAGAATGCGTTGTGCAGCAGGCAGAGTTGTTAGTGGAAAACCTCTTCGGAGATACTTGTGGGTTTGGCTGCATGGATTTAAAAAGTTCTTCCGTGATTGAGGTGAGCTTGCACAGCTGCTGGTGTTGACTGGTAAGCATGGCTGCTTGCGCTGAAACAAGTTTGTGTAACTGTTGGAAAGCTGCTGAATCGAAGTTAGGCGAAGTCTTCTGTAGCAAGGATGCCGAGGCAGGAGTGTTAAGATACATATGCAATTTTAATAACAGTATAAATAGTAAAACAAAGTAACAAAACAGAGAAAAAAAAAGGCAGGCAGTGGTTCAGTACACAAGCAGACTGTCCAGGAAGGCTAACCAAGTAAATCCGATAGGCAGAAGGGTAATCCAGTAAACAGGCAATAAATCCACAAAACTCACAAGCAGGCTGGGAAATACAAGAAACAGGCAGGAGTCAAAACACAGGGAAAACAGGATGGGTAAATAACACTCAGAAATGTTGACAAGGCAAACAAGACTTAGCACTGAATACAAGAAAACAGGCAACTTAAATAACCAGAGTTAATGTGAACCAGATGTGAGAGTAATCAGTCTGAGCAGAGGATTATGGGTATGTAGTTTGTGAAAAGGTAGTGCTCTTGGGATACGACCTCTGGCGGCATACAGGAGAGATAGCAGGCACTGCAGGTGTAACACAAACAATGGATCCATGTATTTATTCACTACAGACAAAAACTACTGACAGGTTTAAATATACAGTTCAAGTTATCAAATAATGGAATTTTTTTTTTTATTAAAATGCTTGAACTGGTCATCAAGAATGACTATTTATTAAAACAATAAAAGATTGTTTAATATTATCTGCACATAACCTAATTAATATTAATAACTTTCGCCACTTTGTGACATCATCATCACCTCTCAGTTTGATTTCAACATATTCTGAAGCAAATATTAATGGTGCTTACCAGTACAAAACTCACCAGCATGATACTATGGCATTGCCGGGCAGTTGCTAGGGTGTTAGGAGTGGTTGTTAGCGTCTTACTATTGATATTCTGGTCTCTAGATATGACTTGGTTCCCAAAGTATGAATAGTGATAATGACACTTTCCTTCGCAGACACCTAATAATAGTACTTTTTGTAATAAGAATCTGAATATATATATATATATATATATAAATCAACAATCTGATTACACTAATTTAATATACAGTGTTCTTCTGCATTTAAATTCTGCTGTAATTAGAGATTGTTATATTCTATGGAACTGTACTAATGACAAATTGCTTTGATACAAATAAGCATGCTGAATTGCAAAAGGCAAGTTTATTTATATAGCGCATTTCATACACAGTGGTAATTCAAAGTGATTTACATTGAAATTATAAAGAAAATAAAAGATACATGAAAGTTCATTTTAAAATAACTTAAAATACAAATAAGACAGACAAAAAATAAAATAAAACAACAACCCTGCATTGAAGTAACAGTGCTTGCGTTTTTTGGAGCTGCAATTTAATATTATTGTATATTTATGCTGTGAATATTTCAACTGAATTCATTTTGCAAAAACTTCATTTAAAAATATTCACATTTCAAAGTTCAGTTTCAAAATATTCTTTTTTTCATCATTATTATTTGATGGGTGATAAAGAGCCCATTTTGCTTTACAAATTCTCTAAAATTTCAGTGGTTCAAAGACGGTTGGAAATTCAACCTGGCATTGCAGGAAAAGCAGTATAGTGGCAATGCACACTCTTAACTTGCTGCTACTAGGCTTCACCACTAAGAGGAACAATTGGGTGTTGATGTAGATTGAAGACTTTAAATTGACGTATTTTCCCCGTTGTGAAGTCACAGAGCCAAACAGAAATGTACTTGTCAAAAATCTGTCAATTTATTAGTTCTTTTTGTTATCAGACATTGGAGAGAAAGTAAAATTTCCATCAGAGAGCTGTCAAGTCAGTCTCCCCATCTTTCTCTGAAGATGCCAACTCGTACAGGGCGTATTTAAGTACATCCTTTTGAAAAAAACAAAAAAACAACATATCCTTCCATTGTTTAAAATGAGCCCACATTACTTCCCACCCCCTCATAATTTAAAACACATATCTCTGAAAACTTTACGTCCAAACAATACAAATGTATGCAACTTATTTAAGACTTACATAAAAGGCTTACAGTTGAAATCTGAAGTTTACATACACTTAGGTTGAAGTCATTAAAAATCCACAGATTTAATATTAGCAAACTATATTTCCCAGTCTGTCACTCACTCGACGTTGTGTCAATGTAGTGACACTAGGGGTTCGATCTTGAGAGCCCCAATCACCTTTGCTTAAAATAGAAGAGGCCAATGAGAATTGGCGAGTGGAATTTGCATGCCAATCTCTACCCCAGACATACGGGTATAAAAGGAGATGGCGTGCACCACTCATTCAGATTTTTTCTTCGGAGCCGAATGCATGTATTGTGTTTGTCCCATCACCTACACTGCTGGATTTTACAGCGCATATCAGCAGTCACCCTCACACGGTCGAGTGTTGTGTTTCCCCTGGGCGCTTCGGCGGCCAAGTCTACAGGTGCTAAGAGTATATTCTAAAAAGTACATTTTCTACTAAAAGAGCTCGCATAAACGATCGGTGTCTTTTTAAAAATGGCCTTTCGCCTTTGTGCTACTGGATGTGGCCATTATCGCTCCCCTCCGGACAGCCATGAAATCTGTCTCGAGTGCTTGGGGCGCCAGCATGCCGAGGCAGTTTTCGTGAAGGCCCATAAGAACGTTGCGGTCGCAGCTCACTTCCTTCTTCGTGAAGCAAGGTGCCACCACGTCTGCTTCCCAACCCAGTCCATCCTGCGCTGAAGCTTAGGCGGCCGGGTCAGCGAGCGCCGTGGGCGATCTGGATGAGGACATGGGAGCGTTTCCGCCGGCTCAGCCCCCACAGACCTCCCATCCCCCAACATGCTCGTTCTACCCGGAAGAGCTGTTGAGTGATGCAAGCGGTCCGCATCAGGGCATATTTAATGTCTCGTTCACAGCTCATGACGAGGATGAGTTATCGGTCGCAGCATCGGAGGGTGGGCTTCTGCTGTTGGAAGCAGACGAATCTTCCAAGATCCCGCTCACGGGCGGTAGAGCATAGGATGAGGCTTACGCTGAGATAGCAGCCATGCTTGCCCGGGTGGCTGTGAACATCGGGCTAAAGTGGAACCCTCCACCCTGCACTGAGCAGCTGGATGATTGGTTTCTGGAATCGGACTCACAGCCGCGCCCCGCCCAGGTGCCTTTCTTCCCAGAAGTGAACGAGGAGCTAATGAAGTCATGGAAGGCACTTTTTGGTAATGAAGTCGTGGAAGACACCCCTCTACAAGGCAGCTGTATGCCTTGAAGTGGCATCTCTTCATGAACTGGTGTTCTCCCCATGGGGAAGACCCACAGAGGTGCGCGGTCGGGTCTGTACTGTCTTTTTTACAGGAAGGGCTGGAGAGACAGCTGTCTCCCTCTACCCTGAAGGTGTACATGACTGCTATAGCAGCGTATCACGATACACTGGATGGGAGACTCTCACGGCAGCATGACCTGATCACCAGGTTCCTCAAAAGGTGCAAGGAGGTTGAATCCTCCTTGACCGTGCTTGATTCCCTCTTGGGATCTCTCTGTGGTTCTACCTGCTCTACAGAGAGTCCCCTTTGAGCCCCTGGAGCAGGCCGAGCTCAGCACTGTCACTGAAGATGGCCCTCCTGGTGGCGCTCACTTCCATCAAGAGGGTGGGAGACCTACAGGTGCTCTCTGTCACCAGCAAATGCCTGGAGTTCGGCCGGCACACTCTCACATGATCTTGAGCCTCCGGCTCAGTTACATGGCCAAAGTTCCCACCACTCCCTTTCGGGACCACGTGGTGAAACTGCAAGTGCTCCCTTCAGAGGAGGAAGACCCGGCCTTGTCGTTGCAATGTCCAGTTCGCGCCCTGCGCAACTATCTGGACCGCACGCAGAACATCAGATGCTCGGAGCATCTCTTTGTCTGCATTGGAGGGCAGCAGAAGGGGAAAGCTGTCTCCAAACAGAGGTTGGCCCACTGGATTGTGGATGTCATTTCCTTGACTTACCAGTCACAAGTCCTGCCATGCCCCTTGGGAGTCCAGATGCACTCCACTAGAAGTGTTGCGTCCTCCTGGGCATTGGCAAGGGGGACCTCTCTAGCAGACATATGCAGAGCAGCGGGTTGGGTTACACCCAATACCTTTGCGAGGTTTTACAACCTACACATAGAACCGGTTTCATCCCGAGTGTTACAGGGTAACAGCAGGTAAGCCGAGCAGCCGGTTGGGTGTACCGCTTGCATTACGCCTTTCCCCTTTTTCAAGGTGATAATGTGCGCTATTTTGTCCACAACAGTTCCCTGTAACTGGTGAACCCTGGACGCCTCCAATTCTTAAGCACTGTTCGGTGACGAACTCGGCAGAGAAGTGACGCCACCAGGCCCAGTACTCGTGGTATGCCCCTTTTCAGGTGAGCCCGTGTACTCGGGCTCAGTGCTCCATACGTGGCGATTCCCCTCTGGGAAATCCTGTGTGATGCGTTTCCACTGTTTGTTTTCCCCTCTGGTGAACCCTGTGTTTCCCCTCATCAGAGCCTTGCTCTGCTTCGGCCACTGTTGCTGTGTACCCTCTCCTTAGATAGGGTCCTCCCAGTGGTATCATTCCATATGTGAACTTCCCAGTTGGTAAGTCCATATGAGGTATTCTCCACATGTTAATCTCTCTCCGGTAGGATGTGGTCTCCGTAGTGCCCTCCCTCCTGGAGAGGGAAGAGCACTTCCCAGTGTTATTCCAGAAGGTGCTCGGCAGCAAATTGCTTAACAGCAAATATCAGGAAAGGCCACCGCCTATAGCCTCCTTGGGTAAGTGCCTCCTCCCCCCTTAACGGTACTAGGGAGACGCCTTACCTAAACTCACTGGAAGGTCACGACATGGTCGAGCACTCGCTGCGAGGCACACAGCAGCTTGCCCGTGTCCACTCTTCTGTACCTCTTGACATGGTTCAGCACCTGCGGCATTTCCTGTAGGAATCCCTAGTGTCACTACATCGACACAACGTTGAGTGAGTGACAGACAAGGAACGTCTAGGTTACTAGTGTAACCTCTGTTCCCTGATGGAGGGAATGAGACATTGTGTCCCTCCTGCCGCGGTGCTGAACCGGCCGTTGTCATGGCCGGGACTCTCTATTGGCTCCTCAGCATAAATCTGAATGAGTGGTGCACGCTTATGTATTATACCCGTATGTCCAGGGTGGAGAGTGGCATGCAAATTCCACTTGCCAATTCTCACTGGCCTTTTCTATTTAAGCAAAGGTGATTGGGGCACTCAAGATCGAACCCCTAGTGTCACTACATCGACACAATGTCTCGTTCCCTCCGTCAGGGAACAGAGGTTACACTAGTAACCTAGACATTTTGGCAAGTCGTTTAGGACATCCATTTTGTGCATGACACAAATACATTTTCCAACAATTGTTTACAGACAGATTGTTTCACTTTTAATTGACTATTTCACAATTCCAGTGGGCCAGAAGTTTACATACACTAAGTTAACGGTGCCTTTAAGACACCAGAAAATGATGTCAAGCCTTTAGGCAATTAGCTTCTGATAGGTTAATTGGCTAATCTGAGTCAATCGTAGGTGTATCTGTGGATGTATTTTAAGGCCTACCTTCAAACTCAGTGCCTCTTTGCTTGACACCATGGGAAAATCAAAAGAAATTAGCCAAGACCTCAGAAAAAATATTGTGGACCTCCACAAGTCTGGTTCATCCTTGGGAGCAATTTCCAAACACCTGAAGGTACCACGTTCATCTGTACAAACAACAGTACTTAAGTATAAACACTATGGGACCACACAGCCATCATACTGCTTAGGAAGGAGACGCATTCTGTCTCCTAGAGATGAACATAGTTTGGTGCAAAAAGTGCAAATCAATCCCAGAACAACAGCAAAGGACCTTGTGAAGATGCTGGAGGAAACAGGTAGACAAGTATCTATATCCACAGTAAAAAAAGAGTCCTATTTCGAAATTACCTGAAAGGCTGCTCAGCAAGGAAGAATCCACTGCTCCAAAACCGCCATAAAAAAAGCCAGACTACAGTTTGCAAGTGCACATGGGGACAAAGATCTTACTTTTTGGAGAAATGTCCACATTAGGTGATTTGCTCTGAAATTTTTACAGAGGTTGTGTGAGAAAAACAGATATGTCAGATTCACATGGGATTAAAATCAAGTCTGTGAAACATGGATTTCCCTTACCTCCTCCTCCGAATAGGGCTTTAAATGGTGCTGCCCTTTTGGGAGAAATTTTTGAGTTTCTGAATTTCAAACTATTTACTTGATATCGTTGGACATGAGGATGTTTTTTGCTCACTGTGACTACTTGAGCAATTATTTTTTACATGTTTCTGTATAGTACTTGCCGCACTGAAACTTTCCCCACATGAAGAGCAGTGGTATGGTTTCACTCCAGTATGAATTCTCTCATGAGTTTTCAGGTGTACTGACTGAGTGAAACACTTTCCACAGTGTGAGCATTTGTATGGTTTCACTCCAGTATGGATTCTCTCATGTGTTTTCAGGCTTTGTGACTGAGTGAAAGTCTTTCCACAGTGTGAGCACTTGTATGGTTTTTCTCCAGTATGGATTTTCTTGTGTCTTTTCAGGTGTTGTGACTGAGTGAAACTCATTTCACAGTGTGAACACTTGTATGGTTTTTCTCCGGTATGGATTCTCTTGTGTCTTTTCAGGTTTACTGGAAGAGTGAAACACTTTCCACAGTGTGAGCACTTGTAAGGTTTTTCTCCAGTATGGATTCTCTCGTGTGCTTTCAGGTCTTGTGATTGAGTGAAAGTCTTTCCACAGTGTGAGCACTTGTATGGTTTGTCTCCAGTATGGATTCTCTGGTGCTGTTTCAAGTTGCCGGCTGTAGTAAAGGTCTTCCCACATTCAAAGCACATATGAGCCCCCCCACCGGTATGTATTTTCTGGTGCTCTTTAAAATAAGACACACGTGCAAAACTCTTTCCACAAATAGAACACTTGTAAGGCTTCTCATTTGTGTGAGTTTTCAGGTGTTGTCTTAGGTACGCTGCCACAACAAATGTTTTACCACACTGATCACATTTATAAGGTCTTTCTACAGAGTGACAGCAGAGATGATTTTTGAATCGGGCAGCAGGTGCAAAACTTTTCCCACCCTGAGGGCATGTGTAAGGCCTCTGTCCAGGGTGAACTCTTGTGTGCATCTTAAGGTTTCCTTTATTTGTGAAACTTTTTCCACACTGATGGCACGTGTAAGTTCTCTCTCCAGTGTGAATTCTCATGTGTACATTAAGCTGGCTTTTATATAAGAAACTATTTCCACATTGAGAGCAGGTGAAATTATTTTTGGCTGCTCTTCTTTGAGGCTTTTTTGATGAGATATTCTTTTTAGTGTTTGAGCCACTCAAAGATTTTTCTCCAGTTGTGAAATCATGATGCTTCTCCTCCACTTCATTCAGCTCTTGTTGTTCCTCTTTCACTTCCATCAGCTCTACAATGAACACAGTAAATTGAAAAAAATAAATAAATAATTATAGAGGGACAAATGTAAAAAGAAATAACATTTATATATTTTTTTTTTATTGAGAGTGGGAATTGCCTCCTGATTTGATATGATATTGAAATGCCAAATCAATATGTATTACAATTCCTTAAATGATTGTGAGTTGACATTAGCTGTGCTAACTAGTAATCAAATCTATCTATCTATTGTATTAGCATATTAAGCAAAACGTTTCTATTTTAAAATTAAATAATTTGTTTTTTTATCAGGGAGATAAAAATTGTCTCAAGAATCACAATTTGTAAGAGCCGATTTTTATCCCCATTCCTAATATTAATTTTAGATTTTTGCAGTGCAAAGTGTAATTTATACCACTATGTCTGATAGCTGCATTTCATGACTATAGTAATTTAGATTGAGTGTGAACCAATCAGAGAAAGTCAGTCTGAAAGGATATGATGGTGAGTACATGATAGGGCTGTCAAATAAAAATGTGAAAATTGAATATTTGTCGAATTTAAGAAAAAAATGCTACATTTAAATGCTAAAACTGTATTAAAATTTTGGATCTTCAGATTGATCGCATTCTTGTGCTAAAAAAGGTTAGAAACAGTGCAACAAATACACTTAAACAGAAAGCAGATGTCTCAAGATGCTTTTTAAATGTATTTTTAATTAGACACATCATCTAAAAAAACAGCGCTCCTGCACGAGACAATGAATAATCAAAAACAAAGCGAAACAAAGACATTCGTCTAGCGAGTGTTTACATAGAAAAACAAATGGATGGTTGCAGAATCGTTCGGTGTGAACAGCCCCTTACAGTTGGTGGAGGTACTTGGCCATTGCGTCTTGCTCTCTTATAAGAGTCTCTCAGATTATGCAGTGAGTTTTTTTAAACGCTTTAGCGAGAAAGAAGTTCAACTTAAAAATGTGTCTCTTGAGATTCTCGCGTTCGGTTCCATTCTATTGTGTTCTGTCTGATTGAACAGCCCCTGGCCTGGGCTTACAGTCTGAGCTGCTTCACCACCAAGTTCAGACGAATACCACTGCTATCTGGGAATAATGCTACTCTACATATAACTGTACTGAATAAAAATCAATGTGGTTTTTCGCTGTTATTATGAAGCTTTAGTCTGGAATAGTAGTATACTGTGGCATCAGTGCAAGTGCAACACTATGTGTACGGTTTATTGAAGTGTTTACCCCTAATTTTCTTTTGACTTTACATTTGAAAATATGGACCGACTAAAACTTTTATTTTATGCACATTAGTTGAAAATGAAATGCTTTTTTTTAACAGCCAGGAATGTTCTTTGCAATAATATAATGGTGCTGAATGGTTTATGTATTAATTGCACCCTCTTGTGGACTTGGGAAACAACGTCAATTTAAAAATCAGCTGACTTTAAAATTTGAATAATATTCAAATTTTAAAAATATTTATGGTAAATATTCTTAGTTTCTCTGCCCAATTGGCACCCTAGTACATGATGACAGAATTAGCAATTATGGGTGGATTATTCCTTTCATTAGGGTTGTAAATCACAAGTTTCTTCACAATACAATGTTATATCTATTCTCTTAGCAAGAGATCCAATGTATACCGATACTTCAAAGTCTGTTGCGATATGATTTCAATTAGATTCAGGGGCCTGCGATCAATATTACGATATTGTGTGCTTATTTTACACATTCATTTAATATTTTTATAGTTCACAAATGCAAGCAAAATAAAATTTGAATATTGCGAGCACTCTGAAAAGTACAAATCCATTATACACATTGGGACATCCACAACCAAATAAGGTACTTCTGTTGTTGAAAAAAAGAATACAGAAAAATAAATATATAAAAAAATAAAGTCCCATCATGTGATCATCAATTGTTTGATTACAGCTCATTGCCTTGTGGAATAAAGAAAACACTAGAGTGACAATCTGTCATCTCTACAACAGTCAAGCAAGTCTTTCAATCCAGAATACTTACATTCCCATGACAGGAGAGCATGTGTTATCCCTGTTTTTTCTTGGCTACAACTTACACTTTTTTTTTAATAAAAATTCTGTTACAGTTTACTGTGATAAATATTAGTAAGGGTGTTGATATGAAGATGTGAGTCTTGTAATTGATGTTGGTGTAGGGCAGGTGTTTTCTCTTTCCCTTGTCAGCGCTGTTCAGAATATCTTGGCTGTTCAGCCGTTTGACATTGTTGAATTGCTCCATAGCGCTTTAAAATAGATAATTCTCATGTCAAATTCAAATGCAAAACGATATTGAGGAAAACTCGATTTAATCACGTGATCGACTCTTCGCTATCCTTTCACTGGAGCTCGCGGCCCTGTTGACGCACAGAAAGAGCAGAGAGCAACTTCAGGATTTTAATCACTCCATGCGCATCCGTGTCCCACATGAGAAGCATATTTAGTGCTTAGAAAACAAGGTGAATATCATAAGGTTGCTGCATCACTTGACGGAAATGTGTACGTACGTGGCTGGCATTAGTGTGTCAAAACAAACAGCCATCTTAAAAAAAAATATATACATCGATGTTTATGCGCATCAATGACATCACATTGTAATTATTTAATCAATGCATCCAGATTGACAAAAGTCAATAAGCAGAAACTCTAATCCAGTGTCCCTGACTCTTCAGAACTGTTACGAATTTGGAAAAATGTAAATAAAAACATTAGGGATGCACCGATTGATCGGCTGCTAATCAACCAAACTTTGTCTTAAATCTGTGATCGGCCCTGCAAACTACTGGGCAGGAAGGAAATAGAAATGAAAAATTATTTTTAAAAAAATCATATTTCCACAACAGCTCAGAGGGTGGTGATATGAATGAAGAATGTGAACCAGCAAAAAACAAAATACCTCTCGTGAATGCGCACAGGAGGGCAAGTGTAAGTGGATTTTTAGGGTAAAAAGACTTAAATAAGTATCTGTTGCTCACCCACAACCATCATATCGCTTCTGAAGACATAGATTTAGTCACTGGAGTCATTTGGATTACTTTTATGCTGCCTTTGTGTGATTTTTGGCGCTTCAAAGTTCTGTCCACCATTCACTTGTATTGATTTGACCTACAGAGCTGAAATATTGTTCTAAAAATCTGTGTTTGTGTTCTGCACAAGAAAGAAAGTCATACACATCTGGGATAGCATGAGGGTGAGTAAATGATGAGAGAATTTTCATTTTTGGGCGAACTGTTCCTTTAAAAGACAACTGAGCACTTCTCAAACAACAATACAAAACAACAACAAGGGACTTTTTAGTGTGACTTTTGAGTGACAAAAATCATCTGGTAACAGATTCTGACATAACAGTCGATTGTCATGAAAATGTAAAACAACATTAAAAGGAAGAAACATACCTGAAGGAATAAAATCATCATCATCTTCATCACTCTGTTGTTCCTCTGCTGTGATTTCTTCTTTTATCTCCTCCTGCTTCACTTCAATCTTCACTGGTGTCTGCAGCATCTGCTGTTCATCATCATCTTCATCACTGTGCTCCTCTTCTTTGATCTCCTCCTGCTTCACTTCAATCTTCACTGGTGTCTGCAGCATCTGCTGTTCTCCAGCATTACAGACAGAAGTCAGAGACTCTGTGGAGGTTTGATCACCCTGATTACTGTCACACACACTCTCCTGAGCATCAGTAGAACAGAGTAAAGTGAGCTGTGAGTCCTGTGTGTCTCTGGATCTCTGTTCAGAGAGTTTGTCCAGCAGCTGCTGTGGTGTGGACTGATCTCTGCCGCTCCACACTGAATCCTGACATTCTGTGGAGGTCCCATCAGTCACACACACTGAAGATTGACAGGAAACCTTTTCCAGCTCCTGACAAACACAACACAATCACATCTGTACCGTTCATCATCACAGAGTCACAGTCATATCACATCATTTGAAACTTACTTACAATCTCAACTTTAACTCACTCTAAACAGGTAAAAGGATGAAATGAATGTTTAACCTGTAACCTGTCATCTCTCTCCTTCAGTTTTGTCTTCAGTGACGTCACCTCTTTCTTCAGTGACGTCACCTCTTTCTTCAGCTGAGAGATTTCTGTGATGAAATCATCAATATCCAGCATGGACAGATCAGTTCCTACTGATTTACAGCAGATCACATCCACCTGCTCTCTCATGATGAACATCTGAACACAAAAACATCATCATTATAATGGACTGACATTCATCAAACTCTAAAACATTATTATATAATTACACACAAGAACAGATCTGTTAAACAAAATCTGTTTCTGAGATGATACAAAAAAAAATAAACGTGTGCTTGTGTATGACAGCAGGAATATTATCAGCTGTTATAACAGGATATAAACTGTAAAGTATATTATCACCTACAGTGAACTCGTTTATAAACAGCCGCTGTATTTAAAGAGCTCATGTATCAGAAATGAAACGTGATATTCACAGATTTCTGCTTGTTTTTCCTGAAACTGAATATTTTAAAGCGTCCGTCTCAAAACAATGCTCCATGTGGAGATAATAATCTTCTTTTACTGTCATTAAAACGCCACAGAGAGAAAACAGCATATCAACATAGATCTTGATGTGCACACAACATAAATACATAAAATGATGTAAAAACACATTAAACAACACGTACCTGCGCGCTCAAACTGTCTGCAGCTCTTGTTTCATCTCGTGTTTTATGGTGGTTGGAAAAACAACTCACGGTGCGTTTCTGTCATCTACTGGACTGGAGTGAATCACACAAGATGATTTAGCCTGAAAAACGCACATGAGACACATGCCTTCAAAGCAATTTGATGATCAAACCAAACTTGCAGCAATCATTTGGACATAACTCACAACAATGTGTGGCAGATATCACCATGTCTCTGACCCATGGATTCATAGCACTGGATTGTCTGGGATTTGAAATCAATTACCTGGTGATTAGAAATGGAGGTAATAGGTTAAAGACATAAGCACAAGAGTAAAAATATAGTGTTTTACACTTTTAATCATACAGTATAGATATGGAAACAATGAGTTACAAAGGCTTTGTTCTTCATAAATTACTTACAGCCAAAGCCCAGTGCAAGCCAAGGTGCAAAGGAACAAGAATCAGATCATAGAAGAAGAGATCCACTGTTTTTGTCCATTTAGTCACTGCTGCATGGCCAGCAAAATGTCCGTCACCACTCTGATGCTTTGGGAAGAAAAATGTGCTTAAACAGTAGACCTTAAGGCCTTCCTGCTGATCATCGCTCCTCTTCATCAGCAGGGACAAATAGAAGTTGATAACCTTCAGAACATAAGAGTAAAAATATTCATGACTAGGGATACATAATAAACTCAGCGAAAAAAATAAAAGTCCCTTTTTCAGGACACTGTATTTTAAAGATAATTTTGTAAAAAATCCAAAATAACTTTACAGATCTTCAGGATGGCAACAACAACTGCCCGAGTTACACCAGGAATGCACAATCCCTCCATCAGTGCTCAGACTGTCCGCAATAGGCTGAGAGAGGCTGGACTGAGGGCTTGTCGGCCTGTTGTAAGGCAGGACTTTACCAGACATCACCAGCAACAATAAAATAATAATAAAAAAAAATATGTGTGCCTATAAGCTTGTCTATAAGCAAATGTATATTTTGCCACTCTCATACAACATACATTAAGCTCATGAAAAGGTGTGCTTTAGGAACATACCAACTTATCTGTTTTTGGTGTCTTTTTGTAGTTTTTTCCATGCTGGCAAGCATATGTGATATATGCATCTTCTTTTAACAGAGAGAGGAATGTGTTCTGAATAGTCTTCCACTTTCCAGAGAAATCTGGGTGTCACTTTCTTATTTTTTATTTTTTTACTATCATCCCACCTGTCACCAGGAAATAAAAAAAGGCATTTAATGCTTTTTTAAAACTCATTGCACATTCCCTTTCTTTTACTTGCTCATATTTCATACAAATGGGGTTCAGTTATGATCAAACTGTAAATAAAGCATTGTTTAATGAAAGTAGCTGTCTTATGTGCATTGTGCATTTGTATACAACTCAACATAAATGTTCTTCATAGGCACATGAAAAAACAACAACAAAACAAATAAACATTGTTAATTTAGAAACTGATAAATGACCAAACAGTGTAAAATGTGCCAGTTGCCCATCTGTGGCTTTCCAGAAGGTGTTTCAGCGCTTCTTCTGAAGATGTACATATCTGAAAAGATGATGGAAGCCAGTCTGGTGGGAAACAGCAACCAGAGTATATTCTTTTAAAGTGGTTCAGTACTTTAGTCGACATTTTTCTTTTTTATGGTTTATTCACTCCATTTAGTTCATAGACTGTTGATTTAGATGCGTACATAGGCACGTATCACACAATGGGGACAGGTATATGGCTCGAAACCCCTGTAAACACAGACAGGTATTTGATGCACATGCAAGTCAATGGGGACAGGTTTACATTGACAGGCTGAGCGATCGACGAGACAATTCGCCAAACAAAGGCCACACTTTTTAATAAAAAAAAAAAAGAAAAATTTATTTTTTTATTTTTTATTTATTTTTTCATTACAGATATCTAAAAAAAAAAAAATAATAATAATAATAAAAAAAAAATAATAAAAAAATATAATAATAATAATAGTTTTGCTGAGGCAAAATGGAGTTAAAACGATGAACGCTTCGAGTTTTTCAGGCTATATCATCATGTGTGATTCACTCCAGTCCAGTAGATGACAGAAACGCACCGTGAGTTGTTTTTCCAACCACCATAAAACACGAGATGAAACAAGAGCTGCAGACAGTTTGAGCGCGCAGGTACGTGTTGTTTATTGTGTTTTTACATCATTTTATGTATTTATGTTGTGTGCACATCAAGATCTATGTTGATATGTTTCAAGTTCCGCAGACTCCTTTCCAAAATGTTACCATTTAAAACTAGTTTTGCACCGAACAGGAAATTTGAGGCCAAAATCAACCTCTTATTATTATTATTATTATTTTTTAAAGTGCTCTTTGTCAGACTTTTGCAAGTTATATGCTGCAGTTATATATTTATGCCCCACACAGTAAAATTACGGTAGCACTTTATAAAAAAGCTCTATATGTTAACATTAACAACATTACTGTAGATAACATGAACTGATGAACTTGATGTTAGTTACAACATATACTAGTGCATTTTTAAAATCAAAAGTTGTATTTGTTAACATTAATGCACTATGAACTAACAATGAACAATTGCATTTTTATTAACTAACATTATGATTAATAAACGCTGTAAAAATGTATTGTTCATTGTTTGTTCATGATTCATAATGCATTAAATAATATTAAAGAAATGAAACCTATTTAACCTATTTTTTCATTAAGTATTACCAAAATTACATTCATTGTAATTTGCTAACTTTTATTTGTGTTGAAAACAGTTACGAATAATTCTGTTGTCAATATCAAAAGGCAACCAGTAAAAACCATGAGAGCATCACACACAGTAGAGATACATTAAAAAATAAGAAAGATATATCCATTACAAGCTGTAAAACTGCTCCAGTGAGAAATCATTCATATCTATTATTTGTTTACTGTCTTTGGCATCTTGTTGTAACAGAAATCACTAATTATTAAGCAAATGCGTGAAGACGCGGTGCCGTTATTGAACGTTGAACAATTATTTCTGTTATTAGTGATATTGTGACCAATATTAATATGATTTAAATTGGGATCCTCACAGAATAGCGCTGGGATGAGTGACTCATGATGAGATATTAAGAGCACCTACAGAGCCGCATGTTTGATTGACATCGAGAGTGCTCATGTTTTAGAGAGTGAAGCTAAAAGTGCTCATGATCGCTCAAACAGTCTCTATCGCTCCACACACCATCTGATTGCCACGACTCGCGTTACATCATGTGTATTTAGATTTGTATACGCATCTTTGTTGTTTAATTCATTTTATACCCGTTTTTAAGATTTAAGACAAAGATCGGCCGATTTAAGCCCGGTGCACGCTGCACGATTCTTCCCTCTGAGTCAGATTGCTCAAGGATTTCTAAATCCTAAAGGATTTCTGTCATCGCAGGGCAAAATCGGCGATCTTACAACGTTTACTGTGACATGCTCATGACGGCTGATTAATAGCCTTTGCGGTGATCTTTAGCCTCTGATGAAGTTGTGGCAGTGTCAGAAATTTATCATCGCATTCGTATAGTGTGACTGCTGTTATGATGGGCAGATGAGATGGTCTGCACCTCTCTCGCTCCCCAATTCACTGTTTTCTGAGAAAACCTCTGACCACCTTGGCAAGAAACCTGCTCTGTGTCATAGCAACATTTGTGCTCAGTTTTCAGTGTTTTTTTCTTCTTTTCATTTTATAAAATAAATAAGCAGAAAACAATTTTGCACCGATGTAACTATGCAAAGTTACTCAGAAGGCTGCTTTCTTAAATATTTTTATCAAAGAATATTTGACATTATTAATATACATTGTCAACAAATTCTAGAAATGAACACTGAGAAAATAAAGAATAAATAAAAATACAATAAATAGCTTAATAAACATCAGTACTGTATGTTCAGTATCAGTCAGTTGTTGACCATTTAAACAAGGAATAAATAAAAATAAAATAAATAGCTAAATACTAAACAGTACTACTGATGTTTATCAGTCAAATGCTGACCATTTAAACAAAGAATAAATAAAAATAAAATAAACAGATAAATAAACATCAGTAGTACTGTTTAGTATCAGTCAAATGCGGACTATTTTAATACTGCCAGTCAGTTAGGGGCAAGTTTTAAAACAAGAAGATTTACACCTGACAAGTCAAGAAATAAACAGCGGCAGCGGTATTACACCGCATTCAGCTATACAAGTTCAGGGGAAACTTTCAACAGTGGAAAACCAGACTTTTAAATATTACATTTTGTAAATGCAATGACTGGAATTGTTCGGTTGAAGGGGGTACCAAATTGTGAATCCTGAACAAAACTGTTTGGTGAATCCATGTTTACACATTAGCTTCCACTCAGCTGACAAGCAGTGAAAGTAGCTACGTCGTTGGCTAGTTAGCTATAAGCTCGTTGTCACAGAGAGTAAAAGATGGACCAGCATTGCGTCTCACCAACTAGGTAACAACGTAGCGTGAAATCAACACTCAACAGACACAATCCACCACCGCACCGTTGTCTGCTGAGCTGCAAAAAGATGCTCTTATGTTTACCTTTCAATCTGCTACGTTACTGACTGCAGTGACAAACTATAGCTGACTAACATAGCAAACAGATGTGATAAACATGAGTGACATTGTTGTCAGGGACAGGGTTAACCTTATATTAGTTATATTGAAAAGAGAAAATTACGGGGTCATTGTGAAATTCATACTGGAAAGTTAATAAACAAACTAGTAAGCAATTTACAGAGAAGACACCGCTTAACTCCACCCTGTCTGCAGAACCACCGTCAGCGGTGTCGGAGTGCACTCTGCTGGAACTACGTTATGAGACAAATTCAAGCATTATTTTCTGCATTATATGTTCTGAAAAAAAGTTTTTATATCTGCGCATATCGGTAAACATATACGCCGATACCGATATATCCGTGAAAGGCTAATATCGGCCGATAATATCGTCTGACTGATAAATCGGGCGCTACTTATGTATAGTGCAAGTCATGGTTTAAAATTATTAAACTAAGTAAGTGTTAAGGGCCAGTGTTTAAACAAAGATTTTGAATGAACTATAAGATTAATGACTTATGTCTTTGAAGTCCAACCTGGATTAACTGCAGAAGTTCACATAGATGCATTGTCCTTGTTAGTTGGCTGATGAAGGCTTTTGTTGGCAATTAATTGATAGTTTATGTATTCCATTATAAGAGTGTAGTCCATCATTAGACCGAGGTGATGCAGGCAGAGATCAGTGAGGTGCATCGCAGTTCAACCGGCCGATAATTCTATCCTAAATCCAAGGTTCAGGCAATGGCATATGATGTATCCCACGTCTTATGGTCGGAGTTGGCATCAGTTCATCCTCTGAAGTCCATCGTAATAGACTGAATTGATGTTTGGCTGCCACCGGCTGTTATTAGTCATCATCACTCAGAGACATGTAGTGGAGTCCAACACGAAGCAGGAATGAAGCTGGATCCAGCTGGTTCTGGTGACCTCAGGATAGGAGTCCCGAGGTTGAGGCAGGGAAAAAAATAGAATTATATTAGCATAGATGCCATTCAGTTTATTGCAGAATTATAGATCATGACAATGTTTCTGGTTTCTGGTTCCAGCAGACCTAACTAAAGCAGGCTAATTGTGAGTTGAAGGATAAATTAGGTGTATGCCTGGCTAAATAGATGAGTCTGCATCTCGAACAGTGTTAGGGAGACTATTCCATAGTTTAGGGGCCAGATATGAAAAGGATCTACCTCCTTTTGTGGATTTTGATATTCTAGGAACTATTAACAGGCCAGAATTTTGCTATCATAATGAACGTGATGGAATATAGCGTGGTAGAATGTCACTTAAGTACTGTGGAGCTAGACCATTCAAAGCTTTGTACGTAGTTAACAGAATTTTTAAATTAATACAAAATTTAACAGGTAGCCATAGTAATGACGTTAAAATGAGGCTAATATAATCATATTTCTTGGTTCTAGTCAGCACTCTGGCTGCTGCATTTTGAACCAGTTGAAGTTTCTTTATTGTTCTTGCTAGACAACCTCCCAGTAATGCATTACAATAATCTAGTCTTGAGGTCATGAATTAGTTTTTCGGCATCAGCAACAGAGAGGTTTTGATTTTCAAAGGACAGATTGGTATCAGATATAACACCCAAGTTCTTTGCTGTTGAAGATGATGTAACAGTACATTCATCGAGAGTCAAATTATATTGTAGCGGCTTATTTTTAGAGGTTTTTGGTCCAATAATTAGTACCTCTGTTTTGTCGGAATTGAGTTGAAGGAAGTTTCTGGCCATCCAATCTTTTATTTCATTGATACCCTCTCCTAACTTGGAGAATTGTGAAATTTCGTCATGTTTTAAAGAAATATAAAGTTGGTATTGTCCGCATAATAGTGGAAACTTATTCCACGATTCCTGATAATATCTCCCAGGGGAAGCGTATACAAGGAGAAAAGCAGAGGCCCTAAAACTGATCCCTGTGGCACGCCATACTTTTGTTTGGGTTGACAATTCCTCATTTACATAGACAAAGTGGTAGCGGTCTGCTAAATAGGACCTAAACCATGCTAATGCAAGTCCACAAATGCCAACATAATTCTCTAACCTATTCAAGAGAATGTCGTGATCTATC
This sequence comes from Myxocyprinus asiaticus, assembly GCF_019703515.2. Classification (NCBI taxonomy): domain Eukaryota; kingdom Metazoa; phylum Chordata; class Actinopteri; order Cypriniformes; family Catostomidae; genus Myxocyprinus; species Myxocyprinus asiaticus. Next base: position 41,358,614 of record NC_059371.1, read on the forward strand.
GTGTTGAAGGCAGCACTAAGATCTAAAAGCACTAGAAGTGAAATGCAGCCGCAATCAGATGATAAGAGCAAGTCATTTGTAACTCTGATAAGTGCAGTCTCTGTACTGTGATGGGGCCTAAATCCTGACTGAAATTGTTTATATATATATACCAGGGCTCAATGCTAAGGATTTTTTTGTACTGGTGTGGTTGCTAAAGACGTGCAAAAGTGGATTTTTTTCCTGCTATTTTCTTCACATTGGTAATAGCTGCTGCTAAGACACTTGGAAAAGAGCGAGGACAGTGCTAGGAGAGTGCACTCGGTGTCTGCATGCTCTTATGCGTACATACAACTGTGCCTTAGTGCGTCCAGTATATTATGCTCTTGTGCATCTTTGCGAGCACTTGCTCGTCTGTTACAATACTTTGTTCGCTCAGTGTAATTTTTGTGCTCTCTCGCTTGTTGTTTGCTTGCACAAATGTTATAAATGCAGCACTGGCCCGATCGGGCAAGTGACAGTTCTAGCAACTGGCCCGAATCTCTCTCATACTGGCCCTGGGCCGTCGGGCAGTCCTTATTGTTGAGCCCTGTATACTATTTCTGTCTAGAAATGAACATAGTTGGGAGGATACTACCTTTTCTAGTATTTTCAACATAAACGGGAGATTTGAAATCGGTCTGTAATTAGCCAGTTCTCCAGGATCAAGTTGTGGCTTCTTAAGTGGTTTGATAGCTGCCATTTTAAAGTTTCTTGGGACGTGTCCTAAGGATAGTGAAGAGTTAATAATATTAAGAAGAGGTTTTGAGATTACAGGGAATACCTCTTTTAAGAGCTTAGTTGGTAATGGATCTAACATACATACTTTTTAATTTGTTTAATTTTTATATTTTGTTCAAGTTTGACCTTAATCAGATTTTTTCTAAATTATTTAGTGAGAGTTTTGTGTTTGGTAGTTCGGGGAACAGACACAGTCTCTATGTGATATCTAGGTGATACAGTCTCTATGTGTTGTAGTTTATGTGACCTGTGTGAAGTCTCAAGGCAGCTAGCAGATGTTTGAATTAACCAGTTTGTCTGCTTCCTGACCTGAGCCCCAGTTAGCCAAATACTATTATTATTAAGACTATGAGCAAATTACTATAGAGGAGAGCGGCACCTTCCGTGGAGGTATGGAGTCCGTCTCTCTTTAGCAGGTCAGGTCTACCCCAAAAACTCTTCCAATTGTCTTTAAATCCTATGCTATTCTCCAGACACCACTCAGACATCCAGGCATTCAGTGACACTAATCTACTATAAACCTCGTCACCATGATGAGTAGAGAGGTGGCCAGAGCATATTACAGTGTCTGACATCGTTTTTGCAAGTTCACACACCTCTTTAACGTTATCTCTATTGATCTCTGACTGGCGAAGCCAGACATCATTAGTGCCTACATGAATAACAATTTTAGAAAATCTATGTTTAGAATTAGCCAGCACTTGTAAATTTGATCTGATGTCAGATGCTCTGGCAACCAAAATGCATTTAAAAATAGTGGCTGGAGTCTCTATTTCCGTGTTCCTTGCAGTAGAATCACCAATTATTAGGGCTCTTTCAACATGATTCTCAGTGGGTGCGTCACTGAGTGGGGAGAATCGATTGGAAACCCTAACAGGAATGGGAGAGTGGTGTCACTTTGCTGAGCGGCATAATGTCGCACATGTGACGATCTCAATGTGTTCGTATCGTACAGTCTGACAAGCAACAATCTTAAAGTACTGAAAAAAACTACAGTGTATAGCGGGCTTTAGATCGGTGGCCGATCGAGCAGTCACACCTAGTTAGAACGAAATAAATGAACGGTTAATAACATTCTTTTTAAAATGACAGTACTGTGCACTAAGGGGTGGGTGAAATATCAGTTGCAGCATTGCCAGATCTCACAAGAGAAACAAGCCCAAAATAAGCCAGTTGCCTCAGCAAAATAAGTGACAATAAGCTGTTAATTGTTTTCCTTTGTGGTGGATTTATCATTATAGAAATCATAACAAGCAAACAATTAATTAACAGTTAAGTTTAATGTTTGTGTCTGATTTTCAGTCAAAACCCAGCAGCATCAAATCTGTATTAATGCATTATATCTAACAATAATTAATTGAAAACTTGTAAACTTTTTACCTCTAATAATGTTTTCCTTGTACCAGGATTAGCTGTACAAATATACAGTATGTTGTAGTAGTTATACAGTACGTAGTTGTTAAAAAGGTCTTCATTTACAGAATGTGACATCCACAACAGGCAATAAGTTAAAGAAATATGTGATGCAGCAGTTTCCTTCAGGATCAAAGCACATGTTTTTTTTGGGCAACATGAAGTTGTGTAGTTCCAAAAATTTACTGTGATAAACCCTTTGGCCTTTAGTTTAATGAAAAAATTATGGGAACGAAATTAACCGGTTATAACTGGTTACCAGCATTTGGAAATAATGTTTTCACTCCGGAACAATTGAAAATCACTTTGTTCTGGTTTTCGATTACTTTCTGCTAAAAATTTCGTTGGTTTTCGTTTTCATTCCTTGAACCATTTCTAGTCCCTTCTTTTCAGTTTATAGCATGTTATAATAGCTGAAAATATTCCTGCTGTCAAGAAAACGAAACCATACACATAGCACACCTTTATTTTTTTTTTTTTATACCATCTCAGAAACAGATGTTGTTTAACAGATCTATTCTTGTTTCTAATCATATAATAATGTTTTAGAGTTTGATGAATGTCAGTCCATTATAATGATGATGTTTTTGTGTTCAGATGTTCATCATGAGAGAGCAGGTGGATGTAATCTGCTGTAAATCAGTAGGAACTGATCTGTCTATGCTGGATATTGATGATTTCATCACAGAAATCTCTCAGCTGAAGAAAGAAGTGACGTCACTGAAGAAAGAGGTGACGTCACTAAAAGCAAAGCTGACGGAGAGAGACGACAGGTTACAGGTTAAACATTCATTTAATTCTTTACCTGTTTTGAGCGAGTTAAAGTTGAGATTGTAAGTTTCAAATGATGTGATATGACTGTGACTCTGTGATGATGAACGGTACAGATGTGATTGTGTTGTGTTTGTCAGGAGCTGGAAAAGGTTTCCTGTCAATCCTCAGTGTGTGTGACTGATGGGACCTCCACAGAATGTCAGGATTCAGTGCGGAGCGGCAGAGATCAGTCCACACCACAGCGACTGCTGGACAAACTCTCTGAACAGAGATCCAGAGACACACAGGACTCACAGCTCACTTTACTCTGTTCTACTGATGCTCAGGAGAGTGTGTGTGACAGTAATCAGGGTGATCAAACCTCCACAGAGTCTCTGACTTCTGTCTGTAACGCTGGAGAACAGCAGATGCTGCAGACACCAGTGAAGATTGAAGTGAAACAGAAGGAGATAAAAGAAGAAAACACAGCAGAGGAACAGCAGAGTGATGAAGATGATGATGAACAGCAGATGCTGCAGACACCAGTGAAGATGTGTTCAGTGAAGCTGCTGGACTGCAGGAACCTGATGAAGATGAAGATGAGAGGAGAAACCACAGCAGAGGAACAACAGAGTGACGAAGATGATGATTATTTTATTCCTTCAGGTATGTTTTTTCTTTTTAATGTTTTTTTTTACATTTTCATGACAATCAACTGTTATGTCAGAATCTGTTACCAGATGATTTTTGTCACTCAAAAGTCACACTAAAAAGTCCCTCATTGTTTTTTTTTTTTATTGTTGTTTGAGAAGTGCTCAGTTGCCTTTTAAAGGACCAATTCACCCAAAAATGAAAATTCTCTCATTTACTCACCCTCATGCTATCCCAGATGTGTATGACTTTCTTTCCTGTGCAGAACACAAAGATATTTTGAAGAGTATTTCATTTCTGTAGGTCCATACAATACAAGTGAATGGTGTACAGAATGCCAAAAATCACAAAGGCAGCATAAAAGCAATCCATCCGACTCCAGTGACTAAATCTACGTATGTCTTCAGAAGCAGTCTGATAGGTGTGGGTGAGCAATAGATCAATATTTAAGTCTTTTTACTCTAAAAATACACTTACACTAGCCCTCCTATGCACATTCATGAGAGAATTCTTTTGTTTTTTGCCAATTAACATTCTTCATTAATATCACCATCTTCAGAGCTGTTTTTTTTATTCTTTTTATTTTTCTATCTCCTTCCTGCCCATTAGTTGGCAGGGCCGATCACAGATTTAATACGAGGATTGGTTGATTTGGCAGCCGATCAATCGGTGCATCCCTAATGTTTTTATTTAGATTTTTCCAAATTCATAACAGTTCTGAAATGTCAGGGACACTGGATTAGAGTTTCTTCTTAAAGACTTAATTGTTTTTTGTAAAATTATGGTATGAAAGGTAGGGGTGTACGATCCATCGATCTGGATCGATGCATCGATTAAATAACCAACAATGTGATGTCATCGATGCAATGCATAAACATGCATGTGTATATATTTTTAAGATGGACATTTGTTTTGACACTCTAATGCAAGCCACATATGTACACATTTCCGTCAGGTGATGCAGCAACCTTATGATATTCATCTTGTTTTATAAGCACTAAATATTCTTCTCATGTGGGACACGGATGCGCACGGAGTGATTGAAACCTGAAGTTGCTCTCTGTTCTTTCTGTGTGCTCATCAACAGGGCTGCGAGCTCCGGTGACAGGATAGCGTAGAGCCAATCACGTGCACGATTAAATCAAGCTTCTCCCAATATCGTGGTGCATTTGAATTCTACATGACAATCTTCTATTTTAAAGCGCTATGGAGCAATTCAACCATGTCAAACGGCTAAACAGCCGTGATATTCTGAACAGCACTGATGAGGAAAAGAGAAAACACCTTTTGGGGATGGGAGGTGTGGTCATGTATCTGTCTGCGGGAGAGAGAGAGAGCAGTGAGGCTTGTCACCTGGGTTGTCATTACCTCTAGCACCTGTTTCTTGTCATAGTGATGGCAGAGGGAGATCTGAAAAGGCGCACGAAGCATTAGAGTGGGAGAGAAAGACAGCAGAGAGAGTGTTGGCTGCATGTACCCACCAGATTATCAAAGACTCGTTTGTGTGTGTATTTGGCCACTAAGAGCCCTTTTTGTTAAAGTTTTTGTGTGACGCTGAAGAGTAATAAAATACTCACATTGACAGTTTGCTGCCTCCTGACTCCTCCATTGCCCAGAAATTATGAACCTGTCACAGTGGTGCCGAAACCTGGGAGGCTATCGGAGGATAACGTTGTTATCCAACACCAAGCCCTTGTGGAGTTACACCTGGAGCAGGAACAGCATTTCCAGCTCCTGCTCCAGACCCAAGTGGAGGACCGGCAGGCATTCCGGAGCCTGATCGACAGAGAGGAGGCTGCAGCTGTGACCCCGGAGCCTACATCACCCGTTACCCTTATTAATAAGGGGCCGAACAATGATTTATTTGAAAAGACTGCTGAGGTGTGGAAATGGCCACCTGACCAGTGAGCAGCCCATCTGTTCTGTTGCTCTCCAGGAAAGTGCAGCTAGCAGCCCAGCAACTTCCTGCCACCAGCCTTCTCGACTACAGAAACCTGAAGAAGGACATCGTGCAATGGGTCAGCCGTAGTCCTGAGCAGAGCCGCCAGCTCTCCAGATCCCTTAAGTTCAGAAGGCATGGCCACACGTTTGCTTTTGCACAGCAGCTCCGGGATGCCTGTCGAAAATTGTTGCTGGCTGAGGGAACCTGTGGCACCATGGACATCATCGACCTGGTGACACTGGAGCAATTTATTTCCCTGCTTCCTCGGGGGATGGCTGAGTGGGTCCAGTGCCACTGCCTGGCTTCGCTGGAGGAGGCCGTCCAGCTGGCCGAACACTACATGACGGTGTTTCCATGAGGTAGCAGTCCAGAGACTCTTTCTTCTCTCTCTCTCTCTCTCTCTCTCTCTCTCTCTCTCTCTCCCCTACATCTCAACCCCCCCACCCCCCAGCTATGCGTCAAGATGACACAAGGGAGGAGGTCTCCGCCATCAGGGAATTTCCTGAGGGGGATTTCCCACTAGAGCAGTCACGTGACGAGTCCCTCAAACACACATTTGACCAAGTGAGAGTAATCGATGGTTTCGTATTGTGCTCCTTGAAACAACCACACCGTCTTTTTCCAGAGCAGCCTGTATTTCTCCTGAAGTTACCTGTGGGTTTTTCTTTGTATCCCGAACAATTCTTCTGGCAGTTGTGGCTGAAATCTTTCTTGGTCTACCTGACCTTGGCTTGGTATCAAGAGATCCCCGAATTTTCCACTTCTTTATAAGTGATTGAACAGTACTGACTGACATTTTCAAGGCTTTGGATATGTTTTTATATCCTTTTCCATCTTTATAAAGTTCCATTACCTTGTTACACAGGTCTTTTGACAGTTCTTTTCTGCTCCCCATGGCTCAGTATCTAGCCTGCACAGTGCATCCATGTGAGAGCTAACAAACTCATTGACTATTTATACACAGACACTAATTGCAATTTAAAATGCCACAGGTGTGGGAAATTAACCTTTAATTGCCATTTAAACCTGTGTGTGTCACCTTGTGTGTCTGTAACAAGGCCAAACATTCAGGGGTATGTAAACTTTTGATCAGGGCCATTTGGATGATTTCTGTTATCATTTTGATTAAAAAAGGAGCCAAACAACTATGTGATGATAAATGGCTTCATATGATCACTATCCTTAAATAAAAGACTAAATTTCACAATTTCTGCCAGGGTATGCAAACTTTTGAGCACAACTGTATTTGTCACGAACACTATGCGAACTCTACGAATTATTAGGTATTAAATCGATTTGCACCAGTTTTTACCACTCAGAAACCGATGGGTTGGTGGAACGATTTAATAAAACCCTGAAAAACATGATCCGTAAGATTGTACATGAGGATGTTAGAAATTGGGATAAGTGGCTCGAGCCCCTGTTATTTGCAGTGCGAGAGGTACCACAAGCCTCCACAGGGTTTTCCCCATTCGAGCTGCTGTATGGGCGTCAGCTGCGCAGCATGCTCAACATCATATGGGAAGCTTGGGAGGAGAGACCTTCAAACAGTAAAAATGAAATTCAGTATGTTCTTGATCTTAGAGAAAAACTCCACACTTTGTGTCAATTAACACATGGGAATTTGCTCCAAGCTCAGGAACGTCAAAGCCGGCTGTATGACGGGCACTCAACTATGGGTATTTGCACCTGGAGATAAAGTGCTTGTATTACTGCCCACCTCAAGCTCTAAATTACTCACCAAGTGGCAAGGGCCCTTTGAGGTCACACGGCGGGTTGAAGATCTCGATTATGAGGTTAAGTGAAAAGATCCGGCAGAGCATGTCAAGTTTACCATCTCAACCTCCTAAAATCATGGAGGCGGTCCCTGTGGCCTTTACGACGGTAGTTCCCGAGAGGGTGGAGCTCAGTCCAGAGGTGACGCTCAAACCTAATCAGTTCACCCCGGTCCCGTGTGGAGACCACCTCTCACCATAGCAGCTCCAAGTTGCAAGCGGAATTTGCGGACATGTTCTCACCTCTCCCCAGTCATAAAGCACCACATCGAGACGGTGGTTTGTTGCCGCCCCTATTGCCTTCCTGAACACAAAAAAAAGGTAGTTCGGGAAGAATTAGAGGCAATGCTCGAGATGGGCGATTGGGCCAGCCCGGTGGTTCTGGTACCTAAGAGCAAGGGAAGGTCCGATTCTGTGTGGACTATTGAAAAGTGAACGCGGTGTCTAAATTTGACGAGTACCCAATGCCCCGGATTGATGAATTGCTCGATCGGTTTTGCGCGGCTCAATTTTATTCGACACTGGATTTAACAAAGGATTATTGGCAGGTCCCCTTAACTCCAATCTCCCAAGAAACGACTGCGTTTTCCACAACATTTGGTTTACACCAATTCGTGACCCTTCTGTTCGGTTTGTTCGGGCCCCCCGCCATGTTCCAGCGTCTCATGGACAAAATTCTCAGGCCACATACTGCATATGCCGGCGCTTATCTAGATGATATCATCATTTATATTAATGATTGGCTGCGGCACATGCAACATCTGAGAGCCGTCCTGAGATCGCTACGGCGGGCAGGGCTCGCGGGCAACCCGAAGAGGTGTGCAATTGGGTGGGTGGAAGTTCGGTATCTGGGGTTCCACTTGGGCCATGGGCAGGTGCGTCCCCAAATGAACAAAACCACGGCGATCGCGGCCTGCCCAGCGCCAAGACCAAAAGGGAGGTGAGACAGTTTCTGGGGCTGTCTGGCTACTAACGAAGGTTTGTGCCTAGTTTCTCTGACATCACCAGCCTGCTGACTGATCTCACTCGAAAGGGGGCTCCTGATCCGGTCCAGCAGATGGAGTCGTGCCAACAGGTTTTTCTAAAAGTTAAATCTGCACTTTGTGGGGGACTGCTCTTACATGCTCCAAACTTCTCTCTCCCCTTTATTTTGCAGACGGATGCATCTGACAGAGGGCTGGGGGCAGTGCTCTCGCAGGAGGTGGAGGGGGAGGAGTGGCTGGTGCTGTACATTAGTTGTAAACTCGCGCTGAGGGTAACTAAGTACAGCACCATTGAAAAGGAGTGTTTGGCAATCAAGTGGGTGGTCCTCATCCTCCACTTCTACCTGCTGGGGCGGGCCTTCACCCTCTGTTCAGATCATGCCCCACTCCAGTGGCTCCACCGCATGAAGGATACCAATGCGCAGATCACTTGTTGGTACCTGGCACTTCAGCTGTTCAAATTTTAGATGATGCACAGACCGGGGGTGCAGATGGCTGTGGCTGACTTTCTCTCCAGCAGTGGGGGGGAGGGGGGTGTTGGCAGGCTGGATGTCGGGCGGTGGGGGTATGTGGAGATGGGGCGTGGTCGTGTGTCTGTCTGCGGGACAGTGGTGGTGTTGTGGCTCGTCAAGCTGGCTGACATGATTTCTAACAGCAGAGGCACCATGTTTCAAGGTAGGCCTTAAAATACATCCACAGGTACATCTCCAATTCAGTACAGCTCCTATCAGAAGCTAACTGGCTAATTGTCTAAAGGCTTGACAATTTTTTTCTGGAATTTTCTAAGCTGCTTAAAGGCACAATGAACTTGGTGTATGTAAACTTCTGACCCACTGGGATTGTGATGTATTCAATTAAAAGTGAAACAATCTGTCTGTAATCAATTCTTGGAGAAATTACTCGTTGATTTTTATCAATTTACTGTGTTCATTGTAGAGCTGATGGAAGTGAAAGAGGAACATGAAGAACTGAAAGAAGAGAAGGAGAAGCTTCAGGATCAGAAACATCATGATTACACAACTGGAGAAAAATCTCTGAATGGCTCAAAGACTAAGAAGAATTTCTCACCAAAAAAGCCTCAAAGAAGAACAGCAAAAAATACTCTGGCCTGCTCTCAATGTGGAAATAGTTTCTTATATAAAAGCCAGCTTAATGTACACATGAGAATTCACACTGGAGAGAGACCTTACATGTGCCATCAGTGTGGAAAGAGTTTTAAATGTAAAGACTCTCTTATTGTACACATGAGAATTCACACTGGAGAGAAACCTTACACGTGCCATCAGTGTGGGAAATGTTTTGCATCTGCTGCCCCATTCAGAAATCATCTCCGCTGTCACTCTGGAGAAAAAACATTTGAATGTGATCAGTGTGGTAAAACATTTGTTCTGGCAAAGTACCTAAAACAACATCTGAAAACTCACACAAATGAGAAGCATTACAAGTGTTCTTTTTGTGGAAATAGTTTTGCATGCCTGTCCTATTTGAAAAAGCATCAGACAGTACATTCCGGTGTAAGGGCTCATATGTGCTTTGAATGTGGGAAGACCTTTACTACAGGTGGCCACTTGAAAAAGCACCAAAGAATTCATACTGGAGAAAAACCTTACAAGTGCTCACACTGTGGGAAGAGTTTCACTCAGTCACAAGACCTGAAAGGACACGAGAGAATCCATACTGGAGAAAAGCCTTACAAGTGCTCACACTGTGGAAAGTGTTTCACTCTTCCAGAACACCTGAAAAGACACAAGAGAATCCATACCGGAGAAAAACCGTACAAGTGCTCACACTGTGGAATGAGTTTCACTCAGTCACAACACCTGAAATCACATGAGAGAATCCATACTGGAGAAAAACCTTACAAGTGTTCACACTGTGGAAAGACTTTCACTCAGTCACAAGACCTGAAATCACATGAGAGAATTCATACTGGAGAAAAGCCTTACAAGTGCTCACACTGTGGAAAGTGTTTCACTCTTCTAGTAAACCTGAAAAGACACGAGAGAATTCATACTGGAGAAAAACCATACAAGTGTTCACACTGTGGAATGAGTTTCACTCAGTCAGAACACCTGAAAAGACACGAGAGAATCCATACTGGAGTGAAACCATAAAAGTGCTCACACTGTGGAAAGTGTTTCACTCAGTCAGATAACCTGAAAACTCATGAGAGAATTCGTACTGGAGTGAAACCATACCACTGCTCTTCATGTGGGGAAAGTTTCAGTGCGGCAAGTGCTATACAGAAACGTAAAAAAGAATTTACAGTAGTCATAGTGAGAAAAAATCATCATGTCCAGCGATATCTAGTAAATAGTTTGAAATTCAGAATCTCCCAAAAGGGCAGCATTATGTAAAGGCCTATTCGGAGGGGACTAGTTTTCCCTGAGGAGGTTCGGGATATCCGTGTTTGACTTGATTTTAATCCCATCTGAATCTGACAAGTCTATTTTTCTCACACAACCTCTTTCAGAGCAAATTACCTACTGTTTTTTTTTTTCAGCTAACCCAAGGGTCCTCTGAGAAATCTAATCCCGTCCGAAAACAAATGTCTGTGATTTGCTGATTATTAATTTTTTTTAATTTCTTCAAGTATATGACCAATATGAACTACTGTTAAGAGTCCTTTTGCGTGCCAATCTTCTGCCTGCTGCACGCCTTTCAATGTTGATGTAGATTTTTGCCATCTGACAAAAAAGCTGGATAATAAAATGAACAAAGAAAGCCTAATTGGGATACTAAGTCTGGCCAGCGTCAGGTAAGATGCTCACTTTAATTTCTCCGTTCAGTTATGTTATAATAAGTAATGTTATAATTATATAATTCACAAATTAGTCTTGTTTATTTCAGTGGGTTTATTATAAGCAGCCACTTCTATAAACTAGGGATGTGCGAGACTAGTCGACTAAACGGTACAGATGCTGCTAGTCGACACTGGAATTGCTAGTCAGTCAATATTTTTCCCCATTAAACTGTTCAACAATTGTACACATTTACATTTGCCTTTATATTTTAGTATGCGCTTAAATTACTCATGTTAATTTTACATTTCCAATATAATTAGTAATACAATTATTACAAAAATAGGAAATCTGAAACAGATGTATACAAAGTTTAATTTTACCTCGGGCCACACATGCTTCCTTCTCTCACTCATGGCGGGAGCAGAAAAATGTCCTCTTGCAAGATGAGCAATGTAGGTATTGAAGTCACTTCGGTAATGGTGAAGGAAGCAGATTTCTGAAACGCTGACTTTCAAGTCCCTATGGATGTTTTCACATTTGAGTCTTCTGTGCGTGCCTGCAAGTTATTTTCCAGCAGAGTAGGCTTTTTCAAGTGCAGGATAAATTTGCAAACAAAGGCAGCTTCAGTCTCCAACATGATCATTTTGAGGGCTTGCTAGTAGGGGTGGAAAAAGGTATCGATGCATTGATTATGAAATTTAAGAATCAATTATCATTATAAATTAATACCCAATGTGTCCATCTTATATTACACGGACTTTCATGCAACAGACACTGAGCAGAGCATGCAAGATTAAAGGGGAAGAAAGCACACATTTAAATAGAAAACGTATGCAGCCGAGTTCACCCCACGAACCTATATAAGATGAAATTAATCGATGGATGGATGGATATAGATAGATACTTTGGCTTTCTGTGTCATTATTCAAAACCGTTTGCATCCATTGACCAACGTAAGTTCATTGTTGTTGCCTTCTTCCCTGATTGTGATGTTCATATTGCTTTTGTATCTCCATAAAACAGTTTAACCACGAATAGAACTTTGTTAAAATAAATATGACTGGTGGGCACACACTGGCTGTGAAGGGAAAACACTCACTCGTTAATTCATTCTCTTTAGTGAATGCTACAGAATAGGGAGCGATTTCAGACTGTTCTGAAGGGAACTAACCAGTTGATTAGAGTAACCTTTGATTGGTCAATGACACGTGGCAGCCGCGAAAAGATAACAAATATTTATCTTTTGCAGTGTGTGCCTCAAACAGTCCAGCATGAAAATGTGATATAATTCTTGTGAACGGCCTTGACAAGCGGAGGTGTCTCCGTTTAGCTGCCTGGCACCTCTTTCCATATCCCAAAATGAATAGGGAACTCACGGTTACCACATCCTGTGTTACCGCCTTTACATGTTTCAACAAATCAGGCTCTATCTAATACAAGTGGATTTGCATGAACCCAGACTGCGTGTTTGCTGGAAATAGCAGTTATTTTTCGCCTTCCCGACTCATGGACTTAAAAAGGGTTGACAGGAAAACAAACTGCTTTGAAAAAAATTATCAAACAGACTTGTCAAGGTGAGAGTGTTTTCAGTCTTCTAGGTGTTCAGCTTTTGGAGCTATTTGGATTTGAAAATGAAGAGTCTGACCGGTTGCGGAGCTGAGGATGATGTCATCCAAATTCACAAATCATGAAAAATAAAATGCAACATTATTTACATCTAATACAGCGCATAGTGGATTCATAGTCAATTGAAGTCTGAATTTCAAATCACAAACTAGCTTTACTGCGGTCTTTACATGCTACTAATAGTTTTTCTTCCTATGACCCTGCTGAGCCTGCTCCATTAAAACCTGGATCATATCTGCCTGCACATGACATTTCATCTGTTTATTTGACATAAAAATGTTGGACTTAAGGAAAGGCAGAACATGCACATATGGCAGGAAGTACCTACTCAAGAATCTCAAGTCTTTAAAAATATCTCAAGTCTTCATGCAGAAAGGTTTGGTTTCGGAAATTCAGTATGTAAGTTGTATGAACTAAGTTTTAGTGTTAAAGTCCTTGAAGTCATCCCGAATTAACTGAGGAAATACACGTAGATGCACTGAGTGACTCCAGCCAGGTCTCCTAAGCAACCAAATTGGCCCGGATGCTAGGGAGGGTAGAGCCACATGAGGTAACCTCCTCGTGGTCGCAATAATGTGTGGTTCTCGCTCTCGGTGGGGCACGTGGTTACTTGTGTGTGGATGCCGTGGAGAGTAGCGTGGGCCCCCACGCACACTACGTCTCCGCGGTAATGCGCTGAACAAGCCACGTGATAAGATGCGTGGATTGATGGTCTCAAATGCGGAGACAACTGAGATTCTTCCTCCGCCACCCGGATTGAGGCGAGTCACTACGCCACCATGAGGACTTCGATCGCATTGGGAATTGGGCATTCCAAATTGGGGAGAAAAGGGGAGAAGAAAAAAAGAGTGTTGTCCCCCCTTTGTCCAAGTTGATATACAGTTGAAGTCAGAAGTTTACATACACCTTAGTCAAATACATTTAAACTCAGTTTTTCCACAATTCCTGACATTTAATCTTAGAAACATTCCCCATCTTAGGTCAGTTAGGATCACTACTTTATTTTAAGAATGTGAAATGTCAGAATTATTTATTTCAGCTTTTATATCTTTCATCACATTCCCAGTGGGTCAGGAGTTTACATACACTTTGTTAGTATGTGGTAGCATTGCCTTTAAATTGTTTAACTTGTGTCAAACATTTTGGGAAGCTTTCTACAAGCTTCTCACAATAAGTTGCTGGAATTGTGGCCCATTCTTCCAGACAGAACTGGTGTAACTGAGTCAGGTTTGTAGGCCTCCTTTCTCACACACGCTTTTTCAGTTCTGCCCACAAATTTTCTATCGGATTGAGGTCAGGGTTTTGTGATGGCCACTCCAATGCCTTGACTTTGTTGTCCTTAAGCCATTTTGCCACAACTTTGGAAGTATGCTTGGGGTCATTGTCCATTTGGAAGACCCATTTGTGACCAAGCTTTAACTTTCTGGCTGATGTCTTGAGATGTTGCTTCAATATATCCACACAATTTTCCTTCTTCATGATGCCATCTATTTTGTGAAGTGCACCAGTCCCTCCTGCAGCAAAGCACCCCCACAACATGATGCTGTCACCCCCATGCTTCACAGTTGTGATGGTGTCCCTTGGTTGCAAGCCTCACCCTTTTTCCTCCAAACATAACGATGGTCATTCTGGCCAAACAGTTCCATTTTTGTTTCATCGGACCACAGGACATTCCTCCAAACAGTAAGATCTTTGTCCCCATATGCACTTGCAAACTGTAGTCTGGCTTTTTTATGGCGGTTTTGGAGCAGAGGCTTCTTCCTTGCTGAGCGGTCTTTCAGGTTACGTGGATATAGGACTAGTTTTTCTGTGGATATAGATACTTGTCTACCTGTTTCCTCCAGCATCTTCACAAGGTCCTTTGCTGTTGTTCTTGGATTGATTTGCACTTTTCACGGCAAACTACGTTCATTTCTAGTCTCCTATGATGGCTGTGTGGTCCCATGGTGTTTATACTTGCGTACTATTGTTTGTACAGATGAACGTGGTACCTTCAGGCATTTAGAAATTGCTCCCAAGGATGAACCAGACTTGTGGAGGTCCACAATAATTTTTCTGAGGTCTTGGCTGATTTCTTTTGATTTTCCCATGATGCACTGAGTTTGAAGGTAGGCCTTAAAATACATCCACAGGTACACTTCCAACTGTCTCCAATTAGCCTATCAGAAGCTAATTGCCTAAAGGCTTGAAATAATTTTCTGGAATTTTCCAAGCTGCTTAAGGCACAGTGTATGTAAACTTCTGACCCACTGGAATTGTGATATGGTCAATTAAATGTGAAATAGTCTGTCTGAAAACAATTGTTGGAAAAATTACTCATGTCATACACTAAGAAGATGTCCTAACGACTTGCCAAAACTATAGTCTGCTAATATGAAATCTGTGGAGTGGTTAAAAAATGTGTTTTAATGACCTCAACCAAAATGTATGTAAACTTAAGACTTCAACTGTAGGTATCATTCATTGAGGAGCATCGCAGTCTGGCTGGAAGCATATGGCAGGTAATTTTGGTGAACTCCATCCTGAGTCCATGCTTCGGACTGTAGATCATGAAGTATCCCATGTCTTTGAGTTAGCATCAATTCATCCTCTGTGAAGTCTTTCTTAGTAGACTGAAGTGAAGTCTGTCTGGCACATGCTGCAGTTGGTCATCATCACTTAACGATACTGTGGGAATCGGACATCCCGAGGTTTAGACAGGGAAAGAAATAGAATAAAATTAGCGTAGATGCCATTAACTTTAAAGCAGGGTTAAACAATAAGAGAAGTGTTTCCGGTTCCGGCAGACCTAACTAAAGTAGCATAACTATGAATTGAGGGATAAATTAGGTGTATGCCTGGCTGAATAGATACATTTTTAGTCTAGACTTAAACTGAGAGACTGTGTCTGAGTTCTGAACCCTGCTAGGAAGACTATTCCATAGCTTAGGAGCCAAATATGAAAATGATCTCCCTCCTTTTGTGGATTTTGATATTCTCGTTATTGTTATTGAGTTTTTCTGTCGTAGTGAGCGTGATGGATTATAGTGTGACAGAGAAGGCAAATTGATTTTTAAAGCTTTATTAATTTAAAAAAATTGCTTCCTGCCAGTAGTTGATGCATCAGTGACGTAAGCTCAATGGTGCGTTCACGTGAGAAGTCAGAAGCGCACGCTTTTATATACAACAGAGGAATGAACGTCGCGAGAGTTTGGTCATTTCAAACAGCAATACAGTGCTGGCTGGAAGCAACAATTTAATTATCAATTTGCTTAAGACATTAATTGATCGACTGGAGTCGTGTGGATTAATTTTATGCTGTCTAAATATGCCTTTTGGACCATCAAATAGCCAGCAGCCTGATGGCACCCGTGTACTTAAATTATAAGGACCTACAGACCTGCAACATTTTCCTAAATATCTTAATTTGTGTTATGCTGAAGAAAGACAGTCATACACATCTGGGATGGCATCAGGGTAAGTAAATGATGAAAGAATTTTCATTTTTGGGTGAACTATTCCTTTAAAAGGAGTTTGAAAGAGGGGTCCTAGGCAGTGTAGAGACAAGAGTAGTGGAGAGAGCAGACATACCTGGGGGCGCCAGGATCTCTCCCTGTTGCTCTTGATCTTTGTAGATTAAATATTTGTGTTTATTAGTGTTAAATATCATCATCAATATTCATAATAATTTAGTAGCATTATTGATCATTTGAATTACATTATTACACTTCTGCTTTTATATGATGTTGTTTAATATGCATGCTTTTAAAGCTTTGTGCAAGTCAAACGTTATACAAGTCCTTTATGTCTTATAAAAGTTGCATACATTTGTGTTGTTTGGATGTAAAGTTGCTGAGAAAGACTTTTCAGAGGTATGAGTTTCAAATTATGAGGGGATGGGAAGTAATGTGGGCTCATTTTAAACAGTGGAAGGATGTGTTGTGTTTTTCAAAAGGATGTACTTAAATACATCCTGTACGAGCTGGCATCTTCAGAGAAAGACGGGGAGACCGACTTGACAACTCTCTGATTGAAATGTTACTTTCTCTCCTATGTCTAATAACAAAAAGAACTAATAAATTGACAGATTCTTGACAAGTAAATTTGTATTTGGCTCCGTGACTTCACAACAGGGTAAAAGACATATTTAAAGTCTTCAATGTTTATCAACACCCAATTGTTCCTCTTAGTGGTGAAGCCTAGTAGCAGCAAGTTAAGAGTGTGCATTGCCACTATACTGCTTTTCCTGCAATGCCAGGTTGAATTTGCAAATGTCTTTGAACCACTGAAATTTTAGATAATTTGTAAAGCAAAATGGGCTCTTTATCACCCATCAAATAATAATGATGAAAAAAAGAATATTTTGAATGTGAATATTTATTTTTAAATGAAGTTTTGTGCACAATGAATTCAGTTGAAATATTCAAAGCATAAATATACAATAATGTTAAATTGCAGCTCCAAAAAATGCAAGCACTGTTACTTCAATGCAGGGTTGTTGTTTTATTTTATTTTTTGTCGTCTTATTTTTATTTTCTTCTTAAGTGATTTTAAAATGAACTTTTATGTATCTTTTATTTTTTTATCATTTCAATGTAAAGCACTTTGAATTACCACTGTGTATGAAATGCGCTATATAAATAAACTTGCCTAGTGCAATTCAGCATGCTTATTTGTATCAAAGCAATTTGTCATTAGTACAGTTCCATAGAATATAACAATCTCTAATTACAGCAGAATTTAAATGCAGAAGAACACTGTATATTACATTTGTGTAATCAGATTGTTGATTTTTTTTTTATATACACTATATTGCCAAAAGTATTCGCTCGCCCATCCAAATAATTGAATTCAGGTGTTCCAATCACTTCCATGGCCACAGGTGTATAAAATGAAGCACCTAGGCATGCAGACTGCTTCTACAAACATTTGTGAAAGAATGGGCCGCTCTCAGGAGCTCAGTGAATTCCAGCGTGGTACTGTGATAGGATGCCACCTGTGCAACAAGTCCAGTCGTGAAATATCCTCGCTACTAAATATTCCACAGTCAACTGTCAGTGGTATTATAACAAAGTGGAAGTGATTGGGAATGACAGCAACTCAGCCACGAAGTGGTAGGCCACGTAAAATGACAGAGCGGGGTCAGCGGATGCTGAGGCGCATAGTGCGCAGAGGTCGCCAACTTTCTGCAGAGTCAATCGCTACAGACCTCCAAAGTTCATGTGGCCTTCAGATTAGCTCAAGAACAGTGCGTAGAGAGCTTCATGGAATGGGTTTCCATATCCGAGCAGCTGCATCCAAGCCATACATCACCAAGTGCAATGCAAAGCGTCAGATGCAGTGGTGTAAAGCACGCCGCCACTGGACTCTAGAGCAGTGGAGACGCGTTCTCTGGAGTGATGAATCACGCTTCTCCATCTGGCAATCTGATGGACGAGTCTGGGTTTGGCGGTTGCCAGGAGAATGGTACTTGTCTGACTGCATTGTGCCAACTGTGAAGTTTGGTGGAGGGGGGATTATAGTGTGGGGTTCTTTTTCAGGAGCTGGTCTTGGCCCCTTAGTTCCAGTGAAAGGAACTCTGAATGCTTCAGCATACCAAGAGATTTTGGACAATTCCATGCTTCCAACTTTGTGGGAACAGTTTGGGGATGGCCCCTTCCTGTTCCAACATGACTGCGCACCAGTGCACAAAGCAAGGTCTATAAAGACATGGATGAGCGAGTTTGGTGTGGAAGAACTTGACTGGCCTGCACAGAGTCCTGACCTCAACCCGATAGAGCACCTTTGGGATGAATTAGAGCGAAGACTGCGAGCCAGGCCTTCTCGTCCAACATCAGTGTCTGACCTCACAAATGCACTTCTGGAAGAATGGTCAAAAATTCCCATAAACACACTCCTAAACCTTGTGGAAAGCCTTCCCAGAAGAGTTGAAGTTGTT
The DNA here is from genome assembly GCF_019703515.2 of Myxocyprinus asiaticus. NCBI lineage: Eukaryota > Metazoa > Chordata > Actinopteri > Cypriniformes > Catostomidae > Myxocyprinus > Myxocyprinus asiaticus. The sequence goes on from NC_059371.1 coordinate 41,377,177, forward strand.
ATAGCTGCAAAGGGTGGGCCAACGTCATATTAAACCCTATGGATTAAGAATGGGATGTCACTTAAGTTCATATGCGTCTAAAGGCAGATGAGCGAATACTTTTGGCAATATTGTGTATATATTCAGATTCTTATTACAAAAAGTACTATTATTAGTGGTGTCTGTTAAGTGTCGTTATCACTATTCATACTTTGGGACCCAAGTCATATCTAGAGACCAGAATATCAATAGTAAGACACTAACAACCACAACGCCATAATATCATGCTGGGGAGTTTTGTACTGGTAAGCACCATTAATATTTGTTTCAGAAAATGTTGAAATCAAACTGATAGGTGTGATGATCAGTGGAGTTGAGTTTTTACCTTTATAAATATGATATTGGCTAAAATATGGAAAGAGTTTTTGAGTGAAAGACTGACCAGTGAAAGAGTAGCTATGAGAGCTGGACTCCACATCATAAAAGGAGACCAGACCCTCCTCATAATCCACAAACACACCAACCTTCTGTGGCTTCACTCTCACACACAGAGAGACAAGATGATCTTCACAGGCTATATATTCATTCTCATTCCTCAGCATCACAGTCCAGAATCCATTCACTGGAGTCAGTGTGATCTCTCCCTTCCTGTTAATGGATTCTCTGACCACTCCTAAAGCCCACTCAGTCTTTCCCTTCACCTACACCTCAAAATAAAATCTACCTGAACTGAATCCATGGGTGCCATTTTGTTTTAAAAAGGGTGCAGGGGGTGATGAATAGTAATTAGTTTATGTGCAGATAATGTTAAATAATATTTTACTGTTTTAATAAGTAGTCATTCTTAATGACCAATTCAAGCATTAACACTGTCAGTAGTTTTTGTCAGTCAGTGATTAAATACATGGATCCGTTGTTTGTTGTTATTTAAAGACTAGAGCAAACGTATTCCTAATGTTTTCTGTGAAATCAGCATAACTGCAAACTTGAATCATAAGTTACACGCGCTTTCTTACTGCCACAAAATTAAATTGAAACAGAACCGCGTGGACCTGCATGTAAGCGGTCCAGCACCAACACATTAGATGTTACTCCATCGTAAAATAAGAAGCGATGGCTGGGTTTCCTGATAACGTTGCAACTTAAGCTTTTACAATCATGTTAACTAACGTTACTCATTATTTTATGATGAAGTAACTTGTGTTTACCAAACCAGCACTTATATCGCTCATAAGCAGAAATTAAGTGCTTCGTTACGGGAGCTGTCCGGTCCAAATGTGCTGATCACTTCCAGAAGGTTTTTCCTTATGAATTTCATGATTTTTTGAAAATGTACAATAACTTAAAATCAGATGATTGCAACACGCTCCATAAAAGTTGGGACAGTCGTGTGTTTACCACTGTGAAACATCATAATTTCTTCTAATAACACGTATTAAGCTTTTGGGCACTGAAGACACAAGTTTGTTAAGTTTAGAAGGTGTCATTTTCCCCCATTCATCCTTTATGTACACTATATGGCCAAATGTTTGTGGACACCATATGTGCTTGATGAACGTTTGATTTCAAAACCTTAGGCATCAATTTCCCCCTTTGCTGTAATAACAGCTTCCACTCTTTTGGGAAGGCTTTCCACTATACTGTATGTAGTAACATGGCTGCAGGGATTTGCTCTACATTCAGAAATAAGGCTATCAGTGAGGTCAGGAACTGATGTTGGTTGATGGGGCCTGACTTACAGTCGCTGTTCCAGTTCACCCCAAAGGTGATCAGTGGGGTTCAGGTCTGGGCTTTGTGCAGGCCAGTCAATTTCTTCCATGCCAGACACAGTAAACCATTTCTTTATGGACCTAACTTTGTTCACAGGGGCATTATCATGCTGGAACAGAAAAGGGCTATCCCCAAACAGTTGCCACAAATTTGGAAGCACACAAAGCCCAAGCTATTACATAAAGAAACATTAAGATTTTTCTTTACTGGATTTAATGGAGTAACCAAATTCGTTAATTAGAAGGGGGTGTCCACAAACTTTTGGCCATATAGTGTAGGTCTTTAGTTGCACAATTGTACGGGTCTTCGTTGCCGTATGGTGTGCTTCATAATGCGCCACATTCAAAATTGGAGACAGGTCAGGACTGCAGGCAGGCCAGTCTAGCACCCACACTCTCTGCTTACACAGCCATGCACTTGTAATCTGGGCAGTATGTGGTTTGAAGTTGTCCTGTTGGAAAATGCAGGGACCTCCCTGGAAAAGGCAGTGTTGGATGGCAGTATATGTTGTTCCAAAATTTGTATATATCTGTCTGCATTCATGGTGTTCTCACAGATGTGTGAGTTACACATGCCATTGGCACTGACACACCCCTTGCCCATACAGACACTGGCTTTTGGACCTGACGCTAATAACAGCTTGGATGGCCCTTTTCATCTTTGGCCCGATAACACGACAGCTGTGTTTTTCAAAAACTTTTTGAAACGTGGACTCTTCTGACCAAAAAAACATTGTTCCACTGTTCTACTTTCCATCTAAGACGAGACTGAGCCCAAAGAAGTCGGCAGCGCTTCTGGACAGTGTTGATGTATGGCTTCTCCTTTGCACAGTAAAGTCTGTGGATGCAGCGGCGAATGGTGTTGACTAACAGAGGTTTACTAAAGTTATCCCAAGCCCATGTTCATGATATCCATTACAGATGAATGATGTTTTTTAAGACAGTGATGCCTGAGGGACGAGAGATCACACGCATTCAGAAGTGGTTTTTGTCTTGCCCTTTACACACTGAGATTTGACCAGATTCCTTGAATCTTTTAACTATATTGTGCACTGTAGAAATGCCCAAAATCCTTCCAATTTGTCTTGGGGGAACATTGTTCTCAAAGTGCTGGATTATTTGCTGAAGCTTCTGTTGGCAAATTGACAAGTCTCGAATGATCCTTGCTCTTGAAGGACTAGGCTGTTTTTGGAGGTCCTTATATACTATGACACGATTGCCTCACCTGTTTAACATCTCCTGTTTCACATCGCCTTGTTATTTCAACTCATCAAATTGTTATTAGTCTTAAATTGTACTAACAATCATGGACATTTTTTGTAAACTTGTTGAGGCACCGAAATGTATTAACTACTTACCCAATTCCGAAAAAGTTGGGACAGTATGAAAAATGCTAATAAAAACAAAAAGGAGTGATTTGTAATTTATATTCACTCTTTGCTATTTTTAAAGCACTACAACTGAAAATGTACAGTAATTTCAAATCAGATGATTGCAACATTAACTACTGCTGCCACACGACTGGCTGATTAGATAATCGCATGGACGATTATTGGTGCCAGACCGGCTGGTTTGAGTATTTCTGTAACTGCTGATCTCCTGGGAATTTCACGCACAGCAGTCTCTAGAATTTACTCAGAATTATGCCAAAAACAAAAAACATCCAGTGAGCAGCAGTTCTGTGGACGGAAACGCCTTGTTGATGAGAGAGCTCAACAGAGAATGGCCAGACTGGTTCGAACTGACAAATTCTACAGTAACTCGGATAACTGCTCTGTACAATTGTGTTGAGAAGAATATCATCTCTGAATGCTATTCTGAGATGCGGGTTGGTGCTGTTTTGGCGGCACGAGGGGGACTTACACAATATTTCGGTTTTAATGTTGTGGCTGATCGGTGTAGGTGCCACAGTTTGCTCCTTAGAGGCCACTCGCATATGGGTTCTCATAACGTCAACTATATCTCTGCCTTGCATCCCCTTTTAAAAAACGTACTGATCTTAACTGTATTGTCTCCATAATGAATGAATTCATATTGCTGGATTTTTTGCCTATGCATCCCTTTTATTCTTATGTGAGCTCTATTCACAATATAATATATATTGTGGCATCTTATTGCCTTTGTATTACTTTAATAAACAACTTTATGGCCTTTCTTCACCAAATATATGAACACTATTGCTGCGACTTATTACTTGCTTATACTCTTCTTATCAAAGTGCCTTTGTAAACCAAAACATGGTGATTTCTCCACAAAATTATCTAATCATTATCGCTGTGCCATCATTAACATATCGTTAACAGTTCTAAAATATATCATAACTGGTCAGACGAAGAAGGTTGTTATTTGTTTTTCCATTGCTTGAATAATAAGGAGTCTTAAAGCATTTAGATGTTGCCACGTTTATTTCGTCACTGAATAGTTTAAACTTGCAGTGATTTTTAACAAATTTACAGTAAATGACATGAGATGTACACGGCAAACAGACTTTATCAGTATTGTTCAAATTGATAATGTTTGTTTTAAAAGTCATTATAATTAAAACTAATATCATATACCATCTGCAAATATGCATACATCTTGTTTAAACAGATGTAATAAACCAACCTCACACAACTTCAGCAGATCCAGCATCCTGTTTGGCCGATTAAATAGCCTTTGCTGTTACATTATGCAGTGACTTTAAACATAAGTGTGTGTATAATTATATGTATTTACATACAGGGTTGGGGAGTAACGGAATAAATGTAACGGGAATACGTATTTAAAATACAAAATATAAGTAACTGTATTCCACTACAGTTACAATTTAAAATCATTGGTATTTAGAATACAGTTACATTCAAAAAGAATTTTGATTACTGAAGAGATTACTTTGCATTTTATTGTCATTTGTTTCATTTAATATTTAGTCCTTTCAGATGGAATACATTTATACATAAATTATGCGATCCAAAGTGCATTTGAACAGCGGTGAAACAGTTTCTTATGATGTGTTGCATTCATACGAGCAGACAGAGAAGTAAGTTTGGAGCAGAAGTAGAAATAAACCTTGTGTAAACTGTCAGCTTTACGCTAAGCTAAAATGCTATTTCTAGCCATTTTACATGCACGTTACCAGGCACGATTTTTTCATCAAGAAAATTCACGTTAGATAATTTCTTTTTTTTCTAGTAAGACCTTTGATATTAGGGCAAACATTTTATTCTTGATAATAATTTTTGTATTGTTTTCCTGTAAAAATATCTAAAAATCCTTAAAACAAGATCAATTTGATTTATCTTATTTTAGAAACAACACTGCATAAGATATTTAGGTTTTTCAGTGAATGTATTTTTAACATGTGTATTTTGTCTTACTGTACTTGCAGAGTTTTTATAGTCAAAACAAGTGAAAAAATCTACCAGTGCTGAAGAAGTAATCAGAAGTATTTAGAATACGTTACCGACCTTGAGTAATCTAACGAAATACATTACAAATTACATTTTACAGCATGTATTCTGTAATCTGTAGTGGAATATGTTTCAAAAGTAACCCTCCCTATATATATATAATTTTTCCCCAAACGCATCTTTACTCCAGTCCAGTATGAGGTGCAAAAGCGCCATTAGTTGTTTTGCAAACCTCCATTAAACAAGAGACGATGAAAGAAGAATTTGAGCTTTCAGTCGGTGCATAATGTGTTTTATATTGTTTTTGAGATTGATGTGTAGTTTTCTGTGCATGTTGTTTTTCTCTTGTTGACGTTTTATGATCGTAAAATAATCGTATTCTCGTCTTATGTGGCGATTTTGTGACGGACCCTTTTAAAAAGTCCGTTTCAGGAGAAACAAGAAGAAATTTGAGAATATCATGTTTAATTTATGAGCTCATCAGTCACTCATTCCAAAGCTATTTTGTGAGAACCCAGATTTAAATCTGCAGATCTATTCATAACTGTTTTCAATTAAACAAATGTTAGCATTTCACTATTAAAATAAGTTGAGTGTAATTTTACAGTGTGGGGCATTAACATATATGTCAACATAAATAACAACTGCTGCATATAACATGCAAAAGTGTGGCACAGGGAACTTTATAAGGAAAAACCAGTGATCGGTATCAGCCTCATTTCCTGACCGGTGCACCACTAGTTATTGGCTAATATCGATAATATTTCTGCTGTCAGTACAAATGAAACCATGAAAAATTACATTTATATATACCATCTCATAATGTTTTTGTGTTCAGATGTTCATCATGAGAGAGCAGGTGGATGTGATTCATGCTGGAGAACAGCAGATGCTGCAGACATCAGTGAAGATTGAAGTGATGCAAGAGGAGATAAAAGAAGAAAACACAACAGAGGAACAACAGAATGATGAAGATGATGATGAACAGCAGATGATACAGACACCAGTGAAGATTGAAGTGAAGCTGGTGGAGATAAAAGAAGAAAATACAACAGAAGAAGAACAGAGTGATGAAGATGATGACGAACAGCAGATGCTGCAGACACCAGTGAAGATTGAAGTGAAGCAGGAGGATATAAAAGAAGAAAACACAGCAGAGGAACAACAGAGTGATGAAGATGATGATGAACAGCAGATGCTGCAGACACCAGTGAAGATTGAAGTGAAGCAAGAGGAGATAAAAGAAGAAAACACAGCAGAGGAACAACAGAGTGATGAAGATGATGATGATTTTATTAATTCAGGTTAGTTTTATCTTTTTAATGTTGTTTTATAGTCACATTACTTACTTATTAGGCTTATATTTGCATAATTACACACATGTTTGGTATGTACAAGTTACTATACAAATTTAGAAGACCACATGACACTGGGTTTTTGTGGATAAAAGGGGAGATGAAAGCATTTCACTGCATTAAGGCTGTTGTCAACTCGACTACAAAAGTCAAGTCATTTTTATTGTATAGCGTGTGATTATTCATTTATTTTAATTTTTATCCCCTTTTCTCCCCAATTTGGAATGCCCAATTCCCACTACTTAGTAGGTCCTCGTGGTGGCGCAGTTACTCACCTCAATCCGGGTGGTGGAGGACAAGTCTCAGTTCCCTCCACTTCTGAGACCGTCAATCCGCGCATCTTATCACGTGGCTCATTGTGCATGACACCGCGGAGACTCACAGCATGTGGAGACTCATGCTACTCTCCACGATCCACACACAACTTACCACACGCCCCATTGAGAGTGAGAACCACTAATCGCGACCACGAGGAGGTTACCCCATGTGACTCTACCCTCCCTAGCAACAAGGCCAATTTGGTTGCTTAGGAGACCTGGCTGGAGTCACTCAGCACTCCATGGATTTGCTGAGCTACTCAGGCCCCCCGGCCTGTCGTGATTATTAAATAATCTTCTGATAGCGGTTATTATATCTTACCGCGGTTATTTGAGAAAACCACGATTATTGTACACGGTATTATTTAAAATTCTAATCACATTTTAAAGGGATAGTTCACCCAAAAAGGAAAATTCTCACCCTCATGCCATCCCAGATGTGTATGACTTTCTTCACCAGAACATATTCGAAGAAAAATTGACAAATAGCTCAGTAGGTCCTTAAAATGCAAGTGAATGGTGATTTGACATTTGAAGCTCCAAAAATCACAGACAGTCAGCATAAACGTCATCCATACGACTCCAGTGGTTAAATTAAGGTTTTATAAAGGGAAACAATCACTTTTGGTGCAACAATTATCAATATTTAAGTTTTTAAACTATAAATCGGTCAGAATGTGCGTGTAAACTTATCGTGTAGCGCCAAGTTCACGTGGTCTCTCATGTAACGTATTCGTGTTGGCATATTACGGATGTAATCTCACATTCTTCTCTCGGTTGAGATATCCAGGATAAGCACAAACGGACCTTTGTGAAAAACATAGATACAAATACTGATCTAATCCAAAACCAACAAAGTTTCTGTAGAGCATTCCTTCTACTCAGTTGTAAACATCGCTACTCTTCCGGGTGTGTCGCACGTACGTCAGTTCTCGCGTGAACATGCGAACGCAATTACGTCACGCGCATACCGCTGCTAACCCGGAAGCGATGCTTTACAGTTAAAAAATACTTGAACATTGATCTTTTTCGCACCAAAAGCGATTGTGACGCTTTAGAAGACATTAATTTAATCGCTGGATTTGTATGGATAACATTTATGCTGACTGTCTGTGATTTTTTGGAGCTTCAAAAGTCTGATTACCATCCACTTTCATTTTAAGGACCTACTAAGCTGAGATATTTTTCTATTTTCTTCAAATGTGTTCTGCTGAAGAAATAAAGTCATACACATCTTGAATAACATGAGAGAATTTAAATTTTTAGGTGAACCATCCCTTTAATGGACAAATACGGGAATTTTAAATAAAAACTTCTCATAAGTATTCAAACATCATAAAGGCTTTTTCTTCCATTCATCAGTGAGCGAGACAGTGATACTGAAGTGTAAAATTATATATACTGCATAAATACAATTAGTCAAATAATGTTGTCCACTATTAGACGTATGGTATGGTTAAAGTAAGGGTCACTGTGTTAAAAAATATATTATCGCATTTGACGCAAAGCTAGATCGTCAATTGTCGTATTATATGAATTTATAATACGCCATTTGCATACTTTACCTAGCAAAATGAACGAAAATGATTCTAAGTATGTACAGTTGGAAAAAAGGGACCTAGCTAATCCAGTGCTGGTCAGGCTTGTGAATATTCACACTCATTGTCGATATAACTTGAAATACACATTAAACACCTCTTTTTTTGCTGAATGAAGCAATAGCTTCATGTCTCAGTGTTCTATGGATGTTGTCCAATGTCATCCACAGTAGTGAGAATTCATTCACCAATCAGAGAAATCGATGTTACCATGGAAATAAAACATCCATGGAAATGTTACCATGGATCTCCCCACGCTTAAATTTTCGGTCCAAAAACTTTTTTATATCGGCTGTTTGAATATATTGTTCTTAACTTTTGTCACATTATTATACTAGTCAATAGCCTCATATTGAGTTTTTTTTTATTGTTTATTTGATTACATTTCAACACAATGTTCACGATTCTGAGTTTGAGAAATGCGGCACTTTCCGAAGTCCCTGAAAACTGCAGTTGTCAAGCCCCTTCTTGAAAAGAGCAATCTAGATAACTCGATATTGAACAATTACAGACCAATTTTAAATCTTCCTTTCATAGGCAAAATCATTGAAAAGGTTGTTTTCAATTAGCTGAACAAATTCTTAATTTGGAATGGCTACTTTGACAATTTCCAGTCTGGTTTTTGACCGCATCATAGCACAGAGATGGCACACATAAAGATCCTTAAATGATATTCAGTGCTGGTATTATTAGATCTTAGTGCTGCGTTTGACACTGTTGACCACAACATTCTCCTAGACAGATTGGAAAACTGGGTAGGGCTCTCTGGGATGGTCCTCAGCTGGTTCAGGTCATATCTAGAAGGGAGGGGTTATTATGTGAACATAGGCAACTATAAATCTAAGTGGACATCCATGACGTGTGGAGTCCCACAAGGCTCAATTCTTGCACCACTCCTGTTCAACCTGTATATGCTCCTACTTGGCCAAATTAAGAAAAATAACCAAATTGCGTACCATAGCTATGCAGACGACACCCAGTCCTATCTAGCCCTGTCTCCAAATGACTACAGCCCCATAGACTCTCTGTGCCAGTGCACTGACGAAATTAACAGTTGGATGTGCCAAAACTTCCTTCAGTTAAACAATGACAAGACAGAGGTCATTGTATTGACAACAAAGGCAAAATTCCCAAGGTGAACACATACCTTGACTTCAAGGGTCTAGAGACAAAAAATCAAGTCAGGAATCTTGGTGTCATTTTGGAGTCAGACCTTTCGTTTCAGTAGTCACATCAAAGTAATAACTAAATCAGCATACTATCATCTCAAAAATATAGCCAGAATTAGATGTTTTGTATCCAGTCAAGACTTAGAGAAACTTGTTCATGCATTCATCACCAGTAGGGTGGACTACTGCAATGGACTCCTCACCGGCCTTCACAAAAAGACCATTAGACACCTGCAGCAAGAATACCGTTGCCAGGATTCTCACCCGAACAAAAAAATCAGAACATATTATTCCAGTCCTCAGGTATTTACACTGGCTTACATTTAAAATAGATTTTAAAGTACTATAACTCGTTTATAAATCGCTCAACAGCCTAGGACCTAAATACATTTCAGATATGCTTGTTGAATATAAACCTAACAGACCTCTCAGATCATTAGTATCAAGTCAGTTAGACATACAGAGGGTTCACTCAAAACAAGGTGTGAGAGCATTTAGCTATTATGCCACCCACAGCTGGAACCAGCTTCTAGAAGAGGTCAGATGTGCTCCAACAGTAGCCACATTCAAATCCAGACTGAAAACACATCTGTTTAACTGTGCATTTACTAAATGAGCACTGTGCTGCACTTACTGGTTGCACTGCATCATTTTATTTCTGTATTCTTTTTTCTTTTTTTTTCTTTTTATTATTTGTACTTATTTTTTAAATTAATTTATTACTTTTTATTCTCATTTCTTGTTCTTAACTGGTTCTTGTACTTTATCATTTATATGTAAAGCACTTTGAATTACCATTCTGTATGAAATGTACTATATAAATAAACTTGCCTTGCCTAGACAGTGGCAGGTCTATTATTAGGTCACATTAACACTTACAAGTCCTACATTTTGATACAAATCCACTTTTCCCCCACTGTTTACATTCACTTTAGACATACTGTAAATCTGTATTTAAATGAACGACTCAAGACATTTTGGTAGAATTTGTAAATTTATTTGACCGTTCAGGCGCTCTTAGAGTGCACGCATAAAGCCTGCACATAATAAGCCGCCTGTCAGTCAAATGGCGCGCAGCTACTAGATGCTAGCGAATGAAAAAATTACACGCTCTGGATTGTTTTCAACAGCAAAATAAGAATATAAACTTTGCAAAAAGTGGCACAGGCCTAGGCTATATCACAAATATAGCCGGTTATTTTTTCGTTATTAGTGAAATTAGTTTTTAAATAATTAGTGATTGACTGATATATCGCAGAGGCCGATAAATGAAATTTCCTGTTTGGTTGATTTGTTTCTTGAGAGTGCTGAGAATCACCTGCTTGCATGTGAAGCAACTGAGACATGTAAACGACCAGTCACGGTTCATTTTGTTGTTACGGGCCATCGTGTTACTACAATAGACTGGTGTGCAACACAGTGTCATTTAAATGGTCCGAATATCAGAGCAGCGAAAGACGCGTTTGAGCTCATAATGTTAAAGTGCTCACCTGTTTCATTCTCACTCTCTCTCTTCAACAGTTCCCTGTAACTTTTAACTGTCTTGTCTAATGATAAAAATGCAAATATAATTAAAACTAATATCATATACCATCTGCAAATATGCACACATCTTGTTTAAACAGATGTAATAAACCAACCTCACACAACTTCAGCAGATCCAGCATCCTGTGGAGCGCTCATATATCTTCCTCTCAAGTGTGTAATCTAACAGTCTCTCAACAGTTCCCTGTCACTTTTAACTTTCTTTTTAATGATAATAGGCAAACATTAATAAAACTTCTATTATATACCATCTGCAAATATGCAGATATCTCGTTTAAACAGATGTAATTGACGAACCTCATGAAAATCAATTTTCTTCCCGTCGAGCGCTCATCTAATATCTTCCTCTGAAGTGCGTAGTCTATCAGCCAGAATAAAAACTTCAGGATCAGGATCAAAAGTTCCTCTGATTCACAAATCATGACGGTCAGTCTGTCATGCCGTTTAAACTGTCAGGAGATCGCTGCTTGCGCTGGATCCGCACGAGCGCATGAGTGCAACTTTAAAGTAAAAACGCTTCGTGTGCACTATAAGTAAATGTCTTATTCACTGTGCACTGTATGTGCAGTTGGTTTGATTCTGTATTTTTTGAGAAAATGCGATTGTTAATGCGCACATGCCATGGTTGCTGGACTACTGTGTGTACTGTTATTTCCTTCTTTCTAATATATTAAACATTTCTTTATGTGCAAATAATTTACCAAAATTTGATGACTAAACAGAAATCAGAAGAAACTGCTATCTACCATTTTAAAATACAATATTATTTTATATTTTAATATTTTATATTATTACTATAAGTTAAAGTTTAGTGTGAAATTGAGTAAAAGTACTAAATAGGAGTATTCATTATTTAGCAATTTTATGTTTGATATTTACTATATTAAATTGTGTGATATATTGGCATTGTACTGGCCTATCGGCCACCCTGCTCTCAGGATATCGGCATCGGCCATAAAAAAACCCATATCGGTCGATCACTAGTTTTAAATGGGCTACTTGTCTGGTTGGGCAAGTAAATATTTATTTCACTTGCCCGTTCAAAATCCACTTGTCGCAGACAAGCGTTAATGTTGAGCCCTGAAAAACACGGTAATTCTGTCGAAGGCAGCTAACTAAACATTGCCATTTGATAATACATCTCTGGTGGATAATCTCTGAGCTCAAAAATAGCAAACACAAAACAGGTGGCATTCATGTTTCTTGTTCACAGGTACGAGGCACTGCAGAGTTTGTTGTCACTGCTGAAACTTTTTAGTGTGTACGTGGCCATAGATGCAGTGTCCTGTGTTATTGGGCTGGTGAAGGCTTTAGTTGGCAGTAATTTATAGTCCATGGATTCCATTTTCAGTCTGACAGGAAGCTTGGCAGTTCATTTCGGTGAAGTCCATCCTAAGTCCGAGGTTCAGGCAGTGGCCAGTGAAGTATCCCATGTCTTAAAGTTGTGCTTGGCAGCAGTTTATCCTCTGTGAAGTCCATTGTAGTAGACTGATGTATTGCAGACAGTGATCATCAAAGTGCTCCTTGCTGTGTTTTTGGTACAGGCTGCAGTTAGTAGTCATCGATCAGCAAAACATAGTGGTGGGAGTGGGACATCGGGCAGGACTGGAGCTAAATCTGGAAATCTCAGGATATGTATCCCAAGGATGAGACAAGAAAACGAATAGAATATTATTAGCTTAGATGACATTCAATTTAAAGCAGAGTTATAGAATATGAGAAGGGTTTCCAGTTCCAGCAGACCTAACTAAAGCAGCATAACTGTGAGTTGAGGGAATAATTAGTTGGATGCCTGGCTGAAGAGATGAGTCTTTAGTCTAGACTTAAGCCCGAAGTATACTTTGATTATGGTCGAACACGAGATTGTGAAAGTATACTCCATTTGACAGTGCGCACATACACAGGTGGTTGACACATGCGCACTACAACTGTTGTTGTTTTTACCTTCATCTCTTCTCGCACTTCTTCGTTACAGCAACAGCTGAAATGTGAGCATTGCCACCTTGTGGATCCACTAAAGGCGGGCAGACATGGACTGATTTTTTCCAGTCAGGAGAGATCGCCTGGAAATCGTTGGTGCTCGTGTGGTTGTGGCTCGCTTCGTGTGAGAGGAATTACAAGCGGAGCCAAGCGGCTTTCGAGTAGCTCACGACCTCACGATAATTTTTAAAACTGTTTAAAAAAATTTGGGCCAATTTGGCGTTCTACCTGAAGCTGACCAATCAAGAGAAGGTGTTACAACTCACACGATCCATGAAAACTGAGTGTTCATGAAGCTTTTACACATTTGGAGAAAATGGTTGTGTTAAATCTGTGTTTTCCCCATATTATTCACGACCACATCACCGTAGGATTCTACAGAAATGCCATGCTGTTCTCTGCTCTTCAAACAAATAATTTGCCATACAGGTTGCACTTGAAAACAATCTTCACTCTGATGGACAGTTTTCACATTTCCATCATGGTCTATTTTTGAATTCGTTTCAGTTCTAGGGCAACATTTAGGGGGATATAGTATCTATTATAATTGTATTTTCACACAATAGTGGATATGTGATAGAAGATTTTTTTTTCTCCAAGTGCGTGTCTAGTGAAACAAAGGACATCTAGGTTGAAAGTTCTGCCTGTCAATCAACCGCTGCTAAAACAAGATTTTTTAACTTAGCTGTGTGTGCGGCTTTAAAGCGCATTTACATGGACAAGAAGACCCCATGGATCTTCTTCAGAATGACTGCTATCAACATGCAAGCAGTGTGACATAGATGAGAAGGACGTAGCCTAAATCTAAAGCTGAATAGTTCAGGTAGCGTACTCCACTAAAATAACTCTGAATTCTGCACTAAACATCATGTTTGCGCTTATATTAAATCCAAGTATAACCAACAGAAACGGTGAGCAAATTTTCCAAACTTTCTTTTTAATCTTGTACATTTTGTGCACTTTATCAGGAATTAACTGGCAGCAACACACTGACGTTATGATTGATGTATGCAGTCATAAAATCACAAAGCCTCCCTTCAAAATCTCAATCTGTCAAATGTTGTACAGCATTTGTAATAAGTATCCATTTTTTTTTTTTTTTAATCGGCAGATGAGTTTTCAGCTAATGCAGCCTCTGGCAATGCCAGTCTTCTATTTTATTTCTAAATCGCAAGCTACAAGGAATTGAAGCAGTGTTCTCTGGCTTTATGTCTTATAATGATAAATAGCGTGAAAATTAATGCGATTGCTCCGGAATTCGTCAGATAGTTAAGTCGTGTCGTGTACCACTGCACCTATACGATTTTTAGATAAACTGAGTCATAACGTGTGCAGGGGCTCATGACCTCCCGAGTGTCAGAACTCGCACCGTGTACACCCGGCCTAATTCGTGCAAATAATTTCAGGCGCATGTGTATTCTGCGCATTCAATGACACGCGGTTAGAAAAATTGGGCTGCACTCGAGCACCCTGCTGATGACGAGATTTGCATCATGCGTCCAGTACATTCGCATCTGACTGAAGTATACTTGGGGCTTTAAACTGAGAGAGTGTGTCTGAGTTCCGAACACTGCTAAGAAGACTATTCCAAAATTTAGGAGCCAAATAGGGAAAGGATCTACCTCCTTATGTGGATTTCGATATTTAAGGTATTATTAACAGGCCTCAATTTTGCGATTGTAATGACGTTTTATAGCATGATAGAAGGTTGCTTAACTACTAAGGAGCTAGGCCATTCAAAGCTTTGTAAGTAATTAAAAGAATTTTAAAATTGATACAAAACTTTACTGGCAGCCAGTGTAGTGATGGTAAAATGGGGCTAATATGATCATATTTCTTGGTTCTTTTAAGCACTCTAGCTGCTTCATTTTGAACTAACTGAATTCTATTAATTGAACCTGTATGACATCCTCCCAGTAATGCATTACAATAATCTAGTCTTGAGGTCATGAATGCATGAATTATTTTTTCGGTGTCAGAAGCAAGGAGCATGTGTTGTAATTTAGCAATATTTCTGAGGTGGAAGAATGCTGTTCTACAAACATTGGAACAATGGGCAAATTGCAATCAAGTATAACACCAAAGTTCTTTACTGTAGAAGATGACGTAACAGTACATCGATTGAAAATTAAATAATATTCTAGCATCTTATTTTTAGAGGGTTTTGGTCCAATAATTAATACCCCTGTTTTGTCAGAATTTAGTAGAAGGACATTTTTAGCCATCCAGTCTTTGATATCATTGATACACTGTGCTAACTTGGAAAATGTATTTGGGTTTCGAGGAAATATAAAGTTGGGTATTGTCAGCGTAACAGTAAAAAATAATTCCACGGTTCCTGATAATGTCTCCCAGGGAAAGCATATATAAGGAGAAAAGCAGAGGCCCTAAAACTGATCCCTGTGGCACTACATAACTTTAGCTTGATCTGACAATTCCTTGTTTACACAAAGTGGTAGCGATCAGATAAATAGGACCTAAACCTAGCTAATGCCTGTCTACAAATGGGAACAAAATTCTCAAGCCTAAGGGAATGCCGTGATCTATTGTGTCAAAGGCAGCACTAAGATCTAAAAGCTCTAAAAGTTAAGAGCAAGTCATTTGTAACTCTGATAAGAGCAGTCTCTGTATTATGATGGGGCCTAAATCCTGACTGAAATCCTTCACAAATACCTTTTGTCTGTAAAAATTAACATAGTTGGGATAATTAAGATGAAAGGTGAGCCGTTTCCATCCTTGACTTTGTAACATTTTTCTTGCCATTCAAATATTGCTAGCATCATCTTCACCTTGTCGGTAAACATGCAGTTCTCCGACGCAGCAATTATTTAATTAAGCATCAAACCACCTAATATTACATTTCGGTTGTGTTAAATGATTGATTTCTTGTACCATGACTATATGTAATAAAGTGTACTGTATACATACCTTGGCATTTCTCTGTTGATGTTCTAAATCCTCTTCTAAATTGGCCATCTCTCATTGCCATTGCATTTTGAGCATTTGAGCTTTTTTTTAATGCACAAATTCAGTGTTGCGTATTCTATCCATATGATGTCATATTGCATGTGTATTATGAAATGGCTTGTCATGTCAGGGACACATTTTAACTCAAAATTCACAACAGTGGAACATAAAATTCAAAATACAATCCCCACATCTAAACATTTAAGTGCTTGTATATGTAAAAAGTGCAGTATAGCTGTCTGAATGTGACATTGTCTGATTTATCTCCGTGCTTGTGGGGAAATTAACATTAACAGTGACAGCAAAACACCTTGCTTACATTTTCACTTGCAGCACAAAGAAATAGATCGGTTTCTTTCAGTGTTATTTGTGCATTTTTAACTTGCGCTGACTGACATATTAATATTATCACAATTTGTGCTCTATGGTATGCTTGTGTAGGCCCTACATCAGAATCAGAATGAGCTTTATTGCCAGGTATGCTTACACATACAAGGAATTTGTCTTGGTGACAGGAGCTTCCAGTGCACAACAATACAATACAGCAACAAGAAATAATAATAAAAAATAATTGAATAAAATAAATAAAAATTGAATAAAAATAAAAACTGAATAGAAAATAAAGTATATATAGAATACACAATAAGACAACAAAAAAAGAAAATAATAATAATATATATATATATATATATATATATATATATATATATATATATGCAGTGTAAATACAAATCTGTTACAGTGCATCCGGAAAGTATTCACAGCACTTCACTTTTTCCACATTTTGTTATGTTACAGCCTTATTCCAAAATGGATTAAATTCATTATTTTCCTCAAAATTCTACAAACAATACCCCATAATAACAACGTGAAAGCAGTTTGTTTGAAATCTTTGCAAATTTTTAAAAAATAAAAAAAACTGAAAAAAATCACATGTACATAAGTATTCACAGCCTTTGCTCAATACTTTGTTGAAGCACCTTTGGCACCAATTACAGCCTCAAGTCTTTTTGAGTGTTATGCTACAAGCTTGGCACACCTATTTTAGGGCAGTTTCTCCCATTCTTCTTTGCAGGACCTCTCAAGCTCCATCAGGTTGGATGGGGAGCGTCGGTGCACAGCCATTTTCAGATCTCTCCAGAGATGTTCAATCGGGTTCAAGTTTGGGCTCTGGCTGGGCCACTCAAGGACATTCACAGAGTTGTCCCGGAGCCACTCCTTTGTTATCTTGGCTGTGTGCTTAGGGTCGTTGTCTTGTTGGAAGATGAACCTTCACCCCAGTCTGAGGTCCAGAGCGCTCTGGAGCAGGTTTTCATCAAGAATGTCGCTGTACATTGCTGCATTCATCTTTCCCTTGATCCTGACTAGTCTCCCAGTTCCTGCCGCTGAAAAACATCCCCACAGCATGATGCTGCCACCACCATGCTTCACTGTAGGGATGGTATTGGCCAGGTGATGAGCGGTGCCTGGTTTCCTCCAGACATGACGCTTGCCATTCAGGCCAAAGAGTTCAATCTTTGTTTCTCATGGTCTGAGAGTCCTTCAGGTGCCTTTTGGCAAACTCCAGGCGGGCTGTCATGTGCCTTTTACTGAGGAGTGGCTTCCGTCTGGCCACTCTACCATACAGGCCTGATTGGTGGAGTGCTGCAGAGATGGTTGTTCTTCTGGAAGGTTCTCCTCTCTCCGCAGAGAAATGCTGGAGCTCTGTCAGAGTGACCATTGGGTTCTTGGTCACCTCCCTGACTAAGGCCCTTCTCCCCCGATCGCTCAGTTTGGCCAGGCGGCCAGCTCTAGGAAGAGTCCTGGTGGTTCCAAACTTCTTCCATTTACGGATGATGGAGGCCACTGTGCTCATTGGGACCTTCAATGCTGCAGAAATTTTTCTGTACCCTTCCCCAGATCTGTGCCTCGATACAATCCTGTCTCGGAGGTCTACAGACAATTCCTTGAACTTCATGGCTTGGTTTGTGCTCTGACATGCACTGTTAACTGTGGGACCTTATATAGACAGGTGTGTGCCTTTCCAAATCATGTCCAATCAACTGAATTTACCGCAGATGGACTCCAGTAAAGTTGTTGAAACATCTCAAGGATGATCAGTGGAAACAGGATGCACCTGAGCTCAATTTTGAGTGTCATGGCAAAGGCTGTTAATACTTATGTACTTGTGATTTTTTTCGTTTTTTATCAAACAAACTTCTTTCACATTGTCATTATGGGGTGTTGTTTGTAGAATTTTGAGGAAAATAATTAATTTAATCCATTTTGGAATAAGGCTGTAACATAACAAAATGTGGAAAAAGTTAAGTGCTGTGAATACTTTCCGGATGCACTGTATATACAGTGCAAGGGAATGTAATGGCAGAAGTGGTTGGATGTGTTGGATAAATATAAAAAGACTAAACTTTGAATTGCACATAGTTATTGCTCAATGGGGCAATTTAACTGTTCATGAGATGGATAGCCTGAGGGAAAAAACTTTTCCTGTGCCTGACGGTTCTGGTGCTCAGAGCTCTGAAGCGTCGGCCAGAGTGCAACCATTCAAAAAGGTAGCGGGCAGGGTGAGTGGGGTCCAGAGTGATTTTTCCAGCCTTTTTCCTCACTCTGGATGTGTACAGTTCTTGAAGGGAGGGCAGGGGGCAACCAATAATCCTCTCAGCAGTCCGAACTGTCCTTTGTAGTCTTCTGATATCCGATTTCGTAGCTGCACCAAACCAGACAGTTACTGAAGTGCAGATGACAGACTTAATGACTGCTGAGTAGAACTGTATCAGCAGCACCTGTGGTAGGTTGAACTTCCTCAACTGGCGGAGTAAGTACAACCTCTGCTGGGCCTTTTTCACAATGGAGTCAATGTGGGTCTCCCACTTCAGGTCATGTGAGATGGTAGTGCCCAGGTACCTGAATGACTCCACTGCTGCCACAGTGCTGTTTATAATGGTGAGGGGGGTCAGTGTTGGGGTGTTCCTCTTAAAGTCCACAATCATCTCTACCGTTTTGAGTGTGTTCAGCTCAAGGTTGTTTTGACTACACCAGTGGGCCTTCCATTCAACCTCCTTTCTGTATACAGACTCATCATCATCTTGGATGAGGCCAATGACAGTAGTGTCGTCTGCAAACTTCAGGAGCTTGACAGAGGGGTCCTTGGCGGTGCAGTTGTTTGTGTACAGGGAGAAGAGTAGTGGGGATAGCACACATCCCTGGGGGGCACCAGTGCTGACTGTACAGGTGCTGGAAGTGAATTTCCCGTCTCACAAGCTGCTGCCAGTCCGTCAGAAAGCTGGTAATCCATTGACAGATAGACATGGGAACAGAGAGTTGGTGTCATTTGGTCTGGAGAATAGCTGGGATGATGGTGTTGAAAGCCGAACTGAAGTCCACAAAAAGGATCCTTACATATATCCCTGGTCTGTCCAGATGTTGCAGGATATGATGCAATCCCATGTTGACTGCATCCTCAACAGACCTGTTTGCTCGATAAGCAAATTGAAGGGAATCTAGAAAGGGTCCAGTGATGTCCTTCAGGTGGGCCAACACCAGACTCTCAAATTATTTCATGACCACAGACGTCAGGGACAAGCGGATGAAACACCATCATGGCCCTGTGCTTTCCTTGTCTTTTGTTTTCAGAAGCCACGGCACACCTCTTCTTCACAGATCTTAAGTGCAGGTTGAGGAGGGGAGTTGCAGGAGGTGTTTGTGTGAAGTGAAGGTCAGAGCGGGTTTGGGTGTGAGATTGGACCTTTCAAATCTGCAGTAGAACACATTCAAGTCTTCAGCCAGTTGTGGGCAGGAGTCCTGTAGTTTGTAAGTTGTTTTAGGCCACTGCACACTGATGCAGGGTCATTAGCTGAAAACTTGTTTTTCAGCTTATCAGAATAGTTTCTTTTAGCCACTGATTTCCTCGTTCAGTGTGTTCCTGGCCTGATTGTACAAGACCTTATCCCCACCTCTGTAAGCAACCTCTTTGGCCTGACGAAGCTGTCTGAGTTCTGCTGTAAACCACGGTTTGTCGTTGTTGTATGTTAAGTCCTAGTAGGAATGCACATATCCTCACAGAAACTGATATATGATGTAACAGTATCTGTGAGCTCATCCAGATTAGTGTCTGCAGCCTCAAAAACACTCCTATCAGTGCAGTCAAACCAGGCATGTAGTTCCAGCTCTGCTTCATTGGTCCACATTTTACAGTCCTTACTACAGGTTTAGCAGATGTTAGTTTCTGTCTGTAGGTTGGAAGAAGATGAACCAGACAATGATCAGAGAGTTCCAAAGCTGCTCTAGGGACAGAGTGATATGCATCCTTTATTGTTGTGTAGCAATGATCCAATATATTTCTGTCTCTGGTTGGGCATGTAATGTGCTGTTTGTATTTGGGCAGTTCACGTGTGAGGTTTGCTTTGTTAAAATCCCCAAGAATAATAATAACTGAGTCTGGATTTTGTTGTTCCATGTCTGTGATTTGATCAGCCAGCTGTTGCAGCGCTGCGTTCACCCACGCGTGTGGCGGGATATAAACACTCAACAGAATAAATGAGGAAAACTCCCGCAGAAAGTAGAAAGGCTTACAGTTCTAAAGACTACTTCCAAATTAGGACAGAATATCTTCTTTAACATTGTTACATCTGTACATCAACTTTCATTGATGTAAAAGCATGTTCCACCGCCTCTCGTTTTTCCCATTATATCCGCGATGCGATCCGCTCTGAACAGCTGAAAGCCCGGCAGATGTAATGCGCCCTCCTAAATGGCTTCACTCAGCCAGGTTTCTGTGAAGCACAAGGCAGCAGTGGTGGAAAAGTCCTTGTTTGTACAGGTGAGGAGATGTAGTTCGTCCGTTTTGTTAGGAAGAGAGCAGAGATTCGCTAGATAAATACTTGGCAAGGCTGCTTGAAAGCCGCACCGATGGAGCCTGATTAGCTCGCCAGCTCGTCTCCCTCACCTGCGTCTCTTGAACAGCACAGCTGCACTGCCGACTAAAATGTCCAGCAAAGTGTCCGAATAGTCAAAAACTGGGAAAATATTGTCTAGTATGTGCTGCTGAATGAGCTCTACACTGAGGCGGTATTTCACTCATAAAGAACACTTATAATGGAACAGTGATGCGTCTTATACAAAATACTGTATTATACTCACTTCACATTTTTATCTTTTTTTTTATGTCAGTTCAGTGGCACTGCAAAGCACATATAGAGCTGCTATAAGTGTTGGGTGTGACCCACAATAATTAAAATCAGATATTTTCCTGTAATGAAGTGATGCAAGGAATTACTCTTTATTTTTCAAGGAATTACTTTTTATAACTATTCAATTATAGCTTCTTTTCTGTTGTTATTTGCATTACAAATATGATTTTAATTGGATCAAAATTATTGCGCTTCATTTTATTTTGTAGATGTGCATGTGCAAGCTGAGCTCATGCATCAGGCACAGATGTGCAAATGTTTTAAGCACTCTCTTCTACAGTGTCCTCACTCACATGGCACTGGGAAGCCCTTGAATAATTTTTCTTGTTTCAATGAAATATCAGAACGAACAAATTGATTATACATCCCAGTGCTACAGAGGACGTTCTGGATGAGTATGCTCGGTTCGTGTGTTTCTGTGCATGCTGTGCAGCAGCTCACACAACAGCAGCTCTACTCAGTTGTATGTTTTGAGGTATCGGGATATTTTAACAAGTACAAGTACATGAGTAAAGTATCTAACCTGATGCCATCCTTGAATAAATGCATCATTCTTTCTGTGTGGTGCTTCATCTTTGGAAATAAGGAGTATTCCAAACTCCTGTCGAACTCTGCCAGATGAAGCTGATGGCGACGCTGAACGCACTAGTGGAATCGATGCGCTGTGAATAGTGGCTGTACGTGATAGCAATATCCAGTGTCCAGAATATGAATGAATTTCTCCATAGCGAGCCTAATTTTGTTCTATTTCTAAAATCTCTCACGGGCCGCATCAGAGCAGTCAGAGGCCGCAGATGGCCTGCGGGCCAGACTTTGGACACCCCTGACGTAACTAATGGCTAAAGCATTTCTAAAAGACTTGGAGGCCATTTAGACTGAATACGTTGTTGCGTTCAAAAAGCAAGACACAATTCAATGAATAGAGCACAACACGTGTGTCTCGAGACAAAAGAACTTAAAACAATTATGCTGCACCTGCGTGAGACGCTGAAAACACTGTGATGCGCTGTGATATTTTACATAGGAAACCCCCCCCCCCGGAAAAACAGCATAGATGAAAAATATATATGTTTTTCTTTTTTTTGTGTGTGTGTGTGTGTTTGTGTGTGTGTGTGTGCGTAGTAGATCTTACTATAATAACGTTATGAAAAAGTTTATCTCTTGCCATAGAAATGTGAGCACCGTTGATATAAATATATACATTTTTCAATTCAAAAATCACAAATATATACTGAACATTTGTTTTCTTCCACTAAATTGCGGTTCCTTTTGATGTTTCACACCTCTTGAATTTGAATTGATTTTTGATAATTTACTGTGTTTATTGTAGAGCCGACGGAAGTGAAAGAGCAACATCAAGAACTGAATGAAAAGGAGGAGAAACTTCAGCATCAGAATTTCACAACTGGAGAAAAATCTTTGAGTTGTTCAAACACAAAAAAGAGTTGCTCACCAAAAAAGCATCAAAGAAGAGCAGCCAAGAAATCTCTTATCTGCTCTCAGTGTGGAAAGAATTTCAGTTTTAAAAGTGATCTTAATATACATATGAGTGTTCATACTGGAGAGAAGCCTTACACCTGCCTTCAGTGTGGAAAGAGTTTTGCACGTAAAAAATATCTTAATATGCACACAAGAGTTCACACAGAAAAAAAGCATTTACCATGCCATCAGTGTGGAAAGAGTTTCACACAAAAACAATATCTTATTAAACACATGAGAGTTCATACTGGAGAAAAGCCTTACACGTGCCATCAGTGCGGAAAATGTTTTGCATATGCAGATAATCTCAAGAATCATCTTCGCCGTCACTCTGGAATAAGACCATTTGAATGTGATAAGTGTGGAAAAATATTTGTTTTGGATTCAGGCTTAAAACAACATCTGAAAAGACACACAAATGAGAAGCCTTACAAGTGTTCTTCTTGTGGAAAGAGTTTTGCAGACCTGTCCTATTTTAAAGAGCACCAGAAAATACATACCTTTATGAGGGCTCATATGTGCTTTGAATGTGGGAAGACTTATATTACAGCCAGCCACTTGAAACAACACCAAAAAATTCATACTGGAGAAAAACCTTACAAGTGCTCACACTGTGAAAAGAGTTTTACTTGCTCGCAAAACCTGCAAAAACACGAGAGAATCCATACTGGAGAAAAACCTTACAAGTGCTCACAATGTGAAAGGAGTTTCACTCGGTCAGAGCCCCTGAAAACACATGAAATAATTCATACTGGAGAGAAACCATACCACTGCTCTTCATGTGGGAAAAGTTTCAGCGCAGCAAGTAATCTAAAGAGACATATAAAAAAGAATTGCCCAAGTATTCACAGTGAGCAAAAATCATATTAAGGTCCAAAGATATCAAGTAAAATTGTTGGAAGTTCAGATGAACACAAAGATAGAATTTCTCCCAAAAGACAGCATCATCTAAGAAAGTAAAAAAGGACATTTAACAAAGTCTTCGTATTAATTCAGGAATTTTTCGGAATGCTTTTCTG
Source organism: Myxocyprinus asiaticus (assembly GCF_019703515.2). Lineage (NCBI taxonomy): Eukaryota > Metazoa > Chordata > Actinopteri > Cypriniformes > Catostomidae > Myxocyprinus > Myxocyprinus asiaticus. Next base: position 41,400,932 of record NC_059371.1, read on the forward strand.
TTGTGTGTGGGCTACCTTTTTATTAATGGAAACTAAGGATGCTACAGTCAATCGGCCATTGAATAGTATCGTCCTTTAATCACTTCCTATGACTCAATCAGTGGTCTCATAATTAGGCCGCAAAAGGCTCCTTGAATGAACATTGCATTTATATAGTGTTTTTCTGACACTACACTCAAAGCGATTTACACAGTGAACCAGGGACTCTCCTCAACCACCACCAGTGTGCAGCATCCACCTGGATGATGCGACGGCAGCCATAGTGCCCCAGTACGCTCACCACACACCAGCTATTGGTGGAGAGGAGAGAGAAGAGTTATAGAGCCAATTAATGGATAGGGATTATTAGGAGGCCATGATTGAGAAGGGCCAATAGGGGGAATTTGGCCAGGACACCAGGGTTACACCACTACTCTTTCAATTTTTAATGACCATAGAGAGTCAGGACCTCAGTTTAACATCTCATCCGAAGGACGGTGCCTTTTTACCGTATAGTGTCCCCATCACTATACTGGGGCATTAGGACCCACACACTCCCTAATACCTCTTCTAGCAGCAACCTTAGTTTTCCCAGGAGGTCTCCCATCCAGGTACTGGCCAGGCTCAACCCTGCTTAGCTTCACTAGGCAACCAGTCTTGAGCTACAGGGTGACATCACTTCAGCGTCACTGTCATTTCATCAAGGGTGAGTGGAACATTGGCCGAATGTTGTAAGACAACAAATCTGATTCGCCAGTAAAGAATGATGCGGTGAGAGAGGTATGGGAATATAAAAAGCTTGTATGAATGCTATTTCTCACGGTACACCCTATCATCCTACATTTAGGAAATCCACCACCGGTCCAGCTGCAGATGTTGAGGTCCCTTCATTGCACCAACAAAAAAAAAAAAAAAATTTTATTCATTTTATTTTATTGGAACAAAACCAAGCTATGAGACTGATTCAAAAAGTGGGCCCCACCCTCTGAATGTATGAAGAGATGTAAAAAATTGTCTCTGCATAAATGGCAGAGTCTGTTTTTTGTGCCTATTTATTTTTCTTTATTTTTATTCTCTTCCTTGATGTCTGTTCTGTTTTCTCACATTCGCTCTCTCTGTTTTGTGCACATTCTGATTGGCAAGATCTTGTCAGTCTCAGAAGATGTGCACCAACCAAAATAGTGAATTAATCATGACAAAATTCTGAGAAAGGGAAAAAATACACACGCTCATGCTCATATTGCAATTTTATTTTGTTTTGTAATTATTGTTTCAATAGTTTCTGCCAAAATACCATAGTTACTGCAATTGTTATTACTATGCCTTAACGTTTACATTCATATGGTAAGACTTTCAAACTATGGAAAATGCTTACAAAATCTTTGTATTTTCTTGACTAATACTAAGTTACCACCGTATTATTGTAATGACAATACCTGTATTGGCATTAACTATACAGCAGTTACCTTAGTACATGTTTCTAAGGGTAACAAAATGGGATACTTTGAGGAAAATATTAAGTGATACCTTATTTCAATTCAAACTTAAAGGAGTTTCCATGCCATGGATTCTTATTTTATTTTCGGTCACACTTTATATTAGGTGGCCTTAAGTACTATGTACTAACATTAAATACATACCAGACTATATTTTCTGTGTAACTACGTGTTGTTCTGCAAAATGCCCACATTTGCTGCTAATGAGGTTGAGGTACGGGTAGGTTTAGGAGTAAGGTTAGGGTTAGGATTAGGGGTTAGAGTTTTCTTCCTTGAGGTCCACATTATGTTAGTAAAATTTCTTGCACAAAAACAGTCATAATGTAGTATTACATGACCTTTTTCTACCCTGTGTTTAGTCATCTATCTGAAACGCTCCGTTTGACCTGTACTACAGCTTTAAAACACGCCCACTGTTCTAATTGGCTAACATCTTTGCAGAGTAAATGCCCTCCCGCTATTACACATGTGGAACTGTATTTTCCAAAAATGAAAGAATGAAAACATGTAAGCGATTTACAAAATCCACTAAAAGCACGCGCTCCAGACAATCATTGACAGCTGTATGTTCCATTAAATGTGAAGCACACAATTGAATTACAGCAGTTGTTCAGCTGAATAACTGATAACTGAACTGAAGTCGGCACACTGTTGCTTCCAAGTACTTACTTTGTCAGGCATACAAGATTTGGTGGTAAAATAATGCTATGTAAAGCTGAAAACAGTGAAAATAGTCCAGAATAACACAAGCCGTGAATGTGAAAGGTTAATAAATCTGTATTCAGCTGTAAAGAGAGTTATAAGAGTTATGGAGTGGTGGTGGCATGGTGGACTAAAGCACCATAACTGGTAATCAGAAGGCTGTTGGTTTAATCCCCACAGCCACCACCATTGTGTCCTTGAGCAAGGCACTTAACTCCAGGTTGCTCCAGGGGGATTGTCCCTGTAATAAGTACACTGTAAGTCGCTTTGGATAAAAGTGTCTGCCAAATGCATAAATGTAAGAGATGGTGGGCTCGTGGGTTTCCCCTGTCTCTCTTCACATTTATATGCTTCCATGTCGACTAATACAAGATGTTCGCCGGGAGGGGATTCCCTCGCTCGCTCGAACAAGGGAGAGGGTCTCCCGCGATACTCGATTAATCACAGAAAAAAGGATGTCCAGACATGTTAATTTTTGGTCAAAATACAGGATGATCTTGCTAACACGAGACAGTTGAGACAGCTGGCAGCCTTACTAGCATATACTTCACCACTGTCTTTCAATGTGCTACACGTTATTCTAACATAATCATTTAATATCAAATCGATACTTGAGGAATTATGTATTTCTTTGGTGAGTAACTGTGTATTATGTACAATCCCCTCCACGTTGGAGTTCTGATCATGGGTTATTATGCAATAAAATGCTTACATATCAAACAAACTCAGGCAATTAAACATTTGAATTACACTTGTTACTCACCAGCACTACGGTCATGTCCGATATAGTTGGCACTGCTCCATCTTTCAATACAAGTTTCTTTGCAAAGCTTGAATCATGGTTCTCAAAAGAGTCCATAGAGAAAATGTGGCAGAAATATATAATTCCAAATTGACGCTTGTTTGAACTTGTCACTCGTTTCTAATGTTGGGATCCTTCAGAAGGCATGGCAGAGATGCAGTTTATCCATAACCAGGAACACAATAACATCTGGGTACTTTACTCCACATCTTAATATTTTCGTTGGTGAAAAGCAAACAGTAAAAATAGTGAAACTTCCAGTATTGGCATCCCTCATCCGCTCTCTCTTTCTGATTTCACCGCGGCGATTGCAGATAATGTAGAGACTATGCAAATGACTCCTATCTTCTACGTCACAAGGAGGAAAATTTCAAAACGAGTCGTTTTTGCAGGGTGGAAACAGTAAGTACTCTTTTTGGACTGGAGAATCATTTTTGAATTCTGAAAGTTACAGTATGCTTTTATAACACAATGACCTCTTATATGACAAAAAATGTAATTATTTGAGATTGTAGTTTCAACTTATGTTTTTATATTTACAATTTGAGTGTGTTTGTATTCATGTTGAACCCCTGCCTTAAATGCATATTTATGAACTTAATTCTAGCATGTATTAGATCTTCAGTTTGAAAATGTGAAATATAATGATAATTATATACTGTAAAAAATTATAATAATAATTTGTGAAACTGATTATTTCTATATCATCTTATCTTGACTGCTGTGTATTAAAGTCCATTCTTTATAATCTGAGGATTTGTCTAGTGTTTGATTTGCATTGACTAAAATTAGCACGTGCACGTTATATAAACAAATCTTTAACGTTTCCCAAATGCATCGACACTCCATTCCAATAGTTGGCGGGAAAGCACCATAAGTTGTTTTGCAAACCGCCATTAAGAACATTTTGAATCCAACAATAGGAAGTAATATACTATTACAGTTTCTTAAAAGTTAAAATCTAATTGAAAGAATATAGCCCCCTCTCTCTCTCTCTCTCTGGGATATGAGGGGCTCGGAGCTAAAAATGGAGGAGCTGAAGTATATAGTAGGAAAGTCTCCGATCCATTAATCACAGTAGATGGCGGTAATGCGCAATCTAAGAATGCAAACCGCCAATAAAAACAAGACGAAGAAGAAGAAGAAAGCGGAAGTCTCAGTTTGAGCACTCAGTTCGGTACGTGGTGCAACTTTAACTTAACTTGTGAGATTTTTATTTATTTTGTTGTGTATTTTTTCTGTGCATGTCTTATTTTGTTCTTTTTTTCAATTTGATGACCGTAAAAGAAGCTTATTATCGTCTCATATAGCGGTTTTGTGACGGGCGCTTCAAAATTATCGGTTTTTAGGAGAAACAAGCAGAAATCTGATAATATCATGATTAATTTCTGGTATATGAGCTCGTTAAATCCATCGGCTTGTTGTAATGAGTTCAATGAAGGCTGTTAGATGTTGAATAAAGCGTGTGATGGGTTAATATCCGATAATATTCATGCTGTCAGGAAAATGAAACCAAACACAAGCACATTTACATGTATACCATCTCAGAAAAATGTTTTGTTTTGTTTTACAGATCTGTTGTTTGTGTTCAGATTTTCATCATGAGAGAGTTGAAGAAAGAGGTGATGAGGACAAAACTGATGGAGAGAGACAGTTTACAGGTTAAACATTCATTTCATCATTTAACTGAATCACTGTGTCTATTTGTCTTTTCCAGAGCAGAGTCTTGTTAGATTTTAATGAACCTGATTTAGCTAAATCTTAAAATCTGTTTTCAGAGAGTTAAAGGGATAGTTCACCCAAAAAAATGAATGGTGAAAAATGAAACAAAAGTAATCCATAAGACTCCAATTGTTTAATCTATATCTTCTGAAGCGATATAATAGGTATGGGTGAGAAACAGATACAAATTTAAGTCCATTTTTTACTCTAAATGTCCACTTTAACTTTCAGATGTGAAAGTGAAACTAAACAGGCAGCACATGTGACTTTCAGATGTGAAAGTGAAAGTGGACATTTAGAGTAAAAAAAAAAAAAAGTACTTACATTTTTTATCTGTTTTTCACCCATACCTATTATATTGCTTCAGAAGATATGGATTAAACAACTGGAGTCTTATGGATTACTTTAATGTTTCCTTTGTGATTTTTGTAGCTACAAAGGTCTGATCACCATTAATTTGCATTGTATGGACCTACAGAGTTGAGATTTTCTTCTAAAAATCTTTGTTTGTGTTCTGCTGAAGAAAGTCATACCCTCATACCATCCCAGATGTGTGAGTAAATGATGAGAGAATTTAAATTGTTGGGTGAACTGTCCCTTAAAGTTGAGATTGTAAGTAAGTTTCAAATGATGTGACATGACTGTGACTCGGTGATGATGACCGGTACAGATGTGATTGTGTTGTGTTTGTCAGGAGCTGGAAAAGGTTTCCTGTCAATCCTCAGTGTGTGTGACTGATGGGACCTCCACAGAATGTCAGGATTCAGTGTGGAGCGGCAGAGATCAGTCCACACCACAGCGGCTGCTGGACAAACTCTCTGAACAGAGATCCAGAGACACACAGGACTCACAGCTCACTTTACTCTGTTCTACTGATGCTCAGGAGAGTGTGTGTGACAGTAATCAGGGTGATCAAACCTCCACAGAGTCTCTGACTTCTGTCTGTAATGCTGGAGAACAGCAGATGCTACAGACACCAGTGAAGATGTTGAAGAATCTGATGGAGATGAGAGGAGAAAACACAGCAGAGGAACAACGGAGTGATGAAGATGATGATGATGAAATCACAGCAGAGGAACAACAGAGTGATGAAGATGATGATGATGAAATCACAGCAGAGGAACAACAGAGTGATGAAGAAGATTATGATGATGATGAAATCACAGCAGAGGAACAACAGAGTGATGCAGATGATGATGAAATCACAGCAGAGGAACAACGGCGTGAAGATGATAATGATGATGTCATTCCTTCAGGTATGTTTCTTCTTTTTATGTTGTTTTACTTTTTCAGGACTAACAAATGACATGTCAGAATCTGTTACCAGATGATTTGTATCACTCAAAAGTTGCGCTAAAAAGATGCTGACAGAAGTGGAACCCGACATGGTCTTCAACTGTTGTAGCCTATTCGTCTCAACGTTCGTTGTGCATTCTGAGATCATATTCTTCTCACTACAACTGCACAGAGTGGTTATCTGAGTTACCGTAGAATTTCTGTCAGTTCGAAGCAGTCTGGCCATTCTCCGTTGACCTCTCTCATCAACGAGGCGTTTCCTTCCACAGAACTGCCGCTCACTGGATGTTTTTTGTTTTTGGCATAATTCTGAGTAAATTCTAGAGACTGTTGTGCGTGAAAATCCCATGAGATCAGCAGTTACAGAAATACTCAAACCAGCCCGTCTGGCACCAACAATCATGCCACGGTCAAAATCAGTGAGATAAAAAAATAAATTCCCCATTCTGATGATTGATGTGATTGAAGTTCCTGACCCGTATCAGCATGATTATATTCACTACATTGCTGCCACATGATTGGCTGATTAAATAATTGCATGAATAAGTAGGTGTACAGATGTACCTAATAAAGTGCTCAGCAGGGTTGGGAGGGTTACTTTTGAAACATATTCCACTACAGATTACAGAATACATGCTGTAAAATGTAATTTGTAACATATTTTGTTAGATTACTCAAGGTCAGTAAATACTTTGGATTACTTCAGCACTGGAAGATTTTTTCACTTGTTTTGACTATAAAAACTCTGCCAGTACAGTAAGACAAAATACACTTGTTAAAAATACATTCTCCAAAAAACCTAAATATCTTATGCAGTGTTGTTTCTAAAATAAGATAAATCAAATTGATCTTGTATTAAGGATGTTTAGATATTTTTACAGGAAAACAATAAAAAAAAATCATTATCAAGAATACGATTTTTACCCTAATATCAAAGGTCTTACTAGGAAAAAAGAAATTATGATCCAACGTGAATTTTCTTGATAAAAAAATATGATCGTGTCTGGTAACATGCATGTAAAATGGCTAGAAATAACATTTCAGCTTAGCATAAAGCTGACAATTTACACAAGGTTTATTTCTATTTCTTCTGCTCCAAACTTACTTCAAACTTACTTCTCTGTCTGCTCGTATGAATGTAACACATCATAAGAAAGTGTTTCACCGCTGTTCAAATGCACTTTGGATCGCATCATTTATATGTATAAATGTTTTCCATCTGAAAGTACTAAATATTAAATGAAACAAATGACAATAAAATGCAAAGTAATCTCTTCAGTAATCAAAATACTTTTTGAATGTAACTGTATTATAAATACCAATTATTTAAATTGTAACTGTAGTGGAATACAGTTACTTATTTTGTATTTTAAATACATTATCCCATTACACGTATTCTGTTACATGTAATGGGATGTTGTCGGGGGGCCTGGGTAGCTCAGCAAGTAAAGACGCCGACTACCACACCTGGAGTTGCAAGTTCGAATCCAGGGCGTGCTGAGCGACTCCAGTCAGGCTTCCTAAGCAACCGATTGGCCTGGTTGCCAGAGTGGGTAGAGTCACATTGGGTTAACGTCCTCGTGGTCACTATAATGTGGTTCTGGCTCTTGTCGGGGCGCGTGACAAGTTGTGCATGGATGCCACGGAGAATAGGGGGAAGCCTCCACACTCACTAGGTCTCCCCGGTAACGTGCTCAACAAGCCAACAATCAACATGATAAGATTCATGGATTAATGGTCTCAGAAGCGGAGGCAACTGAGATACATCCTCCGCCACCTGGATTGAGGCAAGCCACTACGCCACCATAAGGACTAAGTGCGCATTGGGAACTGGGCATTCCAAACTGGGGAGAAAAGAAAAAAAAAGGTGAAATGTCAGAATAATAGTAGAGAGAATTATTTATTTCAGCTTTTATTTCTTTCATCACATTCCCAGTAGGTCAGAAGTTTACATACACTTTGTTAGTATTTGGTAGCATTGCCTTTAAATTGTTTAACTTGGGTCAAACATTTTGGGTAGCCTTCTACAAGCTTCTCACAATAAGTTGCTGGAATTTTGGCCCATTCCTCCAGACAGAACTTGTGTAACTGAGCCAGTTCTGCCCACAAATTTTCTATCGGATAGAGGTCAGGGCTTTGTGATGGCCACTCCAATACCTTGACTTTGTTGTCCTTAAGCCATTTTGCCACAACTTTGGAGGTATGCTTGGGGTCATTGTCCATTTGGAAGACCCCAACTAGGTCGTGTAAGAAGGCACTCCCCATATTCCCCATATGCATTACTACGCAATGGCGAGTGTACTGAGTCGTAAGGCAACGTCTCGGTTACGTACTTAACCTTGGTTCCCTGAGACAAAGGGAACGAGACATTGCTAACGCTAGCCGCACTACAAGACTCCCTGGCAGCCAAATGTTTAGAATAATGTACAGATTTTGCTCTTATGGAAAGAAATTTGTACTTTTATTCACCAAAGTGGCATTCAACTGATCACAATGTATAGTCAGGACATTAATAACGTGAAAAATGACTATTACAATTTGAAAAAACGTTTAAGAAAACTACTTAAACTACTTCAAAGAGTTCTCATCAAAAAATCATCCAACGTGCAGCAATGACAGCTTGGCAGATCCTTGGCATTCTAGTCAGTTTGTCCAGATACTCTGGTGACATTTCACCCCACGCTTCCTGTAGCACTTGCCATAGATGTTGCTGTCTTGCCGGGCACTTCTCACACACCTTACAGTCTAGCTGATCCCACAAAAGCTCAATGGGGTGGGGAGATAAAGGGAGGCGTGGGGAGAGGGAAAGGGTGAGCGGAGACACACAGAGAGGGAGAGGAGAGAGAAGAACTTGCTCGCCGGCTCCTGGACGCGCTGTCACCCGGTCCTCAACCGCTCCTCCACCCTCTGGCGGAGGCCAGCTCACGCTTTCCCCGGTGGACGGCAGCGAGTCCTCCATCCCCTGGTGGATGGAACCACTCCTCCTCTTCTCGGCAGATGGCCGCGGCTGCTTCCCTGGTGGATGGCAGTGGCGAGGACTCCGTGACAGCGCATCCCACCTGGGTTTCGGCACCACTGTAAAAGTTAAAGGACAGGCAAGGAGGAGGCAGGAACCGGCTGAACAGTAAACATAAGGTTTAATGTAAAACTCAACTTAAAACAACATAAAACAAAGACACATATGCAACGCGGGCACGTGCGTCTCTCTCTCTCTCTCTCTCGTATCGGCGTCTCTGGGTGCCCCTTATCTCGCTGATCAGCTGATTCAGCGCCGGCTGTGTTCCATCACGGCCCGGCCTCGCCCTCCTCCTCGTCACAATCCATAACACTCTTTTCCAATTATCTGTTGTCCAATGTCTGTGTTTTTTACCCACTCTAACCTTTACTTTTTGTTTTTTGTTTCAAAAGTGGCTTTTTCTTTGCAATTATTCCATAAGGCCTGCACCCCTGAGTCTTCTCTTTACTGTTGTACATGAAACTGGTGTTGAGCGGGTAGAATTCAATGAAGCTGTCAGCTGAGGATATGTGAGGCATCTATTTCTCAAACTAGAGACTCTGATGTACTTATCCTCTTGATTAGTTGTACATCTGGTCTTCCACATCTCTTTCTGTCCTTGTTAGAGCCAGTTGTCCTTTGTCTTTGAAGACTGTAGTGTACACCTTTGTATGATATCTTCAGTTTTTTGGCTATTTCAAGCATTGTATAGCCTTCATTCATCAAACAATGATTGACTGACGAGTTTCTAGAGAAAGCCGTTTCTTTTTTGCCATTTTTGACCTAATATCAAATCAAATCCCTTTATTATCACTCAACCATATACGCAAGTGCAACAGTGGGTGAAAGTCTTGGGTGCGGTTCCGAGCAACATAGCAGTATGACAATTACAATAAACATCTGATTTACACACAACACAGTTTACACATCTTGTTACACAACACAATAACAACACAATATACAACATACACCTAATAATATACAGTATTCAGTATACACAAAATAAGACTGTATACAAAAAAAATACACTGTACCCCTCCCCCTCATGTAATCAGTGGAAATAAATATGAAGTGTTGTGTTGACATTCAGCTGTCGGTTGATAGTCAGTTGCCAGTGAAGTATAAAATGTGGGTCCAGTCTGAGGCTAATAAAGTGCGGTGCTGATATATGTATCGTGGGAGATCAAGAGTTCAAAAGTCTGATTGCTTGGAGGAAGAGGCTGGTGTGGGTCCTGATGCTGCAATACCGCCTGCCTAATGGTAGTAGTGAGAGCAGCCCATGGCTCGGGTGGCTGGAGTCTCTGATGATCCTCCGAACTTTTTTCATACACCGCCTGGTATAGATGTCCTGGAGGGAGGGAAGCTCACCTCCGATGATGTGTCTGGCAGTTTGCACCGCTTTGCACTTGAGGGCGGTGCTGTTGCCATTCCAGGCGGTGATGCAGCCAGTCAGGATGCTCTCTACAGTGCTGGTGTAGAACCGTGTGAGGATGTGGAGATTCATTCCAAACATCCTCAGCCGTCTCAGGAAGAAGAGGCGCTGATGAGCCTTCTTCACAACGGCCTCTGTGTGGACAGACCATGCGAGTTCCTCTGTGATGTGGACACCGAGGAACTTGAAGCTACTGACTCTCTCCACCGGTGCTCCATTGATGGTGATGGGGCTGTGTTCTCTCTCTTTTCTTCTGAAGTCCACCACAAGCTCCTTGGTCTTACTGACGTTGAGGGAGAGGTTGTGCTCCTGACACCAGTGTGTCAGAGTGTGCACCTCCTCTCTGTAGGCTGTTTCATCATTGTCAGTGATCAGACCTACCACCGTCGTATCATCAGTAAACTTAATGATGGCACTAGAGCTGCGTGTTGCCACACAGTCATGTGTGTACAGGGAATATCTTGTCCCTGTACTGGCGTTTGGCTGCTCTGATAGTTTTGCGGAGGGCATAACTGGCTTGTTTATGCTCCTCAGCGTTCCCAGAATTAAAAGCGGAGGTCCGCGCATTAAGTGCCACACGAAAATCACTATTAATCCACGGTTTCTAGTTTGGGTAGATCCGTATTGTTTTGGTCAGCACTAAATCATCTATGTACTTCCTGATGAAACACGTTACGTATCGGTGTAGACCTCGATGTTGTCATCAGAAGCGGACCGGAACATCTCCCAGTCCACGTGATCAAAACAGTCTTGTAGCATAGAATCTGATTGGTCTGACCAGCACTGGATCGTTCTGAGAGTGGGTGCTTCCTGTTTCAGTTTCTGCCTGTAAGCGGGCAGAAGGAGAACGGAAGAGTGGACAGATTTGCCAAATGGTGGGTGGGGGAAGGATTTGTAGCCATCCCAGAAGGGAGAGTAGCAATGGTCCAAAACCCGGTCCCCTCATGTGTTGAAACTGATGTGTTGGTAGGATTACAGTGCTATTGACTTGAAGTTGGCTTTGTTAAAGTCACAATGAATGTGGCCTCAGGGTGTGTGGTTTCCTGCTTGCTTATACTCTCATACAGTTCCTTGAGTGCACGGTCTGTGTCGGCTTGTGGCAGGATGTACACAGCTGTGATAATGACCGCTGTGAATTACCTCAGTAGCAAGAATGGCCAACACAGAAGCATGAGAAATTCCAGATCAGGAGAGCAGAAAGACTCGATAGAATGTATATTCCTCTGATCACACCAGGATTTGTTGATCATAAAACATACACTACCACCTCTGCTTTTACCTGAGATCTTTCACTCTGTCCGCTCGGTGCACGGAGAACCCCACGGGTTCGATGGCTGAGTCTGGAATCTCCGCAGACATCCAAGTTTCTGTAAGGCAGATAATGCAGCAGTCCCTCCTCTCTTGTTGGAAAGAGATCCACGCTCTCAGCTCACAGAGCTTGTTGTCCAGAGCCTGAACATTTGCCAGTAGAATGCTGAGTAGCAGGGGTCGATTTGCGCGACGTCTTAGTCCGACGAGAACGCCGGCTCTCCTTCCCCTTTTCTGGCTGCGTTTCCGCGGTCGGGCAGCCCAGACAAAGGGCTCCGCTTTCGTGTTTGAAAACAACGGGTTGGCATTGAGATATTTAAAGTCCGGTTTTCGGTGTGCTATTGCAGAACCAATGTCCAAAAGTGATTGTCTATCGTAGACAATAAGGCAGACAACATCCAAGACAAAAAAACATAAGAATTGTAGACGAAAAAACAACTCATGAATGATGCTTGACAGTCAGTTCATGAAACTATAAGTAGACGATCCTGGCCGTGTAAAATGAAAGCTGTCAGGAGACTGCTGCTCGCTGGATCTGCACTAGCGCATGAGAGCAACTTCAAAGTAAAAACGCTTTACATGGGCTATATGTTAATGACGTATTCATTATGCAGTATATGTAGAGTTGAAGTCAGAAGTTTACATATGTTTAGGTTGAGGTCATTAACTAATTTAACCACTCCACAGATTTCATATTAGCAAACTATAGTTTTGACAAGTCGTTTAGGACATCTACTTTGTGCAAGTAATTCTTCCAACAATTGTTTACAGACAGATTGTTTCACTTTTAATTGACTATATCACAATTCCAGTGGGTCCGAAGTTAACTGTGCCTTTAAGCAGCTTGGAAAATTCCAGAAAATTATGTCAAGCCTTTAGGCAATTAGCTTCTGATAGGCTAATTGGAGTCAATTGGACGTGTACCTGTGGATGTATTTTAAGGTCTACCTTCAAACTCAGTGCCTCTTTGCTTGAAATCATGGGAAAATCAAAAGAAATCAGCCAAGACCTCAGAAAAATAAATTGTGGACCTCCACAAGTCTGGTTCATCCTTGGTAGCAATTTTCAAACACCTGAAGGTACCACTTTCATCTGTACAAACGGTGTATATGCAAGTATAAACACCATGGGACCACGCAGCCATCATACCGCTCAGGAAGGAGACGCATTCTGTCTCCTAGAGATGAACGTAGTTTGGTGCAAAAAGTGCAAATCAATCCCAAAACAACAGCAAAGGACCTTGTGAAGATGCTGGAGGGAACAGGTAGATAAGTATCTATATCCACAGTAAAATGAGTCCTATATCGACATAACCTGAAAGACTGCTCAGCAAGGAAGAAGCCACTGCTCCAAAACCACCATAAAAAAGCCAGACTACAGTTTGCAAGTGCACATGGGGACAAAGATCTTACTTTTTGGAAAAATGTCCTCTGGTCTGATGAAACAAAAATTTAACTGTTTGGCCAGAATGACCATTTTTATTTTTGGAGGAAAAAGGGTGAGGCTTGCAAGCCAAAGAACACCATCCCAACCGTGAAGCATGGGGGTGGCAGCATCATGTTGTGGGGGTGCTTTGCTGCCGGAGGGACTGGTGCACTTCACAAAATAGATGGCAAAATTTGTGGGCAGAACTGAAACAGCGTGTGTGAGCAAGGAGGCCTACAAACCTGACTCAGTTACACCAGTTCTGTCTGGAGGAATGGGACAAAATTCCAGCAACTTATTGTGAGAAGCTTGTAGAAGGCTACCCAAAATGTTTGACCCAAGTTAAACAATTTAAAGACAATGCTGCCAAATACTAACAAAGTGTATGTAAAATTCTGACCCACTGGGAATGTGATGAAAGAAATTAAAGTTGAAATAATTCTCTCTACTATTATTCTGACATTCTTAAAATGATGTAGTGATCCTAACTGACCTAAGACAGGGAATGTTTTCTACGATTATATTAAAGGGATAGTTCACCCAAAAATGAAAGTTATGCCATAATTTACTCACCCTCATGCCATCTAAGATGTGTTAGACTTTCTTTATTTTGCAGAACACAGATTAAGATTTTTAGAAGAATATCTCATCTCTGTAGGTCCATACAATGCAAGTGAATGGTTACTAGATCTCAGATGGTCCAAAAAGCACATAAAGGCAGCGTAAAAGTAATCCTTAAGACTCCAGTGGTTAAATCTGTATCTTCAGAAGTGATGTGATAGGTGTTGGATGAAAAACAGATCAATATTTAAGTCCATTTTTACTGTTAATCTCCACCTTTGTCCAGCCCCAACCAGTAGGTGGCTGAATGTGGAAGTGAAAGTGTAGACTTCCAGTAAAAGAGGACTTTAATATTGATCTGTTTCTCACCCACACCTCTCATATCGCTTCTAAAGATATGGATTTAACCGCTGGAGTCTTAAGGATTACTTTTATGGTGCCTTTTTGTCCCTTTTGGACCTTCAGAGTTTTGGTCACCATTCACTTGCATTGTATGGACCTACAGAGATTAATTTCTTTTTTTTTCTTCTGTTTTTTTTCTTTTGTGTTCTGCACAAGAAAAAGTCATACACATCTGGGATGATGAGAGAATTTTAATTTATGGGTGAACTGTCCCAATAATAATTTTGCAATTATTTGCAATTTATGTGCAAATAAATTACTAATATTGGATGACTAAACAGAAACCATAAGAAACTGCTATCTACCATTTAAATGCACAAAATCTTATTGTTTGACAGAATTTTATGTAAATGTAGTGCTAAATAAAGGTTAACCTTTTTTTATTTTTTTATTTTTTGCAAATTTAATGCATGTTTTTTATTATTTTTAAGTGTGCGAGATATCATTATGTCAGCCTATCAGGCACACTGCTCTCTGGATATCCGCATCGGCCATTAATAAACCCATATTGTTCGACCACAAGTTAACAGATAAAATATCATATAATTAAAAAATAAAATAATCGCAATACATATTGAATTAGCATCAAAATGTCGGAATCGGGAGGACTTCGGCAACTCACAACCCTAATAAATACTGGACATTTGTTGTGTTATGCCATAAATTAAATTAGGGTTCAGTTTTATTAACTTTTTTACATTTTCCCTCATGAAATTGATTTTTGTCAATTTACTGTGTTCATTATAGAGCTGATGGAAGTTCAAGAGGATCCTCAAGATCTGAATGAAGTGGAGGAGAAAATTCAGGATCAGAAACATCATGATTTCACATCTGGAGAAAAATCTCTGAGTGGCTCAAAGACTAAGAAGAATTCCACACCAAAAAAGCATAAAAGAAGAGCAGCCAAGAAATCTTTCACCTGCTCTCAGTGTGGAAAGAGTTTCACAAATGAAGGCAATCTTAATACACACATGAGAGTTCACACTGGAGAGAGACCTTACACGTGCCATGAGTGTGGAAATTGTTTCACTACTAAAGGAAACCTTAATAAGCACACACGCATTCACACAGGTGAAAAGCCTTACACATGTCATCATTGTGGAAAGAGTTTCACTCAAAAAGAGCAACTTATTAGACACACAAGAGTTCACACTGGAAAGAAGCCTTACACGTGCCATCAGTGTGGGGAAAGTTTTGCGTCTGCAGACCATCTCAAAGATCATCTCTGCCTTTACTCTGGAGAAAGGCCGTTTCAATGTGATCAGTGTGGTAAAACATTTGTTAAGGCACAGTTTCTAAAACAACACCTGAAAATCCACACCAAAGAAAAGCCTTACAAGTGTTCTCTTTGTGGAAAGAGTTTTGCATGCTCGTTCTACTTTAAAGTGCACCAGAAAACACATACCGGTGTGGTGGCTAATAAGTGCTTTAAATGTGAAAAGATCTTTACTTCAGCCGGCCAGTTGACAGTGCACCTTAAAATCCATTCTGGAGAAAAACCTTTCAAGTGCTCACAATGTGAAAAGAGTTTCACTCGGTTAGAAAACTTGAAAACTCACGAGAGAATTCATACCGGAGAAAAACCTTACCGCTGTTTTTCATGTGGGAAAAGTTTCAAACAATCTGGTCATCTACAGAAACATTTAAAAAATCATTGTCCAAGTAGTCACACTGATCAAAATTCATCTTTAGACCCAATAATATGAAGTAAATAGTTAGTGTAAAATAGGAGGAAAGTTCTCCCAAAACAACAGCATCATCTAAGATTAAAACAGAAGACTTTTAAGGAAGTCTTCTTATTTGGAGAACTGAACTTTTGTAGGAATGCTCATCTGTTTATGAGTGGGCTGATTATAATTTTAATGGAAACCAAAGAAACTTGTAATTAGGGCTGTCATGATTATGAAAAATTCACAGAAACAATTGCGATTATGATGATTGTCATACAAATTGCCACCTTAAAGTAATTTATTCATATTTAACTTGCAATCTTAAAATAAAATATGTATGATTTCCCTTAAAGCTTTAAAAACTTATCACATGAAAAACTAATATTTTAAATAATTTAAATATATTTCCAAATACTTAAAATATGTCTCTCATTTTGGACAGTTTTAGTTATTGTCCATTTAACATTTACAATGTTGGTTTTGGAACATAGCCAACTTTAATAGCTATCATATTACACGATAGTTAAAAAAAAAAAAAATCTGTCCTAAATTCTTTACTTTCACATGTTAGTTTAAGGCTCTCTAATGGAGGGGTCGCTGCCTCAGATGCACCCCCCTATAACAGAACTCGCTTAGGCTGCCAAAATGGTCAGAAACAGCCATTATGAACAGATATGTAAAAAAATAAATAAAAATGCTATCCTGTTAATTTAATTTGATCAAGGCTTTTCTCTGCTTGATAACATTAGCTTGTTAACTGACCCGAGTTACTATAAATGTCTGCAAATCTCTCGCTTCTATCGCAAACTGTTTAATTTGTTCATCAGTGGAAGCTATTTGACGCAATTTCATTTTTTAGGGAGCTACTGGCTAGTTTGTTTTCTTACAGAAACATTAGGTTTTAACTATATAGGAACATTTTCTGAGGGAAATGCAAGTAGGGCTAAACTTGTCACAGCAGTGTCCCACCAAGGGCCTCAGTACACTGTTAAAAGAACCCACCCCCATGTTTTTATGATGTTCTTGTGCTGATACTGTATATGGGTGTTGCTAAATGGTTGCTAGGCAGTTTCCAGGGACCTAAATAAAAAGAGTTAAAAGAGTCCACCTCCATGTCTATACAATGTTCTGGTACCGAGATATGGATCCCGTACTGAGATATGATACCACTGATCCCTTGTCAATGTGAAGTCTATGGGATTTTTCATCTGATCATAGCAGAAATATTGTCCTCAATAAATCAGAGGATTTGACACCTCACTCATGAGAGTACAACAAACGGTGTGGGACGAAAAATTGGTTTAGGGAATATTTGTAGGCGTTACAGCATGTGATGCATTAAGGAAGCTCAAAGCATCATTAAGTGATATTGTATTCTAGATCAATGTGGATGTTATTGATTTTGTTTAATTGTAATTGTTTTATATTTACAATTTGAGAGGGTTTCTATGCTTGTTCAAATGTTTAATCTCATTTAAAAGGTTTTTATGTATTGAAAGAATATAAAAGAAATAAAAATCACAAAAGTCTAAAAGAAAAATATATATATATATATATATATCACAATTGTTTTATTCATTAAAAAAAGCACATAAATTAATGTATATACCAAATACAGTGCATTGCAAGGTTTTGTAAGTGTGGGTCCCAGGTGAATACAATTTCGTAAGAACCCCTGCCTTAAATGCGTCTTTAGGAAACTGACTCTTGTATCTGTTATGACAAATAGATCGACAAATTAAAGTTTTTAATGACGATTATATAAGTGAAAAAATATTTTGTTAAACTCTGATTATTTGTGTTTACATTTTGCCTTGGTGTTAAAAAATTGTCTGATGTTACTAATAAAGGCTATCCTTCATAATCTGAGGATTTGTCCAGTGTTTGTATTAACATTAGCATGTGAACGTGAATTATATAGGCTACTGTACATTCACATTATAAAGATTTTCCCATTTGCATTGTAACATTTACTGAACATCACCTTTACAATTAAACAGTGTTGAATGAATGTAACATTGGCCTTTGTGTACTTTTAGCTCAATTGTTTGACTCGATTAGGTTATACATTTATTACATGAGTAATAATGACTGCTGCCATGAAAGATTTAGGCATTTATAAGTCTTAACTTTTTTTTCCAAATAAATGAACAAAAAAAAAAAGTGTTAGAATTATCCTTGCTCTCGCTGGTTAATTTGTATAAACTTTATGTTACCTATATCACCATATAATACCTAAAAACAAATGAAGTAATAAGTACTAGATTTGCTGTGATGGTAAACTTGTGTGGAACAAATATTGATGGAAGTGCAACTATATCATTACACTATTACATGTCTCAGGTCAGCAGCAACCACCTATATATGAGTTTATTTTCCATCATTATGGCGATATACCTTTATAAGCAGTTAGAAATGTTGGCATGTTACACTATTGGTACAGAAAATGTTGAGGAATGCTATGAATGTGGGAGCTTAACTCCAAAAAAATACATTAGGGAGCAGGCATTTAATATGCATTTTAGGGTCAAGGAAATAATAAATAAAAAAAGTGTAATAAATGTTGTGCTACTTTTCAGATATTTCTTAGAAAAAATACAGAAGGGGAAAAGCAGGGTGAAGAGGCTGCAGGAAAGGGCAGAGAAGACCACTTTTACACCTGGTATTAAGATCCATCTCGGGTGGTCTGCTCACATGTGAAATGCAAAACTTCTTGCTCTCGTTTCACGTTCTTCCCCTTTTCTCTTTTATTCTGCACCTGCCAGGTAGCTGTAAAGCCACAGCCGTATCTATGCACTATGGTAGACTACAGTTGACATTACATTTATACATGCATGTAATATAATTTTTCTTACTGGTATGGTTATGTTTGCATGACAATACCTGTACTAGGCTACTTATAATACATTTGACAGCGTGGTGGCCCCTTGGTGGTTCATGGGAGGATCCAATCTCATAAGAAACAAGGTTAAAAAAAAATAAGTGTTGAAGTAAAAATTAGTTCAGACTCAACTTGTGCATTCGTTTGCTGTCACAACAACTCAAAGTAGTTGATGTTATCAATGTAACTCATCTCTGTTCATAGTTTCACGTCATCCACCCAATCTTTAAACTTTAACGGGTGATGCACTGTCAAAAATGGTCATTGTGACTAAAGTATCGGCACTATGGAGCCTTTTGTCAATTTTTACACATTTAATATGCTAAACGTCACATTATCCACATACGCTGATGTGAGTGAAAAAACTGGAGACTGGAAATTGAAAACAGGCATCCATAATGAATCATGGTTCAGGAAAAAGGTGGATATAACCGATAATGAGTTTTCCCAAACGCATTCACAGTCCAGTCCAGTAGCTGGTGGAAACGCACCACAAGTTACCGGTTTGCAAACTGCCACTAAACACAAGATGACAAAAAACTCATAAGGTGCATTCCTATCAGCCATCTTAAGACAGATTCCTATCCGAATGGAGCGAATGTTCAGTTCGAAGGGCACTCCAAATCGGGAATAAGGATACATGGATACCTCACTTCACAGGAAGTGGAGCGGGAAATTTACCCACCAGTCATTGCAAACCACATCACTACTACATGAAGTTTTTCTCAAATAAATGCTAAGACTTTGGTGTTTTTATTCAGCGTAATTTTCCTCAGGTGTGCTTTCTATGCAGTTGTGCACAAGTGTAAAGCATGCAAGATGAGACTGTTACATCCATTATCATGACAACTGGTCATAACAGTAAAGACACATAGTATTATGAAATAACCCAAACAATATATATTTTATATTATACAGCAACAGTCATTTCACTTATGGATTACAAGTCTGGAGAAATGTATTAATATATATATATATATATATATATTTACTGTATATAATGTATATATACACCGATCAGCCACAACATTAAAACCACCTGCCTAATATTGTGTAGGTCCCCCTCGTACCACCAAAACAGCACCAGCCCGCATCTCAGAATAGCATTCAGAGATGACCTTCTCCTCAACACAATTGTACAGAGTGGTTATCTGAGTTACCGTAGACTTTGTCAGTTCGAACCAGTCTGATCATTCTCTGTTGACCTCTCTCATCAACAAGGTGTTTCCATCCACAGAACTGCCACTCACTGGATGTTTTTAGTTTTTGGCACCATTCTGAGTAAATTCTTGAGACTGTTGTGTGTGAAAATCCCAGGAGATCAGCAGAATGAAATCTGTTTTCCTTTTATTTATGCTTTTTTATTATTATTATTAATTACATGTAATACAGTTTGAATTTGGTTTCATCATCAAAATAGTGTCTAATCATGTTCATTCAAAATGTAAACAAATGAAAATAGAACAAAATCTTTTCAACATACTATTACATTTTTTTTTTTTTTAATCAAATGAAGAGCTTCAGTAAAGATTCTCACAGCATAATCTAAAACACAACATAGGTTTTATTTTTTGTCAAATAAAGTGTTGTATAATAGCATCACATTATAAATGAATACATTAATGAAAAACTCTATTCAGTTCAACATAACTCTTGCTTGAGATATTGCTTAAATATTATTATTATTATTAATCGTTGTTATTATTATTACAGTGAATATTACATTTTACTATACCACTGTATACATTTCTGTCCCAATTTCAATTTCACATGTCTGGTTGAATCGAGCTTTATTTTGGTGGCTTTTCAGTTTCCGTGTCGTTTTGAAAATAGCTGGACACTTCCGGATAAACAGTGGGATATATGGCCAAGTGTTATCATTAAAGTGCAAATGCTGTGATTTAATTATTTAAATATGTAGTCTGCATGTGTTGTGTGCTTCAAAATGAATGAGTGCTCTGTTCAGTCATCTCCTACAACATGCACATGATGCTCATAATGTGGCGGCTTAACACATCCACTTTAAAACGGCAAACACATGAAGACTAAATCGCAGACTTTCACGATTTAATAATAACAATAGGACATGTAACGATTTAAATTTTATTGTGCATTCATTTTCCCCAAATATGTCAAATTCATGTGTGAACATTTGAAAGCAGTCAGGTGTAGGGATGTGCGGAACAACTCATTTTACTGACATTTAAACCGAACTTTTAAAGCCGACTAGTCTAAAAAGTAAGAAACCCTCAGAAAACAGTCAAAAAATATTGTGTTTATGCGACCCATTTAAAAATCTATTCCAAAAGCCAAATCTGACACTAAATTCCACTGAAAAGAAATATAGATCATGACATGCATTTACTGTATCAACGTTAGTGAATACAGGCATATTTATTGAAAACAATTGCATGAATAGGGTTACTCTATTGGCCCTGCGCTAATAACTTGTTCTAAATGGAATTCGCCAAGTAAATGTTACTTAATATATTAAAACAGACAGAACACGGTTGAAAATAATTAACAGGAAAGCCCAATCTATGAGAAAAAAAAATTTGCTGAAAAGTTGCACGTATTTCACAATGTGCATTAGCCTATGGTCTAATACGACAGCTGTTTGGTTAAGAAGTATTGTTCTAAGCATGACATGCACACAAAATAAAATATGGTTTAACCAGTTAAGCAGTTGGGACATCATTGAAAATACCATTCTCGATCAGCAGGGTTAAAATAATAATAATAATAAAAAGATATGCATACCTATATTCATTTTCTAGGCTAATTACTCAGAGCAACAGTTTTGATGAGCAAAATGAACGTCAGCATGGTCCGGTGAAAGATGGGACCTGACTCACCTGAGGCGATTATCCTGCACTTGAAAAAGCCCTCTTGGCGGGAAAATAGTTTGCAAGTACGCACAGATATAATGAAGACTCAAATGTGAAAACCATAGCGACTTGCAAACCAACGTTTTGGAAATCCGTTTCCTGCACCACCACCGAATTGATTTCCATAGCTACTTTGCTCGTCTTGTGAAAGATGAAATTAAACTTATACATCTTTACACATCTGCTCCAAAAATCCTATTTAATGATTTTTTAATAACTATATTTAAAATGTAACATTAACATGACAATAATTTAAGTTTATCCTTTGTAAAAAAATAAATAAAAATAAAGCGAAATGTAAATGTGTAAAAATGTTGAACAGTTTAGTCACGCATGTCCCTAGTCAGGTGTCAGTCACACAGCGAGAATCAAATTGAGTCTGTACTACCAGTACTGCAAAACACTGGGAATTGTGACTTTCTTTTATTTTACCATTGACTTTGTACCAAAGTACAGGTACCTATGACATCCCTAAACCTTAAATTATTTTGAACTGATTTTTGTCGACTTGCTATGTTTCAGACCTGATGGAAGTGAAAGAGCAACGTCAAGAGCTGACTAACAAGAATTTCTCTATTAAAAAACCTCAAAGAAGAGCAGCCAAAAATGCTGTCACCTGCTCTCAGTGTGGAAAAAGTTTCAGATGTAAAAGCCATCTTATTAGACACATGAGAGTTGACACAGGAGAGATGCCTTACTCGTGCCATCAGTGTGGAAAAAGATACGCATATGCAAACCATCTCAAGAGTCATCTCCGCTGTCACTCTGGAGAAAGACCATTTGAATGTGATCAGTGTGGAATACCATTTGCTTTGAATTCAGTCTTAAAACAACATCTGAAAATGCACACTAATGAGAAGCCTTACAAGTGTTCTTCCTGTGAAAAGAGTTTTGCATGCCTGTCCTATTTGACAAAGCACCAGAAAAACATGCCACTGTGGGGGCTCATTTGTGCTTTGAATGTGGGAAGACATAGATTTAAGCCATGAAAGAACCTTACAAGTGCTCACACTGTGGAAACAGTTTCATTAAGCCACAAAACCTGAAAATTCACGAGATAATCTATACTGGACAGAAACCTTACACATGCTTATACTGTGGAAAGAGTTTTAGTGTGTCACAAAGCCTGAAAACACATGAGAGAATTCATACTGGAGAGAAACCTTACAAGTGCTCACACTGTGAGAAGAGTTTCACTTGGTTACAATGCCTGAAAACACACAAGAGAATCCATACTGGGTGTGCTGAGTGACTCCAGCCAGGCCTCCCAAGCAACCCAATTGGCCCGGTTGCTAGGGATGGTAGAGTCACATGGGGTAACCTCCTCGTGGTCGCTATAATATGGTTCGTTCTTGGTGGGGCGCGTGGTGAGTTGAGCACGGATGCCGCAGTGGATGGCGTGAAGCTTCCACAGGCGCTATGTCTCCGTGGCAACGCGCTCAACAAGCCACGTGATAAGATGCGCAGGTTGATGGTCTCAGATGCGGAGGCAACTGGGATTCATCCTCCACCACCCGGATTGAGGCGAATCACTACGCGACCATGGGGACTTAAAAAGTGCACTGGGAATTGGACATTCCAAATTGGATGAAAAAGGGAAAGAAAAAAAAAGAGAATCCATACTGGAGAGAAACCATACCACTGCTCTTCATGAGGGAAAAGTTTCAGCACAGCAAGAATTCTAGTGACTAATATGAAAAGTGGTTGCCCAAAGTAATCACAGAGAGATGTCGATCTTCAGGGACAATGCTTCAAATAACTTGGTGAAAATTCAGATAATAAACCTTATTCACAGCAGTGCCATCTTTGATTTTTGAGGGGAATGACAATGAGTCTGTGAAGGATGGACGCACAGTCTCTTAACTGGGCTGTACTTCAGTTAAAAGTGTTTTTGGATCGTTACGCAGACAAAACATTGAAAATACAGTATATTATCCCAAGAACATTCAATAGACAGAAAACTTTTAGGGTGAGATCTAGGAGCTTTATACAGCTTATTACTGTGCGTGCCACTGAAGAGATGGTAAGTTTAACCCTTACAGCCTTGTTTTCTTTCCCGTAAAAAAAAAAAAAAAAATCAAAGATGGCGCTACTGTGAATAAGATCTATACCAAAGATGAAATTTCTTCTAAAAGAGCAGCATTGTCAAAGAAGAGTCATTTGCTATAACCACCTGCAATGATGAAGTTTGGCCTTAATCAAAAGAAGTTTAGGGAAGGTAATTGTTATAACATTGAAAACTGTTTTTTTTCCTGTTATAAGTGGGCTAATTTTGTATTTTAACAGAAACAAATGTATATTAATTCAGTTTTTGTTGTTTAGCTGTTGAACCAGTCCACAGCTCTTATAATGTGGGTTTGAGGTTGGCTGATTTATTGGTTTTTATCATTAATAGATGCTTTGGAACTATCGTCATCAACAAAAATCAATGACAATAGTTAACCGATATTTGTTTTGCCTTGGCCGTTGGAGGGTTCCAGATATGACCGCAGCCACTGGAGGTGAAATCTAAATCACTGACACCTTGTGAGGATTTGCTGTATCTATATCTTTCCTAATTTACTTTAGAGATTTATCTTCACTTTAAAGTTTATTTTGCAATTGTGATTAGACAGATGCAAGTAAATGGAAACATTCCCTGTTAGCATATACTGTACATTGCATCGCTAACGTGGGTACACAGTAAAATCATCAAATCTTTCTTGATATTTTGACTTATACATTTAGAGGTCATTGTACTATTAAAAACATTATGTAAGTTTCAGAACTCAAAACTTCCTCTCCAGCCCCACAGTGATGTAGGAATGGGGTGTTCATTTGAACATCCCCACTTCCTCAGCATACGTAATTGTTGCGGTGATCTGAAAGAGAGCGGCTGAGGTCTCCAACTCTATTGAAAGTGGTACTATTGTTGCTGTAGATTACTTTTAACCAATCAAAGTTTAAGAAGTCAAATAAGGTCCCCAGATGTTATTTACCAAAGAAATACATAACTGCGCATGAAATATTGATTTGAGATTATTTTATTACTGTTTGTAAGAAGAGCACGTAGCACGGAGTGCAATGAAAGACAATGGTGTATTATACGGTAGTGGCTGCCGTCTCTTCTGTCTTTCATTAGCCAGGACGTCCCATATTTTGTCTAAAATGAATGCATCGGGAAGCCCATTGTCCCGTATGAAAGCAGCGAAACAGTCGAGGGGGATTCCCTCCCTCGGTTGACCTGTGAAATGATCGGGTGCGAATCATCTGGCAAACATCCCGTATTTCCCATTACGTGGGATGCATATTGAAGAAGCCACACAGCAGAGGCCAACGCCTGGGCCAACCGTCCAATACAACTGGAAACCCTTTACATTTGAAGCTTGTGTTATTCCAGGCTACTGTTATCAGGCAGTGAAAAAAGTATTGGCGGCATTTTCTCTGCAAAATGTTAGCCAGTCATAACAGTGGGCTTAAAGTTGACAGTACAGAAAACCGAGCGTTTTAAGACAGAGTGCTTTAGGTGGGAAAAGGTCATTTAATACTACATTATGACTGTTTGTAGTGCAAAAACCTTTACAAACATTAAGTGAACCTCAAGAACAATAATGAAATAAATATGATATTATCCCTTTAATTTGATGTGTTTGCTTGTTTTGTTTTTTACTAGTAAGAGGGTATGACAGGGCTTTATTTTTAGGTCACAAAGTCTATCAAGATTTTGTATTGAATATTGATGGAGCAGCATAGATTGTGTGAAAAGAAATAACAATGTTTTTCAATTTTTTTTTTAATGTGACAAGGGGGCCCCTCACTTGGGATAAAACAGCCCCAGGGGGTTATATTGAAATAGGGGCAATAGTAATGGGACAAAAATGTTCAACTAATGCTCATACTTTTGAGACAGCAATATGCATTTTTGAGTAACAAATTAAGATCATACTTATTCAAAGACACTTCAGAGAAAGGTGCACCATTTCATGTTAATTAACCTGTTAACTAAAATGTACATAGAAACTGTCCACATTTTTTCACCCGTAAGTCTTTTTAAGCTAAGTTTCTTCCCTTTTCACCAAATAACAAAATGCTAAGAGTCACCCACAACATCAGAGGCAAATGCCCCTCATATTTTCTTTAGAAAATGAAAATCCAAAGTCTTTTTTAATTTATGTGATGACTCTTCACCACCACAAGATGGGAGCACCTTCAGATGTTATAGTTTAGGGTTTCTTGGCTGGTTCAGGGTCGTTTGGTGCATAGGCAACTTTTTATTATTATTTTTATAAATAATAAAAGATTACTTTGCAGTACTCAGGGAAACACTTTTCTTCTTTTTCAATAAAGCTTCAATTTTTATTTTTTATTTATTTATTTTTTTGTCTTTGGATGGTCACACCACATGACATTTTTTACTTTAAGCCCCAGAAAAAATATCAAAATGACTTCAGATTTAGAAAGTGAAAATATGTTCATCATAGAAGAGGTGTATTCAAGTAATTATGTGTTTTCAGTCAGAGATATGGGTCGGGGGGCTCGTTCTGTTGACTGCATTGGGGTTAACGTCTCCCTTTCTCTGGTCTTTTGCACGGGCTTCATAGAGCACGTAAACTGCTCATACCTCTATAAATAACCATCTTACATCTAATTCCAGTGGCATGTGAGGGAAGTGTCTTAAAACAGTCTAAATTTCATTGGTTACTCCCGCGAGTCAATTGTGCAGTGGCATTTTTAAACTCGATTATCAAATGGTGAAACAAAAGCCAAAGTAAAAATGAAAAAGAAAAGCCATTGGCAATTATATGAAAAAAAAGCAACTGGAAAATGAATAAAGAAAAACAATACCCAAATGCTTTTTTAAATGCAATTTTAAAGGTGCATTTAAAAATGACTTATTAAAGCTAGGGTGTGTAATCCAGAGAGGCTAGCAGTTAGCAAGCTAGCTTTGAAAGCATAGAGCTCACCCTCGCTTCAGAGGTGTCTCCAAAGCCATGCCTCCTCTATCATGACATTGTACTCACTGTTTTGGGAGAGACTGAAGAAATAGTCGAAACAGTTGGTGGTGGTGGCCTTATGAATCCATGCACCAAAGGTGTGGATGTTGCAGTGTTTTCGTAACGTTGAAAACATAAAAATAGTTTCATTTTACACCGTAACTGCTGCAAGCGTTGAGCTAATTCGTAAAGGTACACAAACTACATGAGCTAAATACTTCATTACATTAACAAAATATATCAAAAACAAATCAAACCATATAATTACCTGTCCAAAAGAAAAACAGCAACCATGGCGTCATTTTTCAGACCCTTTGAGTCCCGCAGTTGCCTCCAGCGTGGAAAAGCAACGCCAATGTTATTTCTGCTTTTAGCACGCTTTTGATCCAGACATTTTTTCGTTTTAGAAGTTTCTAACATGGTCTTTCTTTTCTTGTTTCCTTTTACTGGTGGTTCAGGAGGAACATAAGGTAGCTGCGGTTCGCCTTCCATTCTCGCGCTCGCTCTGCACAGCGTCAAGGAACCCGCGCTGATGACGTGTGATTGCGCGAACAAGTTGCGCGGCGGTATGGAAATATAGATTGACAGACAGGAAGGACATCCTATCATTACATTCGGACCGAATGCAATGATTGGTCGATCATTTTTTAGTCCTGTCCCTTCCACAGAAGATATATATATATATATATATATATATATATATATATATATATATATATATATATATTTGTTTTTTTACATTTAGACCAGTTAAATTATTGATTGCTATCAGGATGTGAAGAGACTTTCAACCAGTATAAAAAAACGATTCTGGAAAAGATTGCACACACTAGCTTTAATGCGCTATTTTGTTGTTGCATTTAATTGTATTTTAAACATGAATTAAATACACAATAAATGTAAATATGTCTATCTATTTGTCCATTTATAATATATATATATATATATATATATATATATATATATATATATATATATATATATATATATATATATATATATATATATATATATTTATTCACGTTTTTTATTTTCAAATTAATAGATTGATCATTTAGTTCTTCATTCTTTTTTAATCGGCACTCCACGGCTTCCACACACACACACACACACACACACACACACACACACACACACACACACACACACACACACTCCAATTCATTAGTTGGCGCCAAAACACCCTAAGTCGTTTTGCAAACCGCCAAGCAAGAAGTCATGTCACAGTTTGAGCGCTCAGTTGGTACGTGTTTAATGTGTTATACGTAATCTGTGAGATTTATATTTGTTTTTATGTGCATTTGTGTGTATGTTGTATATATCTGTATGCATCGCAACCGAAGCTTATTATCGCTGCATTTGGCGGTTTTGTGAAGGACTCTTTGAACTATTCTCTTTCAGAAGAAACGAGAAGAAATCTGAAAATATCATGTTTAATTTTTGATATATCCAGCGAGTTTGTTATTAATGCATGTGGCCAGATGATTTTCATTCTTTTTATACTTTGCTTATGCAATATTATACTTGCAATCAATTATATATACATAATTATATATGCATTCATATTATCAATGTACTCATTCATACTCAAAATGTATGTTGGAATATTAAGTCATTCTCTTTGTATGATCTTGTTGGTTTTTATGCTTTATTGTCTAAACTTTGTGCACTCAAGACAGACACAGGATGTCAGGATTGCTTTGCTTATCTTGCTGAGCTCAGTAATTTACAATACCCAGTTGGAACAAACATGCAAGGGGGTCTGTTTTGGACCCTTAGACTTAACCAGTTTTCACTTCTCAGTAGGTCAGAGAGACCTGACCTGAGTTATTGCCTAACATCATGCAGAACTCTTGCACCAAAAAAGGAAGTGCTTTTGCACGTACACATAGACAGGGTATTAAAGACACTAAATATTTCAGGGGTGGACTATCCTCTGTTTTTGCTCTCTGCATGTGACTCCAACTCTGAGGATTAACACATGTACCATTAATAAAGATTAACCAACACTTCTTAGGAGTGCAGAACCTTTTTAATGCGTCCATCCGGAGGCATTACACTGATGGACATGCCACAAACGCACACAACAGTGCTTCCTTGAAATGATGGAGATGGAAAAAGGAACTTTTAACGCTGTTTGATGTACAAAAAAGCCTAGATGGGACCTATGTAAGGTGCGTTTTAATTATCACAGAAGCATGTCAAGACTTAACTATCACCAATGAGTGGTTTTTGTCTGCAAGCGCTTTTCATGTGGAGTTCAAAGTGGCGTTTAACGTTGGCGTTGATGCTCTGACATGAATCATGAACGCAGCTTCACGGTTGCTGTAGGAAAGCGTATAGCCACAGTCTACCGGCTGATTAATATTGTGGAGGATGAGTGTTTAAGAGATTTAATTCCCATGGCAATGAATATGCAACCTATGTGGGCACTAGTTCTTTCAATAATTCAAGCTCCCACGTAGACTTTGGGGAAACGTTTAATGTTTTTTGAATTGGTGATATTTTAAAGCATTTCTATCTTTATACTGTGGAAGGCTTAGTTTGGAAAATGTTAATAAACCACCATATTGTTACATATTGTTTTGCTCACTTTCCTAAAATGGAAATAAATGCATTTTGACAGGAAAATAAATATATGTAGTACCGATATATCGCTGAGGCCGAAACATTTTCCTGTTTGGCTGATTTTTTTCTTGAGGGTGCCAAAAATCGCCTGCTTGCGTGTGAAGTGACTGAAACATGTAAACGACCAGTCACGGTTAATTTTGTTGCTACATGCATCATGTTACTACAATAATAGACCGGTGACCGGTTTGAGCTAATAATGTTGAAGTGCTCGCCTATTTCATTCTCCCTCTCTCACCTCAACAGTTCCCTGTAACTTTTTAAAAATGTTCTCCCCAATTTGGAAAGCCCAATTCCCAATGCACTCTAAGTCCTCGTGGTGGTGTAGTGACTTGCCTCAATCCGGGTGGCGTAGGACGAATCTAAGTTGCCTCCGCGGATTGACTGAGACCGTCAATCCGCGCATCTTATCACGTGGCTTGTTGAGCGCGTTACCGCGGAGACACCGTCCACTGCGGCATCCACGCACAACTCACCCAACGTGACTCTACCCACCCTGCAACTTGGCCATTTTGGTTGCTTAGGAGACCTGGATGGATTCACTCAGCACACCCTGGGATTCAAACTCACGAACTCCATGGGTGGTAGTCAGCATCTTTACTTGCTGAGCTAGCCAGGCACCCAGTTCCCTGTAACTTTTAACTGTCTTGTCTAATGATAAAAAGGCAAATATCAATAAAACTAATATCATATACTGTCTGCAAATATGCGCATATCTAGTTTAAACCTCTAATAAACAAACCTTACAAAACTTCAGCAGATCCAGAATTCTGTGGAGTACTAATTTATCTTACTCTAAAGCACGTATTTTAACAGTCCTCAACAGTTTCCTGTAACTTTTCTAATTGTAAATGGTAAATATCAATAAAACTTCTATTATATACCGTTTTCAAATATGCAAATATCTCGTATAAATGGATGTAATTCATGAACCTCACGAAACTCCAGCGTTTTCTTCCTGTCGAGCGCTCATCTAATATCTTCCTCTGAAGTGTGTATTCTATCAGCCAGAATCAAAACTTCAGGATCAGGATCAAAAGTTCCTCTGATTCACAAATCATGACGACGAACCAAGCAGGGTGATCCTGGCCATTTAAACTGTCAGAAGATTGCTGGATCCGCATGAGTCCAACCAAAGTCTTTCTAGCAAGTCAGTCCACTGTCGGCCATGTTTGGAACGCTCTCGGGAGGCTATTTCCAGTCATGAAAGTGCATCTCCTATCCACTTGAATGGGGAAAGACCGAAATCTCTGGTCAAGATTACGATCAGAGGACATATTTCATATCAGCAGTAAAATCTGACAACACAGGTATCATAAATGGTGTTTCTTTACCTCAGATTATGCTAAAAAACTAACATTTTCCAGCTTTTATAGCTAACGCGCATGCGCATTCTCGAGTTGATTCACAGGCGATGTCTGTATCTAAAAAGTGATTGGCTCTTTTACATGTAAGGTGGGACTTCCTGTCTACATCCACTGACCGTTGGCTGCAGTTGGGCGTTCTGATTTTTCCCATTCATTTTAATAGAAGTGGCCCATCTCTGCCAAATACTCTCTGATGCAACTTCCATGTAAAAGAGCTTCACGTGTGCTATAAGTAAATGTCTTATTCGCTATGCACTGTATGTACAATTGGTTTTATTCGGTATTTTCTGAGTAAATGCGATTGCTAACGTGGACATGCCATCCATGGTTGCTGGACTACTGTGTGTACTGTTATTTCCTTCTTCCTAATATATTAATTTCTTCATGTGCAAATAAATTACAAAAATGTTATGACTAAACAGAATTCAGAAGAAACTGCTACCATTTAAATACAATATTATTTTTTTAGATTCTTTTTTACAAAGTTAAAATTTTGTGTGAAATTAAGTAAATGTAGAGCTAAATAAGAGGGGTTTTTTTAAGCAATTTTATGTTTGTTATTTACTATATTAAATTGTTATATATATCGGCATTGTATCGGCATCGACCATTAAAAAAACCCCACATCGGTCGACCACTAATATGTAGTGTCAAATTTGAGCACTTTCGAGACCCGTGATTAATCACAATTATCTAAAAAAAAAATATACGATTAATCGTGATTACAAATTTTAATACACTGACAGCACTATTTTAGAGTAATAATTTAAGTGTCATTTATTCAATATTCATTTGACAAATTAATGTTATTCTACAAATTTGTGGTTTTTATTTCTCTTTATATTTACTTCTTGTATAAGTATAGAATATTTTTTGAGTTTGATGAATGTCAGTCCATTATAATGATGATGTTTTTGTGTTCAGATGTTCATCATGAGAGAGCAGGTGGATGTGATTCATGCTGGAGAACAGCAGATGCTGCAGACACCAGTGAAGATTGAAGTGAAGCAGGAGGAGATAAAAGAAGAAAACACAGCAGAGGAACAACAGAGTGATGAAGATGATGATGATGAAACCATAGCAGAGGAACAACAGAGTGATGAAGATTTTATTCATCCAGGTATGTTTCTTCGAGGAATGCACAGACATGAACATTTTTGTCCGATACCTATTTACTTGGGATGGGACGATATGGTTATCTCGTTTTTATATACGATATGAGGTTCACGATTCAATATTATCTTGATTCGATATGATAACACTTGAATGACAAAGTATGGCAGAAATATTTATTTTCTTTTTTTATGTTTGCACAAAATGCACATTATAAATTCTCATAAAAATAGTTATAAAAGTTCTTTAATACACAATATAAATGCTCAAGGTAAAACAATAAGAGTTTCTCATATGCATTTCA
This sequence comes from Myxocyprinus asiaticus, assembly GCF_019703515.2. NCBI lineage: Eukaryota > Metazoa > Chordata > Actinopteri > Cypriniformes > Catostomidae > Myxocyprinus > Myxocyprinus asiaticus. Next base: position 41,432,876 of record NC_059371.1, read on the forward strand.
CTATAAGGAATGATCACAAACAAATGAGCCTTCAGAAATAGTGAGCTATATTCAGGCTGATCAGGTCCAGAACAAGCAATAGAACTGAAATGACCTGTCCTGAAAAAGTTTTTAATAATTTTTTTGTCTTGATTATTATAATCACATTTTAACTTTTTAAAAATATAAAAATTCTACTTTCTATCAATTAATATTATTTCTTGAAATTGTATATATAATAATGACATGACATATGATCTGTCAGTGTTTTAAATAATGTGTACAATTTACAAGTAATAACATTAAGTTTACATTCATTTGTATAACGAACGCTATAATGGTACTGTCAATTTAAGAGTTTCGTGCATTTCATCGCACATCATTGTGCAGACTCGCACTGGTGTTGCGGTTCATTTATCAATGAGAGAGAAGTCTAGATTTTTTGGCGCTTCTGTGCTATTTGTGATCAAAATTATTATTTTTTTTTAACTTTTTATTTTACTGTAAGAACAGAAAGGATATTAAAAGACTGTGGCAAGTCTGTGAGATGCACGTTAAACTCTTAAAGTGACAGTACAGTTATAGTGCTTGTTATACAAATGAATGTAAACTTAATGTTATTACTTTAAATTGTACACATTATTTCAAACATTGACAGCTCATATTATTATATATACAATTACAAGAAATAATATTAATTGATAGAAAGTAGAATTTTTATATTTTTAAACATTTTAAATGTAATTATAATAATCAAGACAAACAAATGATTAAAAACGTAAATATTTTCACACTTTTTCAGGACAGGTTTTGTTCAGTTCTATTGCTTGTTCTGCATCTGATCAGCATGAATGTAGTCCACTATTTTTGAAAGCTTGTTTGTTTGAAAGCTCTTTTTTTATAGTGAAAGGCACATGAGAAACTCTTATTATTTAGAGTTTGAAGATTTATATTGTGTATTTAAGAACGTACTTTTTATGAGAAATAAAATGTGCATTTTGCGCAAACATTTAAAAAAAAAAAATTCTGCCATACTTTGTCATTTAATATTAATGTTATCATATCAAATCGAGATATTATCGAATCGATAACCTCATATCATATATCGAACCGAACCGTGAGATAACCGAATCGTCCCATTCTTAAGTGTCTGCCATTTTGCCCCCAAAAGCAGCTATGTTGCCAACTCACAAAAAAACATTTTATTTACAATACATATGCCAGTGCCAAAAGTGAAGATTTATAATCACTTAGCAACCCTCTACATAGCAAGTAAATCACTCACCAATGCGACCAATTTTCACACTATGCAACTAAAATATGTATTTTATTAGCCATTGGTGAGTACATTTTTCTTGAGTTGTGTAGTTATGAAGAAGAACTTGAGCGCCACAATCGTTTTACTGAATAAGCAGCAGAAGCTGGATTCAGCCTCATCTTTTACAGCGTGTTGTGTCTCGTGAGCGTCCTGAAGGAAATTGACCTTATTTGGCTGAAGTGGGTCCGGATCTGTCTTGATAGCACTGTCACCATCGCTTTAGTTCAGCTGTGAAATGGCATTGGTATTGCATTTAACGACGTCAACTCTGACTTTGATTAAACTCTTCCCCAGATTGTTTTTACAACATTCTCCATTTTAAAACATGGCTACAGAACAGTACCACACCTGTTGGACGTCTGTAAGAAGGTACAAATGTTGCAAACTCGAGAGTTTGTAGATTTGAATTTGAAAAAGTGTACAATAAATATTTGTACAAGCAAGTTAATACACATTATACAAGTAAAAGTTTACTTTTTCTTTGTTCCGTGAATTTTGTATCCAAAGACAAGATCCAGGCACCCAATTTCATGTCTCTTTTAAAATCCTTTCTGTTATTTACAGTCAGTTGGTGATCAAAAACTTAAAAAGAAACATTATTTCTAATCATACACTGCACAGATAAGGAAAAAAATCGCTGTGCAACTACTCTCTTGTTAATGTGCATTGCGTTCACAAATATTAAATAATTTAACATATAGGCTTGTGCCACATCTATGCAAGGGTTTGGTAAAAAAAAAATGAAAAAAAAACTTTTTTTTAATAGTAGTTTTGACATAGTAGCACTTAAATTATTATTTGTATGATATAATTATAAAATAATAATAATATAATTATTAATTCTATTTTCATTAGGTTCCAACCTTGTGAATATATTGTTAAAAAGTTGTATGAAATTTTAAACACTGACAATATCATTATTAAAAATGAAATTTGAACAAATGCTAAAATGTGATCAAAAGGATAAAAGCTAAATATTAAAATAAAATGTACAGCTTGCATACTATAATACTATATTGCATGAAATCATATATATAAAAATGAATATATATATATATATATATATATATATATATATATATATATATATATATATATATATATATAATATACAGTTGTGCTCAAAAAGTTTGCATACCCTGGCAGATATTGTGAAATTTTGGCATTGATTTTGAAAATATGGCTGATCATGCAAAATAACTGTCTTTTATTTAAGGATAGTGATCATATGAAGCCATTTATTATCACATAGTTGTTTGGCTCCTTTTTAAATCATAATGATAACAGAAATCACCCAAATGGCCCTGATCAAACGTTTACATACCCTTGAATGTTTGGCCTTGTTACAGACACACAAGGTGACACACACAGGTTTAAATGGTAATTAAAGGTTAATTTCCCACACCTGTGGCTTTTTAAATTGCAATTCGTGTCTGTGTATAAATAGTCAATGAGTTTGTTAGCTCTCACATGGATGCACTGAGCAGGCTAGATACTGAGCCATGGGGAGCAGAAAAGTACTGCCAAAAGACCTGCGTAACAAGGTAATGGAACTTTATAAAGATGGAAAAGGATATAAAAAGATATCCAAAGCCTTGAAAATGCCAGTCAGTACTGTTGAATCACTTATTAAGAAGTGGAAAATTCGGGGATCTCTTTTTGGATTTTTCCCCTTTTTCACCCAATTTGGAATGCCCAATTCCCAATGCGCTTTTAAGTCCTCGTGGTCGTGTAGTGATTCGCCTCGATCCGGGTGGCAGAGGACAGATCCCAGCTGCCTCCGCATCTGAGATCGTCAACCCACGCATCTTATCACTTGGCTTTTTGAGCGTGTTGCCATTGAGACATAGCGCGTGTGGAGACTTCACGCCATCCACCGTGGCATTCACGCTCAACTCACCACGCGCCCCACCGAGAACAAACCACACATTATAGCGACCATGAGGAGTTTACCCCATGTGACTCTACCCTCCCTAGCAACTGGGCCAATTTGGTTGCTTAGGAGACCTGGCTGGAGTCACTCAGCATGCCTTGGGATTCGAGCTAGTGAACTCCAGGTGTGGTAGCCAGCGTCTTTTACCACTAAGCTACCCAGGCCCCCTAATTCGGGGATCTCTTGATACTAAGCCAAGGTCAGGTAGACCAAGAAAGATTTCAGCCACAACTGCCAGAAGAATTGTTCGGGAAACAAAGAAAAACCCACAGGTAACCTCAGGAGAAATACAGGCTGCTCTGGAAAAATATGGTGTGGTTGTTTCAAGGAGCACAATACGACAATACTTGAACAAAAATGAGCTGCATGGTTGAGTTGCCAGAAAGAAGCCTTTACTGCGCCAATGCCACAAAAAAGCCCAGTTGCAATATGCCCGACAACACCTTGACACGCCTCACAGCTTCTGGCACACTGTAATTTGGACTGACGAGACCAAAATAGAGCTTTATGTTCACAACCATAAGCGCTATGTTTGGAGACGGGTCAACAAGGCCTATAGTGAAAAGAATACCATCCCCACTGTGAAGCATGGTGGTGGCTCAATGATGTTTTGGGGGTGTGTGAGCTCTAAAGGCACGGGGAATCTTGTGAAAATTGATGGCAAGATGAATGCTGCATGCTATCAGAAAATACTGGCAGACAATTTGCATTCTTCTGCGTGAAAGCTGCGCATGGGACGCTCTTGGACTTTCCAGCACGACAATGACCCTAAGCACAAGGCCAAGTTGACCCTCCAGTGGTTACAGCAGAAAAAGGTGAAGGTTCTGGAGTGGCCATCACAGTCTCCTGACCTTAATATCATCGAGCCACTCTGGGGAGATCTCAAACATGCGGTTCACGCAAGACGACCAAAGACTTTGCATGACCTGGAGGCATTTTGCCAAGACGGATGGGCAGCTATACCACCTGCAAGAATTTGGGGCTTCATAGACAACTATTACAAAAGACTGCACGCTGTCATTGATGCTAAAGGAACTAAGGGTATGCAGACTTTTGAACAGGGGTCATTTCATTTTTTTCTTTGTTGCCATTTTTTGTTTTATGATTGTGCCATTCTGTTATAACCTACAGTTGAATATGAATCCCATAAGAAATAAAAGAAATGTGTTTTGCCTGCTCACTCATGTTTTCTTTAAAAATGGTACATATATTACCAATTCTCCAAGGGTATGCAAACTTTTGAGCACAAATTTATATATATATATATATATATATATATATATATATATATATATATATATATATATATATATATATATATACACACACACTACTGGTCAAAAGTTTTGAAACACTTATTTATTATAAAAATGTTTCTACACATTTTAGAATAATAGTAAAGTCATCAAAACTATGGAATAACATAAATGGAACTATGGGAATTATGTTGTGACTAAACAAAATCCAAAATAAATCAAAACTGTGATATATTTTAGCATCTTCAAAGTAGTCACCCTTTGCCTAGAATTTGCAGACATGTTCTCTTGACATTTTCTCAACCAACTTCTTGAGGTATCACCCTGGGATGCTTTTTAAACAGTATTGAAGGAGTTCCCATCTATGTTGGGCACTTATTGGCTGCTTTTAATTTATTATTTGGTCCAAGTCATCAATTTCAAGAACTTTTTTAATTTATTTTTTATAAATTTTAGTTTTGTAATGAATTAAATTAATATGGTGGCACAATCATATTTTTGTCTACAAAACTAATTTCAAACATTTAAGCATACGCCTTCAGATCAGAAGATTTTTAAGATCATGAGAAACATTTCAGTCAAGTGTTTCAAAACTTTTGACCTGTTGTGTGTGTGTATATACACACACACACATGCACACAGAGTATATTATATATGATTTTATATTTTATATACTGTATATACACTATATGGCCAAAAGTTTGTGGACACCATATGTGCTTGATGAACATCTGATTTCAAAACCTTAGGCATCAATTTCCCCCTTTGGTAAACCACAGTAAACCATTTCTTTATGGACCTCACTTTGTTCACAGGGACATTATCATGCTGGAACAGAAAAGGGCTATCCCCAAACAGTTGCCACAAATTTGGAAGTACACAAAGCCCAAGCCATTACATAAAGAAACATTAAGATTTTTCTTTACTGGATTTAATGGAGTAACCAAATTCGTTAATTAGAAGGGGGTGTCCACAAACTTTTGGCCGTATAGTGTATCTGCCGCCTTTTGCACAGCAAAAATCACAAATAAATACTGGATGTTTGTTATGTTCTGCCATTAAATTAGGGTTCAAATTGATTTCTACATTTTACATTGATTGGGATGTAACAATGCCAAAATTTCTGTATTCGGTACTGATGCTAGTAAAATTTTACAATTCTCGATGCCAATTTAAATACCACAGCAAAAATGGGTTACATGCTATTAATCACTCTTTTTCAGACTATTTAAAAAGTTAAATATTAATGTAAATAATAAATTCAAACAAATGCATGTTTCCCTAAAATGTTTCTCAATTTTGTAAGAATTTCAGGTTTAAGTAGGACCCTACTGAAAACTTTTTTTTTCCCCACAAATGCTGTTTTCCATTTTTTTTTTTTTTCTGAATTCCATGTTTTAAATTTGTATTCAATTTAATCGTTAAAATAGTGCCTAATCAAATAAATATATAAAACGTTAAACAAATGAAAATAGAACATTTTCTGAAAATAGAACATTTATTTTTATCCAATGAAGAGGTTCAGTAAAGATTATCACAGCATAATCTAAAACACAACATAGGTTTTATTTTTGTCAAATAAAGTGTTGCACAACAACATCACATTATAAATGAAAACTTCTATTCAGTTCAACAGAACTCTTGCTTGTGACATTGCTTAAATATTAGTATTATGATTCATTAATCATTGTTGTTATTATTATTACAGATAATATTAAATTTTACTATACAGTTGTAATAAATTTCTGTACCAAATTCTGTTTCACATATCTAATTGAATCGAGCTTCATTTGACATGAAGGCTTTTCAGTCTCTGTGTGGTTTTGACAATAGCTTCACACTTAAATGGTAAATGCTGTGATTTCATAAATATATAGTCTAATTGTGCTGTGTGCTTCACAGTGAATGATTGCTCTGCTCTGTCATCTCCTACAACATGTACAGTGAACATGATGCTCATATTGTGGAGTTTTCAGTGTATAAGTGGGTGGCTTTGCACATTCACTTTAAAATGCACAGCACATGCAGACTGATTCACAGCCTTTCGCAATTTAATAATTACACTAGGACATATCACGATTTTATTTAATTGTGCATACATTATTTTAAATATGTCAAATTTGTATGTTAGCATTTGAAAGCAGTCAGGTGTCAGTCAGACAGCGTGCTGGTATTACATTGAGTTGGTATTGCAACTAAAAGTTGGTACTTTTAGTATTGATTTGGTACCAATGTACCGGAGATTTTGACATCCCTAGTCCTTGAATTGTCTAATTTATTTTTGTCAACTTTTTCAGACATGATGGAAGGGAAAGAGCAACTTCAAGAGCTGACTAAGAAGAATTTATCACTAAAAAAGCCTCAAAGAAGAGCAGCTAATAATGCTGTCACCTGCTCTCAGTGTGGAAAGAGTTTCACTAATAAAGAAGTTCTTAATAAACACATGAGAGTTCATACTGGAGAGAGACCTTACACGTGCCATCAGTGTGGAAAAAGTTATGTATATGCAGTCGATTTAAACAATCATCTCCTCTTTCACTCTGGAGAAAGATCATTTGAATGTGATCAGTGCAGTAAAACATTTGCTTTGAATTCAAGCTTAAAACAACATCTGAAAACTCACACAAATGAGAAGCCTTACATGTGTTCTTCTTGTGGAAAGAGTTTTGCACGCCAATCCTATTTGACAAAGCACCAGAAAATACATGCCTCTGTGGGGGCTCATTTGTGCTTTGAATGTGGGAAGACTTTTATTAAATCCAGCAACTTAAAACAGCACCAAAGAGTTCACACTGGAGAAAAACCTTACAAGTGCTCATACTGTGAAAAGAGTTTCATTAAGTCACAAAACCTGAAAATTCATGAGAGAAACCATACTGGGGAGAAACCTTATACATGCTCATACTGTGGAAAGAGTTTTAGTGTGTCACGAAGCCTGACAACACACGAGAGAATCCATACTGGAGAGAAACCATACTACTGCTCTAAATGTGGGAAAAGTTTCAATGTAGCAAGCAATGTAGTGACTCATATGAAAAGGTGTTGCCCAAAGTAATCACAGGAAGTGTAGTTTAAGAACAGTCATTTGCTATAATCACCTGCATTGATGAATCTAAACAATCACTGACACCTTGTGGGGATTTGATGTACAGTTGAAGAAGTTTATATACACCTTAGCCAAATACATTAAACTCAGTTTTTCACAATTCCTGTCTTAGGTCAGTTAGGATCACTACTTTATTTTAAGAATGTGAACTGTCAGAATAATAATAGAGAGTATTATTTATTTCAGCATTCCCAGTGGGTCAGAAGTTTACATACACTTTGTTAATATTTGGTAGCATTGCCTTTAAATTATTTAACTTGGGTCAGATGTTTTGGGTAGCCTTCCACAAGCTTCTCACAATAAGTTGCTGGAATTTTGGCCCATTCCTCCAGACAGAACTGGTGTAACTGTGTCAGGTTTGTAGGCCTCGTTGCTTGCACACGCTGTTCTGCCCACAAATTTTCTATCGGATTGAGGTCAGGGCTTTGTGATGGCCACTCCAATACCTTGACATTGTTGTCCTTAAGCCATTTTGCCACAACTTTGGAGGTATGCTTGGGGTCATTGTCCATTTGGAAGACCCATTTGTGACCGAGCTTTAACTTCCTGGCTGATGTCTTGAGATGTTGCTTCAATATATCCTCATAATTTTCCTTCCTCATGATGCCATCTATTTTGTGAAGTGCACCAGTCCTTCCTGCAGCAAAGCACCCCCACAACATGATGCTGCCACCCCCATGCTTCACGGTTGGGGTGGTGTTTTTTGGCTTGCAAGCCTCACCCTTTTTCCTCCAAACATATCGATGGTCATTCTGGCCAAACAGTTCAAATTTTGTATCATTAGACCAGAGGACATTTCTCCAAAAGTAAGATCTTTGTCCCCATTTGCACTTGCAAACTGTAGTCTGGCTTTTTTATGGAGGTTTTGAAACAGTGGCTTCTTCCTTGCTGAGCAGCCTTTCAGGTTTTGTCAATATAAAACTCGTTTTACTGTGGATATAGATACTTGTTTACCTGTTTCCTCCAGCAACTTCACAAGGTCCTTTGCTGTTGTTCTGGGATTGATTTGCACTTTTCGCACAATTTCGTTAATCTCTAGGAGACAGAATGCGTCTCCTTCCTGAGCGGTATGATGGCTGTGTGGTCCCATGGTGTTTATACTTGCATACTATTGTTTGTACAGATGAACATGGTACCTTCAGCCATTTTGGAAATTGCTCCCAATGATGAACCAGACTTGTGGATTTATTTTCTGAGGTCTTGGCTGATTTCTTTTGATTTTCCCATGATGTCAAGCAAAGAGGCACTGAGTTTGAAGGTAGGCCTTAAAATACATCCACAGGTACACCTCCAATTCAGTACACCTATCAGAAGCTAATTGTCTAAAGGCTTGACATAATTTTCTGGAATTTCCAAGATGCTCAAAGGCACAGTTAACTTAGTGTATGTAAACTTCTGTCCCCAACTCTGAAAGTGGTACTATTGTGACTGTAGTTTCCTTTTAACCAAAGAAAATGTTAAGGTCCCCAGACGTTGTTGTGTTCCTGGTTGTAGAAAAACTGCATCTCTGCATAGCCTTCCAAAGGATCCCAACATTAGGAACGAGTTACTTAAATTTATGTAAACAAAATTCCTGAACGCATTAATGTGGCACTTACCTTTGTTCTGCACATTTTTCTAAGGATTGTTTCAAGCACCATTATGATTCAAACTTTGCAAAGAAACTTATACTGAAAGATGGAGCAGTGCCAACTATATCAACATGACAGTTTGCAGATGCATGCATTTACTACTGTTTTATCTGTCTGTGTTTGATATGCAATTTATATGTTCAAGTTATAACAGATTTCTTCTTATGTCCTTCTCTTTTATATATATTTTGTTTATGGAATAATATGATGCATAGTCACTTATAATTAGTTATGAAATCTTATGTATTCTGTATTCATTTCATATCATGCTGTTATATTAAGCATGAAGTTATAAAACATTTCTTAGTACTCTCATCCTGTGCAAGACTGTACCTCTTCTTATAAACACTTTGTGCTCTCGGTTAATTTCTAGGAAACAAATGCCTGGCCACTGTACTGGGATTAGTAATTTACAATGTATAGCACACACACATGCAAATATGGTGTTGTTTTGCTTCTTGACCTAACCACAGCTTTTTCACCTTAATAGGCTAGAACAATGTGACCTGACACTTGAGTTATTTCTTACTTTAACCCTCATGTTGTCTTTCGGTCATTTTGACCCAAAGAGGATTTTCTTTTGCCTGGAAATGCTACTAAAGTTAAAGGTTCTGACTACGCTCACACAAGGTATCAAACCCAATTCCTAAACTGGTGGTAGACTCGTTTCTGGATCTGTAGACCCCAGGCAGAATCAACAGACCTATGTATGCTTGGATGTCTGTCTGGTCTGCCTCCTTCCAGTTGTCTTTGTAGATGCGTCTCCCCTCCAAATTAGTCATGGAAATCACTATGTTTTCTACTGGTTCTGTCAGGAACAGTTTGAAGGATTTTATATCATTAATCCAGGAAATGGCATATTTTATGAGCCCTGGGGTCATCTTGATTACCTTTTCAGCAGACAACCTGCCTCGCCTCTCAGGTGGAGATGAAGACCAGAAAAAATTCCCATTCTTCAACCAGAATCTAGCAGCAACCTCAGCAGGGCCCTCACCATCAGAAAATTGTCCCTCATCGGTTGTTGCAAGGTCTGTATCATACTCAGCAGTGTTGGGTAAATTACTCTAATAAAAGTAATTAATTACTAACTACTAATTACAACTACAGTGTAATTAGATTATTATACTAATTACTCTGAAAAGTAATTGCATTACTTATTACTAATTTCTAAAACCCTGATCAACCTCGACCTGATGAAATATACAAGACATGAAACTGTTATTTAAATTCTCTCACATAAATAATATAAAATCAAATAAACTATTCATGAACTGGCCAGAGAATTTAAGGGGGCAGCATTAAATTAGAAAACATATTTTAACATTAGACGTTAAATTTAGATTTTAAATTCACTATTGTTTTATATAGAATTGTTCTAGAGTCTACACAGTATTTAACGCAATTACATCAGAAGTAACTAATTAAATTACTGAAAAATTAAGAGTAATCCCTTACTTTTTTCAATGAAAAAGTAATTTACAGTAATTAATTACTTAGTAATGCCAAAGTTGGATAATTTTCTAATGTCAGCATTTATAGTAAAAGAGTGAGTAAATCACTCAGTTGTTGCTGAGTGTTGTATTGAAGAGACGGTAATACAATCTGCTTCTTTCTTTACCGAGATTGTGATGATGCAGTCTTTCTTGTCTCCATGTAAACCTCCATTAATATTTACCTGCATAACCTCAGATGATGCCTTTTATTTAGTTATTTCCAAAGGCAATGTTTCATAAGCTGAATGTGAGATCTGCGTGTTTGTTTACTATGCACCGCTAAGAAAGAGAGAATGCTCTCTGACACGAAATGACAGTAAAATGCGATTATTTTGTCAGGATAAAATGCAGTTTTGGTGCAAAGAAAGTTGAAGCAGCATTTTCCCGGCAGCTTTCTCCTCTCTGCTGGTTGTGGAGAACTGTCCTGTCAGCGCCTGATTTCATTAATTCTGCCAGCGCAACAGTGTGTGATTAAACGATGGCAAAATGCGATAAACGGTAAAACTATATGCGCTCAAAACCAATGAGTTTATGAAAACCATGATTAATGATAATAATATGTCGACATTTATTGCCAGCCTGTAATATAAAGCAGCATAACGTAGTATTTTTGTATCGCTAAAATAGCTGGAAGTGGCTTATACCGGAAGTGATCTACATTCAATGTTCATAATGGCGGCGCCCTAGTTTTGCTGAAAAATAAGGTGGATACTATCTCTGCTATTTCCAGTTACGACAGCGCAGCTCCTATGTACTTGAATTGGGAAAGACCGAAATCTCAAAAACGGTTGGTCAACATTACGATCAAAGAACATATTTCAAATCGGCAATAAAATGTTGGAATCATAAATTGTGCTTCTTTAACTATATTACGCTAAAAAAAAAGAAGATTGTATAGCTAATGCGCATGCATGAGTTGATTGACAGGCGATGTCTGTCTCTAAAAGGTGATTGGCTCTTTTAACTGTAAGGCGGGACTTCCTTTCTACATCCATTGTTCCAATTTCTCCCATTCATTTAAATAGAAGTGGTCCATCTCTACTAAATAATCTCTGGGCCAGACCCTCCTCAGCTCTACACTGCTGTCCAGTAGTGCGGTAAAGTTAGTTTTATGACATTCGTTTAACATTTCGTCAATACCCATTAAACTCTCCATGCACATTTTTCACATTTTCAAGCCAAACCAACTTGGAAATGCATGAAAAGGTTTTCTTTGCCTAGCACAAACTGAATTTTAAAAAAGGAGATTTTTTTTTTTCATATTAATTTTATTAGCCCTATAAATCAATTAAACAATTTAACCATTTGACATTATGACATCACAACAAATATGAAATGTTCTTAAAAATGTCCCTGTCATGACACAAGGCTCTGTTTGATTTATAGGGATGCAAATATCTGTATAAAAAGTACTGAACATTTACTCCCAAAAACAAGTCTTGTGCCATATAAAGAATAATATTCTGAGTATTTTGCAGTTGGTTTCATGTCTCTAGGTCAAACGGTCATTGAGTTTAATGGAATTAGAATATTACAAACATTTACATTACTATATTTATTTGAAAACATATAGAATGTAAATTCCACAAACAGAGCCTTGTGTCATGAAAGGGATATTTTTAAGAACATTTCATATTTGTTGTGATGTCATAATGTCAAATGGTTAAATTGTTTAATTGATTTATAGGGCTAATAAAATTTATATGAAAAAAAAATCTTTTTTTAAATTCAGCTTTGTGCTAGGCAAAGAAAACCTTTTCATGCATTTCCAAGTTGGTTTGGCTTGAAAATGTGAAACCTGTGCATGGAGAGTTGAATGGGTATTGTCGCAAATGTCAAAGAATTTCAAATATAAAACTAACTTTACCGCACTGTCCAGCTGGGAGCGGTAATGCACCAAAAGTTGTTTTGCCGACCGCCATTAACATCAGAAGAGGAAGATCTCGCAGTTTGAGCGCTCAGACTCACGGTACGTGTTCAACATCATTTGTGAGGTTAATATGCATACCTGCAAACGAGTCTCTTTTCGGCGAAATTCACCGTTGTTTACAGTCCAAAATATGTCATTTACGTGACTCGAGCAGATCCGATGAATTTTTCCCCCCATGGGGTGGGGGGGGCTATACGGTGGGATGGGAAGGTTGTTAATTAGCTTATATATCAATGTACAATGCTGGTAAACTTCAGCATTATGTGAACAAGCATTTTGCTCGAGCGAGCGCGTGCGTTATTAGAGTAGCACAAGCACAGAGACTCTGCGCGTGCACGCCTACTCTTTTTTTTTTTTTTGTTGTTGTGTGTGTGTGTGTGTGTGGAAAGATTCGGCGCGAAATTCTGGAGGACAATAGACAACATGCTTGAATCTCGCCTTCGAACGCAGGAATAAGGCTCGTCTGTTTTTGGCATGGTAAAAAAAAAAATCCTGATATTCTAACTGTATGTGTCGCTTTGTGTACTCCTCTGACTACGTTAAAACGGAACACAGGACTTTAAAATGTTGTGAAATGGCCACAAAGTTTAATAACGCATGAAATTGCTTTATGATGTCACACAGGCAGAGAAAAAGAATGTATATTTTGAATTTAGTAAAAAAAAAAAGGAAAAAAAAGAAAATTCTATCATTATGTACTCACCCTCGAGAGATATCACAAGTATGTATGACTTTCTTTCTTCACCAGAACACATTTGAAGAAAAATATCTAAGCTCAGCAGGTCCTTAAAATGCAAGTGAATGGAGATTTCTCTTTTGAAACTCCAAAAATCACAGACTGTCAGCATAAACGTCAGCGATACAACTCCAACGGTTAAATTCATGTCTTTTCTTTTTTCTTTTATGTGTTTTTTCTCCCCAATTTGGAATATCCAATTCCCAATGCGCTCCAAGTCCTCATGGTGGTGTAATGACTCGCCTCAATCAGGGTGGCGGAGGATGAATCTCAGTTGCCTCCACGTCTGAGACCTTCAATCCGTGCATTTTATCACGTGGCTTGTTGAGCGCATTACCGCGGAGACGTATTTCGCGTGTGGAGGCTCACGCTATTCTCCATGGCAACCACGCACAACTCACCATGTGCCCCACCGCGAGCGAGAACCACATTATAGCGGCCACGAGGAGGTTAACCCAAAGTGACTCTAGCCACCCTAACAACAGGGCCAATTGGTTGCTTAGGAAGCCTGACTGGCTGATCTAACGAACAACACAAACCATTTAGAACTAAAATGAAAAAAAGACTGAGGAGCAACATGGGACCGCACGGAACCAAATCTTTACAGAACAGAGCAGCACACGGTACACTAGAAACTGTGGATCAGATAAATGCATGTGAAGTTTATGTGGATAGTTCTTTCATCAACGTGTGCGCTGCCCCGGCGGCTTTCACAAGCTGTCTCTAAGTTTATATCCGCATCTCCCACTGAACGCGCTTCGATGCGGTATACAATATGGAACAAACTTTGTGCTTGAGCCCCATTATAAAGTTCCTACAATAACACATTTCAGCAATTCTGAAGTGCCCACTCTATATAAACAAGCACGTGCTGTAATTGTCCTGCAGGGGACATTGTCAGTGCTAACAGATCCACCCTCTCCTCTGATAATGTGGATATTCTGATTTTTCTAGAAAAAAAAAGCTTGAAAATTGAGTAAGTACAAGTAGTGAGCTGAAAGGCAAAAGACACAAATCTGCACTGCTAATGTCTTAATTTTGTTAATTTTTATAATTACACTTTTACTTTTATTATTATTTATGTGTTTAAATTATGTGCATATAAGAGGCTCTTAAGTTTTGTGTTGTAATTTCATTGAATATGCATAGTGCAGTCATGTATAAATGAGCCTTCACAATAAGAATTGTTGCCCATCAGCCACTGTTTTCAAAATAAGTAATTTAAAGTTTCTTTGTTTTCGCTGCTGTAGCGAAACTGTACCGAACCGTTACCCCAAAACCGAGGTACGTATCGAACCATGAATTTTGTGTACCGTTGCAGCCCTATACAATATACACACATTCGCTCTTGGTTTTAAGTCTGATATGCTCAAAACTGCTCCATTAGCCATTTTGCCGCAACTTTGGAGGTATGCTTGGGGTCATTGTCCATTTGGAAGGTCCATTTGCGACTGAGCTTTAACTTCCTGGCTGATGTCTTGAGATGTTGCTTCAATATGTCCACATAATTTTCCTTCCTCATGATGCCATCTAGTTTGGGAAGTGCACCAGTCCCTCCTGCAGCAAAGCACCCCCATAACATGATGCTGCCACCCCCATACTTCACGGTTGGGGTGGTGTTCTTTGTCTTGCAAGCCTCACCCTTTTTCCTCCAAACATAATGATGGTCATTTTGGCCAAACAGTTACAATTTTGTTTCATCGGACCAGAGGACATTTCTCCAAAAAGTAAGATCTTTGTCCCCACATGCACTTGCAAACTGTAGTCTGGCTTTTTTATGGTGGTTTTGGAGCAGTGGCTTCTTCCTTGCTGAGCAGTCTTTCAGGTTACGTCGATATAGCATTCGTTTTACTGTGGATATAGATACTTGTCTACCTGTTTCCTCCAGCATCTTCATTAGGTCCTTTGCTGTTGTTCTGGGATTGATTTGCACTTTTCACACCAAACTGTGTTCATCACTAGGAGACAGAATGCGTCTTCCTCCTGAGCGGAATGATGGCTGCATGGTCTCTTGGTGTTTATACTTGCATACTATAGTTTGTATAGATGAATGTGGTACCTTCAGGCATTTGGAAATTGCTCCCAAGGATGAACTTGACTTGTGGAGGTCCACAATTTATTTTGTGAGGTCTTGGCTGATTTCTTTTGATTTTCCCATGATGTCAAGCAAAGAGGCACTGAGTTTGAAGGTAGGCCTTAAAATACATCCACAGGTACACCTCCAATTCAGTACACCTATCAGAAGCTAATTGTCTATAGGCTTGACATAATTTTCTGGAATTTTCCAAGCTGGTGTATGTAAACTTCTGACCCATGGGATTTGTGGTATAATCAATTAAAAGTGAAACAATCTGTCTGTAAACAATTGTTGGAAAAATTACTTGGGTCATGCTCAAAGTAGATGTCCTAAACGACTTGCCAAAACTATAGTTTGCTAATATTAAATCTGTGGAGTGGTTAAAAAATTTGAACTTCAACCTAAGTGTATGTAATCTTCTGATTTCAACTGTACACTACAGCGGTGCTCAATGCATTTAATCATTAATTAGATTAACAATCTATTAATGTATGAAGTCTACGACTCCAGCTCACTCAGACTGTGTCATTCTAATTTGACAAATAATCAGTGATCTTGTCCCTAAAAATTTACATTCTTTAGGGGAGAGTGCAGCAGTGCTCATTGCATCAGATCATTAACAAGATGAACTAACTATCAATGTACGAATCAACTCACTCAGACTGCTGACATTTTCCTCTCCACGCATAATTTTATTATATCGATGTATGTGGTTACAGACAAAGCATATACACCGATCGCCCACAACGTTAAAACCACCTGCCTAATATTGTGTAGGTCCATGCTGCCAAAACAGCGCCAGCCAGCATCTCAGAATAGCGTTGATGTGAACATTAACTGAAGCTCCTGACCCGTATCTGCATGATTTTATGCACTGCACTGCTGCCACACGATTGGCTGATTAGATCATCGCATGGATGATTGCTGGTGCCAGACGGGCTGGTTGAGAAATGGTTCATCTCAGAAATGGTTATTTTGTTTTAAAGAGCTGTTCTTGTGTATATTAATCAAATAATATCCTTTTTTTTTTTTTTTTTTTTTTTTTTTTTAATGAATGTCAGTTAATTATAATCATGATGTTTTTGTGTTCAGATATCCATCATGAGAGAGCAGGTGAATGTGATCCACGCTGGAGAACAGCAGATGCTGCAGACACCAGTGAAGATTGACTTGAAGCAGGAGGAGATTAAAGAAGAAAACACAGCAGAGGAAAAACAGAGTGATGAAGATGATGAACAGCAGATGCTGCAGACACCAGTGAAGATTGAAGTGAAGCAGGAGGAGATTAAAGAAGAAAACACAACAGAGGAACAACAGAGTGATGAAGATGATGATGAACAGCAGATGCTGCAGACACCAGTGAAGATGTGTTCAGTGAAGCTGCTGGACTGCAGGAACCAAATTAAGATGAGAGGAGAAATCAAAGTAGAGGAACAACAGAAAAATGAAGATGATGAATTTATTCCTTCAGGTATGTTTCAGTTGCTGTACATTTTCATGACAATCCCTGTTTTTATTGTCATTTTAGAAGTGCTCTGTTGTCCTTAAAGGTTCAGCTTTTTATTTCCAAAGTCATATAAGTTTGTCAGGGACCGTGAAGTACCCGGCATACTTCATACGAAATTGAGGAACGAATGGTTGTGAAAAAAAAAAATCTGGGTTTTTGAGTTTCTTTTAATGGTTTGTAACAGCTTGCCAGTGCAAACTTTCAGGAAAACTTTGTGCCGGCTACTGAACACCTTACTGCCACTAGTCCATGTCATCAGTAGGTGTGACCTGGAGCTCCTCCTACTTCGAGGCCATTTCTGTTTCATTGTTCAGTCAGTAAAAGATCAGTCAATTTTGGTGTATTGCAAGTACATAGTGCAATATATTGCAATATTTTACTCACTGTTTTTAATTGTTCCTCATAGGACTTCAGAGAACTGTTGCCAAATCACCAAATGCATTGTTAAATAATATAAAAGTCCCTGAAATAATTTGAATGTGCACCATTTATGTACATTAACATTTAGCAGACACTATTATCCAAATGCAGCTTACAAATGAGGATATAAGCAATTTGTCATACAAAAGTCAACAATATCTTCAGTATTACACAGCCAAGTTTTCACAGTGGCTGGAATAGTAAAGATGTTAGCACAGAAGAAAGAGACATATAGTAATTGTTTTTTTGAAATAGTAAGTGCATTTAGTGTGGATTGGTTAAGTGCTCTCGGAATTGATGTTTTTTCAGCTGTTTCTTGATTGTTGAGGTGGTATAAGCAGATTGTGTGGAGTGAATGAATGCTCGTGAAATGGACATTGTGCCTGTGATAGGACCACCAGGCACCGCTCGTTCATTGACTGTAGAGTTGAAATCAAGAAAGGGGTGATGTGAACCCTCTTTGGCTGATTGAAGATCAGACATGCTGCAGGGTCCTGGACCATCTGCAGTGTCTTAATCGTGCTAGCTGGGGGACCAGCCAACAGGGCATTCCAGTAGTCTGGTCTTGAAATGACCAGAGCTTGGATCAGAATCTGTGTAGCATATTCAGACAGGAAAGGTCTGAATTTTCTAATGTTGTTCTAAAGATCTGGCAGTTTAGAAGTTGACAGTGAAGTTGAGCTGGTCATCCAACACCACTCCCAGGTTCCGGGCTGTCCTGTTTGGCATTAGCTTAGTTAAACCAAGATGAATACTAACACTCGTCTATCAGTGATAACTGAAACCAGCCAATGCAAATGTCCTGCATTAAAGGTTTGTGGTATTGATCATGTTATGTGTTTGTCCATTTAAAGCAGTAATAGAGCGTTGTGTTCGGTTGGGCTCATATTCAGATTCACTGCCAGGACAAATGACTAATTGATCGGACTTCAGCTATAGAGACTGCACACACCTGACTTTTACTGTGTTCATTTACTAATTATCATTGAATCAGGCAGATCCTTTTATCTAAAGTGACTAACAGAAGTCTACACTTACAGATTAAATTCACCTAGAGAAACCTGAGCTTTAGTATCTTGATTGATGGACTGATCTTTCGCCAAAATCTATTGATTAATGAACCAATAAATCAGATAACTGTGACAGCTTTGACTATCGATGGACTGATGGGCGAACAGACGGATAGATAGACTGATAGATATATGGATGGATAGATGGATCGATGGATGGATAGATAGATTGATGGACGAAGAGATGGATGTTGGATAGAGGGATGGATGGATGGATGGATGGACGATGGATGGATAGAAAGATGGATAGATGGATGTTGGATTGGTAGATGGATGGATGGATAGATAGATGGACGGACAGATGGATGGATGGATGATAGATAGATGGATGGTTGGATGGGTAGACAGTGAGGTTGTGGTCAACAGACGGGTTGGCTGGAATCACAAGAAGTTCTGGCTTGGCTAGGTTGAGCTGTAGGTGACATTTCTTCATCCAGGACAAGATCTCATAGAGGCTGGCAGAGATACGAGCTGAGATGGTGGGGTCGTAAGGCTGGAACAACACGTAGAGCTGCGTATCATCTGCGTAGGAACCATGTGTCTGAATGACTTACATGGACACCAGAAAGCGGCTTATTGCGAGAAAGTGGGTTATTGCGTGAGAACTGTTCCCATTTACAAGCACAGATTAAGCGGCTTACTCTTTACTCCCGTTTACATATGACTCCGTCAGTAAGCAGCTTTCTCCACAGCAACGTAATTTTCCCGCGACGCTTGTGTAAACGCATGGCATCTGAGAAAGACTTCACTATTTTACTCTGTTGATTTGCTTAATTTCCAGATATTCCAGAGTTGTTGCTGTGTTTGCTTCCTTAATTTACAATCGCGACGCAGTAGTGGGCGTTTCCCTCTTACATAGAACTCCGGGATTCCCCAATATATGAGCGCATATATCCAAATAATAAGGATGGTCGATATTTTACATTTGTGTGTATAAATGTATAGTTTATAATATATGTGATTTTTTTTTTTCCACTGTACTTCCAGAAATGTTGAATTCTTTCTGCTGTGTTGACATGTTGTTGGGCTCCATTCTATGACATTTGTTGTCCCGGTCTGTCCCACGCATGCGCACTTTTCAAACATCCATCAGAGCGCTACTTATTATTTACATGTACACAAAAAGCTGCGTTCTATGGGAGGAACCTAGGTATGTTAACACTTACTAGCTGGAGCGTTCAAATTTGGGAACAATTATTCCCATGGTTCCTGTCTCAATATCTTCGCCGTCCAATCACCGATTTCATTTCTGAAAACTGCCAGATACTCATAACAATATAAGCTAAAAGTACATATAATTGGTTCAGGGGTTACTGGGCATGAATAATAAATGTATCATCATCATCGTCATCCTCCATTTGCCTGAGTGGAGCCAGAGAGGATACCCCGGGAGATTACCTCAAGTGTTGGACTTACTGCTTCAAATTGAAAACTAGGCGATCTTTCAAGGTATGATAAGTTATTTAACGTGTGTTGTCAGTATTGTCAGTTGAAAGTCAAAACGTTTTAGTTATGCAGCATTTATTTGTAGGAGTAACGCTAGTTATTTCTGGAAAAAATGACTTGACCGTCAGCGTTCATCAGACAGGCAGCTAGCCTCTATTTTTAAGCAAATTTATGTGAAACTTGCTAAATAAACATTAGCTAGCAATACTATGTACATTTTTAGCTAAATATCAATAACTTTTATGGCCAATTTTGTCGCTTGTGGAAGATAGTCAAACCATTTTGTTACGAAACATTTATTTGTAGGAGTAGTGCTATAATATATATAATATAATCTATTGTTTAAAAGTTATGACCATTCTAGTGATTTGTGGGAAAACTGAATAAAAACGTTCAGAATGTTAAGATACATTTCATATGACCACTCCTCAAAAACTCCTTTTGAGCACCTGTAATAATAAATTGAGATTGCATCTGAAATTGAAGGACACAAACACTGAAATATACATTTTATGTGTTCAATAAAACACACACTTTATTTAATTTGAACATTAGAATTACACAGCAAAACATATAAAATCAAACTTTCGAACTATCTACAGTAAATACATTTTTAATAAAGAGTGCAGGTACAGCATATATATAAATTCATGAATACTCAACAACTGCAATACCTGTGGAGAGAAGAGAGGGAAAAAAGAGGGGAGGGGGAGGACAACAGCACCAGTAAACACAGCCCAACCTAGGCATCTTCGTGAAACTGGTCACACTCAGCTGAGTGCCAAGACTGAAAACGGTTGCTATCACAAACCAAACAAAGTCTTTTACATTCCGGCGCACAACAAGCTACTTTAGTTTTATTTTCAGTCCTACTTTTCCAACAGCTTAGCCAACATCTCTTAGAGGACTCTTCAAATTTAGGGACATAGGCTGTGTGGAGTGATGACAAAGGAGGGACTACAGGCTTTAGTGTATGCAAAGGGAAACTTGCCAGGTTTTCTCTGAAATCTAGTTAAGTTCACCGGTCTACGCTCATCCCCTGGTGCCACATGAATGTGTTGCCATTCCTTAA
Source organism: Myxocyprinus asiaticus (assembly GCF_019703515.2). Taxonomy (NCBI): domain Eukaryota; kingdom Metazoa; phylum Chordata; class Actinopteri; order Cypriniformes; family Catostomidae; genus Myxocyprinus; species Myxocyprinus asiaticus. The sequence continues at coordinate 41,453,850 of NC_059371.1, forward strand.
ACAATATGAAACTATTGATGACGGCAATATCTATGAAGTGGAAAAAAAAGAGTCTTCCACCACTTCTGAGTTTTTTGTAGGACGTCGTAAGATTTTATCATTTGGTCTGACCTAGCAACACTGCCCATGTTTTTTTTTATAATCGCTGATGACAGTGGGCTGGAGGGCTACTTCTTTTGTCCAGTCGCCATCATTTTTTACAAACCTAGTAATTTCGGTTGAGCCATTTGCATTGTGGAAATTGGAGAGGCATGTAACTGCACGCGTGTCCTTCCACTGCATTACAAGTATATTCCCCTCAATCCTACACCACCTCATATCCCCACGAGCTGTCTTGCGTTCCCATATTTTGATGTCTTTAAATTCTGCAGGAAACAGTTTACGATTCACCCTGCATGTCCCACAGGCATTAGTTCCCATTTCTACAACTTAACCATAAGAGCTGGGGACGTGTAAATGTTGTCGAACCAAACATTGTGGCCCTGGTCTTTGAATGGCTGCAGTAACGATTCAACTACATTGGTGGCCAAGTCAGTGACACGCCCATCACGACTACCTGTGTAAACACAGTATACCCTGAGTCTGTAATTACCCATAATTTAAAACCCCACCGAGTATTCTTGCCCTTCATTTGTTGTTTAAATCCTGACTGAGCTTTAGACTTGACCATATGTTCATCTATTGCGAGATTTTGGTTAGGCTGAAAGAGCTGCTGGCATTTTTGTTTGAGGTGGTCCATAAGATAGAGCAACTTCCTAAGGCGATCCTGATTATCCTCTGTGGTAGGGTCTACAACATGTAGAGCTGCAAAAAGAGCCTTGTAGCGGTCATATGACATAAATCCCCTTGCCCACGAGCTCTGAAGTGACTTGGTTCCCCAATGACGATGGGAATCAGGGAGAATTGAAAACCCCATATAAATTAGCAACCCAAGAAATTTGTAAAATTCATCGGGGGTCACCTCCATCCAAGCTCCTTGGTAGCTGGAATATGACAGACAGTTAGGACGAGCTCCCACCCCTGATGGTTTGTAAAGCTGCATATCTCAGCAACTACAGCCTGAGTAAAAAACAGCATGAAAAAGTCAATTTCTCGCAACATCATGTTGGAGTTTGACTGCACAGCCTGATGCACGCTACCTAAGTCAATACCAAATGGATGGCTAGGCTTAAATGGGAGAGGTTTTGGTGCCTGTGAATCGTTGTCAGAGTACGAGGGATAAGAAACTGAGTCAGGGAAGCATTTACGCTTTCTAGCTGACTTGGGACCTGTGTGAGAATGGCTAGCCATACCCAAAATAATAAGAGTAACAGTTTTAGTGTTACTGTGAGTATCAGTCATATGAAAAATAGAAACAAACAATACATACACATTCATACATACCCAGTTGATGGTCTTGGTTGGGGATCAGGATCCATCTCATCCTCCATCGCCTTGTGGTCCGGGTCTTCCTGCAGTAGTTCCTGGTCCAGCAGATCTTCCTCCTGTGTGCTAATGCCCTCATGAGCCATGTCCTCTTCTACTCTGAACCTAAGCTCATCAGCAGTCAGTTGCCTCCTCCTCTTGAGGGTGCTGAGCAGGGAGCCATAGTCTCTATCCATCTCTACAACAGACAAAAAGTACAACAATTGGTAGCCAGCAGTGTGTTCTTCACAAATCCGTACACTGAATAGTCACCAAAGGCTTGCAGACTAACCAGAATGTCTAACTGCAGACAGCCCTCTCACACTTTCCTTGTGAACAGGAAGGTACACACTACCTAAAATCATGTCTGTGTGATGGATGGGTAAGGCTATATGCTAAATTATAGAAAGATATCTACCATTTGTTTTTATTACATGGGAAAATCAACTAGCTAGATACCTTATCTAACTAGCAGGCCAGTTTCCAGGCAGGTCTGAACAGCGTCTGCTCTCTGCCTAACATTATTTCAGCCGGATTTTTCATAAGTGACAAAATTGGCCAAAAAGTTATTGATATTTAGCTAAACATTTACATAGTATTGCTAGCTAATGTTTATTTAGCAAGTTTCACAGAAACTGCCAAAAAATGTTAGATATAAAAAGAAGAGACTCGCCGATGACAGTCACATTTTTCCAGAAAAATACTAGCTAGCCCTACTCCTACAAATAAATGCTTCGTAAATAAAAAGGTTTGACTGTCTTCCACAAGTGACAAAATTGGCCAAAAAAGTTATTGATATTTAGCTAAAAATGTACATAGTATTGCTAGCTAATGTTTATTTAGCAAGTTTCATAGAAATGTGCTTAAAAATAGAGGCTAGCTGCCTGTCTGATGAATGCCAACAGTCATGTAATTTTTTTTCCAGAAATAACTAGCGTTACTACTAAAAAATAAATGCTTCGTAACTAAAACGTTTTGACTTTCAATTGACAATATTGACAACACACGTTAAATAACTTGTCTTACCTCAAAAGATCGCCTCAGTTTTCAATTTGAAGCAGTAAGTCCAACACTTGAGGTAATCTCCCGGGGTATCCTCTCTGGCGCCGCTCAGGCAAATGGAGGATGAAGATGATGACGATACATTTATTATTCATGCCCAGTAACCCCTTAACCAATTATATGTGCTTTTAGCTTATATTGTCATGAGTATTTGGCAGTTTTCAGAAATAAAATCGGTGATTGGACGGCAAAGATATTGAGACAGGAACCATGGGAAGAATTGTTCCCAAATTTGAACGCTCCAGCTGGTAAGGGTTAATTATAAATGTGGTAGACTTCTGCCTATCCTATGAAGGAGGAAGCGGGCACCAGGTGAACAATGCACATAAGACTTTAATGCCATACTTTTAAGTGAACATCAAAACATAAACATACTTTTCAGCACAATCAATAAACACATTCAACAACACTCAACAGCCTTGCTTTTCAGCAGTTACTGTGAGACACACACAGCTCTGTGCATCTCTCTCTCCCTGTCTGCCGCTGTTTTCTCTCCTTAAATAGTCCCGCCGCTCCTCCCTGGAACACGAGACCGGTGTGGCCACTTACCTCTCTGGCCTCACTCTGCCCCTACGCCGCTCAGCCACACCCTGCTCGCAACATACACCCATTGCCAAACTCCGGCCAGGGAGTCACTTGTGTTGGGCCTGTGACTTACTCACCCCCCCCCCCAATTTCTTGAGAGTGTTGGAAAATAGGCTTCGGGGAATAGGAACAGGACGAGGGGAAGGAGAAGGGGTTGGAGGAGAGAGAGAGATGGGCACACCGGCCCCCGAACACGCTGCCAAACAATCCTCAGCCAGATGCACTGCCTCCGTCAGCAACGCTGCACGATGGCGCTGGACCCCCTTCAGCCGTCCCTTTCGGTCGCCGGCTGCAAACTGCTCCAGCACCAGCGGATCGGGATTCAAGGAGGTGGAACTCGTTTACCATTTATCTCTCCAGCCTTGCAGTGCCCCGGCCATGCCCTGCTTACCACAATATATATATATAGATAGAACACTCAGTTGTTATTATTATTCTTGGGGATTTTAACAAAGCAAACCTCACACGTGAACTGCCCAAATACAAACAGCACATTACATGCCCAACCAGAGACAGAAATATACTGGATCACTGCTACACAACAATAAAGGTTGCATATCGCTCTGTTCCTAGAGCAGATTTGGGACTATCTGATCACTGTCTGGTTCATCTTCCAACCTACAGACAGAAATTAAAATCTGCTAAGCCTGTAGTAAGGACTGTAAAGAGATGGACCAATGAAGCAGAGCTGGAACTACAAGCCTGCTTTGACTGCACTGATTGGAGTGTTTTTGAGGCTGCAGCCACAGACCTGGACGAGCTCACAGATACTGTTACATCATATATCAGTTTCTGTGAGGATATGTGCATTCCTACTAGGACTTATTTAACATTTAACAACAACAAACCATGGTTTGCAGCTTCGTCAGGCCAAAGAGGATGCTAACAGAAGTGGGGATAAAGTCTTGTACAATCAGGCCAGGAACACACTGAATAAGGGAATCAGAGTGGCTAAAAGAAGATACTCTGAGAAGCTGAAAAACAAGTTTTCAGCTAACGACCCTGCATCAGTGTGGAGTGGCATGAAACTACTTACGAATTACAGGACTCCTACCCCCAACCCTGTGGTGGACAAACAACTGGCTGATGACCTGAATGTGTTCTTCTGTAGATTTGAAAGGCCCAATCTCACACCCCACACCCACTCTGACATTCACTTCACACAAACACCAACACCTCCTGCAACCCCCCTCCCCCCCCCTCCTGCTACTCAACCTGCACTTAAGATCTGTGAAGATGATGTGAGCCGCGGCTTTTGAAAACAAAGGATAAGGAAAGCACAGGGCCCAGATGGTGTTTCACCTGCATGTCTTAGATCCTGTGCTAACCAGCTGGCCCCCATCTTCACACAGATCTTCAATAGATCACTGGAGCAGTGTAAAGTCCCATGCTGCTTCAAACATTCCACTATTATCCCCATCCCAAAGAAACCAAAAATCACAAGACTTAATGATTACAGACCTGTTGCCCTGACGTCTGTGGTCATGAAATCATTTGAGAGACTGGTGTTGGCCCACCTGAAGGACATCACTGGACCCTTTCTAGATCCCCTTCAATTTACTTATTGAGCAAACAGGTCTGAGGATGATGCATTCAACATGGGATTGCATCATATCCTGCAACATCTGGACAGACCAGGGACATATGCAAGGATCCTTTTTGTGTACTTCAGTTCGGCTTTCAACACTATCATCCCAGCTGTTCTCTGGACTAAATTACACCAACTCTCTGTTCCCACGTCTATCTGTCAGTGGATTACCAGCTTTCTGACAGACAGGCAGCAGCTTGTGAGACAGGGGAAATTCACTTCCAGCACCTGTACAATCAGCACTGGTGCCCCCCAGGGATGTGTGCTATCCCCACTACTCTTCTCCCTCTACACCAACGACTGCATCGCCAAGGACCCCTCTGTAGACGACACCACTGTCATCGGCCTCATCCGAGATGACGATGAGTCTGCATACAGAAGGGATATTAAACAGCTGGCTGTCTGGTGCAGTCAAAACAACCTTGAGCTAGAAAACGCTCAAAACAGTGGAAATGATTGTGGACTTTAGGAGGAACCCCCCAACACTGTCCCCCCTCACCATTCTAAACAGCACTGTGGCAGCAGTGGAGTCATTCAGGTTCCTGGGCACTACCATCTCACAGGACCTGAAGTGGGAGACCCACATTGACTCCATTGCGAAAAAGGCCCAGCAGAGGTTGTACAGAACCGTCAGGCACAGGAACATTTTTTCCCCCAGGCTATCCATATCATAAACAGTTTAAACTGCCCCCTTGAGCAATAATTAATGTGCAGTACACAGCTTAGTCTTTTTATATTATCCAGCACATCCTACGTCTTCTGCCATTACATTCCCTTGCACTGTACATAACCGATTTGTATTTAGATTTGCACTATGTATGTGTGTGTGTATGTGTGTATATGTCTGTTGTGTATTCTATATATACTTGTTTCTTTACAATATTTATCTATTTTTTTATTACATTTTTATTATTTTAGAAGTCTTGTTGTTGTTTTTGTATTGTTGTGTACTGGAAGCTCCTGTCACCAAGACAAATTCCTTGTATGTGTAAGCATACTTGGCAATAAAGCTCATTCTGATTCTGATAGATTCACATTTATATCATATTATGTATAAATATATTTTAACAAATAGCATCAAACATGTTTACATACATAAAAGCTTATCCTGTATAATACACTTCCGTTAAAAACAATTGGCATAATGTTAGCGAACATTTTAGGTGATTAAAACTGCCAAATAATCACAGATGCAAAAATATTAACAGAACTTCAACTAGAAGGTAACAAGGTTACTTAACCATCTGATATGTTTGTTGCATTTTCATCAGTGGACCCTCACAATGAAATGCATGCTGTTTTTTCTTCAATCAATGGATCAGATCATAAGCAGAGAACATGAAACATAAGTACTGTCGCTCAATGTCGCATGTTTTAAAAACACACTCTTAACATTTTAAAATGTTTTCACTATAATGTTCTATTTGCAAAATAGACTGCAGAAGATGAAAGTTGAGTGTTTTAACTTTAATTTGATACCAATTTTGTATCAAAATTGAGATGTATGTTTAGTCTTGGGGGCTAATCACATGGATGTGACTATTTTGGGTCACGGTCATAGCGCCACCATCTGGCAGCAGGAACTGTGGCTTTTACAACAGACTTAAAAATAGTCCTCTTATATTTACCCAAATTGCTTAAATTGTTTAGAATAATGCCAAATACGTGTCCACCTTGCATTGTTTTCCGAAAGCCACCGGGTGGAAATTGACCCATGATGCTTGGGCAGGTCATTGCTGCTTGCAGCTATATTTACATTTGCGCTAGTAAAGGGGGGGGGGGGGGTTGTTGTTGTCATTTCAGGCATGGGTGACAAGGAAAGACAATAAAACTACTAGTTGGCAGCCTAGTCTTTCTCACTTTAATGGAAATATAAAATGGTCCATTCAGACTTTTATATTTTCAAAATTTTCTCTCAGGGAATACCCTTGAACCCCTATACAGTATCATGCCTCAGTCACAAGGGCTTCTATGCCCCCATACTTTTGTATCTGAATGTAAAGTAATATATAATTTGAATGTAAAAATATTCAAACAAATACTTGACTGCTGTCACTATGCTTTAAAATGAATAGATGATCTTTATCATTTATATCCAACTACATTCGATTGATTAACTCTATACAATTTTAATATTTTGGTAGAAGACCCCTCAGACCCCAATGCTTTGGCTGCCTCTTGGCCCCAATGCAATTTTGTAGAGACTATTTTGACTGTTTAGGATTACATTATTTTCTTTTCTTCTGCCAACTTGGAAAAAAAAAAAGTGCAAATGTGAATGTATATTGTGATAAATATCGTTATCTAACGATATGAAGAAGAATATTGTGATACAATTTTTGGCCATATCGCCCAGACTTAGTAAAAACTGTAATTCTTGAAATCTGTAATTGCATTTTTATTAGTAGAATTTCACAATCTGTCATTCACTCCCATTCAAAACGCAATTATAGATATCTATATTTCATTTCTTACTAGTTAAAGTTCAAATTTCACATCTCAGCAGTCCATTTCTTACTAGTAAAAATTATAATTTTTGATATCAATAATTAAATTTTTACTAGTGCAAATGTTCCTTTTTGATATCAAGAATTTAATTTCAACTAGTGGAAATGTTCATTTTTGACATCAGTACATGTATTTCAACATGTTACATTTGGTATTTCTGATATTTGGAGAGTAAATAAAGAAATCTAAAAAGGCTTTCTTATTAGTAACAATCACATTACAGATATCAGAAATTAACATTGCCAACAGTGAAAATCTAATTATTGATAAAAAAAAATTAGCATTTCCACTAGTTGCAGTTCAATTCTTCAGAGATATGCTCAAAAGAAAAGTGCATTTTTGAATTGGTGGTGGCGCTATAGAGTTTATACTAGGTGTCTTAAATTTAAAATGGGGGCTGTTCATACACACTCCTATCAGTGTGCCATATTTAATCATTTTCCTAGGTAGTGTTCATTGTGCTGCCATAGACTCCCATTTTGAGTATCCCTGGTATAAATGTATACCTTTTACACAGTGAAAATCACAAATATAATGAATGAATGAATGTTACATTTATATAGCGCTTTTCTGACACTACACTCAAAGCGATTTACACATTGAACAGGGGAATCTCCTCAACCACCCCCAGTGTGCAGTATCCACCTGGATAATGCGACGGCAGCCATAGTGTGCCAGTACATTCACCATACACCAGCTATTGAGTCAATTAATGGATGGGGATTATTAGGAGGCCATGATTGAGAAGGGCCAATGGGAGGAATTTGGCCAGGGCACTGGGGTAACACCCCTACTCTTTATGAGAAGTGCCCTGGGATTTTTAATGACCATAGAGAGTCAGGACCTCGGTTTAATGTCTCATCCGAAGGACGGTGCCTTTTTACATTATAGTGTCCCTGTCACTATACTGGGGCATTAAGACCCACACAGGCCACAGGGTGAGCACCCCCTGCTGGCCTCCCTAATATCTCTTCCAAGGTATATTGTGGACAATTGTGTTGTGCCAAGAAATTTGTGTTCAGTTTAGTTTTTCCACATTTGTCCCTCTTGAATTGATTTAATTGATTCAATTTCATGTGTTCATTGTAGAGCTGTTGGAAGTGAAAGAGGAAAGCCAAGAGCTGATTGATGGGGAGGAGAAACTTCAGTATCAGAAACACCATGATTTCACAACTGGAGAAAAATCTTTGAGTGTCTTGAAGACTGAAAGAAATTGCTCACCAAAAAAGCCTCAAAGAAGAGCAGCCAAGAAATCTTTTACCTGCTCTCAGTGTGGAAAGAATTTCACATGTCAAAGCAAGCTAAATATACACATGAGAGTTCACACAGGAGAGAAACCTTTCACGTGCCATCAGTGTGGAAAAAGTTTCACATGTAAAGGAAAACTTAATGTACACGAAACGATTCACACTGGAGAGAAACCTTTCACATGCTGTCAGTGTGGAAAGAGTTTCACAAATAAAGATTACCTTAGAGTACACATGAGAGTTCATACTGGAAAGAAGCCCTACACGTGCCATCAGTGTGGGAAAAGTTTCAGAAAAAAAGATTACCTTAGAATACACATGAAAGTTCATACTGGAAAGAAGCCTTGCACATGCCATCAGTGTGGAAAAAGTTTCACACAAAAACAACATCTTGAATTGCACGCAAGAATTCACACAAGAGAGAATTTGTTTTTGAAAAGGCACCAGAAAATAAATACCGGTGTGGGTGCTCATATGTGCTTTGAATGTGGGGAGACCTTTATTACAGCCAGCGACTTGACAGATCACCAAATAATTCATACTGGAGAGAAACCATACAAGTGCTCACACTGTGGAAAGAGTATCAGTCATTCAGAAAACCTAAAAAGACACGAGAGAATACATACTGGAGAGAAACCATACAAGTGCTCACACTGTGAAAAGAGTTTCACTAAGTCAGATAACCTAAAAAGACATGAGAGAATCCATACTGGAGAGAAACCTTACAAGTGCTCACACTGTGAAAAGAGTTTCACTCAGTCAGATAACCTAAAAGGACACGAAAGAATTCATACTTGAAAAAAAACATCCAAGTGCTCACGCTGTGAAAGAGTTTCACTAAGTCACAACTGAAAATACACGAGAATCCATACAGTATAGAAGCCATACCACAGCTCTTCATGTGTGAGGAGTTTCAAACGATCAGATACCCTCAGGAACATGTAAATAGAAATTGCCCTAGTAGTCATAGTGATGTCAAGCAAATAGTTTGTCAAGAAAATTAATGTGGAATTTGTTTTCTTCAGTGTTATAAAACATCAGAAAGAGCAAGGAGAGCACAGAATGCATTGTGTAAGTTCCCTCTTAATAACAAATTAAGACTACATTTCATGCATCACCTACAGTAACAATTGAGTCCACTGGGGGCGCTGTGGATATGCATGTTGTTCAGGTCAGGTGCTGAATGAGAGAAGATATAATGGCGTCTGTGCTTTAAGGTAAAGCCAAGTCTGGTAATACTTGTAATGCTTTGATTATTATTGAATTATACTCTATTGGTATTCAGTTCTTGTTGGAGTCATACAAAGTGTAAGCATGTGCCAAGTCATCTGGGCTCAGTGAACATCGCTTCATTAGAAAAGTAAACAAATATCTCTGAGAAAATCAGCATAAGAAGTCTCTCACAAAGTTAGTATCTCTAACTGAAGCAACAGACCCCACTGAGTGTAAATTGCCTCACTGTTGTCCTTCCACATATGTTCCCTTCACCCACTCTCCTTCTCATCATAGAATTATCTCAAACCCACCTAAGATCTGTATGTACAAAAATACCATATCTGCTGTATACAAAGAGTGTAACTATGCATGTTTGGTATCATTCAAAAGGTCTAAGACTGACTGGTACATTGGTCTAATTACCACAGCAGTTGACTTAGTCATAAGAAAGATTTTAGGATTTACAGAAATTATGTCTCTGCTGTTGGGGTGTGCCTTCATGGGTCTTTAATGCAAATGATCCCCTGACACTCCAAGTAACAGGATTCTGTTCAATTCTAAATTCCAGTTGAATAGTTTGTTTCCATTTGATGCAATTATCCTTCAGGTCTGGATATTTAAGGAGAATTATTAAAAGCTTCTGGGAGGAATCTGTAATTCAGATCTCCTGCACTGTTATTATGTGTCGTTATACTGCCAGGTGTATTTCTCTGACTTGTGATCTATTATGTTTATTCTGATCATTTGAAAATTCGCTTTGGTTGATTTTCTGATGTAAAGTTTTAATCCTACCTGGCAAATAAATAGTTCATTTTGCTGATTCACGATTCTCCAGAACTCATTACTTCCAGTTGATTAGCAAGGTCTGATGTTACCACGAGTGTATGACCAGGATAAGAATATTACTGCAGCCTATGAATGAGAGAAACAGTAGGTGCAATGTTTTTTGGGACAGTCAGTCACTGACTTATTGCTCACCAAAGTAAATTGTATGTACGTGACTAAGCAAAACTATCATTTAGTTATGAGTAAGCAGTAGACAGCCTGACGTAATGATATTAGTTAACCTCGCAACCGCTGAATTAGAGTGAACTGGCAACCTTGTGATCGTAAGATCTGCATATTAATTTGGCTGGCGTATTACTCTAAGCGGCATCGGGTTCCTAATGAACAAATAATTCAAATGAAGACCTACCAAGTAATCAAAAGCCCCAAATTAATATCATATCTAAAGTGATGATCAGAAATTGATTGAAACCCTTGTCTAAATTCGAGGTCTATTAATTGGAGTCAGATTTACTTACACATGCACACCAGAAAAGACAAGATAAAAAGCCAAGTTTCACTTGTATTTCTAAATAATAGCATTACCCTAATGCCGACAATATTGCTTTTAATGTAAGCTGCGGGTGAATGAAAATGGTTTTTTTTAACTGTTTTATTTTTATTAATGCTTTTTATTTCACCCCCACCCCCCACTAAACAACTTAACAAAACAAAAGCATAGTTTATCCCATTTTGAACTTCCATTTAATTTATGAGTAATCAGTGACTCATTTTTTGTGGGTTAGAGTACTTGATTTCAAAATAACTAAAAAAAGCTCATCCCTAGCTTTGACTAATGCATTTTTTATTTACTAAAAAGCTGAACCAATGCATCAGCCAAACATCTCACTAGTTTGAGTCAATCCAGGCAGGTTTCAAACCAGCACTTTTCTGTATTATATCTCTGTGCACAATCCACTGCACCATTCTTCCATGTGAATGCTAGCCTCCAAATGGACATACCAGGCTGACAGTAAGCACATCCAAGCACAGTGGTTATCATGGTCAATTTCACCTGGATGAACTTTTCAACAAAGATTCAACAGGATGACAATCAAAATTTGATTACACCTGCAACCATTCATTGAATACCATACAAAAAAAACAATCCAGATGGCTTGCCTAGGTGGGGATCAAACCCATGACCTTCATAACTATAACCCAGAACTGCACACCCTGTGCTACTCAGTTGACATGGCTGATTATTGGCAAAGAGACATACCAAGGATTGAGCCAGCATGCAGAGCAGTTGGTTATCTTTTGAAGCATAGGTGGCACTTTCTCCAAACTACTCTGGTATCCTCAGGACGTGATTTCATACCAACTTTCATATAAATTTGGTAATGCATTCAAAAGATATATTTTAAATAAAACATATATATATATATATATATATATATATATATATATATATATATATATATATATATATATATATATATATATATCAGAAAACAATAGAAGAAGAACAAAGAAAATACCTACAAGTAAAAATTATTTGGGTTTATCCCTGCAATCATTCAGTTAGCACAATACAAAGACCTCTAATACAAAATAAATTCAACTGTAACACTGTTCTAGGTGGGTGGGTATCAAACCACAACCTTTGGACTACTCCCAAGTACTTTACACACTGTGCCACTCAGTTGACAAAGCTGACTGATGGCAAAGGGGTATGCTGAGATTAGAGTATAGGTGCTGATGTTTCTAAATTGCTTGGATATCCTTAGAACATAATGTCGATGATGCATGCCAATTTTCTTTTAAATCGGACAACACATTTAAAGATATATCACTTTTTCATCAAATTCAGTATGTTGGAGAGACTAAATGGCTGATATGGGGAAAAATATTTATTGTTGAAATCCGCATAACCCACAGAATCCATAGACATCAACCTCATGATTTTAGGACATGCAGTTTAAAAGTTTAGAGCAAAAAAAAGAAGATATTTTTTACATTTCTTGAGCCTTATGTGGCGCTATCAACAAACTTTGCATGAATCCTCAGATCATAGTCCTAATGAAGCATACCACGTTTTGTTTCGATAGGATAAAGCATTACCGAGATATAGCCTCACTTCCTGTTTTACGTTGACTTTGTTAGTTTTGTTAACTGAACTTATCAAAAAAGTAGAAAATCAAAATTCGATATTTCCATTTTCCATTTGAATCTTCAGGAGAAGAGTAATTAGATGCAAAAAACATTCTCTGACAAACGGTTCAAAAGATATGCACAAAAGAAAAGTGCATTTTTTAACTGGTGGTGGCACCATAGAGTTTGTCCTAGGGGTCCCAAATTTGGTATGGGGGCTATTCTTGCCCACTTCTATAAGTGTGCCACATTTCATCATTTTCCTATGTAGCGTTCATAGAGCTGCCATAGACTCCCATTGGGGAGGAAGAAGTATACTAACGGATACATTAAGGGCAACAGCACCTTCTGTGTTTGGTCCCTAAAAAGCAGATCTCTTGCCATAGAAGTTTGAGTATCCCTGGTATAAACGTATACCTTTTACATAGTGAAAATCAAAAATACACTGTGGAGATTTGTGTTGTGCCATTACATTTTTCAGTTTAGTTTTTCCACATTTGTCCCTCTTGAATTGATTCATTTTCATGTGTTCATTGTAGAGCTGTTGGAAGTGAAAGAGGAAAGTCAAGAGCTGATTGAAGTGGAGGAGAAATTTCAGTATCAGAAACACCATGATTTCACAACTGGAGAAAACTCTTTGAGTGTCTTGAAGACTGAAAGAAATTGCTCACCAAAAAAGCCTCAAAGAAGAACAGCCAAGAAATCTGTCACCTGCTCTCAGTGTGGAAAGAATTTCACAAGTAAAAGCTGGCTTAATATACACATGAGAGTTCACACAGGAGAGAAACCTTTCACGTGCCATCAGTGTGGAAAAAGTTTCACATGTAAAGGAAAACTTAATGTACACGTAACGATTCACACTGGAGAGAAACCTTTCACATGCTGTCTGTGTGGAAAGAGTTTCACAAGTAAAAGCTGGCTTAATATACACATGAGAGTTCACACAGGAGAGAAACCTTTCACGTGCCATCAGTGTGGAAAAAGTTTCACATGTAAAGGAAAACTTAATGTACACGTAACGATTCACACTGGAGAGAAGCCTTTCACATGCTGTCAATGTGGAAAGGGTTTCACAAATAAAAATTACCTTAGAGTACACATGAGAGTTCATACTGGAAAGAAGCCCTACACGTGCCATCAGTGTGGAAAAAGTTTCAGAAGTAAAGATTATCTTAGAATACACATGAGATTTCACTCTGGAGAGAAGCCTTACACATGCCATCTGTGTGGAAAAAGTTTCACACAAAAACAACATCTTAAATTGCACACAAGGATTCATACAGGAGAGAAGCCTTACACATGCCATCAGTGTGGAAAAAGTTTCACACAAAAACAACATCTTAAACTGCACACAAGAATTCACACAAGAGAGAATTTGTTTTTAAAAAGGCACCATAAAATACATACCAGTGTGGGTGCTCATATGTGCTTTGAATGTGGGGAAACCTTTACTACAGCCAGCGACTTGACAGATCACCAAATAATTCATACTGGAGAGAAACCATACAAGTGCTCACACTGTGGAAAGAGTTTCACTCAGTCACAAAGCCTGAAAAAACACGAGAGAATTCATACTGGAGAGAAACCTTACATGTGCCCATACTGTGAAAAGAGTTTCACCCAGTCAGTAAACCTAAAAAGACACGAGAGAATCCATACCAGAGAGAAACCATACAAGTGCTCACACTGTGAAAAGAGTTTCACTCAGTCAGATAACCTAAAAAGACATGAGAGAATCCATACTGGAGAGAAACCATATAAGTGCTCACACTTTGTAAAGAGTTTCACTAGGTCGCAAGGCTTGAAAACACGTGAGAGAATTCATACTGGACAGAAACCATACAACTGCTCTTCATGTGGTAGAAGTTTCAAACAATCAGGGCCTCTACAGAAACATGTAAATAGGAATTGCGCAAGTAGTCATAGTGATGTCAAGTAAATAGTTTGTCAAGAAAATTCATGTGGGATTTGTTTTCTTCAGTGTTATAAACATCAGAAAGAGCAAGGAGTGTGCAGAATATGCATTATGTGTAAGTTCAAAGAGTCGCTCTTAATAACAAAATAAGACTACATTTCACGCATCACCCGCAGTAACAGTTGAGTCCACTGGGAGTGCTGTGGTTATGCGTGTTGTTCAGGTCAGTGGTTCCCAACCCTGTACCTGGAGTTCCCCCAACACTACACATTTTGGATATCTCCCTAAACAAACACACCTGATTCAACTCATCAGCTCGTTAGTGGAGACTCCAAGACCTGAATTGGGTGTGTCAGAAAAGGGAGATAAACAAAATGTGCAGTGTTGGGGGGCCTCCAGGAACAGGGTCGGGAACCACTGGTTCAGGTGTTGAATGAGAGAAGATGTGATGGCGTCTGTGCTTTAAGGTAAAGCCAAGTCTGGTAATACTTGTAATGTTTTGATTATTATTGAATTATACTCTATTGGTATTCAGTTTTGTCAGAGTCATCCAAGGTGCAAGTCTGTGCCAAGTCATCTGGGCTCAGTGAGCATCGCTTCATGAGAAAAGTAAACAAATATCTCTGAGAAAATCAGCATAAGAAGTTAGTATCTCTAACTGAAGCAACAGACCCCACTGAGTGTAAATTGCCTCACTGTTGTCCTTCCACATATGTTCCCTTCACCCACTCTCCTTCTCATCATAGAATTATCTCAAACCCACCTAAGATCTGTATGTACAAAAATACCATATCTGCTGTATACAAAGAGTGTAACTATGCATGTTTGGTATCATTCAAAAGGTCTAAGACTGACTGGTACATTGGTCTAATTACCACAGCAGTTGACTTAGTCATAAGAAAGATTTTAGGATTTACAGAAATTATGTCTCTGCTGTTGGGGTGTGCCTTCATGGGGTCTTGAATTCAAATTATTCCCAAACACCTCAAGTAGTAGGGTTCTTTTCAGTTCCAAATTCCAATTTAATTGTCTATTGTTTCCATGTGATGCAGTTATCCTTCAGGTCTGGATATTTAAGGAGAGTTAGCAAAAGCTTCTGGGAGAAATCTGTAATTCAGATCTCCCGCACTGTTACTATGTGTCGTTCTACTGCCAGGTGTATTTCTCTGAGTTGTAATTTATTATGTTTATTCTGATCATTTGTAAATTCGCTTTGATTGATTTTCTGATGTAAAGTTTTAATCCTATGTGGCAAATAAATTGTTCATTTTGATTATTCACAATTCTCCTGAACTCGTAATTTCCAGTAGATTAGTGAAATCTGATGTCACAGAAAGTGTATGACCAGGATAAGAATATTACTGCAGCCTATGAATAAGAGAAACAGTAGGTGCATATTTTTTGGGAGGACAGTCAGTCACTGACTTATCGCTCACCTAAGTAAATTGTATGTACGTGACTAAGCAAAACTATCATTTAGTTATGAGTAAGCAGTAGACAGCCTGACTTAATGATATTAGTTAACCTCGCAACCGCTGAATTAGAGTGAACTGGCAACCTCGTGATCGTAAGATCTGCATATTAATTTGGCTGCTGTATTACTCCAAGTGACATCGGGTTCCTAATGAACAAATAATTCAAATGAAGACCTACCAAGTAATCAAAAGCCCCAAATTAATATCGTATCTAAAAGGATGATCAGAAACTGATTGAAACCTTTGTCTAAATTCAAGGTCTATTAATTGGAGTCGAATTTAATTATTAGTCAGATTTACTCTACATTAAACCAAATAGTTTAAGACGTAAAACCACATGCACACCAGAAAAGACAAGTTAAAAAGCCAAGTTTCACTACTTGTTTTTCTGAATAATAATGTGAAATAATAATAAAATGTGATAGTATGTAAACAGTAGACTCAAAGTATCTGTGCATTACCCTAATGCCGACAGTATTGGTTTATATGGAAGCTGCGTGTGAATTAAACATTTTTTAAACTGTTTTTACTGTGTACTGTTTTTTTATTTTTTATTAATGCATTTTGTTAATTTCACCACCACCCCCCCCCCCCCCCCAAAAAAAAAAGAAAAGCATAGTTTGTTGAAGTTATCCCATTTTGAAATAGAGTTATACTTGTTATTTTTAATGTCCATTTTAATTTACGAGTCATCAATTACTCATTTTTAGTGGGTTAGAGTACTTGATTACAAAATAACTCAAAAAAGCTCATACCTTGCTCTGACTAATGCATTTTTATTTACTAAAAAGTAAAGAGATGAACCAATGCATCAGCCAAATATCTCACTGATTTATGAGTCAACCCAAGTAGATTTCGAACATGCACTTTCTGTATTATATCTCTGTGGACAATCCACTGCACCATTCTTCCATGTGAATGATAGCCTCTAAAGGGACATACCAGGCTGACAGTAAGCACATCCAAGCACAGTGGTTACCATGATCAATTTCATCTGGATGAATGTTTCAACAAAGATTCACCAGGATGACAATCAAAATTTGATTAAACCTGCAACCATTCATTGAATACCATACAAAATAATCAATCCAGATGGCTTGTCTAGGCAGGGATCAAGCCCATGACTTTTGGAATTATAACCCAGTACTGAACACCCTGTGCTACTCAGTTGACATGGCTGATTGTTGGCAAAGAGACATACCAAGGATTGAGCCAGCATACAGAGCAGTTGGTTATCTTTTGAAACATAGGTGGCACTTTCTCCAAACTACTCTGGCATCCTCAGGACATGATTTCAATTATGCATTCCAATTTTCATATAAATTTGTTAAAGCATTCAAAAGACATATTTTTAATAAAACTTATATATATATATATATATATCAGAAAACAATAGAAGAAGAACAAAGAGAATATCTACAAGTAAAAATTATTTGGGTTTATCCCTGCAAACATTCAGTTAGCACAATACAAAGACCTCTAATACAAAATAAATTCAACTGTAACACTGTTCTAGGTGGGTGGGTATTGAACCACAACCTTTAAAACTACTCCCAAGTACTTTACACACTGTGCCACTCAGTTGACAAAGCTGACTGATGGCAAAGAGGTATGCTGAGATTAGAGTATAGGTGCTGATGTTTCTAAATTGCTCGGATATCCTCAGAACATAATGTTGATGATGCCTGCCAATTTTCTTTTAAATCAGACAACACTTTTAAAAGATATATCACTTTTTCATAAAATTCAGAATGGCGGAGAGACTAAATGGCTGATATGGGGGAAAAAATGTATTGTTGAAATCCGCATAACCCACAGAATCCATAGACATCAACCTCATGATTTTAGGACATACAGTTTAAAAGTTTAGAGCAAAAAAAAAGAAGATATTTTTTACATTTCTTGAGCCTTATGTGGCGCTATCACCAAACTTGGCATGAATCCTCAGATCATAGTCCTAATGAAGCATACCACGTTTTGTTTCGATAGGATAAAGCATTGCCGAGATATAGCCTCACTTCCTGTTTTACGTTGACCTTGTTAGTGCTGTTAACTGAACTTTTCAAAAAAGTCAAAAATCAAAATTCGATATTTCCATTTTCCATTTGAATCTTCAGGAGAAGAGTAATTAGATGCAAAAAACATTATCTGACAAATGGTTCAGAAGATATGCACAAAAGAAAAGTGCATTTTTTAACTGGTGGTGGCACCATAGAGTTTGTCCTAGGGGTCCCAAATTTGGTATGGGGGCTATTCATGCCCACTCCTATTAGTGTGCCAAATTTCATCATTTTCCTATGTAGCGTTCATAGAGCTGCCATAGACTCTCATTGGGGAAGAAGAAGTATACTAACGGATACATTAAGGGCAACAGCACCTTCTGTGTTTGACTCCTAAAAAGCAGATCTCTTGCCATAGAAGTTTGAGTATCCCTGGTATAAATGTATACCTTTTACATAGTGAAAATCAAAAATACACTGTGGAGATTTGTGTTGTGCCATTAAATTTGAGTTCAGTTTAGTTTTTCACACTTGTCCCTCTTGAATTGATTCATTTTCATGTGTTCATTGTAGAGCTGGTGGAAGTGAAAGAGGAAAGTCAAGAGCTGATTGAAGTGGAGGAGAAAATTCAGTATCAGAAACACCATGATTTCACAACTGGAGAAAACTCCTTGAGTGGCTCGAAGACTAAAAGAAATTGCTCACCAAAAAAGCCTCAAAGAAGAACAGCCAAGAAATCTGTCACCTGCTCTCAGTGTGGAAAGAATTTCACAAGTAAAAGCTGGCTTAATATACACATGAGAGTTCACACTGGAGAGAAACCTTTCACGTGTCATCAGTGTGGAAAAAGTTTCACATGTAAAGGAAAACTTAATGTACACGTAACGATTCACACTGGAGAGAAGCCTTTCACATGCTGTCTGTGTGGAAAGAGTTTCACAAATAAAAATTACCTTAGAGTACACATGAGAGTTCATACTGGAAAGAAGCCCTACACGTGCCATCAGTGTGGAAAAAGTTTCAGAAGTAAAGATTATCTTAGAATACACATGAGATTTCACTCTGGAGAGAAGCCTTACACATGCCATCTGTGTGGAAAAAGTTTCACACAAAAACAACATCTTAAATTGCACACAAGGATTCATACAGGAGAGAAGCCTTACACATGCCATCAGTGTGGAAAAAGTTTCACACAAAAACAACATCTTAAACTGCACACAAGAATTCACACAAGAGAGAATTTGTTTTTAAAAAGGCACCATAAAATACATACCAGTGTGGGTGCTCATATGTGCTTTGAATGTGGGGAAACCTTTACTACAGCCAGCGACTTGACAGATCACCAAATAATTCATACTGGAGAGAAACCTTACAAGTGCTCACACTGTGGAAAGAGATTCAATCAGTCACAAAACCTGAAAAAACACGAGAGAATTCATACTGGAGAGAAACCTTACACGTGCCCATACTGTGAAAAGAGTTTCACTCAGTCAGTAAACCTAAAAAGACACGAGAGAATCCATACTGGAGAGAAACCATACAAGTGCTCACACTTTGTAAAGAGTTTCACTCGGTCACAAGGCTTGAAAACACGTGGGAGAATTCATACTGGACAGAAACCATACAAATGCTCTTCATGTGGTAGAAGTTTCAAACAATCAGGGCCTCTACAGAAACATGTAAATAGGAATTGCGCAAGTAGTCATAGTGATGTCAAGTAAATAGTTTGTCAAGAAAATTCATGTGGGATTTGTTTTCTTCAGTGTTATAAAACATCAGAAAGAGCAAGGAGAGTGCAGAATATCCGTTATGTGTAAATTCAAAGAGTCGCTCTTAATAACAAAATAAGGCTACAACTACATTTCACGCATCACCTGCAGTAACAATTGAGTCCACTGGGGGCGCTGTGGATATGCATGTTGTTCAGGTCAGGTGCTGAATGAGAGAAGATGTAATGGCGTCTGTGCTTTAAGGTAAAGCCAAGTCTGGTAATACTTGTAATGCTTTGATTATTATTGAATTATACACTATTGGTATTCAGTTCTTGTTGGAGTCATGCAAAGTGTGTGCTAAGTCATCTGGGCTCAGTGAGCATCGCTTCATGAGAAAAGTAAACAAATATCTCTGAGAAAATCAGCATAAGAAGTTAGTATCTCTAACTGAAGCAACAGACCCCACTGAGTGTAAATTGCCTCACTGTTGTCCTTCCACATATGTTCCCTTCACCCACTCTCCTTCTCATCATAGAATTATCTCAAACCCACCTAAGATCTGTATGTACAAAAATACCATATCTGCTGTATACAAAGAGTGTAACTATGCATGTTTGGTATCATTCAAAAGGTCTAAGACTGACTGGTACATTGGTCTAATTACCACAGCAGTTGACTTAGTCATAAGAAAGATTTTAGGATTTACAGAAATTATGTCTCTGCTGTTGGGGTGTGCCTTCATGGGGTCTTGAATTCAAATTATTCCCAAACACCTCAAGTAGTAGGGTTCTTTTCAGTTCCAAATTCCAATTTAATTGTCTGTTGTTTCCATGTGTTGCAATTATCCTTCAGGTCTGGATATTTAAGGAGAGTTAGCAAAAGCTTTTGGGAGAAATCTGTAATTCAGATCTCCCACACTGTTACTATGTGTCGTTCTACTGCCAGGTGTATTTCTCTGAGTTGTGATCTATTATGTTTATTCTGATCATTTGTAAATTCGCTTTGATTGATTTTTTGATGTAAAGTTTTAATCCTACGTGGCAAATAAATTGTTCATTTTGATTATCCACAATTCTCCTGAACTCATTATTTCCAGTAGATTAGTGAAATCTGAGGTCACAGAAAGTGTATGACCAGGATAAGAATATTACTGCAGCCTATGAATGAGAGAAACAGTAGGTGCATATTTATTTGGGGGACCATCAGTCACTGACTTATCGCTCACCTAAGTAAATTGTATGTACATGACTTAGCCAAACTATCATTTAGTTATGAGCAAGCAGTAGACAGCCTGACTTAATGATATTAGTTAACCTCGCAACCGCTGAATTAGAGTGAACTGGCAACCGCATGATCGTGATATCTGCATATTAATTTGGCTGCTGTATTACTCTAAACGATATCAGGTTCCTAATGAATGAATAAATAAAATGAAGACCTATCAAGTAATCAAAAGCCCAAAATTAATAAAGCCCCAAATTAATATCGTATCTAAAATGATGATCAGAAACTGATTGAAACCTTTGTCTAAATTCAAGGTCTATTAATTGAAGTCGGATTGAATTATTAGTCAGATTTACTCTAAATTAAACCAAATAGTTTTAGACATAAACCACATGCACACCAGAAAAGACAAGTTAAAAAGCTACTTATTTTTCTGAATAATATGTGAAATATTTTTTTTATTTTTTTTTAATAGTATGTAGACAGTAGACTCAAAGTTTATATCTGTGTATTACCCTAATGCCGACAGTATTGGTTAATGTGTGAGCTGCTGGTGTGTGAAACTGTTTTTAAACTGTTTTTACTGTGTACTGTTTTTTTATTTTTTATTAATGCATTTGTTCAATTCACCCCCTCAAAAGGAAAAGCATAGTTTAAGTTATCCCATTCATTTTGAAATAGAGTTATACTTAATAATTTTAACTTCCATTTTAATTTACGAGTAATTATTTACTCATTTTTTGTGGGTTAGATTACTTGATTACAAAATAACTCAAAAAAGCTCATCCCTAGCTCTGACTAATGCGTTTTTGATTTACCCCCAATCGGGCTAATCAGCCGAAGAGAGGGATAAGTGCAGCAAATGCGGCAGTCTGCTTTCGCCGCACTTATCCCTCTCCTCGGCTGATTAGTCCGATTGGGGGCCGGGCGTGCATAGTCACGGCCCAGCCCCACCCTCCTCCTCGTCACACATCTCTGTGCACAATCCACTGCACCACTCTTCCATGTGGTTGACAGCCTCCAAAGGGACATACCAGGCTGACAGTAAGCACATCCAAGCACAGTGGTTACTATGATCAATTTCATCTGGATGAACTTCATTACTACTTACAAACTGTAGGTGCATCATTTTTTGGGACTATCATTCACTGACTTATCGCTCACCTAAGTCAACTGTATGTAAGTGACTGTGGTGATGGAGGCGTGGTCGTGTGTCTGTCTGCGGGAGAGAGGGAGTGGTGTGGCTCGTCAAACTGGTTGACATGATTTCTAACAACTGTTTCTTATTACAGTGATAGCGGAGAAATGCCTTAAAACCACTGAACACGTTAGAAGAGGGAGAACGAGTGTGCAGCATTGCCAACTGCTGACATTGTGTGTACCAAGGTTATTGAGTGTTTGTAAAGAAGTTTTTTTATTTTTTGAGAGTGAATTATTGAACTGAGTGAAAGAACCTGAAAAGAGTGCATCTGCTGCACAGAAGAGAAATAAAGCGTTACCTATAGCATGTCACTACTCCCTGTCTCCTCCTTCCCATACCTGTACTTGGAGTTTTGTCACACTGGTGCCGAAACCCAGGATGAGGAGACATGTCGTCATGGAGTCCTCACCACTGGGAGAGGTGATCAAAACCCTCGCCGGCATCCAGCAAACCCAACATCAGGCCCTCGTCATGCTGTGGCTGGAGCAGGAGCAGCGTTTTCAACTCCAGGCCCAAGCAGAGAACCGATAGGCGTTCTGGACCCTGGTCAGGCACGAGGGGGTTGCTGCTGCAGCCCTGGAGCCCACCCTGGCTGTCCAACCAGTCACCCTTGTCAAAATGAGGCCGGCCGACGGTCCCAAAGTGTAACTCGATCTCTTCGAGAAGACAGCTGAGGTGTGGGAATGGCCGCCTGACCAGTGGGCGGCTCGACTGTTACCACTACTCTCCGGGGAAGTGCAGCTTGTGGCAGCCAACCTCCTCGTGTATGCAGAATTGAAGAGAGCCATTCTGTAACAGGTTGGCCAGACCCCCGAACAGAGCCGAGAGCACTTCCATGCCCTGAAACTGGGCAAACACAGCCACCTGATTGCCAGTAGCTCCGGGATGCCTGCCGGAAATGGTTGCTGGCAGGGGAACCCCGCGACGCCCAGGATATCGTAGACAAAGTGGTTCTGGAACAATTCGTCGCCCAGCTGCCCCATGGGAGGCAGAGTGGGTCCAGTGCCACCGTCCAGCATCACTGGAGGAAGCGATCCAGCTGGTCGAGGACTACATGGGGTGTTTCCAGGAAGCAGTGATCCGGAGTCTCTCTCTCTGTCTTCTCTCTCTCTCTCTCTCTCTCTCTCTCTCTCTCTCTCTCCTACCCCCAAACCCCACTTCCACCCCTCAGAAACCTGGGCGGTCTCATGCCCAGGTTTCCTCCCCGCTCAAGGAGGACTTTTTCACCTTAATCAAAACAGCTCTTTCATCCAAACAATCTCATTATTCAACAAAAGCTGCCACAGCAGCTCATTTGTTTTTAGCAGTATTGATGGCTACCACGCTGTGTTATATTTTTTACCGTTTTTCTTTCTATGCTCCATTCGCCAAGGCAGTTTATAGCGGGAAGATGCTTCCGCAAACTGTTTGCTCCGGCTCTTTAAAAATGTGAAACAGCTCTCTGCGATTGCTCATATGTTTGCTTATCTAAACTTTCCACCCAGAAAGCAGTGCGAGCTGCCTCCGCGAACGGTTGCCGTTAAGGCTTCATGCCATTAGAGTTCCATTTTTATTTGGCGAGAGAAACAAAGATTAACTATTCAATCCAACCACCATTTCAACCCCCAGTATTGTCAGCCTCACTGCCTCGCCGTGTTGCTCGTTTAGGGCATGCTCTATCCAGTGATTGTTTGCCATATTCTAACATGAATATCGGAATTCGGCTCCGCAAGAGGCCATGTCCCAACTCATTCATAATCATCCTGCAACGTGTCTCGGCTCTCAGCATTCGAGCTCGATAACATGAAGCAAGTGCTGCTACAAACGTCCACTCATCTTTACACTATAATATGACCTTCCCTCCTCCCGTCAGGACAAACAATTCACACAAGTAAAATCAATCCAGTGCAGAGTTGCAACTCAATTTATTCCTAGATAATTTCATGCTGTTCATTATTGCTATGCGATGCATTTCCTATGCAAGAGGTATATTGTACAGCAGGTGGCAGTCATACTCCTAAGGAGCAAATGACTACAAGTGATTGCAAGTCCATTTGAATATCAGTATGCAGCACAGAGCCAAAGCTCTTATTTCTCAGATAATTTTATGCTGTTTTTTCACATTGTTTACTGAGATGTACTGTATTTCCCAGCACATTTCTCCTGCATTTCTGTATGCATTGCAAAGCTGCAACTCTCTTTTCATATATAATTTATGCTGCTGGTCACATTTTTTCTAAATGTTACTAATATTTATTTTCTCTTCTCTCTCTCTCTGTCCTCGAAACGTCGACTGCATGCTTTTCTCTCTAATAAGCATTAGCAGTCCACATGTTTTCCCCTCAAATAAGCATTAGCAGCCTGAGGTTACCCCTCTACTGGTGCAAGTGCAGCCCACACTCCAGTGGCCTTCTCACAGATTTCTTATGATTATTAAATGTGCATAAGTTTCACCTAATATGAATATTTTGTAGTTTCTACAGAAACGCTTGAAATTGCGCCATCCACAAGGATTTCACCCATATTACTTCCAGCAGGTCTCTACGAGAGCCCATCTAAAATCCCTTCAACAAAATTGTTCACAGGTTTTCCTCTTGCTTTCACTTTTACCTTCCAAGCAGCCAAAGATGGCAAACATTTAAACATAGCAATGGAAAAAACCACAGCGCTCCCACAGGAGCCCCTTTACTATGCCCCCAAATACTAAATCCACTGCGGAAACAGCATTCTAAACTCTGCTCCTGCAGGAGGTCCACTTACTCTACAGCCACAGCAGCATTTTACCATGCTTCCGCCGAAGCCCTTTGTCTTCGCTTCTCAGCAGCTGCAGCGAGCATTACAGGTGATGGCGGTCACCACCTCCTCTTGTTGTTCTCAAAGCACCATATTTCCCCATCTATGGGTAGTCTATTGAGTGAGGCTACTTCTGCAAGCCAGCCAATCTGACCGTATACCTATGGTACAACTCCCTACGGCCGTACACAGGTCCTTTAATCTAAACCTTCCACCCGGCTCGGGCCCTTACGTAGGACTGTCCCCATAAACTGGCTGATTAGATGCAAATATCAACAGTACAGCCCCCTATAGCCACGTCAAGGTCCTTTGTCCAAGCTTTCCACCCAGAGCAGGCCCTCGCACGAGGCTGCCTTCGAAAGCTGTTCCAATGCAGTTTACCACAATCTAGCACTTCTGTCAACCCTCGATTTGGCGTTTCCTTCACCAAATTTGACGGATTATATATATATTGCACTTAATAACGGTTCTACCACAGCATATCAATTTCACCATTTCACTCCTTTCCTAAACCAATTCAAAGACATTTAACCAGATACCACCAAAGGCTATCCAAACGGCGTCCTTCGGCAAGTCTGCCCCAGCAATCAATAACCCCAAATTTCTTCTGCTCATTAAACACTTGGGCACCAGAATGCCTCTAACCATTGATATCTTAACAAATGCCTAACCACCCTCCGCCTTCATTACCATTCAGTAAACACAGCTTGCACGTTTGACGCTATGTTTATCCTGGCCTTTCAGCTCTGCGTTGCTCAGAAACGCAGAGCCGAAATACACAGTTCGATCCCAACATTCATCCCACCTTCTCAGACCTGCAAATTATAGATAAACGAAACATCAGATTCTTCATTAAACAAGCAAACAGATTAAGATAAAATGGGCATTCGATTTCATTTTCAACTTGTCCACCCCTATCCAACCTTACCAATCTAAGTCCCCTCTTGATCCGCTATTCGCCGATGATAACCATGCAGCTTCAAGATTCTGGTTCCAAAAGCTCCTAAAATCAGTCCTCCTCCAATCTGGCTTCCCTGCCAAACAACAAATTCAATCTCTTGGTTGCTGGTCCTCAGATGCATATCACAGCTGCACCAATTGTTTCCACATCAGGAAAGCTCATAAATCACTAATCAGCTAATCCCCCTATCAGTATCACCTGTCTCTATCACTCATGTTACCAACCACTGTCATCTCGATACATCCTACATGCATGCACGCATATGTGTTCACGTGCGCAGGTGTGCGTATGTATGTGCGTGTGTGCATATATGTGTGTGTGTATATATTTAAACCAGAGTCCTCCCGTTCTAATTGCAGTAAGAGCTCTCCCGTTCGAATGTTTTGTGAGCCCACTCATGTTCACACGTATAGTGGGCTCTCTCTTTCGAAGTGCTGAGTGGGCTTTTCCGTTCGGATGCAGAGTGGACCCTGTTCGAATGCATGCTGGGCTTACCCGTTCGAATGCCACGAGCTAAACCACTCTCTCGTTGAGCAGTCTCTCATTTGAATCGCAGCGGGAGCCCTCCCTTTCAAACGCAGCGCAAGCCAACTCTCATTCTCACCTTCCCTGTGCGAATGCCATGACCCCATCCACTTCCATGATGAGTGGAGGTCACCTGTTGAATCAAAATGTAGCCCCCTCGACCAGCCATCGTACAAGAACGCACCTTCAAACAAACGTGTAAATCTCTATACAGCTTTTGGGGGGGAAGAACAATTCAGAAGTATCCGCCAAGCCAATTTACCAAATACAATTGTTGCCAGCTCGCTGTCCTAAATACTTCCTGTCATAATCATGGTACTGATATTTCATCTTAACACCTTTTTGGGGGTGAAGCAAAACTTCACACAGGGAGGGAAGGAGGACACAGGGAACTGGGATCTTCAGTCTCAGGGAAGGCTTTTAATTGTCAACCCTTCTGAGCTTACAGCTTCACAATAACTCAATAGCTTCACAATAACTCTTTAGCTTCACAATAACCCCAATAATCGGGGCCAATTATCTCCTGCCAATCAAAAGAGGATGGAATAAATGTGTCAGACAGAAATCATGCTGTGTGTTAAAAGAAAATGTCTCTTGTGTGGAATTACTTTGAACTGAGTGACAACGACGCAGAGTTGCAATATGCAAGCTTTGCACTGCTAGAATTTCGTGAGGTGGAACTACCATTTAAACAAAAGTCACACCGATACCAATTTTTGAAGACCGATACAAAGTACCTAGTTTTAGGTATCGGCCGATACTGAGCAGTTTTGTGTTTGTATATGAATGCCATTATATTTGTATAAAAAATTACAATTCAGGACCATTTACCAGGGTGTAGCTAATCTTTTTTATTTTTTATTTATTTATTTAATAATAAATCCCCTTTTCTCCCCAATTTTTGGCATGCCCAATTCCCATTACTTACTAT
Source organism: Myxocyprinus asiaticus (assembly GCF_019703515.2). Classification (NCBI taxonomy): domain Eukaryota; kingdom Metazoa; phylum Chordata; class Actinopteri; order Cypriniformes; family Catostomidae; genus Myxocyprinus; species Myxocyprinus asiaticus. The sequence goes on from NC_059371.1 coordinate 41,481,094, forward strand.
GTTCTCGTGGTGGTGTTGTTACTCACCTCAATCCAGGTGGCAGAGGACAAGTCTCAATTGCCTCCGCTTCTGAGACAGTCAATCCACACATCTTATCATGTGGCTTGCTGTGCATGATACCATGGAGACTCACAGCATGTGGAGGCTCATACTATTCTCTGCAATCCACACACAACTTACCATGCACCCCATTGAGAGGGGGAACCACTAATCACCCCATGTGACTCTACCCTCCCTAGCAACTGGGCCAATTTAGTTGCTTAGGAGACCTGGCTGGAGTCACTCTGCACATCCTGGATTCAAACCCGTGACTCCAGGGGTGGTAGTCAACGTCAATACTCACTGAGCTACCCAGGCTCCCAGGTGTAGCTAACCTTAAAAAGTAACCAAGCTAATATGTGTGATACCAGTGGTGATTTCTCAGGGCCAGCAAAGCCTTCTCTGCTGGCATAACATGCATAACAAATAAATATTTTTTCATCCTTTCATTCTCATTCACCTTTTTGCCTATGTATTTTCAATCGCTTTCCACTCCTAATTCATCAACAAATGAATAGCAAAAAACTGAAAAGTTTATCCAATCAGAATTAATCCCTCGATGCTTATAAGCAAAGCATGTCAGCTGTTTCACAAATTGCATGCTCCTTAGCCGAAGCACCACGTGAGTCTGAGCTCCACCCCGTTAGGCCTACCAGAATTTCTGCAGAATCCCTCAACTGTGCAAATGAATGGGCATCTTAAGTCAGATTGTCAGATTCATCAGCCAGTCAGATTTATTTATTTGTTCTTGGTGGGTGTGGTCTTTAGGATATGTTCCAGTCCAAGGCCTTCTAGCTGGCCTTGAGTGACGCAATCATGCTTTAAGTGATGTACGTAATTTGAGAGATCTTCCTGACGAGACAGCTGTCATCACTGCCTCATCACCATTGAGAAAGAGATCCTTATGGATTTAAAAACCTGAGATGTTCTGGATGATCGTGCGATTGATTAAACAGGAAAGGAGGACTGATTTTCACTTCAAGCAAATTGGTAAGTGCTTTTTGCATTGTTAAAGCAACATCATGAGTTTTCTAAGTGTAAATTAGGCTGCAGGAGCATTCAGTGTCAAATCAGGTTTTGAAAAGTAACCGTGTAACCTTACGAAACAAAATTTATTGCAAGCAACATTAAAATCGCAAATATTATTAGAGAGCTTTTTCTTCGTATTAGACCTCCTTGGTTCTGGCTTTCGTGTGTTGATGTTTTTTTAAATGTCAATTGGTATTATTAGTTGACTGCCACATAATATATGATACGGTGTCTTATTCATTGTGAAACTGTGTTTTCTTAATGGCATAAATCACATGAATGAAGGCCTATATTTAAAATGCACGGGCTGCCACTGTGTGTTATGTTATTCATGCTTTAACAATGTTATTTTATCCATATTGTTCTGGGCATTCATGGAATGGACAATCAGGGCTTAGTATTGATTGATTGTTCTTGTCATGACCTTGGTCTGGCAGCCCTCTCCCTTCAAAGTTCTGTGGGCATGTTTGTCTTTGTTTTGTGTTTAAGCACATGGTTCTGTCAGTGTTTGTGTCAGCCATGTGCTTCCCTGACCCTGCCTACTTGTTTCCCCTTGCCACACCTCATCTAGTCCTCGTTATGTTGATTGTCTTCACCTGTTCCTCATGTGCCTTCCCTCTATATATTGTGTCCTTTTCCCTCTCGTGTTTGTTAGATTGTTTTGTGTGCTGGTTAGTCTCTTCCTGTTTCTAGTCATGTTCCTGATCTTGGTTGGTCCTTGTTGGTGTCCCTGTTCAGGTTTCTGTTTTGTCAGTTTTCTCTCCCTGTGAGAGAATTGTGTTGCCTGTTTGTTTTCTTTTGTTTAATAAAATCAGTTATTTCTTTCATTTCTGCATTTGGGTCCTCATTCCTGCAAAATCTGTGACAGTTCTGGGTTTGTTGGGTTATGCCTGAGTGTTCAAAGTATATTTGATTGCTTTTTCCTGTGCTTAGGCCTGCTGCAATGATTAATCAATCATCTGTTCGCGGTTATTTGATAACTACGATTGTGTACTTCAAATTCTAATGTCCAAAAAGGGATTTTTTTTTTCTGATTAAGACGTTTTATTGATTCACACAATTAACACCGAAAAGCAAAACATGTATTCACAGAATCAACATTTAACCCCCATTATTCCCTTTCCCCCTCCCAATACCCAACCCCACCCTGACCCTCAACAAATATCCCTGTGGTCACACTTGAGTATACACACACACACAAAAAAAAGAAAAAAATCACACATTTAAAACTATACTTCTCTCTCCACTGCCTCTCCATGAGAGTCCTCCCAGTTGCATAGCCTTCTACATGACATTTCCTCGAATGCCGCTACCCTTCCCATCTCTGTGCACCACTCTTGAAATGAGGGTGCTCCAGCCGACTTCCATCCCCTAAGAATAATTTGTCTGCTGATCATAACACTGGCTAGGACCCAATTTTGTATGCATTTATCCCCTATATTAATGACCGCCCCATCACCTAAAATACAGAGTCTGGGGCAAAATGAAATTTGAATGCCCAATACGTCACACATAAAACTCTGAACCCTCAACAAAAATTCTTGTATCTTAACACACCACCAAAAAGCTTGGGTTGTGTCCCCATCTTCTGATTGGCATTGCCAGCAGGTGGGTGTGTCTTTAAGACCAAGCTTATACAATCTAGAGGGGGTCCAATAGAATCTATGTAAAATCTTAAATTGCATAAGGCACACCCTTGCATCTCTAGATGTAGCCTTGACGTTTTTTAGAATCCTAGCCCACACTCCCTCTTCCAATACCAAGTTTAAATCTTTCTCCCATAATCTCTTGAGAGAAGTTGAAGCTCCGTCCCCCAGACACTGAATTAGCAGGGAGTAATACACTGATGCCTCATGGTCTTTTCTAAAAGCAGTAATCACCACTCCCAGAGTATCTGCCGCTTTAGGCGGGTGTATGCTACTCCCAGAAATAGTACAGAGCAGGTGGCCCAGCTGTAAATACATATAGAATTGAGACGTGGGAATCCCAAAATGTTGAACCATATTTTCAAAGGATCTCAACACTCCACTCTCATATAGGTCACAGAGCGTATTAACCTCCCTCACAATCCACTCTTCTCAATCATAGATAAATGTAATGAAGCCCACCTGCCCGCATTGCTCGAAAACCTTTTATTAAAGGGTCAAAATTAACTCTAACTAAATCACACAAATTTGCTGGGAATAAAATACCCAAATACTTAATGCTGTTTGGGCCACTGGAAGGCGCCCGGCTGAAAAGCCATTAACGGGCAGTACGCTCTGATCTCAGAGCCAAAGCTTCGGATATAGACCAATTAACTCTGTATTTACTCTGTAAAAGGAATTAATAATTCTGTGGAGGCAAGGCATAGATCTAGTGGGGTCGGAGATGAATAATAAAACATCATCTGCAAAAAGCAAAAGCTTAAGCGCCACAGCTCCTGCCATCACCCCTGGAAAATCATCCTCCTTTCTTATCATGGCTGATAATGGTTCCAGGGCAAGACAGAACAATAATTGGGAAAGAGGGCAACCCTGCTGGGTGCCCCTATCCAGAGTAAAATAATCTGAAATAAATCCATTTGTTTGTACCGTCGCTACCGGGTGTCTAAAAAGTAACTTAATCCATCCAATAAAAGTATTCCTGAACCCGTACATTTCCAAAATCTTAAAAAGATAATCCCATTCTACCATATTAAACGCCTTTTCGGCATCAAGCGACATGGCAGCGACCGGAGTCTGATCATTTGCCACTGACCACATGATATTAATGAAATGCCTAATGTTATCAGAAGAGCTATGGCCCTGAATAAACCCCACCTGATCTATATGTACAAGAGTTGTTATAACTTAATCGGTTAGCCAAAAATGTTTTACAATATTTTAATGTCTAGCTGGATCAGGAAAATTGGATGGTAACTCTTACACTCGCTTGGAACTTTGTCCTTTTTAAGAATCAAACTGATCTGGGCTTGTGTCATAGGTTGCGGAAACTTTCCATTCTTCAATGATTCTGTATAGACTTCTAGCAAAAGTGGAGCCAGTTCTGTAGCATAATATCTAAAAAATTCAGCAGCAAAGCCATCTGGCCCTGGAGCCTTGCCTCCAAGGTTATCTCAAAAACAAGAGAATTTTTTTACTCAGCCGACAGTTTAGGAAGTTCTAATGGTTCCACAAAGTTTCTAATATCCTGTTCAGTAGACAAAGATGTGGAACTATAAAGATCAAGATAAAATTATTTAAAAGGATTATTAAAAGGGGGGCAGTGGTGGCTCAGCAGTTAAGGCTCTGGGTTACAGCTCAGAAGGTCAGGGTTTCAAGCCCTAATACTGCCAAGATGACACTGTTGGGCCCTTGAGCAAGGCCCTTGACCCAATCTGCTCCAGGGGCACTGTATCATGTCTGACCCTGCACTCTGACCCCAGCTTAGCTGGGATATGTGAAAAAAAAGAATTTCACTGTATATGTGCAAAATGTATAATGTGTGATAAATTAAAAATTAAATTAATTATAATATCAGTGGCCAAGGTAAATTTTTCACCACCAGCAGATTTCACTGAGGGAATGGTAGAAAAAGACTCTCTCTGCTTTATATATTTAGCCAAAAGCTTCCCTGCTTTGTCCCCCAACTCAAAGTATGACTGTCTTGCCCTGAATTGCCAAAAGTCCACCTTCCGTGACAAAATTGTATTTTATCTATATTTCAATCAGGTCAATTCCCTGAGGCCATTAGATGACATTCACCACTTCAGCTCTGCTGAAGGCACTTTTAATATTCCCTTCCAATTCCACAAGTTCTTGTGCTTTGGATTTTTTGATGAATGAAGCATCCTGTATGATCCAACCCCTAAGAACCACCTTAAGTGCCTCCCAAGCCACAACCACAGAGGATACTGAGGACCAGTTGATCTCCATATAGACAAAGATTTCAGCTTTTTAATGGGATAGGTAAAGTAGAGAGGTGACAGGAAATGAGAGAGAGAAGAGTGGGAATGGGATCAGGAAAGGACCTCCCAAGCCAGGACTAGAACTCAGGTTACCCACAATACATTAGCACCACATGTCATGAGCACAGCCCACTAGGCTACGGCACTGACAAAAAAAGGATACTGTTACACGGTTCAATGGAAAGGAGGAGGCGAGAATCGGCTTAACAATATAAATAATATTTTAACAATAAACTTAAGCAAAAAGACATACACAAACACATGCCGGGCAGCTGCCCGTAACTCTCTCTCTCTGGAGCTGCCGCCTCCGGTCGCCTTTATCCCTCTCAAGGGTTTGATTAGCCTGATTAGGGGCCGGGTGTGCAGCATCACGACCCGGCCCTGCCCTCCTCCCTGCCACAGATACATTAAAGTGCCAACTATATGATTTCCTTTACTTCATATGTGGCAACACCTCAAATAACACCAGGGCATGATCTGAGTCTAAAATGTTTCCAATTGAGCAATCAATTAGAGAAGAAATGAGGGACTTAGATATAAAAAAAAATCTATTCTAGAGTAAATCTTATGGACTGATGAAAAACATTTATAGTCCCGACCAGATGGGTTCAAAAGTCTCCAAATATCTGTAAGACCAAGATGTTTACACATCCTGTGAAGCGTCAGTGTTGCTCTAGGGGGCTTGCACACTTTTGCTTCACTAAGATCAAGGACTGAGTCCATCGAAAGATTAAGGTCTCCTCCCAAAATTATATTATGAGGGGTGCCAGTGGCTTGCAACATCCCTTCAAGATCTATAAAAGAGCCCTGATCATCAACTTTAGGTGCATAAATATTAACCAAAATAAGACTTTGTCCCTGAATTTCAGCTAAAACAATAATGACTCTTCCTAAATTATCTTTATACTGTTTGAGACATTTAAGTTGTAGATGTTTACTTATCAGCATAATGACTCCCCTGCTCTTACTCAAGCCAGCTCTATAAAAAAAATGCCCACCCCATATCTTTCCAAATTTTTAGCTTCCTGCGGAAAAAAGTGCATTTCTTGAAGAAACACTATATCATATTTCTTATGCTGAAGATAAGAAATAACCTTCCTTCTTTTTATGGGGTTCCCCAACCCATTCACATTCCACATGGAGAGAGACAATCCACTCATATTAACATTTGACATTTTGACATAAAGAAAAAATAGATTGTGTGTCAAAAACAAAATTATAAAGACCACATTCCAACATTAGTATGAAAATCAAAACCCGAACATCACCCAGAAACCAAACAAACAGAAAAAAGAAAAACGTGCGCATTAACCCCGCACACGACAGCGCCAACTGGCGTCCATCCCTCCAAACTCAAACAGTCCATGTACACCTACGAGAACCCCCGCGACAACTTTGCCGTTGGATTGCTCAAATTCGGTGTTTCTATACAAATTTTGTGAGACAGAATTACACAGCAAAAGATAATCTATAATACAAACTCCAGCCAATAGGCGGAATAAACACAAAGCACATGTAGATTCATCCATAAAACTGTCCTGAAGGTGTGTTATTCTACAAAATAAACTCCAGCCGCTAGGTGGAACCAACTGAAAAAGAACGTGCAGATTCTTCAAACAGTCAAATTAATGTTCAGTGAGCCGGTCCACTCGGTTGCAACATGAGTGCAAACAAATGACTTAATCACTCCAATGTCTTTGCAAGAAATACTCCACAAAACAAACCCCAGCCAACAGGAGAAATAAGCACAAAGAGCATGTAGATTCATCCACAAAACTGTCCCGAAGGTGTGCCACTCCTGCACAAAAAAGAGTGCGCAGAATCTTCAAACAGTCAAACGAATGTTCAGTGAGCCGGTCCACTCGGGCTGCAACATAAGTGCAAACAAATGACTTAATCACTCCAATGTCTTTGCAAGAAATACTCCAAAAAACAAACCCTAGCCGCTAGGCGGAGCCAGCACAAAAAAAGTGTACAGAATCTTCAAACAGTCAAGCAAATGTTCAGTGAGCCGGTCCACTCAGCTGCAACATGAGTACAATGAGGTGACTTGCTCACTCCATTGACTTTATGAAGGACATCGCTTGCTGTGGGCATGTGAATGTTTTACGGTATTTATTCTCAGTTTGGCCGGAAACATCAGAGCAAACGCGACCATCCGTTGATGTAAGAGTTTCTTGCATTTCTTGAATTTATCACGTTTCTCTCTTGTCGAATTCACAAAGTCTGGGAACAAGAAAATGCTGTGATTCTTCCAAAAAAGCTTTCCTTTGCTCCTCGCCTAGCGTACCACAAGATGTTTATTGGATGATCTCAGAAATTTGGCCAGAATTGATCGGGGCCTGTCTCCCTCTGTGGGTTGAGGAGCAGGAACCGTTTGAGCTCGCTCAATTTCTAGCTTATGGCCTGCTATGTTTAGCAGTTTCAGAAAGAGCCCATCCAGGAATTTAACCATATCCTGTCCCTCTGCTCCCTCAGGGATTCCAACGATATGGATGTCATTCCGCTGATTACGGTTCTCCATGTCCTCCAACTTCTCCCAGACACGCTCCAAATCCACCTTGGTCGCTAGCGGATTAGCAGATAATTCCCTCTCCGATGACTCAAGATAATTGGTCAGTTTCTTGACATCCCCCACTCTTTTAACCACATCAGTAAACTTCGCCTCCATGGCAGTGATCGATTGACGTATCACAGCAAGATCCTCCAAGTGAGCAATGACTTTCGTCAGCATTGCCAACATGTTCAACATCTCTCACCGCATTTCCCGCACTTCTCTGTCTAAATCGACTCCAAGGCTCACGGCCTGCTCGGGGGTGTCAGTTTGAGCATGTAAGTGTCTTTTATTGTCTCCAGAGCCTGAAGAATTTGAATTCTTTGACATATTGTCCTCCTAGAACAGTTATGGAACAGAGTGTATCGAATCTCACCGGTTTATGTCTTGAAAAGTATTAAAACTAGCAAAGTGCGCAGAGCTCACCGTTCACACGTCCGATCCCCGCATGGCGTCCAACTTAATGGTCCAAAAAAGGGAATTTTAAGTAAATGATAATATAAGTTTGTGTGTCTTATTCAAATGACCTCTGACTGTCACACTGTTTGACAAATGACACAGTCACCACACTAATACACCAGCGTATCTGCACACTCCCTCGAAAATAACAATCAAATGCCTAGGGAACAGAAACAGCCTTGCTTGCCATGTACCATTTAAAATTCCTTAAAGCATCTGGACATTCAGTTATTTCTTGAGGAAAACTGTTAATAATTTCACTTATGAAGACCAGCCATTACTCCCTCGGGTAAGCCTGTTTAATATATTGTCTGCGGGGGCGCAAGTCAAAACTTTAAGGCTTAAAAGCCTATTTTGCAAACAGTTGTGTAGATAAATAGGCTTAAGGCCAGGGTGTCCTTCATTTTTGTGCATTCCAGATCAGCTCGCGCACGGTCAACTGCATTGTTGTCAAAGTATACTCTTCTGTCCGTGAGCGAATACGAATGCATTCGACGCATGCCCACTACAGCTGCTTTGTAATAGTCTTTTAGTACAGTCAATGGCAGGCGCATCCACAGATGGCATGCACGGACGAGGATCGTGTTCATGTGTCGAGGAAATCTGGGCTGCTTGTGGTCAGTCTGGCGGACTGAGCTCATGACAATATTTGCATCATGCAACTTGCCACTGATCTGTGATCCGCAACGTGGACAGCCGAAGTATACTTGGCCTGTAGAGTGCATTTCAATTTGTTTTTTTGTTAATTTCTGCATGTCCTGCACGGCAACGAAAGGCTCAAACTCTTTTCCAAATCCGGACGCATAACCGCAAATTGAATGCAGTGAACTGTGCTGTGTCCGGCGGGACTGAAGTAAAAAAAACGGATGTATTCTTTTCAGGTGCTGTTGCTTTGCTGAAGTGATGTTATAGTTTTTCAGGTCAACAGACATCTGCATTATTTTGCAAAAATCTAAACTGAAGAGCTCTCACACAGCTGGCACCTCTTGTTGTATGTGTTAGGACCTTCATCCATGGACCTTATGTTGCGCCAGGCGAGGAGCAAAGGGAAGCTTTCTTGGAAGAACCATAATATTTTCTTGTTCCCGGACCTTGCGAGTTCGACAAGAGAGAAACACGATCTGTTCAAGGAATGTAAGAAACTCTTACATCAGAGTCACTTCCGGATTGTTTTTGATATGTCAATTCTGCAATTTTGTAATGTGGTAATTTTTTTAATCGGGTAATTGAATTAAATCAAGTTATCATGACAGGGAGGTCACATGAAGCCATACAAGGAGCGGATGTGCGAGCGACGAGCTCTGCGCACTTTGCTGAATTTTCGATTATTCTCATGTTATATTCTGGTGAAATTTAATACACCCAGTTACACATTTGCCCTTTGTTGCAAAACATGGCAAAGAAGTCAAAATCCTCAGGCTCTGGAGACATTAAAAGACACTTACGTGTTCAGGATGAAAGCCCTGACAGGCCTGCAGACCGGGGACTCGATTTGGATGGCGTGGCGGGAGAAGGAATCCAGCGTCATTTGTCCAACATGACGGTGATGTTGACGAAGATTCTTGCTGACTTGGAGGATTTCGCTGTAATATGTCGATCGATTACGGCGATGGAAACAAAATTCTCTGAGTTAGCTACAAGAGTGACTGATGTTGAAAAACGAATCGATTTTCTGGAATCTTCGGAGAGGGAATTAACCGCTAATCCGCCCACGACCAAATATGATTTGGAACATCTCCTTGAAAAGCTTGAAGATCTTGAGAATAGAAACCGCAGGAATAATGTTCGAATTGTTGGAATTCCTGAGCATGAGGAGGGCAGAGATATGGTGAAATTCCTAGATGAGTTTTTCCCGAGTCTACTCGACATAACAGGCCACAAGCTGGAAATCGAGCGAGCACACAGAGTCCCAGCTCACAGATCTGCTGAGGGAGACAGGCCCAGATTGATTCTGGACAGATTTCTGAGATCATCCGATAAAGATCTTGTGTTGCGCCAGGCGAGGAGCAAAGGGACGCTTTCTTGGAAGAACCATAATATTTTCTTATTCCCGGACTTTGCGAGTTCGACAAGAGAGAAACGCGATCGGTTCAAGGAATGTAAGAAACTCTTACATCAGAAAAAGATCTCATTTGCTCTATTGTTTCCTGCCAAACTGAGAATAGAAACAAAGGTCGGTCGCAAAGTATTCACATGTCCAAATCAGGCAATATCTTTTATAGAATCAATGTCTGAGTAAACCATTGGATGTTTCTTATGTGAGTGGGCCTGACTTGCTGTACTAACTCTTGAGGAAGCTGGGCCACATTTTAGGTTTTTTTGCGTTTGCTCCGCTTAGCGGCTGGAACTTGTTTTGTGAATAACACTTTCCTTAAAGAAACATTTGCATTTAAGTTCCCGGACAGATTGAGAGTGGACACTATGGATGACCGCAAAATATCTACATGCTCACACAAAGGATGTCTTTTATAAAGCTGATGGATTGTGTAAGTCATGGTATATACTTTTATGCAGCCTCTGAGTGAACTGACTCGATCATCCGGGGAACCGGGATGCCGGTTTTATATCTTTTTGTATTGGTTCCGCCTAGCGGCTGGAGCTTGTTCTGTTGAATAACATTCCTTTGGAACAGCTGTTGATTAATCTTTTCGTTCTTCGTGCTTATTCCTCCTGCTGGCTGTGGTTTGTTTTGTTGAGTTTTTTTTACGGGACATTGGAATGATTACTTCATCCGCTGAACTCATAACAGCTGGCTCACTGAACATTTGTTTGTCTGACCGAGGAATCTGAATGGTTTTATATCAGCTGGAATTTGTTTTGTGGAAGATCACATCTTTGAGACAGTTCTGTGAATGAATATACACATTCTTTGTGTTCATTCTTCCTATTGACTGGGTTTATTTTTCAAAGTATTTTCTGTTATGTAATTTTGCCACAATTTGTGAGGCAAAATTGAGCAATCCGATGGCAAAGTTGTCGTGGGGGCTCGTGGGCGTTCATGGACCTTTTGAGTTTAGAGGGATTGACGCCGGTTGGCACTGTCGTGCGCGGGGTTAATGCGCACGTTTTTCTTTTTTCTGTTTGTTATGTTCGGGGGGATGTTCGGGGTTTGATTGTTTCACTAATGGGGAATGTGGTCTTCATAATTTTGTTTTTGGCACACAATTTATTTTTTCTACTATATCAATATGTCAGTTGTTAATATGAGTGTACTATCTCTCTCCACATGGAATGTGAATGGGTTGGGGCTCCCCATAAAAAGAAGGAAGGTTATTTCTTTTCTTAAATGTATCAAATATGATATAGTGTTTCTTCAAGAAACACATCTCTCCCCGCAGGAAGCTGAAAAATTTGTTAAGATATGGGGTGGACATGTTTTCTTTAGTGCTGGCTCAAGTAAGAGCAAGGGAGTCATTATATTGGTAAATAAACATCTACAATTCAAATGTCTCAAACAGATTAAAGATAAATTAGGAAGAGTAATTATTGTTTTAGCTGAAATTCAAGGGCAAAGGTTGATTTTGGCTAATATTTATGCACCTAACGCTGATGTTCAGGGCTTTTTTATAGATCTTGAAGGGATGTTGCAAGCTGCTGGCACCCCTCATGGTATAATATTGGGTGAAGACTTTAATCTTTTGATGGATTCAGTCCTTGATTATAGTGAAGCATAAGTGTGCAAGCCCCTAGAGCAACACTGACGCTTCACAGGATGTGTAAAAATCTTGGTCTTTCGGATATTTGGAGATTTTGAACCTGTCCGGTAGGGACTATACATTTTTTTCATCAGTCCATAAGATTTATTCTAGAATATATTTTTTTTTATATCCAAATCCCTAATTTCATTTGTTGTTGATTGCTCAGTTGGAAATATCTTAGTCTCAGATCATGCCCTGGTGAGTTTAGAGGTGATGCCACATATAGAGAAAAAGAAATCATATAGTTGGTGCCTTAATGTATCCCTTCTGCAAAATCCTGATTTCCAACAAATGTTAAAGACTGAAATCAATGTTTATATGGAGACCAACTGGTCCTCAGTATCCTCTGTGGGCATGGTTTGGGAGGCACTTAAGGCGGTTCTTAGGGGCCGGATCATACAGTATGCATCATTCATCAAAAAATCCAAAGCACGAGAACTTGTGGAGTTGGAAGGGAATATTAAAAGTGCAGAGGCAGAGCTGAAGCGCCATATGTCAGCTGATGGCCTCAGAGAATTGACCCGATTGAAATATAGATATAATATTATTTTGTTATGGAAAATGGAGTTTTGGTTATTCTGGGCAAGACAGTCATACTTTGAGTCGGGTGACAAAGCAGGGAAGCTTTTGGCTAGATATATAAAGCAGAGAGAGTCTTTTTCTACCATTCCCTCAGTAAAATCTGCTGTTGGTGAAATATTTACCTCAGCCATTGATATTAATAATGCCTTTAAAAGGTTCTATATTGATCTTTATAGTTCCACGTCTTTGTCTACTGATGAAGATATTAGAAACTTTGTGGAACCATTAGATCTTCCTAAACTTACGACTGAGCAAAAAAACTCTCTTGATTCTGAGATAACCTTGGAGGAGCTTGACGAGGTAATTAAATCCCTACCTACTAGCAAGGCTCCGGGGCCAGATGGTTTTGCCGCAGAATTTTTTTGATCCTATGCTACAGAACTGGCTCCACTTTTGTTAGAAGTTTATACTGAATCATTAAAGAACGGAAAACTTCCTCCAACCATGACACAAGCCCGGATCAGTCTGATTCTTAAAAAGGACAAAGATCCAAACGAGTGTAAAAGTTACCATCCAATTTACCTGATCCAACTAAATGTAAAAATATAGTCAAAAATTTTGGCTAATCGATTAAGTAAAGTTATGACATCTCTTATACATATAGATCAGGTGGGGTTTATTCGGGGCCGCAGCTCTTCTGATAACATCAGGCGTCTCATCAATATCATGTGGTCAGTAGCGAATGATCAATCTCCAATCGCTGCCATCTCACTTGATGCCGAAAAGGCGTTTGATATGGTAGAATGGGATTATCCTTTTAAGATTTTGGAAATGTACGGGTTCGGGAGTACATTTATTGGTTGGATTAAGTTACTTCATAGACACCCTGTAGCAGCGGTACAAACAAATGGATTAATCTCAGATTATTTTACTCTGGATTGGGGCACTCGGCAGGGTTGCCCTCTTTCCCCATTATTGTTCTGTCTTGCCCTGGAACCATTAGCAGCCACGATAAGAAAGGAGGAGGATTTTCCAGGGGTGGTGGCGGGTGGTGTGCCGCATAAGCTTCTGCTTTACGGAGATTATATTTTATTATTTATCTCTGAACCTACTAGATCTATGCCTTGCCTCCACAGAATTATTAATTCCTTTTCCAAGTTCTCAGGATACAAAGTCAATTGGGCTAAATCCGAAGCTTTGGCTCTGACAGTGTACTGCCCAGTAACGGCTTTTCAGCCGGGCGCCTTCCAGTGGCCCAAACAGGGCATTAAGTATTTGGGGATTTTATTCCCAGCAAATTCATCTGATTTAGTTAGTGTAAATTTTGACCCTTTAATAAAAAGGTTTTCGAGCGATGTCAGCAGGTGGGCTTCATTAAATTTATCGATGACTGGGAAGGTTATTGTTATTAAAATGAATTGTAGTCCAAAATTTAACTACCTGCTACAATCTCTCCCTGTAGATGTCCCCCTCTCTTATTTCAAGGAATTTGATAGCATAGCGAAGTCCTTCATTTGGAATGGTAAACGTCCCAGATTGCATTTTAATAAGTTACATAGGCCGATAGACAAAGGAGGGCTTGGCCTTCCCAAGATTTTGTTTTATTGCAGTCTCAGACATTTGGCTCATTGGTCACTTCCACCTGAGAAAGCCCCTCCCTGGTTTGTTATCGAACAGGCAGTTCTTGCCCCTATTTCACCATTACAAAGTATTTCTATCAAACTAATCGGAAAAGTTAAGTTACACCCCGTTATTTCGCATTTACACTCGGTATGGACTAAAGTGTCCAGATTGTTTAAATTGGACACTTATTTAAATGCTGCCTCGAGCATATGGCAGAACCCAAGCCTATATATTGGCAAGTCTCCTTTCTGCTGGCTGGAGTGGATTGTGAGGGGGGTTGCTACACTCGGTGACCTATATGAAAGTGGTGTGTTGAGATCATTTGAAAACTTGGTCCAACATTTTGGGATCCCCAGACCTCAGTTTTATAGGTATTTACAACTGCGCCACCTGCTTTGCACTATTTTTGGGAGTGGCACACATCCCCCTAAGGAGGCAGATGCTTTGGGAGAGGTGATTGCGGCTTTTGGAAAAGGTCATGAAGCATCAGTGTACTACTCTCTGTTAATTCAGAGTATGGGGGACGGAGCCTTAACTTCTCTCAAGAGAGTATGGGAGAAAGATTTCAACTTGGCATTGGAGGAAGGTGTGGGCTAAGATTCTTAAAAATGTTAAGTCTGCATCTAGTGATGCAAGGGTGTGTCTTATACAATTCAAAATTTTGCATAGATTTTATTGGACCCCCTCTAGACTGTATAGGCTTGGTCTTAAAGACACACCCACCTGCTGGAGATGCCAATCGGAGGATGGAGACATGGCCCATGTTTTTTGGTGGTGTTTCGAGATCCAGAAATTCTGGTCGAAGGTTCAGAATTTTGTGTGCGACGTGGTGGGCACTCAGGTTTCATTTTGCCCCAGACTTTGTGTTCTGGGCGATGGGGCGGTCATCGATGTGGGGGATGGTCATATAGGGAACTGGGTTCTGACATGTGTGATGATCACCAGGCAGGTTATTTTGAGGGGTTGGAGGTCAGCTGGTGCGCCCCCATATCCGGAGTGGTGCACGGAGGTGGGGAGGGTGGCAACTTATGAGGAGGTGTCATCTAGAAGACGGGGTGGCTTGGATAAGTTTGTTCGGAAATGGGGCAGGTATTTGGAGTTTTTGGAGGGCTCTCGGGTGGGGTGTGGAGAGAGTAGTGTATTATAGTTTGTATGATTATTATGTGTGGGGAGGGGGGTTGTGGGGTTTAAATGTTGATTTTATATATATATATATATATATATATATATATATATATATATATATATATATATATATGTTTACATTTCATTGTTAAAAAAAAAAAAAAATGTGCATGACAGCCCTGTAAAATACCTTTAACACTTTTTAAGCACATAAAAACATTTCTAGAATAATTTTTTTTTTTTACACAGACATAAGATTTAAACACCCAGATAGCCTCATTTTGTCAGCGATTCACACCTTACTATTTGCCTCTACTAACCCAATCGGGGGAGGGAGCTGTTTAGATCTTCGTTTGAGATGAAAAAGTGCTGTGGGGGGTTGTTTTACACAAATTAATACTTTAAGTTTACACGCATCCCTCAATATTATCGCTTTTGATCTAGCATGACCTGATTACCCTGCATCTTGTGTCAGTGGATTCGTATTTCATTGCAGTGTCACAGACTTGTAGATTTGAACTCTACAACATCTGGAAAATAAGACCTCTCCTCTCTGAACATGCCACACAACTCCTTGTTCAGCCGCTTGTCATATCTAGACTGCACTACTGTAATGCTCTTTTAGCTGACCTTCATTCATGTGCAATTAGGCTTATGCAAATATTTCAGAATGCAGCAGCAGATCTGGTCTGATACAAACCCAAGAGAATGCATGTTACACCCCTCGTCTCTCGACACTGGTTGCTGGTAGCTGCACGTATCACGCTTAAGGCTCTGATGCTGGCATACAGAACAGCTGGGTCTGTTCCAGCTTACCTACAATCATTCCTGCAGAGCTACATTCCTACCAGAAGCCTGCGGTCTGTAAATTAGCGGTGCCTTGCTGTACCAACACAAGAGGCACCAAATCAATTTCCCGGGCTTTCGGCTTCACCCGTACCTCGATGGCGTAATGACCTTCCCAACTCCATCCATGTGTCATGAACTGCCTTGTGTTTTTCCTTCACCTTCAGTTCAGTTTCAGTGACTGTTTAGTTTTTCCCCTTGTTCATGGTCTACATTTCCCAGTATGCACCTTTTTGATTACACTCACCTGCCCTCCATCTTTCACAGCTGTTCCCTGTTCCCTCATTATTCATCTGTGTATATATGCCCTCTTGTTTCCTTCACTTATTGTCAGTTCTTGTTCTTATGTTAAGCTGTAGCTTTGATGTATATATTTAGTTCTTTTTTATTCTACCATGTTTATTGAATTATCTTCTTCCTTGCTATTATTAAAAGAAGCTGCGATTAGATCCTAAGCCTCTTTTCTAAAAGATCACCACCTCTTTACTGACCTACAAATGGATCTAGCGGCTGTCCAAATACTCCTCCTCACTCAAGAGGACCGTCCATTAGAGGATCATGTCCATGAGTTCATTGATCTTGCAAATGTGGTGCAGTTTGATGACCACACTCTGCCCTTAATTAATCATTAAGGGCACGGATGCCCAAGGATGATCCTCACTGGACTTTATGTGAGTACATGGATTTGGCTCTCAAATTATGTAGCTCACTTTTCACTGTAGGGGAAGAGGACATTTATTCTTCCCCTACGGTGAATACCCCCTGTGTGGCCGTCACTGCCAAGCGAGCGCCAAGCCTGCCCCAGACTTTGAAACTCAGCCAACGCCTTCCACAGCCCCCCCGCCAGAGACAAAGATCGACCCAGAGGCAACACCTGCCGCATTGTCCGTCCCAGAGCCAGCGCTCACTGAGCTGTAAGATTTGGAGCTGGTTCCCGCCCTTGTGCCCACCCGAGTACCCTTCCTCCTCTGCTGGTTCCGTCCAGCTCTTCTGCTCTGCTGGTTCCGTCCAGCCCTTCTGCTCTGCTGGTTCCGTCCAGCCCTTCTGCTCTGCTGGTTCCGTCCAGTCCTTCTACTCTGCTGGTTTTGTCCAGCATCATGGATGCCTGGTTCCGTCTAGCATGATGGCCTTTCCTCCTCCGCTGGTTCTGTCCAGCGTTATGGCCCTTCCTCCTCCGTTGGTCCCGCCCAGGACATTAGTTGCTCCTCCTCCTGATCAGCCGATTCTGCCCAATTCACCGGCTCTACCATTGCCACCTGTGGAATTACAGATGAAAAGGTCTTTCGACCCTCAGACTCCGCCTAGGCCCTCCGTACCCTGGACTCCGCCTTGGCCCTCCGATCCCTCAACATCACCTCGGATCTATGATCCCTCGGCTCCACCATGGTCCTTCAGCCTATCGCCTCCACCAGTGTTCCTCGTCCCTCCTGCTCCGCCTTGGTCTGTCAGTCACCTGGCTCCACCTTGGCTCTCCGATCCTCCGGCTACGCCTTGGCTCTCTGATCCTTTGGCTCCACCAGGGAACTCTATCCCTATGGCTCCAGCTTGGTCCTCAGTCCCACTGGCTCCGCCTCAGTCTTCCGATCTCCCAGCTCCGCCTTGGTCCTCCGAGCCTCCAGCGCCGCCTTGGTCCTCCAAGCCTCCAGCTCCACCCTGGTCATTCAAGCCTTCGGCTACATTCCGGTCTCCAGGTTCTCCAGCTCTGCCACCAGGGCCTCCTATGGCTCCGCCTCCTATGTCTCCGCCTCCTGAGTCTCCTATGGCTTCACCTCCTGAGTCTTCTTTGGCTCCACCTCCTAAGTCCTCCTCACCTTCCTCCAAGCCTTCCACGGCTGTCTCCAAACCTGATCCTCCTAAACCTCCTGACCCTCCGCCAACTCTGTCCTGGCCCCCTGATCCTCCTCCCAGGCCTCTAGACCCTCTGTCCAGTCACCCTGGATTCCTGTCACCCTTCCTTAACCCTCCGTGGACTCCCGATGGCAAATTTCCTCCTCTCCCCGGTCTTGTCTGGGCGTCAGGAGCCGCCCCTTTGGGGGGGGGGGTCTCAGCTAAACTGTTCACATCATTGGCCTAGTTAAGGTTGATTTAATGTTATTTATATCAATAATTCTGCCAACAGTTAATGTTTATAAATGTCTTATTTAAAACCCATCGACTGTGTTGAAGTCATTGGTTATTTTGAATTATGTAGTTATAGTGCACCGGTACAGTGTTTTATGAAACACTAAATGAAGGCTCAGATTTCAGGATGGTGTTGACTAAGACTTCAGCAGTGTGTTTATAAGTTATAACTTATGTTCTGTAAGTGTTCATGAGCGTTTTTCCTACAAATGTCAACACAGCTTGAGCATTTCTACCATTTTGTGACTGTGGAGCATGATTTTTATAACACTCTTCCAAAAGACTACAATAATAGCATATTGCATAGCATAACTATAACATCCTTTTGCCATCGTTATGTGTAAACATCAGTTACTCTGTTAATTATAATATATCCGCCTCCTTTCTCTCCTTGTTGAACGACCGAAATGAAAGAAGATCTCAGTACAGATATCTAAAAAAGTTTTGACTTTCACTGTGCGAGTTTTTCAGGATAAATCAGTTTGTGATTCACTCCAGTCCAGTAGATGGCTGAGGAACACCGAGAGTTGTTTTTCTAACCGGCATAAAACAAGATGAAAGAAGAGCTGATAATCCGAGAGCCCAGTTCGGTACGAGTTTAATGTCTTTAACATCATTTTATGCTTTTATATGTACTTCAAGATTTATGTGGATCAGTATTTTTCTGTGCATGTTGTTTTTCTCTCTTTGGCGTTTTAATGACCTTAAAATAAGCTTTTTATCTCAGCATGTTGCATTGTTTTGTGAAGGACGCTAAACGAGGTCAAGATAGTTTTGTTGTTGATATTTCCAACACATTCAGCAATAAACGGCGATAACTCTTAAACGACTTAGAAAATATTTGGAAAGCTAATAATACTCTTAACAAAAAAAGCTATTACAAAAAGAAAGTTAATTTTGGACATGCAGTTCCCTATTCAACCACTAGGGGTAAAATTAATGGCTGTGAAAGTTGCGCCCTGTCCTCCTCTATTGAATGACATTGGTTTCGTGTCTCTATGTCCTTTAACAAAAAAGCTATTACAAAAAGAAACTTAATTTTGGACACACACAGACCAAAAAAAAAATAAAAAAAAAAAAAAGTGGAAAATTGCACTTTCTCCACGGTCCCTTACCGCTGCGACAGGAGGACCTCTCCCCGGGGTAACTCACATTGAGACGGCTTTTGCAGGCAAATGCTCATAATATCGATTGAAAATAATGAAAACAAGCTTGAAGAATATTATTAGCTTTCCAAATATTTTCTAAGTCGTTTAAGAGTTATCGCCGTTTATTGCTGAATGTGTCTGGAAAAACACCTCGTTGAATTTCAGGAGAAACGAGAATAAATTTGAGAATATCCTGTTGTGTTCAGATGTTCATCATGAGAGAGCAAATTGATGTGATTCACGCTGGAGAACAGCAGATGCTGCAGACACCAGTAAAGATTGAAGTGAAGCAGGAGGAGATAAAAGAAGAAAACACAACAGAGGAACAACAGAATGATGATGATGAACAGCAGATGCTCCAGACACCAGTGAAGATTGAAGTGAAGCAAGAGGAGATAAAAGAAGAAAACACAGCAGAGGAACAACAGAGTTATAAAGATGATTTTATTCCTTCAGGTATATTTCTTCCTTTAATGATTTACATTTTCATGACAACAGACTGTCAATTTAGAGTCTGTTACAAGACTCAAAATTCACACTAAAAAGTTGTTTTAGTACTTAATTGTATGACATTCTTCTGCAGAACACAAATAAAGAGTTTTAGAAAATATTTCAGCTCTGTAGGTCCATACAATGCAAGTGTACGGCACAAAGACCGCATGAAAGTAATCCATTTGACTCCAGTGGTTAAATCCATGTCTTCTGAAGCGATCCAATTTGCTTTGGGAGAGAAACAGAACAAAATGCAATTCCTTTTTCACTATAAATCTTAACATCAGCAGTCTCTTTGGTGATCATGATTTCAAGCTCGATTACACTTCCTAGCGCCATGTAGTGTTCTGTGCATGCATCATGCACTAGGAAGTGCAACTGCCTTTGTATAAAAAAAGGCTAAGCAAATATGAAAGGAGATTCGCCGACGAATGTCCCTTTCACATAGAAAACAACGTGTTAACACATTCACAACTTTACAATCGGTGGCAAAAGAGCTGCACGATTCTGGATGAATTGAGAAACACTCATTAAATTAAAACAATGGAGCCTTCAGTGTTTTTTTGTAAATGTTGCTTCAAGCTTTTAAAGTAATTATTCAAGACCCAGTAACTAAATAGAGAAAAGAGTAAACAGTGCTTGAAGTTTTCAGTAACTGTAGCAATTAAACATGAAAAAAGTTATATATTTATCTAAAAACAATATAAAAGCATTAAAGTAATCTAATGCGAAATAAAACTACTTAAATGATTGACAAATCTGTGTGATTATTAGATATACATTAAAGGTGCTGCAATCGTGTTGTAAACGAGCAGTGCCGTTTAATTAACTACGCCCCCTCTCTCCAAAACCACTCACATCAAAGACACCATTGTCACCAACACAGAGGAAAAAAGTATTATCCCAGGGTTGTCAAACACACAGTAGCAGAATAGCGCCCTCAACTGACAACAGTTATGGAAATCATGGTATAAAAATGGCATTAACCCTTACCAGCTGGAGCGTTCAAATTTGGGAACAATTATTCTCATGGTTCCTGTCTCAATATCTTCTCCGTCCAATCACCGATTTTATTTCTGAAAACTGCCAGATACTCATGACAATATAAGCTAAAAGCACATATAATTGGTTAATGGGTTACTGGGCGGGAATAATAAATGTATCATCATCATCGTCATCCTCCATTTGCCTGAGCGGAGCTAGAGAGGATACCCCGGGAGATTACCTCAAGTGTTGGACTTACTGCTTCAAATTGAAAACTGAGGCGATCTTTCAAGGTATGATAAGTTATTTAACGTGTGTTGTGAGTATTGTCAGTTGAAAGTCAAAATGTTTTAGTTACGGAGCATTTATTTGTAGGAGTAACGCTAGTCATTTCTGGAAAAAATGACATGACCTTCGGCGTTCATCGGACAGGCAGCTAGCCTCTATTTTTAAGCAAATTTCTGTGAAACTTGCTAAATAAACATTAGCTAGCAATACTATGTTACATTTTAGCTAAATATCAATAACTTTTTTGGCCAGTTTTGTCGCTTGTGAAAAATCCGCCTGAAGTAATGTTAGGCCGAGAGCAGACGCTGTTCAGACCTGCCTGGAAACTGGCCTGCTAGTTAGATAAGTTATCTAGCTTGTTGAATATCCCATGTAATAAAAAAAAAAATTGAAGATATCTTTCTATAATTTAACATACAGCCTTACCCATCCATCACACAGACATGATTTTAGGTAGTGTGTAGCTTCCTGTTCACAAGGAAAGTGTGAGAGGTCTGTCTGCAGTTGGACATTCTGGTTAGTCTGCAAGCCTTTGGTGACTATTCAGTGTACGGATTTGTGAAGAACACACTGCTGGCTACCAATTGTTGTACTTTTTTTCTGTTGTAGAGATTGATAGAGACTATGGCTCCCTGCTCAGCACCCTCAAGAGGAGGAGGCAACTGACTGCTGATGAGCTTAGGTTCAGAGTAGAAGAGGACATGGCTCATGAGGGCATGAGCACACAGGAGGAAGATCTGCTGGACCAGGAACTACTGCAGGAAGACCCGGACCACGAGGAGATGGAGGATGAGATGGAACCTGATCCCCAGCCAAGACCATCAACTGGGTATGTATGAATGTGTATGTATCGTTTGTTTCTATTTCTCATATGACTGATACTCACAGTAACACTAACACTGTTACTCTTATTATTTTGGGTATGGCTAGCCATTCTCACACAGGTCCCAAGTCAGCTAGAAAGCGTAAATGCTTCCCTGACTCTGTTTCTTATCCCTCGTACTCTGACAACGATTCACAGGCACCAAAACCTCTCCCATTTAAGCCTAGCCGTCCACTTGGTATTGACTTAGATAGTGTGCGTCAGGCTGTGCGGTCAACCTCCAATGTGATGTTGCGAGAAATTGACTTTTTCATGATGTTTTTTACTCAGGCTGTAGTTGCTGAGATATGCAGCTTTACAAACCGTCAGGGGTGGGAGCTTGTCCTAAACTGTCCGTCATATTCCAGCTACCAAGGAGCTTGGATGGAGGTGACCCCCAATGAATTTTACAAATTTCTTGGGTTGCTCATTTACATGGGGTTTTCAATTCTCCCTGATTCCCATCGTCATTGGGGAACTAAGTCACTTCAGGGCTCGTGGGCGAGGGGATTTATGTCGCGTGACCGCTACAAGGCTCTTTTAGCAGCTCTACATGTTGTAGACCCTACCACAGAGGATAATCAGGATCGCCTTAGGAAGTTGCATTATCTTATGGACCACCTCAAACAAACATGCCAGCAGCTCTTTCAGCCTAACCAAAATCTTGCAATAGATGAACGTATGGTCAAGTCTAAAGGTCAGACAGGATTTAAACAATACATGAAGGGCAAGCCTACTCGGTGGGGTTTTAAATTATGGGTAATTATAACATCAGACTCTGGGTATACTCTCAACTTTAATGTTTACACAGGTAGTCGTGATGGGCGTGTCACTGACTTGGCCACCAATGTAGTTGAATTGTTACTGCAGCCTTTCAAAGACCAGGGCCACAATGTTTGGTTCGACAACTTTTACACGTCCCCAGCTCTTATGGTTAAGTTGTTAGAAATGGGAACTAATGCCTGTGGGACATGCAGGGTGAATCGTAAACTGTTCCCTGCAGAATTTAAAGACATCAAAAAATGGGAACGCAACACAGCTCGTGGGGATATGAGATGGTGTAGGATTGAGGGAAATATACTTGTAATTCAGTGGAAGGACACACGTGCAGTTACATGCCTCTCCAATTTCCACAATGCAAATGCCTCAACCGAAATTACTAGGTTTGTAAAAAATGATGGTGACTGGACAAAAGAAGTAGCCCTCCAGCCCAGTGTCATTAGTGATTATAACAAAAACATGGGCGGTGTTGCTAGGTCAGACCAAATGAAAAAATCTTACGACATCCGACAAAAAACTCAGAAGTGGTGGAAGTCTCTTTTTTTCCAATTTATAGACATTGCCGTCGTCAATAGTTTCATATTGTTTAAGGAATGGCAACACATTCATGTGGCACAAGGGGATGAGCGTAGACCGGTCAACTTAACCCAGATAGATTTCAGAGAAAACCTGGCTCGTCAGCTGGGAGGTATCGATATTCACGCAAGTTTCCCTTTGCATACACTAAAGCCTGTAGTCCCTCCTTCGTCATCACTCCACACAGCCCATGTCCCTAAATTTGAAGAGTCCTCTAAGAGATGTTGGCTATGCTATCGGAAAAGTAGGACTGAAAATAAAACTAAAGTAGCTTGTTGCGCGCCGGAATGTAATGGCAAAAGACTTTGCTTGGTTCGCAATAGGAACTGTTTTCAGTCTTGGCACTCAGCTGAGTGTGACCAGTTTCGCGAAGAGGCCTAGGTTGGGCTGTGTTTACTGGTGGTGTTGTCCTCCAGGTTTCCCACGGGTCGTGGAATTTCTGGAATATCATGGAATTTTAAAAAGTTTATTCCAGACATGGAAAGTCAGGGGATTTTATTTTTTTTGGTCCAAGTCATGGAATATCAGGGAATTTTGTTTGTAGCATGTTTAAGTTTAAGTTGCCATTTATCAAAATGTAAAATGTTAATGCCATATTTTTCTTTAGTGGGTTATTTCACGCGTTTCCCGCATTGCGTATTGTTATGGTTAGGTTGTTTTTCAGCACCATTTTATCCCCTTCCCGCTCGTCAACTGACAATAACTTCAGTCAATAAATGCAGTCACTTGTACCTGCTAACTAAGGCAAACATGCCAGGAAAATGTAAATTTCAAGAGCTTTGGCTACAAAATGATCACTTCAAAGACTGGGTGTTAAAAGTAGACAACAGAAAAGCTAAATGTAAAGTTTGTAAAACTACTATTGAGTTATCAAATATGGGAGAGGGAGCACTTCGCAGCCACGCAAACAGTAAGAAGCATGCTACCCGCATGAAGCCGACAGGAGCATCATCTTCGGCCCAAGTGCCCATCACTGCTCTACTGCAGCCCACGCCAAGAGAACAGCAGTCAGCTAATGAAGCTGCTCCCACCTCCAGCAGTGACAGTAGTATGAGACACAGTGGAGCACGTCTCGGCTTAACAACAGCAAAGACCCTGGAGGCTGAAATCTTGTGGTGCCTGAAGCTTACTGAGTCCTACTGGTCGTACAGGTATATATATATTGGTTTTGGATAGACTAGATTGACAAATGCTTATCAATAATACTCTTATGGCTAAAAAGGTTTACATTGTTCATTGACTAAAATGTCAATATAACTAAATGTTACTAAAATGTCAACAGTTTTCATTGACTAAAACTTCATTAAAATGCCCAGACTTTGTCAACTAAAACTTGACAAAAAAAAAAAAAAAAAATAGGATATGGTTGATTAACAGGACTAAGACTTAATTAAATAAAACAGCTGACAAAATTAACACTAGTATTCAGTTGCCAGGTCAATAGGAGTGTATTAACACAAAGCCAACCTTTACGTGTTTTTAACGTCACTTTTTTTGATCAGTATGGTACCACCTCCGCCTCATTTTGAGCTAGGAAAAACCCTGTAATTAGGTTGCGAGCTAATTACCATTAACGCTAGACAAATTCTTAGCCTCTGCAACCGGTATTTAGTCATGTATTTAAACTCATAGATTTGTTTAAATTAATCGTTATTAAACGTTTGAATCAACCAAAGAGGTGTAATTAAAAAGACTGACAACAGGCCCTTGAAATAAGCAGATTGAATCTAGCTTCCGGTCCAGCAGCTTTTTTTTGTTTGATTATTCACTATACGTACTAAATGTGTTTTCTTTGTTAACATTTTGAATTTAGACCTGAATTGAATGAATTACTACATTCTAGTTAAAAAATTACATTGAACTGGCCCTGGGCTTTGTTTTGTTAGTCAGAAACTGTTGGGCAGAAACAGGTTCTGGATGTTTTTGAGGATAGTTGTAGTATAATTCTGGGGCTTGTGAGAATGTGTGTGTTTTTTTGTTAGAATTTTGAGTTTAGGCCAGAATTGAATCAGTCAGTAAATAATTTCTAGTTGCAGTATTTGAAATTGTATCTTGTCAGTAACAAAAATACATTGAACTGGCCCTGGGCTTTGTTTGTTAGTCAGAAACAGTTGGGCAGAAACAAGTTCTGGAATGATTTAAGTGATGGCTCTTGCATTGGAATGAATGATTTAGGTGATGGTTGTTGCATTGTACTGGGACAGGTGGGAATATTCTAAATGGTTCTGAATGTTTTAGCTGATGGCTGTTGTTCTGGAATGATTTAGGTGATGGTTGTTGCATTGGAATTAATGCTCTGGAATGATTTAGGTGTGAATAATAGAATATTTTGTGAATATTGTGTGAATAGTTTTTAAATAATTGCTACTTTTCTAATTTCAGAATGCCACCAGCAAGGAAAGGACCTGTGTATAGTGTGCAGGATGTTCTTGCTATCATCCAAAACGGAGAGAGTGACTTTGAGTTGGATTCAGACGACAGTGATGCAAGTGATAGAGAAACAGATGAAGATGCCGGTGAAGTGGACAGAGAAAACCAACAACCCACTGACTGCCCAGACGATCATTATGAGGATATTGAGCTACAACCAAAGAAACCGACCATGCCCCGTGACCGGTATCGCTGGCTGAAAAGGGATTTTGTCAGTCCCAATACTGATTTTTCTGGTCCAGATGTCACGAGTGGTGATGTTTCCATCCACACACCACTGGAATACTTCCAGAGGTTCGTGTCAGAAGACATGCTTCAGGCTCTGACACAAAACACAAACGAGTACAGCTTTCAAAAGACTGGAAGATCTGTTAACACCAATAAAAAAGAAATCGAGAAAGTGATTGGAATTTACTTGAAGATGGGCCTAGTACAAATGTCTGGAGTCAGTATGTATTGGGAGACAGCCCTGCGGTACAACCAAGTTTCAGATGTGATGTCACGCAACAGATTCCAAGAACTGCTGAGATCGTTACATTTTGTCAACAACTTGACAGTGCCAGAGACAGAAAAGACAGACAAACTGTGGAAACTAAGACCTTGGCTTGACTCATTCAGAGAGAAGTGTCTGCAGGTTGTACCAGAAGAACACAACTCTGTGGATGAGATGATGATCCCTTTCAAGGGGAAATTCAGCGGCATAAAGCAGTATCTGCGAGGAAAGCCACACCCATGGGGGTTCAAATTATGGGTGAGAAGAGGAATCTCTGGCATGGTCTGTGATTTTGAGGTGTACCAAGGCAGTGTCAATGGACATCGAGCCAAATCTGAACTTGGATTGTCAGGGGATGTTGTGATGAAACTTGCTTCCACACTTCCAGAAGGGCAGAACTACAAAATCTTTGCAGACAACTATTTCACCTGCATCCCATTGGTAGTTCAGCTCCTTCGACGTGGAATTCATTACATGGGAACAGCCAGACAGGTATGCCTACTCAACTGTAACCTTGCAGACGAGAAGAGCTTGAAGAAGAGTGGGAGAGGAAGCTTTGACTTCAGAGTCGAGGGGAACCACAACATCTGTGCTGTCAAATGGTTTGACAACAGGGCGGTGACACTTGTGTCATCCTTTGCTGGTCCAGAACCTGTGCAGAAAATTAAACGCTGGGACAAAGCCACCAAAACCTACATTGAAGTTGAGAGGCCTTACATTGTGGGAACTTACAACAAATTCATGGGAGGTTTGGATTTATTGGATTCATTTGCTGCCAAATATAAGTACTGCATAAAATCGAAACGGTGGTACCTGTACATCTTCTGGCACACCATTATTCTCGCTGTGATCAACGCCTGGCTCCTCTACAAGCGAGACTGCAAAGCGCTCAAGATTTTGCCAAAAGAGATGTTGAACAGGAGACAGTTTCAGGCAGAACTAGCAGATTCTCTTATCCTGGTGAGAATGCATTTCTGCTATTTACTGTTTGTAATATGTTTAATATTTCACTGTTTATAACATATCTGACTTGTATCTTAATGTATTTTTGACATCTTAATTGATTCTGTTCTAATCCAATTCAGGTGAACACAACTCCAATTAAACCAAAGAGAGGGCGACCATCTTCAGACGGTGGCAGCCCAGTAACAGAGACGGTGACATCAAGGAGCCCTTTGAATGCTCACAAGAGACCGTCCTCAGATGGGAGTGAACCAAACGGGACCCCAGCTAAGAGGCCATCTGCACACCCCCCGGTGGATGTGCGCAGGGACATGGTTGCACATTTACCAGTGAAGACAACAAGAGGACGCTGCAGACTCTGCAAAACTGGCTACACCAATACTCTATGCCGCAAGTGCAATGTTCGTCTTTGTTTTTCAGAGGACAAGAACTGTCTTTGGGACTACCATACCTGAACTTTGGGACTATCATACCTGAACTTTGGGACTAAGTCTGAGTTCAGTTTTGTAAAAACATTTTTTCCTGTTTTACTATATTTAAAAAAAAAAAAATATGACTGTTGTGTGATTATTATTCATGATATATACAGTTATGGAGCTACATAAGCAATCAACTGTGCAAACGAACACTTAGTTGTTCTGTATATTTGTTCAGACAATGCAAGTACAAATACAGGATTTCTGCTGCCCTCCCTGGCCACTGTTGCAATATTACAACGTGTCATTAAAAAATTACTAAAACATAAACTTTTAAAAACCTTTTTTTCTGCATCAGAGGCCTCCTCCAACAACATCTGAAAGGTAAAAAATGTTTTTGCCCATTTATTTTAAAATTTGGCCTTCACAGGTTTAAGATTGCTGGTGGTACTCCATTCGTGGTGTAGTTATAATACTGGGTATTAAATCGCACTAACTTTAGTCCTAGTATACAATTAGGATTATAACGGTTCAGTGCTTACGTTTGAATTAATTCAGGATTGTGGTTTAGATTCATTTAATATTATGAGTAGCCTATATTTGGGCATATATGGTAAATTACAGCATTGCACATTTTTTTCTTCTATAGGGTCTTTGTTCAAAAGAATGTTCCCAGATAGTGACATTGCCAGCAGCTTTAAATGTGGAGAAACTAAATAAACAGTCTTATTTGACTGTTTTTGGTATAGCACCATACTGCAAGTCAGATGGACAGGATAAGGTCTCTTAAGAATGGATATGTTTTGTTTTTTGAAAGCTTGAATCAGAAGACCCAAACAAAGCATATGGACATTAATTTAAGATTTTGGGACAATGATGCTGTAGTTACACGCTACATCACTTCTGAATTCATGGGCCTCGCCGCAGCAGAGGACATGGTGGAGGTCTTCCACAAGTCGACAGAGGGGTTAAATTACAAAGGTCTTGTACAGCTTTCAATGGATGGACCTAATGTCAATTTTAAATTCCAAGACCTTATACAAAACTTGAACGAGATGTCAATACTGTGTTACTAAATGTGGGTAGCTGTAGCCTACATATTTTGCACGGGGCATTTAAAAAAAGGTGCAGATGCCTTAAATTGGAATGTAGACCAGTTCTTAAGCAATGCTTATTGGCTACTGAAAGATTCCTCTGCCCGAAGAGAGGATTATGCCAAAGCTTTTGCAGAAACATCTCCTGTTATGCCATTCAAATTCTGTAAAACATGATGGGTAGAGAATGTCCCAGTTACAGAGAGAATGATCAAGATATTGACAGACTTGAAGAAATATGTGAATGCAGTAGAGGCAGGCAAATTCCCCAACCCTGGAACTAAATCCTATAGTACTGTCAAAAAGGGTGCAGAGACCCACTGATGCATGCAAAGTTGGCCTTTCACTTGTCATTTTCAAAAGAGGTTGCACCTTTCTTGAATCTATATCAAACACAGACCTATGATTCCTTTTCTGGCTGCTGATCTTTCTAACGTTATCATGTCAACTATGGATCGTTTTATCAAGCCTGATGTGATGGCTAGTGCAAACACAGTGTCAATTGATGTCACAGACAAAAACAATCTCATTCATGCAAGTAAAGTTCATGTGGAGTTCTCTGCAGACAAAATGCTGAAGGAACTGGTGTCATCACAGAAGATTATTGAGAAGAGAGTTGGTGTTCAGGATGGATTGCAAAAAGTGCTTACTGACACTTGCAAGGAAATTACAAGAAAAATCTCCACTACAGTACACTCTCGTGCGCAACATGGATTGCCTAGATCCAAGGAGGATGGTAAGCAATAAAGATTCATGCATCAACAAGTTGAAAAGAATCCTCAAACTGCTCACTGAGACCAAACGAGTAGATGAAAATGATTGTGATTATATTCTCAAACAGTCCAGTAAGTTCATCAATGAGTCTGTGCCAAAGACTGTGCCATGGAGTGGTGGTGGTGTAGTGGACTAACTGGTAAGTGGAAGGTTGTTGGTTCAATCCCCACAGCCACCACCACTGTGTCCTTGAGCAAGGTGCTTAACTCCGGGTTGCTCCAGGGGGATTGTCCCTGTAATCAGGGCACTGTAAGTCACTTTGGATAAAAGCATCTGCCAAATGTATCAATGCAAAGAGAAGGGCAGAATTCACTGTCTTCAATCCTGCCACAGGTAGATACCCTATTCTGTGAAACAATGGCAGGAGAGGTGTATGGAATGTTGTGGCACTGCTCCTAATGCTCTTGCATGGAAAGAGGTTTTTCAGTCAATAGACAAATAGAGGTTGAAAACATGAAGGAAAGCACTTACAGTGTGTGTGATCATTTGAGGTCAGTGGGGGGAATTGATAACTTTGTGGTAACTAGCCTTCAGTCTTCATCCACAGCCAATACCTCTCTCATCTTGAGGAACAGAGAAGACTTAAAGGAGCAGAAAAACAAAACATGAAAAGGAAATCTGCTGATGACCTTGCATTAAAGGCAGAAAGTGTAGGGGATCTTACATTCATTGCCCAGTCAAACAGTCTTGATGACAAAAAGAAAATCCTCCAGAGTGTTTAACCCCTGAAAGCATAAACACCATAAATTAATTTCTGTAGAAATAGTACAGAAAAATATCAAAGTGCATTTAACGGGTAAAAGCAAACAAACCAAAAAAAAAAAAAAAAGTAGTGTGTATGTGTGTTTCTGAAGGGTAGTTTGATTGTGCTATTTGTTAAAGGCAGTGTTATCAGAACTTCATGTGTTTGAAGTATCAAATGCTTTAGATTAACATTAGAGCTAAGTTCATGTAAGTATTCAAAGTAATATCTGTGTAAATTCATTAATTTTGTTACCATTTAAGAACAAATATTTTGCTTAAAGTTTGTTGCATATAAATGCCAGTGTGTTTATAAGGGTGTATAGGCCTAGCAATATGTGATCATAATTGTGCATTGTTTAAGCGGTGAAAACTTAGTTTTGTACTGAAAACATCTGTGACTAGTAAATAAAGCTGGCAAATTGATGGATTTAAAATACTGTGGCTGGTTTTTGTCTGCTCAGTGCTCAGCACAATGGGGGCCTCTTTTTCCGCTCATTATAGGTCATGGAAATTCAGGTCAGGGAATTTGACAATTGACTTAGAGTGGGAACCCTGCCCCTCCCTTCTTTCCTCCCTTTCTTCTCTCCACAGGTATTGCAGTTGTTGAGTATTTATGAATTTATATATATTATGTTCCTGCACTCTTTATTAAAAATGTATTTACTGTAGATAGTTCAAAAGTTTGATTTTGTATGTTTTGCTGTGTAATTCGTGTGTAATTCTAATGTTCAAATTAAATAAAGTGTGTGTTTTGTGTTTGATTGAACACAAAAAATTTCAGTGTTTGTTTCCTTCAATTTCAGATGCAATCTCAATTTATTACTGCAGGTGCTCAAAAGGAGTATTTGAGGAGTGATCATATGAAATGTATCTTAACCTTCTAAATGTTTGTTTTATTCTGTTTTCCCACTAATCACTTGAATGGTCATAACTTTTAAACAATAGATTATATTTCTAATCTGTCTGCTATTCTACATTGCCCACAAAATTATGTATATTTCATACACTCTAAGTTTCCCTCTAGCTTGTAATTAAAATGGTTGAAAATGCAGTTGTCTGATGAAGTATGGTGGCCGGAGAAGATTTTAGTAAAAATTGTTGTGTGAAATCTTATTGATAAAGGATGATTAGCCTTAAATAATAATACATATATTTATATAATTTGAAAGCCCTAGTTCTTCACTTCAGTATGGTATATACATTTCAGGTGTGTGATGTAATATGAATATGAATGTAAAATGAATATCATATTCTGGCACAGAATGGAATTTTCGGAATTTTGGGCTCAGGCTTTAAAGGGTTAAACCACTTTCTCTAGCCCTTAAACGGCGTAAGGAAATCAGCATTCTTGTTTACATGACATTTCAGAACGCCGCTTTCTGCTAAAACCCTGGAATAAACCATTTTCTTAAGTGCATGTAAACGTGGTCAATGATAGGTCAGAGTGATGTTGTGTACTTAGAGAAGAAAAGGGGTC